>NC_045659.1:3072500-3687000 GCF_009829145.1 Chiroxiphia lanceolata | reverse complement strand
AGTTCCCAGCTAAGCCCAGATTACAGGGAGAATGAAACTGTGTTATTCTTTCATTCTGAATGCAAACAGTGTCTCTGAATGAGCGTGGGGAAGTTTTCTGTGAAAACAAAAGCCAGCACAGGTTGTGGCAGGTTAATAAACCACAGGTATTTATTTCAAATCACCTTTGATCTTGTCTGTGGTACATGAAAGATGCTCTAGATAAGCAATCCCAGGTGAAGAATAAACTTCTCCAGAGCTGGAGAAAAGGGTGTGATCTCCCTGACCTGTAACTCCTGAGGTTAAAATCCACCCAAATCCAAGGCCAGTTCCACTAGAGGTTTTTTTTTTTCACCTCAGGGCCCAATTTCCCTTCTTTAAACAGCAGCTACTACACCAGTCTAGCATGAACTGCTTGAGGTTGGTACCTGAGTGATTGTCATTGCTTTTTTAAGATGTTTGTAATTTAAATTGCTTGGCAGGTGAGTTCTGGAGTGCCTGGGGTTAGAGGAGGAAAGGTTTCTGTTTCTACCTGAGCAGCTGCAAAGCTGAGGCAGGAGCAGAAAGGATTGAGGGGTCAGTCAGTGGCTCTGACCAAGTCAGTGCTGTAAAGCTGCTGCTTCCTCTTAATCCTCTTGGACCCTCTCTCTGCTCCCTGGCAGGATTCTCTGTGATAGATGTAATTAGAGCAGCAGGAGCACAAACAGTGCAGCTCTGCTGATCCCTGCCCTGGGTTTGCTGGCAGGGCTTCCTGGGAATAGATGTGACTTCCACAGTACTTTGTGAAACAGGTGGTTGTCAAACTGGACCAGGCAGGGACATTGCCCAGTGGTTCCTGTGCCTGTAAAACCCCACCATCAGCACTCATCCACCACACATGGGCTGGACTGTTCCAGAAGGGTTGGGAGCAAATCCTATGGCTTAACCTGCCCTTCCCTTTGTGGAGCTGTGAATAAAGGGAGGGTGCAGTGGGAGAAAAGAAAATACTTTAGTGGCTACATTAAACTAGAGCCTTCCATCAGCTCTGGCTGTTGTGGCTGCTGTTCTGTCTTCCCATGGAGAAAAGTCAGATTTTAAGGTTTGGACATCCATGATGGATGGTTTCTAAGGGGAATTGGAAGTCTGTTGCTGGCATCTGCAAATTGCAAGTTGTTTGTCTTCCCAGTCATACCTGGCTCCTGGAGACGCATTAAATAGGTGTTTTCTTTGAGAATTTTGCTGGTAGGAGAAGAAATAAAGAAAGAAGAAGGAAGGAAAGGAAGAAGGAAGGAAAGGAAGAAGGAAGGAAGGGAAGGAAAGGAAGGAAGGGAAGGAAAGGAAGGAAAGAAAGAAGGAAGGAAGGGAAGGAAAGGAAGGAAAGGAAGAAGGAAGGAAGGGAAGGAAAGGAAGGAAGGAAAGAAGGAAGGGAAAGAAGGAAGGAGGGAAAGAAGGAAGGAAAGGAAGGAGGGAAAGAAGGAAGAGAAAGAAGGAAGGAGGGAAAGAAGGAAGAGAAAGAAGGAAGGAGGGAAAGAAGGAAGAGAAAGAAGGAAGGAGGGAAAGAAGGAAGGAAAGGAAGGAGGGAAGGAAGGAAAGAAAGAAGGAAGGAAGGAAAGAAAGAAGGAAGGAAGGAAAGAAGGAAGGAAGGAAAGAAGGAAGGAAGGAAGGAAGGAAGGAAAGAAGGAAGGGAGGAAAGAAAGAAGGAAGGGAGGAAAGAAAGAAGGAAGGGAGGAAAGAAAGAAGGAAGGGAGGAAAGAAAGAAGGAAGGGAGGAAAGAAAGAAGGAAGGGAGGAAAGAATGAAGGAAGGGAGGAAAGGAAAGAAGGAAGGAAAGGAAGGAGGGAAAGAAGGAAGGGAAGGAAAGAAAGAAGGAAGAGAAGGAAAGAAGGAAGGAAGGAAAGAATGAAGGCTGGGAGCAGAGGGACAGTGAGACCTGCCAGCCAGCATGTAGGGGCTGCCGTGGCTGTGGTTGGTCCCTGCTGGACTATTTTGGGCTGCAAAGGTTTCAGGGCTCACAGCAGCCGTGGGTTGGAACAGGGCAGAGTAACCTGTGCTGTCAGCACAGTGAAGCAGAGCAAGGCCTGAGGAGGATGTCCTTAGCTGGGAATTACTTGGAGCCGTCACAGGAGCCTGTGAAGGGTGACGTGGAGGCAGTGGCTGTGTGTGGCTCTTGGCAGATGATGAATGCAGCCTGCTGATACAAACACAATTAGGTGATGTCTAGGAAAAGTGCTGGCTTTGTTCTGTGCCTGCTCTGCTCAAGCAGTGCAGGGACCTGAGTGCAAGTGTGTGCCCTCAGCCCCCGTGCCCCCCCAGGGCTGTGACAGTGACACCCCCAGCACCGTGTGCAGCTCAACCTGGTGCTTTCTGCTGGCTGCAAATGCCCCTGTTTGGGTGGGTGGGTCTGGCCATCTGCACTCTGAGTTTTGGCACTGCTAGTCGCTCCCATGTCGTTCCCCCGTGGGGGTGGTCAGGTTTAATTGTGCTGTGCATCGAGCTGCAGATGCTTTAAAAAGAGGGAGCGCATTTAAAAAGCACTTCATTTCCCCCTCTCTGTCCACTGTGACCTTCAGAGTTGGAGGAACCCTCCGGGGCATGGTGGCCACGGTCCAAGGAGAGAAAGCCCAGCCTGCTGCTGGCATTAAACTCTCGGGAATCAGGCTGGAACATGAGGCGAGAGGATTTCCCAGTATTTCCAACCATGACCTTCAGAGCCGTGCAAATGTTAGTATTAAACTTATTACAGCAGAGGCCTTTCTGTGACCCTGCAGGGATAACTCCCCCCACCCTCCCCCCTTGGCTTTTTTTGGAGGCAGGACAGTGATGCTGATATGTGGTGCTGAGCCACAGAGACAGGACAAGGAGTGAGGGGTGCAAATTGAAATTCAGGTTGGATGTTAGGGAGGAATTCTTTACCGTGTGGTGGTGTGACAGGTTGTGTGACAGGTTACCCAGGGAGGTTGTGGATGCCACATCCCTGGAAGTGTTCAAAGCCAGGTTGGATGTTGGAGCAACCTGGTCTGGTGGAAGGTGTCGCTGCCAGTGGCAGGGGGTGGAACTGGGTGGTGTTTAAGGTCCGTTCCAGTGTGATCCTATGATATTCCCCCTCTAGCCAGGGAGAGAGGGAGGCAGCCCAGGGGTCACTGGAGCCCCGGGGAGCGGGAGGAGCCCTGCACGCCCCGGGGCCGGGGGAGGTGGCCGCGCATGCCTGTGCCGGCCGTGCCCCCCGCCCGGGCTGCTTCAGCATCCTCGGCATCCTCCTCCCGCCCGGGATCCGCGCCCCGCATCCCGCGGGAACAAAGAGCGGCGACCGCGCCCCGCGCGGGGCACCTGCTGCTGCTGCCGCTGCTGCTGCTGCTCCGCATCCTCCCTCATCCTCCCGCATCCTCCCTCATCCTCCCGCATCCTCCCGCCTCCGCCCGCCCGCGCATCATCCTCCCGCACCCGCGGCCCCAGCGCATCCTCCTCCCGCAGCGCCGGCCGCGCCCCGCGGAGCCCAGCGGAGCTGTCCGGCCCCGGGCTCTGTCCGTGGTGCTGCCGCCGGTCCCCTCAAGCCCTGCCCTCGCCCGGAGCTCGGGGCCACCTCGATCCTCCGCCCGCGCCTCCCCAGCGCGCCCGCGGCTCCCGCTCGCCCGGCATCCTGTTGCGCCGCGTCCGCGGCGAGGAGCGGAGCAGCATCTTCGGGAAGGAGCCTCTGCCCAGGCTGAGCCCTCGGAACAATGGCTGCGCTGCCGCCGATGCTCTGGGCGTCCTCGCTCGTGCTGCTGCTCTGGGGTAGGTGCTTCCATTCCCACATCTCCTAAGGATGCTGCTTTAAATCTCCTAGCAGGGCTCCCTTCGCGCTGCTTTCCGAGCGGCTTTTTTTTTTTGTTTGTTTGGCTGGTTTGTTTTCTTTTGTTTACGAGAGAAGGGAATTACGTTCGTGCAGAGTTGGTGTGAATGTGACGGAGTTGGTACGAGCAGAGAAACCCCCTCGGTGCTGAGGGGACTCACGGCACAAAGCATGTGCATGTCCTCTGCTGTTTGCTGTTGTTTGGAAATTTGCAGTGTAATTTAACGTTTAGTCGCCTTCAGGGAGGGTGTGCAGAGCATTAAGCCGTGTGTTGGTGCTTAGTTTCCGTGTAGTCTGTACAAACTGGAGTAAATCAGTTTATTGCAATTGTAACTGCCACAGGGAAAGGTGGGTTGGTCTTGCCAGCACGGCCACATTTTGATGTGCACGTCCCTCCAGCCCTGTGTGTGGGGTGCATGTCTGTGTGTGTGTGTGTTTGTGTGCATCTGATTTTACTGGAATAAAGCAGGATCCTGTAGCTTTTCCTTATTTCTCCCTGAACGCTGGTGCTACTCATGGAGCTGTGGTAGTACGGGAGAACTGGAATCGGGCTCCTGTTTCCAGGAATAGTTCCCGGGATCATACAGTGCTCCAGAGAGCGGGTTAATGGTGTCTCTGAGGCTGGGGAGGAGGGAGCAGCCAGCAAAGTCAGCGTCTGGGCTCTGGAGACAGGCTTGGGCAGACAGAGCCCGGTATTGTTTAGCCCAGGGGACAAATGTCAGCAGGGATTTGGGCTGAGATGTTGTGCTGAAACGATCCTTTCCTGCCCAAGTCTGTGCTTTCACATGCAACGATTTTCCCCTTCTTTGCAAGAGCAGTAGCTGAGAGTTTCCAGCATTAGCACAGACCTGATTGGAAGCATTTTGAGCAGGAATGCATGTGAAATCAATAACTCCTCCTGCTGCCAAATTCACTCATGTCCAAGCCCCTTGGTTCCCAGTACTGCCCAGGAAGCCCAGAGACAGGAAGGGTGGCAAATCCTCACGGATTCTGAACACATTGATGGATTAAAGCATCCAGACCTTTTAACTTAGCACAAAGAGCGAGCTGTTCCTCCTCACTGGAATTCTGGGCTTTCCCCCACCCCAGACTGTAATTGCTGCTGGAGCAGGAGCATGCTCAGCACGCATGGGAGGGAATGAACAATGCCTTTAAAGTGGCATTAATTACGAGGGGAGAGATGAAAGTTGTGGCAAAGGAGATCCTGGAGAGGTGAATCTGTGTGAAATGATCAGCCTCTGTTAATTATTATGAATTATTAATATCTCAGAGAAGGAAGGTTGGTAAAATTTGACATTTGAGACTTAATCTGTTGTCAGACGGTGCTGGTAATGAATCAAACCATTTTCCATGGGGGATGACAATGTGATCATAAATGCTAAGATGTGGATGACTGATGTCTCTCTAATTCTATCTTAACACTACTTCTCTGCTGCTCCTTTCCCCCAGCTGGTGCTTGTTCTGCAGTCTGTGTTGAAGTCCCATCTGAGACAGAGGCTGTCCAAGGAACAGACATGAAGCTGCTCTGCATCTCCTGCATGAAGAGGGAAGAGGTCACGGCCAGCACGGTGGTGGAATGGTACTACAGGCCCGAGGGTGGAAAGGATGAACTCGTATGTATGTTTGGGAACCTGTTTTCATAGGTCTTACAGTGAAACACAGCCCAGTGAACTCGTGTGGGAGAAGCCAAGAGGTATTTGTGGCAGTGTAAGTTTGCCCTGGGGCAGGATCCCCAAGGAGGACCGTGCAAGGGAGGGAGAGAGACCCAGAAATGAACAAAAGCTTTCTGCCACACTCTGATTCCAAGTCTATAGAAATGCCCCACGGGCTGCTTTTGTATCTTGGCAGAGAGACGAGCTTGGAGTTCAGCTCTGAGCTGCAGGTCTTCACAATTTCTGCAGCATTTTCACCCAGCACCAATTCTGAACAGCAACTAAGGTGTCTTTTCCTTGCTTAGCCCATTTTCACACTTGGGCACAGCATGAACCCATGGCAAGAAAAGCTAGAATCTGTTCCAGAGTTCAAACATTTGGGTCATGGATACATGAATGCCAGTTTCCAGTTCATTCCTTGAATACCTCAAGTCCAGTATCTAAGAAGGGAGGCAGAAGTATAGAGTGACACTTGGTACCCTTGGCCAGGTCTGAATCCCTTCTAAATCCCAAAGCTGTTATTTTGGAAGGTAAATTGGCCTCCAGGAAAACTGCAGGACAGGATTTACTTTATTTTGCCTCAGGGAAAGCAGTGTTATCCTGACTGTGGGAGGATCTCTGGGGCTTGTTTTGGATCCCTGTCAGGAAAAGGTAAAATCCATTTCCAGAGTGAATCAAAATGGAAATTGCACAGATGGGGGGCAACTGGGATGCAAGAAAGGATGGTGAAATGGAGGTAAACCTGAGTGCATATTTCTTTCTAGCTATTTTATCTGAGTATGGAGCATTAGATCAGTGGCTGCATTTCATCTTGACTGAGCAGGGCCAGGCAAGATGACAAATATTCTCCTTCTGTCTGACAACTGAAGGGACCACGCTGAGGGAGTGGGGATGGGGATTCACTTTCAGGGTGATATATTTATTTACCAGTGGCAACCCAAAGAATGCCAATGGAGGTGAGCTGGGACAGGCAGTGTAATGATGGGGACTGTGGTCAGCCAGAATATCCCACTGTCATATTTATCCTTCATCTCAGGGCTTCCCGAAAATGACTGTTTGTCTTTGCTGTAAATATTCTGTGGTTCTTTCTCAAGATGATCTTACATGCAGTGGCTGACAGGCACAAAGACTTGCAGGATCCTGGTTTTTAGTTCCATTGCTGCTTTTTCGTGTCACTGTCCACGTGTGTCAGTGATTTTCTGTGCCTCAGTTTCTCTGCCCCTGTGATGGAGACGCCAGTTTTGGGATAATTCAATTCTCTGTCTTTTCTAAAGTCGCCTGATATTTTGAGGTAAAGGATGATGGAATATGAATAGCTGCTGTTACTAAGGGAGCCCAGAACATCCATGGGTGTAGCTAGAGGGGGATGCTGTTCCTGTCAGTGATTAACCAGAGCTCCCTTTCACGCTCCCTCACAGATCTACGAGTACAGGAAAACCAACCAAGAATTCCCGACCCGCTTCAGCGGTCGGATACAGTGGAACGGGAGCAAAGACATGCAGGACGTGTCCATCACCGTGGTAAACGTGACCCTGAACGACTCTGGCATCTACACCTGTAACATCACCCGGGAGTTTGAGTTCGAGATCCACCGGCCCCTCTTCACCAGCTCCCGGCTCATCCACCTCACCGTGGTGGAGGAGGGTAGGACGGGCTGGCAGGGAGCGTGTTGTGCCGCCTCTGGCCGTGGGTGTTGTCCTCCAGGGTGTTGTCCTCCAGGGTGTTGTCCTCCAGGGTGTTGTCCTCCAGGGTGTTGTCCTCCAGGGATGGGCTTTGCCGTGGCAACGCAGGAGAGGGGGGCTGAGCCGCCGCACAGTCTGTCTGTCCTCGCCAACAGGGCTCAGCAGGACGGACCTGCCCGCTGTTTGCTGGCTGCAAACAGGGCTGTGTGTGAGCGTGGGGAGGCACAGCCAGCCGGCCGGGCCGGGGCACAGCTGGGCACAGCTGGGCAGGCGCGAGCAGGGGTGTCCAGCTCCTCCTGCGGCGGCTCCGGGATGCTACAGCACCGCCTTTCCCAGGGAAGCCGCAGCGTTTCCTTGCTGCCGCCCCCTCCCTGCGGGAACGGCTCATTCTCCATTTTGATATCACTCTCTTGCTTCCACCCTCCTTCCCTCTCGGGTGCTCCTGAGTCTTTCTGTTCCTCTCGGGTTTGCTCGGTTCAGCCTGGAACCCCGGCTTGCTAGAGAACAGTGGGAATTTTGCTGTTCTCTCAGAGAGGGGCGGGAGCTTTCAGCCCTCCTGTTTTCCTGCTGGGTGTTCCCCTCCCTCTTCCCCACAAGCATCTCCGTGTTTTGATCGCAAGTAGCACCAGCGAGTAGGACGCAGGGAGGAAACAGAGCGTGAGGATGAGACAGGCCAAGGGTGAGCAATCCCTGTGGATGTGGGGGTGGCACAGAACGTGAGGATCACATCATGTCTGATCCCACTGGAGGCACCCCGTGGGATTGCTGCTCTTGGCAGCCTCTCCTGGTCCCTCTCTTTTAACCCCTCACAGCCTAGTGGCACCTGGGTATCTCTGGCAAGGAGATATCTTCATCTAGGAAGGATGACACAAGGGTGGGACGTGTCCGTGGAGCTGCTGTGCTCCCACGATCAGAGACTGTTTCATTTTCTTAACAGCTGGAGAGGACTTCACCTCTGTCATCTCAGAAATCATGATGTATATTCTGCTGGTCTTCCTCACCCTGTGGCTGCTGATAGAAATGGTCTATTGCTACAGGAAAGTCTCCAAGGCAGAGGAGGCTGCCCAGGAAAACGCGTAAGTGTGGGATCTCTGGAGGTCCCAGTTGTTTTGCCAGGGTTCTTCAGGTGTCCCAGGCCAGATCAGACTGCAAGAAAACTTAATCTTGCTATTGCATGGTCTAGTTGGGTGTCCAGAAATCCCTGTAATGTTTAGGAGTACCAAGAGGCACTTCCACAGTGCAGGTGGGGAGCGTGGCCACACTGTGGTATCCCAGGGTGGCCTGGTTTGGACTGCGTGGAGATGCTCTCCTGGAAGGGCTGGTTTCTTACTGGCCCATTCCCATCTTTCTCCACACTTGGCATGGATAAGGGTGCTCTTTGAACACAGTAGGAAGGCTGTATGTGTAGGATTTTCCAGTAGGGAAGGCTCTGTGTTTGCTCCTGACTATGCCAAGGGGAGTTTCCTGCCACGAGCATCTTCTACAGGTGACATTTGTCACCTCCAGGTGAATGGACCCAAAGTGGCTTTTGCACTGTAGCACTTGAGGTTATGCTTTCCTCCTTCCCTTTCAACTACAGGACAGACTATCTTGCGATTCCCTCAGAAAACAAGGAAAACTGTGCTGTGCCTGTGGAGGAATAGCGGAGAGGAGACAGCAGAATGAACGGCACCAAGGTAGGGGATGAGGAAACTCAGTCACTGCTTGTGTGTGTCCACCTTCCAGCCTCCCTGAAGTGAGTTAGGTGCTGTGGGGCTGGAGAAAAGGCAGATGGGAGACTCCTGGAGCATGGCTGTGCTCCTCCTCTGGGTCTCAGAAGCAACACAGGTGCCTTGAGGTGGTGGGTGTAGTCATCCTACCTTAAACCCCAAACCAACACACACATTCACTTTTATGATGGAATTACACGTCCTTTGCCCCTTCCCCTTGAGTTGGGAATCATCAGCACCCCCTGCAGATGGGGAGCTGTGCCCACGAGGGCTGCAAGGGCTCCACCTCCAAAGGAATCATCTGCTGGGAAGGATTAAAACCTTTTAAATTCTTGCTCCCGTCCTGTCAGCTGCCGTGCTAATCCCATCACAACCCTCACTCTGGTGAGGTCCAAGAGGGCTTCTCTCCCTTGCAGGGGCTCTGAAGACAGAAGGACCACGTCACACCAGCCAGGTTTGAGGGGAGCTCTGCGCCGCCGGGAGGAAACACGGGGAAGTGTAAATTCTCTTCCATTTGCCTTGGACTCTGTACAGCCTTGACTTTGGTCTCATGACTCCATCCTGAGCTGCCAGCCCATTGCTAAAGGACTCTTCTGTTGAAGCATGCTGAGCAAAAGGCACAGGGGTGTGGGCAGCACGGCTCCTTCCCAAGTTTCAGTTCTATCATCACTTCAATGGCTTTGTAAATGTTACCTGTCATTCCTTAGCTGCTGTCACCACCACCTTTATTTGCTAAATATGCTAGTTCTCCATTGCAGAGGTAAAGGGTATGGATGTCATGTCACTCTGACCTGCAGGACTGGGGATGAGGGCATTTTAGGGTGATGTTCCACCACGTATTGCAGACTAAACAGTCTTATTGGTGTCAAAACAGGAAGAATTTAATTAATTAGCTGCTTGGTAAATTGATCTGGACTTTGAGCTGCCCATGCACAGGCAGAGTAGGGTGGGACTGTAATGCAGTAAAATAGTTAAAAATGTACAGTAGGAAGGATGGGCCCCTGTGCCTGGAGGCACCTGATTCTGGAGGGAATTGAGAACAGATCCTGAAATATTCCTGCTTTGGGAGGCAGGATGATGTAAGTATGAGAATCCCCCGTGTCCCTCCTTTCATTTAGCAAGTGTCAATATTCTCAGCTCCTTCCATCTGCCTTGCACAGCAGGTTTACTCCTGGAGTACACAGACACACAGTGGTAGGAGTAACCTGTGGAGCCACGTCCTGCAACAGCAACCAGGCAAGTAGGACAAGGTATGGGATCCACCTCCTTCTGGGAAACCCCGGGAAGGAAGGCAGCCTCATGCAAGAGACATAACCAGGAGGCAAAGCCCTCACAGGACAACACCTTAGTGAAATGGTTGTACATTTTACACTCTTCTCTCATGCTACAGCACAGCACCATCTAGAGGGACAGACAGAAAACACCCATTTTTCCCAGTTAGTCCTAATTCTTTCTTGTGCTAATTGCTCACTGGTTTGAATAGTCAGCATTCATCCTAAATGACCCCCTGCTGCTCAGGAATCACGCTCTAAATTCCCTCTTTCCTATGCAAACTTACCTTTTCAGAGGGTTAAGCAGAGTAAAATTTGTTCTCTGGCCTCCCACTTGATCAGTTGAGCTCAACAATTGGGATTGGAAGGGGAGAAAAAGGCAGAAAGATTGGCCAGGGTGGAATTGTACCTTAAAGAGGGGAAGGTTTGGGTTTGTCCGATGGCAGATGTTACATCCCTGCTGCAATGGAGCCTGTACTGCTTGCTAGAGTTGACAAATTTTGCTACACTGATGCTTCCAAGTAGTTCCAAAGTGCTTGTGACTCCAGGCATGCTTCCCACCTATGGAATTCCCTCTGCTTTGTTCTGCTGCTTTTTATGTGTTTGCTAAAAATCACGGAAATTACTCCATTTGTAAGTCAGGCCCAGGCCAGATTTCTAACTGGCAGTTGTTCAACAACCCTTTTTTTAGAGTGGGTGTCTAGTAAACTACTACAGTGCAGTAGGATTGCTCCCAAATCCAGAGCCAAGTCTGGCAACTGGAGCACACTTTCCACTTGTAGTCTGGGCACTGGTTCCCTAAAACCTAATATCCAAAAGGGGGGAGAAGCAGCCCCTCTTCAAGTTCAGCTGGATGTTATCATTTTCCCTACAATGATTTGCCTGCATTATCCCAACTCCAAAACCACAGCAACAGAGGAGGGAGTAGATTGTAACTCCAGAGTTTCCAGCACCGATCACAAGAGCCCATGGAGATTTTTTTTTTTTTAGGTAAGGTCACAAAACTTCTCTCCCACTTCAGCTCTGCTCCTCAGCCCCTGTGAAGCACTGAAAACCCTCTGGTTAAGTCAAAAAAAGGAGTAAACTGAGAACTTCTTGAGAGCTACCTCAGGTGGTAAAGAAGGGCCGTCCCCTTGTCCTGCACCTCCCCGTATCCCACACGCATCTCCTGGGGATGCATTTTTGTTTTGGGACACATCTTTCACTTTTCCAGTTCCTGCAGACAGATGTGGTGTTGTAGGCAGGAGAAAAAAAGTTTTGCTGGAGAATCTCACAGAGTAACAAGTGAAAAACTGGGGGGTTTTCAAGGCTGGTGGTAAAGGTTGGTCTCTGCAGAGACTCTCTGTGTTCGGACACGACAGGAGAGACTCCAGAACAGGCAGGATAATAAAGAGAACAAAGACTCACACTGTCTGGTTGATAGAGTTTTTAATTGATACCGTACTTCCATGTACTAGCTACTTACACCAGGTTTGGCTGCAGAGCCTTTACAGTTCCTAGAGGTCCTAGCAGGTCATTCCAGCAGCGTTTCCCCGCGGTTTGCGCACAGCGCAAAGGTCCCGACAGTCACACGACGCCTAAAACCAACCCACTGGGGGCCTTCCCCCACCCCACAGTTCACCTCAGTGCTCCAGCCCCCCCCCATTCCCCGGCTCTGGTGGCGAATTCCAGGAGGGAAGTGCAGGACCCAGTCCCTCGTTAGTCTGCAGTTACAGCGATTCAGGGGCGCGGGGTCCGGGGGGGGAGGACACGCTCCAGGTTTTTAGCAGCTTTATCCAGGCCTGGAGCACGTGATGGGAGACGAACTGCCACGGGAATGGTGACGTCCCAGAGGTGCCACGGCCACGTGAGGCCACTCCTGGGCAGTTGTGCTGCTCTGCTGCTCCTCCCTCCGTGTCCAGAGCCAGGTCAGTGCTTCCATCTCTGCTCTGTAAGTGCTATTCCACGGGAGGTGGGCTCGTGGAGATGGGAATGATGCCTGTGGCACAGGCTCCACCCCTCTCCCTGCTGGAGAAAGCTGCTGTTTTGTAGCAGCCGCTCTCCCAAATCCCGATTCCAAAACGGAGACATGACCACACGGCTCTAGAACCTGAGCTGCACACTGGTTTTATTCCCTAACTATCCTGGGAGTCTGGGATGGGGAAGGTGGCCTTTAACGTTAGCAATGGAATTGGCCTAAATGAGTGAGGTAACAGAAACGGCCAGAGGAGGAACCTCCCTGAGCCATGTGCAAATATAATTCCTTCAGCAGAAGGAAGTCCTTTTCCCTACTGAAAAAAAAAAAATAAAAAGTAAAACACATTCACTTAAAGAGCATACAGACTGCAGGAGGGAAAGGCAGGCAGGGACAGCACCAGGTCAGTCCATCTATGACACAGGGAATGATTGTCCAGCAGCAGAGGTTTGAGGGGAGAGGGAAAAGCCATAGCAAGCACTGCAAAACATGGGAGAGGAGGGCATGGCACACCACGTACCCATGCTAAGGGATAAGCCCATGCTGTCTGCCTAGATCAGGGAATGGCCTCAACCAGCAGTCCATCAAGACACGAGGAGATTATTTGGCCAGTGTGCACATCTAGAAAAAGGAAGGTATTATGGCACAGAGAGACTCGTGCTGTGGAGACGGCGAAGCACAGAGAGCAGAGCGTGTCCGGGGGGAGACGGGCTGGGACATCAGCACAGGAACCACACTGAGACAGCTGCTCTGTGAGCCACTCACCTCGGGGGCTTTGGTTTGAGAGTCTCTGCTTCGAGTTTTGTGTTGAGCAAGCCCCTGCCAGGAGTTTTAGCTAGTGCTGAGACCGGCTGAAAAGACTAAGTCAGAGAGTCCACGTGACTGTGCCATGAAACGTGTCCATGGCAGCAACCCTGGCAGGGATCCCACCAGGAGATCTCCTGGAGCTGAGCAAGGATCTGTCAAGAGCTGTGGGATGACAGCAGCTGGCTGGGAAAACAGGATGGAATTGCTTCCCCCTGAGCCAGGCACTGTTCCTTCGAACAGCAATTTTCAGACTGATTTTTTTCTGCACGCTGTGGAAGCAGAAAGTTCCACCCCTGAATTAGGAAATGGTTTGTTTCTGTCCTCGCTGGGAAAAGCAGACACTGACTGATAGAGTGCTCCTGGTCAGAACAGTTAGTTAGTGCAGCAAATCCAAAAGGTCTTGAGCAAGTACCCAGACCAAAAGTGTCTCCAGTCACTACCTGGAAAAGAAATTTCTACCTTCTTGTATAAAGGTAAGAGAAAGTTTCTTATGTAGGATACACAGACAGTGCTGAGGCAAGTAGGTTGAGAAGTCTGTCCCCATCTACACCCAGATGAGCTGCTGAACAGGGTCTGTCTGATAAGAACACAGATCAGCATTCCAAAATCAGCATTCCAGCTTTCCTAGAGGAGATGTGCCAATGCAAGGCATCATTATTTCAGAGCCAGTTTTGTGCCAGGGCTTCAAATCCAGCAAAGCTTTGTGCTTTGAAACCCTTCCCCTTTTAATACAGGCTCATGTTCCACTAAAGGCATGTTGCAGATCTCTGAGGTTTGTCTTTATTAGATCTAAAGCAGATAAGAGGGCTCAGGTGTCACCCAGCAGACAGGCACAGCCTGAGCTGTGTGTAAATGCAGGCTCTGTCAGCAGCAGTTCAGTTCAGGTGTGTTAGGGGAGATCAAAGCCCCGTGATTTCTTTTTTTCCTCTTCTCCCAAAGGACTTGAGGGAGCCAGAAAGGATTTATGCAGAAGTTGGTGTATGTTAATGTCAATTAATATCAAAGTTTTGTGACTGAAGCGTGCCTGGGGTTATCAGCTAACTGCAGAGCACCCAAAAACATGGTTATGCTGTTAATCCACAGCTCACTCCTGTCCTGACCACTGCAGGTACCTTCTTCTCTCCTAAGTGGAACGTGCAGCCCCAGCACTGCTCCTGTCTTGGGCATCTTACACCTGGAATAACCTGTCTTTTGGTCCTCCCCAGACACAGGTGCTGCACTAGATACATTTGGTATCTACTGCAGGAATGCCTGATGGCACAGCAGTTATCCAGGCCTCAAATCCACCCTGAGCTCATCCCAGATGCCATAACCCCAACAGCTCCTTCAAGGTAAGCATTTAGGTGTGTGTTCATCAGAGGTGAGGTTGTATCAAGCCAGAATTAGTGAGTTATGTCCCTTCTCCCATAAAAACAGATACCCAAACTGGCAGATTGAAGCCTCCTGCTCCCCCTTCTCCCTCCTCCCACAAGGGAGCATCTCACTTGGCAGGAATTGGGCTCCTACCTGCTGGCATTAGTTTGCATGCCTGGCTGGAGAAATGCCTTTTTAAAAACCCCTGGGTTTTTTTTATTGTTCCTATCCTGCAAATCAAACCCCAGCTGTGCTCACCTGGCAGATGTGCAGGGTGGGAAGGTCAGAGGGAGGGCTGGGCAGGGAAATGTGTCTGCCACGAAAATAATGTGGGATTTCTGGCAAAGATTTCAGCAAACCCCTGACAGTGGAAGCCAAGCTATGACTTGGCTGTGATGCTGAGGGAAGTACCACCCCCTGGAACATTATTCAGGTTGCTCAACCTCACTCCTAAAAAGCATTGCTGATTTCTCCAGGAAATAAAATCATGGTCCCAAACTGCCTGTGGCTCCAGAAGGAATTAACCTGTCAGCTGGGACTGATCAGGAGCAGGTGATTCCTATCACAGCTTTCTACACAAAGGCATCTAAGTGAAAAATACCCCCAGGTTTTGTTTAAGCCCTCACCTTTAATGTGAGTTTTGTTTGAGCCCTCACCTTTAGTGCCATTGTGGGTTTTGCCTTGAGAAAAAGACCTTGCTTTTCCCCTTTTTTATTATTACTGTGATAAATTAAGAGGCAATAAAAGATCAGGGATCCTATCCAACTCCAAGCCAAGTGGGAAAAATAAAGTGAGTAACTAGAAATCTTGAGAAAAAGAACCCTAAAGCCTCAAAGACAAACCTCCCTCTGCCTGAAGGATGCTGCAGGTACAAGGTTCTGGTTGGTGCTGTGTGTCAGGAGAGATGTCAGATGTTAAAAACCCAGTCTGATGTGCAGGTAGAATAAATATTAGTGCTTGAGATTGTTACAGCTGCCAGTGCAGCCTCACATTAATTTAACAGAGCTTGTGCAAGGCTGTCCCTAGGGCCCAGCCTGAGGGAGGGAGGGAGGGAAGGAGGGAGTCAGAGGGAACATCCCAAGCCTAAAGCCATGGCTAAAGCTGGAAGGATGCTGCAGAGGAAGGATGCACTGATGAGGAAATGGATTTCTTGCCTCCCTAACTATAAAGAGAATGTGAAACTGGTGAGAAACCAACCCTGACCAGCAGCATTTGCTCGTGACCCCCTGGGACAGGAGGGTTTCTCTGCCTCCTGACTGATCAAATCCATCTAAGCACAAAACCCTCCCAGTCAGAGGGTGGAAGAGACCCCAACATCCCAGCTGTGTCTGTCACGATGTTCCTTTTTCTTTCCTGGCATGGGCAAGGTGAACCACAGGGCCTCCTCTCTGTCCTCTTGCCTGGTGCTTGAAATTAAAGTCTAGAAAAAGGGGGAAGATGGGCAGCAGGGGAATTTTCTGTGCTTAGCAATTGTGGGAGTGAGTCATGGGGGAAATAGGACTCTGGGACAGTCTGGCAAGTCACAGTGGGGAGTCAGGGCCCTCCTGTCCCAAGATGAGCCACAGAATGCCCTTCCCAGGCACTAGCACCTCAGTGTCATTGTAGAGCAGCCATTTCAGCAGCCTCCCTGGCAAAAAGTCAGGGAGCAGTACAGTAGTCAGCAGCATTAAATTAAATAAATAGTCATAAATACACATTACTCTCTAGTTTTTCCCCAATTGTACCTTGCTTTCACAGTCTTAAATGTCTTTTTGATAACCTGTCTTCATCCACACTCCTTCCCATGTGAGTCTGCTGTGGGACATGTTGTGTTTAGCACTTGGTCATGGAAACTGGAGGCAGGTTAGGAGAAAGCAGCAGGTTGGTCACTCCTACATATATTACCTTTCCCTAATTGGAAACTGGGAGCTTGAGAGGGTTTTAGAAGCCACTTTGTCACCCAGTTGTGAGGATGAGAGTTTACATGAGACCAATGACTCACCCTTGTGTTCCCTGCCCTTTCAGTGCCCACTGGAGACAACAGAGGAGCTACAGCTGGTACCACTTCCACACTGGGAACTTGCAGCTGCCACTCAGAAGGTGGGAAAATCCTGCTGTTGGACAGGGTGGAGATGGAGGGCCTCACATGTCACCTACTCTCCCTGGCTGGGCAAGATGAAAAAGCATTTATTAAACATTCACACGAGCAGCCTCCAGCTCAACCAATCTCTGTGGGGCTTGGGACTCTGCACAGGGCAGCCCCACTGCCCCTCTTCCTCATGGGGCTGCTCAGGAGAGTCTGGAATTATCCCCCAGAACAACTACAAACACATATTGGCTTTTTAGTGCAGCTCTACCCCCTGATTGACTCACAGAGCAAATGCTTATGAGAGAAACCTTCAGATGCCTCACACCATGGACAACCCCAAGCTCTGTCCTGCCACCCACTGATGGTCCCTTTTCTCTTTTCTCCTTTTTTTTTTTTTGGTCCCTGTGACCCTTCCCGACCTCTCCTGGGTTTTTGGAAGCCTTGGTGCACACAGATGCAGTCACAGATATCCACAGTGGTGGCTGTTGCTGCATAGCCACAAACGTGTAAATTTATCCCAGGGAAGGGAATCAAGTTATTTTTCTCACTGATGTTTTCCCACAGATTTTATAAGACAAGATATGAACAAAATGGTCTTGTAGACCAGTGGCAGGAGAGAGATTTGCTGAGCTGGGCAGTGGCTGCACATAAATCCCAATTTGGGGTTTGTTTTTCAGTTGGGGTACTCCCACCCTCGTGGGGAGTTGCCTGTTCAGCACAGATGTAGATTTTCAGCACAGGGATGGCTTAATGGCAGGGGCCCAAGCACATGGAAAGCAGAGAACTACAGCCAAGGTAAAGGGGACACTGTCACAGGGGTGGCCCTGCTCCACCCACACACCTTGGGGGCAGGTTCTCCCCTCCCCACCCTCTCCTCGCCTCTTCCTGCTGCACCAACAGCAAACTGGTGCTTGTGGACAGGATTTCAGCTCCTTTCCATCCTGGGCTTTGCCCTCTGAACTAGGCTGGCCCCTGTGACAGCCAACTGTGCTTCTGCAGGAGGTGACTGCCAGGGAGACCTGCTCTCTGCAGACCTACAGCAACTCTCCCCGAGGCCTCCTCTCCAAACAGGGGACAGTTCTGCAAGGGGTTGACTGCCATGGCCAAACCCTCTCTGCCCTGAAGCCAGCAAGGTCAGGAAGTTGACAGTGTCCCCTTTTTATGCAGAGATAAATACAGTCAACCAGGGACCCTCATGCGTGGGGAGGGGGCTGGGGAGGGGGGGGGCACTCACGCTGATGCTTCCCTTTGGAACAACAAAAACTAAACAGACAGACAGACAGACAAACAGCCAGCAATATTACAGAGGAGCAGTGCAGGGCCCAGGGAGCACCCCTGGGCTCGGCCCTAAGCACAGCTCAGTGCTGGGAGAGCACAGCCCTCCCACACACACACACCCCCCCACTACCAGAGACACTCCAGTTCAGCCAGTGTTGGAGGTCAAAACCCTTCCCCTCGATACGTAGGCTTTGTTTTGTGTTTTTTTTTTTTCTCTTAAAATCTGTATATAATATATATATTTATATTCTGTATATATATATATATATTTATATATATATTTATATATCCTATTTACACGTATTGCACACCGTCCTCTGGCCTCCTGCATTCCTGCCTGTCAGTGGAAACGTTTCCGTTTCTCCTCTGGATCTGACCCGAAGTCCCGGGACCCGATGCCATTCTGAAGGTTTATTAGGGAATCCTTCATCTGCAAGACAAGAGATTTCCCCACTGTGATGCAACCCTGGAGGTGAGAGCTTCGGGATTTCCTTCTTTTCCCTGTAAAGTGTCCACACCAGATTCAGTTTTGGGAGCAGGGCTGGGATGTACAAATGGGGACTGAGAAGGTGGGAGACTGTGAGGCACCTTTCTCCAAAAGAAGGGGTGAGAGAATGAGGTTGAGGAGGAGCAGCTCTGATTTATGGACTATTTTCTCAGCAGCCTGCTGTACAAAAGGCTCTTTAGGCAGTGGATACTGAAACTTTGTGCTGTGAAGGGCCCATGCAGAGGGTGTTCCCTTCATCTACGAAACCTACGTGTGAATCCAGAGCTGAGGTAAAAAACAGTGTTTCTCCCAAACTGGGATGCCACAGACTAGATTCAAAATGTGCCAATGTAAGACTTTTTGGCCCTGTAGAATTCTCTCCTCCTCATGTGCCAGAGAGGCCGTGACACTCTGTGACAGCCCTTGGGACCTGCTGCCCACCACGAGGGGAGAAGATGGGTCTGAGGGAGACACCGGTGGAGGTGACACACCTGAGGGACCACAATGGAGCCAGGGAATGCTGCAGGGTTGGGAGCAGAGGGTGGGAGGACAGAGGTCCTGGAGCAGGTCCAGAGAAGAGCAACAGGGCTGGTGAAGGGACTCGAGCACAAGTCCTGTGAGGAGAGGCTGAGGCTGTTCAGCCTGGAGAAGAGGAGGCTCAGGGGAGACCTCTTGACTCTCTGCAACTCCCTGACAGGAGGGGGGAGCCAGGTGGGGGTTGGTCTCTTTTCCCAGGCAATTATCAGCAAGACAAGAGGGCTCAGTCTAAAGCTGTGCCAGGGGAGGTTTAGGTTGGATATTAGAAAGAATTTCTTTCCAGAGAGGGTGCTCAGCCATTGGAATGGGCTGCCCAGGAAAGTGGTGGATTCTCCATCCCTGGAGGTTTTTAAGGTGAGACTGGATGTGGCATCAGTGCCATGGGCTGGGAACCACAGCGGGGTTGGATCAAGGGTTGGACTTGATGATCTCGGAGGTCCCTTCCAACCCAGCTGATTCTGTGATTCTATAATTCTATGATTCAGGTCACAGCCCTACCTGGCCGTGGGGTCTCACCTGGTCCAGCAGCATCACGGAGGATTTGATGATCTCCCGCCACTTCTGCAGCTCCGAGTCGTGGTACTTCTGCTGGGACTCCAGTAACTGGGCCCACTCTGTCTGAGACTGGGGCAACCTGGCAGCAACAACACAGGCAAGAGTCACTCTGTGCAAACTGCAGTGGGTGTAACCAGCTTCTGGCTAAGCTTTTCACCCCAAAGGAACACGTTTTCTTGAAAAAAAGCACATTTAAACAGCTCGGAATTTTAATCAATTGGATTCCATGGTCTGCTTTTTCTAGACATGCTCTGTTAGTCTTTATTCAACCCATGTAATTTCTTCATTATTCTGAATTAAAGCTGCACTGGCTCTGTTTCCCATGGCTCTCTTTCTTCAGGCCCAATTAACCCCCCAGAAGAGGGTGAGAGGCTGCTGAGGGGAGAGGAATCAGGACAGATGGAAGCACTCAAGGGGCTTGGACAGGTTCAGATACTTCCACAAAAATCATGGATGCAACACAAAACTTCCCTGTGTGGGGCAGGGAAAGATGTACCCATGTAATTCCAGAACATGCACATTACAGGATATAAGTTCTGTACTTAAATACTATATTGTAGTAGTCTAAACAAACACCAAGAGTACTAGAGAAAGATAAAATCACTTGTAGATACTTTATAGATACTTATAGATACTTTATCTATGGATACTTATAGATACTTTATCTCTAATCACCTAAAGTATCTATCCATGGGAAAGTAGCAGGGCTATTTTGGGGAAAATAATAATTCTCTAATAATACCTCTCCTGCAGCCTCAAGCCCTGCCACGCTGTGAGGGTCTGTGTAGTATATTCCAACATCCAGAGTTTGTAGAACAGCATCATATTGAGAATGACCAGCAGCACCAGACTGGAAAGAAGGAGAACAGTCAGTTTAGCAGGAGCACTTCACAGCCCATTGCCAGGCACACCTGGTGTCTGAGGCCCAGGTCCACGCTGGATGTGAGTGGGAACTTAAATCTGAGTAAGGACCAGGTGGTCAGAACCCGAAACTGCACCTCGTGGAAGAAATGCGTGAGCAAGGAGGACAGAGAGACAGAAAGACAGGGATGAGGGGTCAGCCAGAACAGGTTGGATGGGTAGATGTGCTGAATGCAGAGAAAGAGAGGGAAATGGGAGAGTAAAGAGGTAAAAAAAGAGAGAGACAGTACCTGAAACAGATCCTAATGGGAGCAGGGAAGAGAAAAGACGGAGCAGCTGCAGGTTAGAAACGAACTGACACAGACCAGGAGAAACTGGGCTGAGAGAGGAGGTTCAGAGACAGTGCAGCAGGTACAGGGGGGCCAGGGGAGGAGAAAGGAACAGTGGGAAGAGAGGCAGGAAGGACAGACAAATACCCCTGTGCCTGCCTTCCTGGTGCAATTCACCCAGCAAAGCTGAGCTGTGGCTCTGGGGGCCGAGCCCCAAGTGTGCCCACGAGGGCACCATGTGACACATGAACAGCCTGCACACAGCCAGCCTCACCCCCTCCCAGCACTGCTGGCACTGGGAACACCCCCACAGCCAGACCCTGCACTGCTCCTCTCACCCACCACCACCACCACACACGGGCATTTCCTCTCCTCCTGGGGAACACATTCCAAAAATACCAGGCTGGTGCCTGTCTCTGAACAGAGCAGCTGTTCTGCTGGAAGAATGGCCCACTATCACCAGCTCAGTCAGGAGGAGGGCAGCTGGCCAGAGGAGTGTTCTGAAATCATTATCAGGGCTCTCTGACCTAAGTGAAGCTCACAGTCTGCCAGGACAGATTTTCATAAAGCTTTTTTGTACCTTTCTACTGTTTTCTTATCAGGACAGGACTTGACATCACCTTCCCAGCAACTGGCTGGGTTGCTGCTGCAAATCAGTGCCCTCACTGGGAAAAGGAAACACAGAAAGGAGCTCAATTTGAACTCTAAGTTCAGTCTACAAATTCCAGCTTCTTCCCACCTCACTGAAAGGTGGCTGGAGCTTAAGGAAACACTGAGCACAAGGCAGAAAAAAACCCCCTCTGTACCTGGGTTGCTCCTTTAGTCTGCACTGCAACACTAACACATGAAGCTCACCCAAGAGGCAGAGAACCAGCAGACACACCTGAGTTCAAGTATCAGACTGAGCCACAGGGATACAAGGGGACCATTCCCAGCCCACTTGGAGCCCACATCCAAGTCCAAGACTAGCAGCTGGGAAAGGTGTGGCAGAAAAGACACCCCAAACTAAACATAGTTCTTGCTGCTGAACTAGGAAAATCAACCTCTTGTGCTTCACATGTTTCTATCCTTATGTTGAAGAAATCATCTCTAAAGGGTCCAGCTTCTTTTTGGGATGGTATCTCTTACCCAAATCACCACCCAGGACTAGGTTTTGCCAGACCAGAATTTCCCCACAGAATCTGAACCTTTTTGTGACAGACAATGGCTCCCACAGAGCTTTGCCTGGTCATTGTTCTTGATAACAGCTGATTTGTGAGCAGAATACATTAAAAGACTTATTTGAAATTTAAAACACCCCACAGTTTATAGACGTCATTGAAAATCTCTAAACTGAGTCCCTGAAATAAAAAAGACTCTATCTACTTTTTCTCTTTTTTTTTCTCTTATTTTTTTTTCTCTCTTTTTGTGTTTCTTCTCTTTCAGGTATTGATGCCCCTCTCCTTGCACAGCTGCCCTGCTTGCAATCATCACTGTCCCAAACACGTCCCAGACCTGCATTTAGGACTCCCAAAACCATGCAGGTCTACAAAGCCCACGTTTGGTTAAAAAAAAAGGGTAAACCTGAGCAGAAAGAAGGGAGCATAGAACACCAGAAATGCAGACAAACCAAAGCTGTTCAAGGCTGACTGTGAAGAAAAGCAAAACCCATCACTTACACAAAACTGATGACAAGGAGCAGCTTGGAGACACTCTGCAGGTGGAAGCCACTGGGGCTTTCCTCGGGGATGTGCCGTGTCTGAGTGGAACCTGAGGAGATGGATGCATTTAGGACAGGGAATGCTGTCCCTTGTCCCTCTCACAGAATCAACCAGGTTGGAAAAGTCCTCTGAGATCATCGAGTCCAACCTGTGACCCAACACCACCCTGTCACCCAGACCATGGTACTGATGCCACGTCCAGTCTGCTCTTTAACACCTCCAGGGATGGTGACTCCACTCCCTCCCTGGGCAGCCCATTCCAATGTCTGATCCTTCCCGATGTCCAACTTCTTCCTAACATCCAACTAAACCAAAAACTTCTTCCTAATGTCCAAACTAAACCTCCCCTGGTGCAGCCGAAGACTGAGCCCTCTTGTCCTACTGCTGGGAGAAGAGCCTGACCCCCACCTGGCTACACCCTCCTGTCAGGGAGTTGGGGTCAGTGAGAAGCTCACCCCTGAGCCTCCTCATCCTCTCCAGGATGAGCTCCCCCAGCTGCTCCTCACAGGACTTGTGGTCCATCCCTTCTCTGGAATCAACCCTCCCCGCCCAAACAAGCACAACACCCCCCTCCCTGCCCTGGAAACCAATTTTCCTGGAGCAGGGCAAGCAGAGGTGTCTTTTCTCTCCCTCACCTGCCACGTGCTTGCTGCGGTGTGCCACCTCCTCGTCGGTGGGGGTGGTGACGGGGCTCAGCACCTCCTCCAGGTGTGGCACCCGCAGGTGGGCGTGGGCGCGTTTCCGGCGCCGCACCGTGGATTGCTTGCTCACCTTCTCCTTGGGGGATTGTCTGTGCACCTCGGCCAGGTACGTGCTCTCCGTCTTGGCCAGCTCGCTCTCTGCGCGGGAGGGAGGGGAACATTTCAGGGATGTGGCACTCAAGAGGTTTCGGAGATGTTTCAGGGATTTAAGGCCTCTAACGGCGCAAAGAAGTTGGTAGGGGCTGAGAGACTGGGGTAGTTTAGTCTGGGCCTTCCTTGGTGACCAGTTTGTAACCAAGGAAGTGGCCAGACTACCCGGTATCCCCTACGATTTTTACGTAAGCTGGAGTATAAGAAGAAAGGACATGAGGCCTTCGCCCCTCTGTCCTTCCGGTGGCTTTGAGGTGTGGGTTTCCCTGCTGTTGAGTCTGTTGTGTTGGGGAGTGAGGCCTAGTGAGGCCTAGTGAGGCCTAGTGAGGCCTAGTGAGGCCTAGTGAGGCCTGGTAAGGCCTGGTAAGGCCTTGCCGACCTTGGGAAACGGAAGTTGCCAGCGGTCGTTCCAGCGCGACTTTCCACTGACCGAAGGAGAGTAGTAAGATATTATTTTGCTAATTCTTTCAGCTGCTAGATCTTGGGCTATTGATCATGTATATTTTATTTTGGTATTGTTCCTCTTTTTTTCCTTCCCCCTTCCCTTTTGAAATTGTACATATATTTCAATTGTATATATAAATGTAATTTAAGTGTAAATATAGTTATATATATTGCTTTAGCTATCTCTCTCTCATTTCGGTTCTCTTGGGTTTTTTTCTCTTCTCCCTTTGGGGGGGGAGCTCTTGTGGTGAGGTTTGGAGACTTGGCAGGGAGCCAGCTTCAAACCACCTCAGAGACACACTCCTTCCACCTCCTGCCAACCCCTGAGCCCAGACTGCCTAGCAGAGAGTAGGACTCCCCACCCTGGTTAATCCCAGCTGTGGTGGCCCCTTTTATAAGCCACTCCAAAGTGGGCTCCCCAGGCTGCCATGCCGTGCCTAAACCACTGTAAGTGTAGATACCCTTCTGGAAGATTTGTAAGGAGGAGATGAGGGCTTGTTTCGCTTAGGAAGCCTTTCCTGCCTAAGAAGAAACACCTTTCTCATGGCTAATTTGGATGTTTTATCTTCTTGCCTTAAACACCTCCAGGGATGGTGACTCCACCTCCTCCCTGAGCAGCCCATTCCAATGTCTGATCCCTCCCAATGTCCAACTTCTTCCCAACCTCCAACTAAAACTTAAACTTCTTCCTAGTGTCATTCTCTCTCTGAGATGAGAAGAGAGAAACTCATACAGGCTGTACAGGGCCTGGGGGGAGCCTAGCAAAGATAAAAAGCCTTGAAGAGAACAGGAGGCCTGTCTTTCTGAGGCAGTGCTTTTTGCAGCACTGCTGAAAGTTTTTTTCCCTTGCAAGCCCAGTGTTCTCGACTTGGGAATAAGTTTTCCAGAACTCTTTCCTGGCATTTCGGGGGTACATGTGTGTTATCCTGCTTCCCAACCACAGGAGGTGCCACTGTCTGTGTGTCACTACCACAGTCACTGCCACTCTTACCCAAATGACGGAAATAATCCTCCAGGCCACTCCAGAAATTCTTCTCAATGAAGGATTTCACCAGCCCCCAAGGCTGTTTCCTGTAACGTAACTCCGTGGAAACCCTGCGAGAAGAAAGGATGGTCGTTCTCCCAAGTTCTGAAATATCAACCCACAACCTCTGTCACTGTAAATATGAGAAATAATCCTGCACACTGTTATTTCTGGGATGGTCCCAGCCCTTTGTGTTCTCAAGGAGAAGCACTGCATGGAAGGTCCTTCCAAAGGCAGGAAGAGCCTCTCCCAAAAGGACTCCATGTGGCAGGCAGACATTTAGGCTACTTATTGAACCTTAAGTTCAGTCTACAAGTTCCAGCTTCTTCCCACCTCACTAAAAGGTGGTTGGAGCTTAAGGAAAGACTGATCTTAAGTCAGAAAAACCCCTCTGTGCCTGGGTTGCTCCTTTAGTCTGTACTGCTGCGCTGCAGCACTAACACATGAAGCTCACCCAAGAGGCAGAGAACCAGTAAGTACACCTGGGTTTTAGTAGCAGACTTAAAAAGTCTACAGAAAAAGTCCCAGAAAAGCCTATAGCTCTGCCTGATACCAAATTCCTCTGCTTCTCCCCCAAGTGCATCTCAGAGGCACAATCCCTGGAAATACATCCTGTTGCTTATCACAGGTAGTTGACTGCATGTGACAACAGGCCCTGCAGACCACTGCTTCCAAGAAAGGGCAGGAGAAGCCTTTAAATCCTCTCCCTGACCTGGCTGGAACTCCTCTGCATCTGCTCTGATGTTTGTTCCATGTCACCCCAGCAGGAACCTGCCCCTA
This sequence comes from Chiroxiphia lanceolata, assembly GCF_009829145.1. Lineage (NCBI taxonomy): Eukaryota > Metazoa > Chordata > Aves > Passeriformes > Pipridae > Chiroxiphia > Chiroxiphia lanceolata. Next base: position 3,661,872 of record NC_045659.1, on the reverse strand, counting down.
CTCTTTGTGACAGGAGTGTTCCAGCCAGAGTCCCCCTCAATCCCTTCTAACACACCAAACAGCAAAACTCCCACCCCGAGGTGACTTTTTGGTCACCAGAAAAGCTCTTTTAGCCCCCCCCAAAAAGCCTGAGTACCTGAGTCGGCTTTTGTTTCTGGCCACACGAGTCAACGTGTAGCGGTTAATGGTGTAGAAATAATCGTGGTAGGGGACATCGTGGGTTAGCACCTCTGCATCTATGACATAGCACTCGCTCTCCTGGCTGGCTTTGTACATTGTCTGTATAAAAAACAGCAGGCAAGGCAACTGTTAGTGTGCTCAGAACACAGTTCTGATGGATGGCACCGGCACAAAACAGCTCCACCACAAACACACACACACCCAGGGCCCTGCCCCAGCTCACCCCGAAGGGAAGGCAGACGCCAGGAAACCAAGTGTTTCACCCAGATGTTTCCCAAGGGTGTATTGCAAAAGGGCTTTACTTTCCAGCAGCTCAACCTCCAGTGTTTTGTAACAGAGATGAGGAGCAGTTCTTTGGGACCTTTGCAAGTATGGCCTCTGTTCTAATGCCTGGCTCGTCAGGGACCAACCTGAGCCACAGCCAGACATGGTCCTGCTTTGAGCAGAGGCTGCTCTAGCATCTCTGTGACTCTAAAAGCCATAAAAACACGTTAATTACTTCTTTTAAGTGCTTCTGATCTGCTTCTTCCTTTGCTCCAGAACAAACCTCACGAAGGGGACACAGTTAATTGCAGATCCATGTACAAAAATATGGCTTTTCTTACAGACCATTTCAACCTACCTCTGCAGCAAAGGCACAAGAAGGTGGGTCTTGGTGGGTGACCCCAAACTCAGCATGAAATAGGCCATGTCTTTCTCTGAAAACGTGCTGTTCCCTTTGCCCATCACTTTGCTGTCTCCTTTCCTTTCCCTTCCCTGCACAGTCTTGGCTACTGAACAGCTCATTTCATCCCATCCTCTCCAGTTACACCCTGCTGCTGGGATTCTCCTTCCATCCTCCCTGGTTCCACCCTGCTGCTGGGGTTCTTCTCTCCCTGAAATGTAATGCTCAGACATCCCTTCCAGGCTCCCTCTTAGTATTCCCTAATACTAAGCTAACTCTCAGTATTTACCTTTGGCCACTTGAACATATCTCTGGACAAGGAAAGAGGCTTTTCCTCCCTCTCCAGCTGCAGTTCCCATTAGATACAGCCAGCCTGGCTCCTCCCAGTGCACTGCAGGTCCTTCCATTTTATATCTTCATAAATATATCTCACTGTCCTCCCCATAATAAAAACATCTCCCTGCAGAGCTGTGAGAAGGACTGGCCAGACAGTACCCGACTTTCTTGTGCCCTGCTCATGAATAACATCTGCTGGAGTGACCACAGCCCAAAAAACACCAGAATAGGTGACAAACACATTTGTTAAAATGTGCTGGTTTGTTCACAAACTCATCTGCTTTTGCTGGAAAACTCGTGGTCCTCTCCTGGCAACACAATCCAGTGTGAGTGTAAGATAGCTAATCATGCCTGCAGTGACACTGGGCAGCAAGTTAATACAAGAAAATGTGTAAAAGGAAAGGAATAGGGACAATGAGAACATGCACAGCAGCATGGCCAAGGCAAGAAAATAACTCCCAGATCAGTTCCTACCCAGCAGCACAGCCCTGCTCCCCCCTCACATACCTGTGTCTCTGTGACAGTGGCAGTTTTGGGGGCCAGAGGGTTGGTGAGGGTAATGGTATACAGGATCACTCTGGTCTGATTGCCATTTTCTTCCTTCTTCCAGGGATTAAAGATAATATCTGAGGGGACAAAACAATATTCCAGATAAGTTATCAGAGAGGGATCTCTGGTCATTTGCTAGGGAAAGGTATAACAAGCTTGGGACAGTATTTCCTTGCCCTTGCAGAGCCTGGCTGCAGAAGCACTAGAGCTCAGCAGAGTGTGAAAGAAAAGGCTCCTGAGCTAAATGGGAATATTTTCCCTTCTTTGAAGTGTAGGGAAAGTTGGAGAGGCTGGGAATACATCTCCTTCAAGCAAACCTACAGTTACAGGGAAAGGAGAACCACAACATGCCAAGGGACACCCTCTGCATCAGCAAGTGCAGTGTCTGGTGTGGAGCCAGAAGAGCTTTCTCTTCACACTGCTAAGCCTTTAACACAGAGTCAGGTCTTAGTTGATGCTAAGAAATAAGAGGGTCTGCTTCTTCCATGAATTTTGCTGCTAGAAAATGAAACTAGATGGGCAAGCAAGGCTGGTTCTGCCTGCTTTTCATTACTGACTGCACTGTCCCAAAATCTGCTCAGAACATTACCCAACCCCTCCATTGGGCAAAGAGACACCTCCAAGGCAGAGATTTTCCTTCTGCCCTGTGCCTTGGCAGGGACCACAGGAGGCTCCCCAGGGAGCACAGGAGGCTCCCCAGGGAGCACGGGCTCACCAGAGAACCGGCGCTGCTCCATGAAGTCCCTCTGGAACTGGGAGTCTGTGAAGAGCAGGTCGTAGAGTTTGTCCACGCTGAAGTTGAACACCTCGTTCACGTACTGACGGCCATTCAGGTCCTCGTAAAAGGCCTGGACCTCCCCTGTGGGGAAACAGGTCCTCATTTCTGAAAACTTTACACCTGTGAACACCTTTGAATATTTAGCCTTGACGTATCTGTCCCCCAGGATCACGGGGGCTGTGTTTCCACAGCACCAGGGCCTCAGTATTTTACTTTGTGAAGAAGGAAGAAGAGGGATTTCTAACCCTTTTCCTCCACTGACCCCAGGACAACAGCTGGGATATCAGAAGGGGTAATCACCTCCACAACTTATTTTAGGGATATCCTTCCAAATACCCCACATATCCACTTTCTGCAGCCCACAATGGGAATTCTTTGCATCTTCTGAACCCCAGGAAAGGAATCCAGTATTTGCCACTCCAGTCCCTCACTAGAAAGGGTGTAAAACACACCGAGGGAACGGCCCTTCCCCACATACCTTCATCGTGGGTCTCCGAGGAGTCACTGAGCTCAGTGGGAATGTCTTCGTTGTCATTGAAGTCCAGGGAAGGGGAGTTCACAGGGCCAATGATGTCCATCTTCTCTCCCATGATATTTGCAATGCCGAGGTCTTTTTCCACAGGGCTCTCTGCCACTGCCTCCTCCTCTTCTGGGAGCACTCCATCGAACTGCAGCAAGCACAGAGCACAGGGAGGGCAGCATCAGCACCTGGAAACTGGGGCTCATTTTTGAAAACTTTGCATTTGTGAACCAAGTGTCTACCTTTGAGTATTTAGCCTTGATATGGCTGAAAAATTAAATAATAGAGGAGGAAAGCTGCCACACAGTGTTTGTAAAACACGTGGATATATTGGATTACCTCCTGTCAAACAGTCACTGTTCAAGCTTGGGACACCACAAGGCTTTTTTATCCAGACAAGCACACAAACAATACTAGTTTTGCTCTCAAACAAGCTGAAAAAACCCGAGGTTATAACTGAACAAGGTCTGCTCTGCCATAACACCACGAGGGTACCACTGAAGGCAGCAAAGCAATGATAACCCTTTTTATCTCCAACACTCCATTCCTTTCCATCTGAGGGCACAGAAAGGAAAATGCACTTGGCTGCTGAGAGCCCCAGGCTTTTAGGATGGGCACACTTTGTTCATTTTTTTTTTTTTTGGCCACGCAGAGACCTGAAGTCAGTGGAGGAGCAGAGCAGTTCCCTCACACAACCAAGGAGCAGCGGGATCCCAGGGAGGAGCATTCCCGCTCCCAGGGGAGGGAGGACACTCACCGAGGCTGGAGCTTCACTGCTGCCCGTGGATGTCAGGGTGCTGGCAGTGACAGATTTCTTTGGCAGCTGAGGGCTGGCTTCTGGCTTGGCCTCCATGCTGCTCTTGGAGGAGCTGTCGTTGACTTCGTTCTCTTCCACGGGGATTTCCTCACAGTAGCTGAGACGCCACAGAGAACACAGGTTTTTATATTTACCCCTCTCAGTCCAGCTACAACTGGACACACAGAGCAAGTCAGAACAGTCCTATGGAGTTTCCAGTGTGGTCAAGAAGCAGAAATGGCTCAGTGAAGCCCAGACTTTTTAGTGTTTACACACAGAGACCAACAAGCATCAGCACTTTCTGACCATGTAACCCTGTGACTGGGATGCTCTGGCATTTGCACAGTTGCCCAGCTGGCACTTCAATCCCTACCAACCTCCATGAGGAAATGGTGGGCTTTCAGTGTTTCAGGCATTACACACTTAAGGGCAAACCTTTGGCCAGATCCCAGAACCTCTCACCAGGGACAAGCAGCACTCTGAGGCCTGCAGTATATCCTGCTCTCCTGGGGCCATCTTTTCTTTCTCCCAGGCAGAGTTTCCTCCTCCTCACTCACCCCATTGTGTTGAAGTCATCATCAGGAGGCACATAGTCTTCATCATCACTGGTCAGACCCAGCTCGTTCCCATAGCACTGGTGGACAAAGTGCCAGAGCTCCTTTGGACACAGAGGCTAAAAGGGGATGGAGAACAGCACACATTTGCACCCAAGAACACTAAACCAGAATGACAGTCTGGAATTCCCATTGTCAGGAGTACACTGCTTGCCCTGAAAGGAGAAGTGAGAGATCCTGACACGGCCCCTGATGGGAGGTGAGAGCCTTACACTGGACTCACCTCTGTGAAATTCCATTTTACGGAATTTATTTTGTTATGCCAAGCTACCTTAGAGGTTGCCCCCATCAAGCACTAAGAGGCTCTTTTCCCAAAAAAGCCTTCACCATCAGCCCAGGTTCTGCCCTAAAACCTAATTTTGTTATTTTTCCATGCCACGATCTCACATTACTCAAGACTGTCAGAAAGCCAACAAGAGGCTACACCCAGAGCAGCACATGGGATGAGATTTTCCACTCCACAATGGAATAATGCCAGCAGCAAACCTGCATTTCCCTCCACAGGTGTTTTCCTACCTCTTCTGCTGTGCTTCCATTTAATATCTGCTACTTTACCAAGCCCCAGTGGGGAGTACTTACAAGGAAAATAACCTTACAAGGTTATTTTGCCCTTCCAAGTTTCCTTAAATTAAAGCTGCCTAAAGAATCCCAGCTGCAGGGAAAATGATTTAAAGCAGCAACAAAGGAAAACACTTCCTGTTGCAGTCTGAAATCAAAAGGAGTTTGTATCACCAGATACTTCTGTGAAAAGTATATGCTTGAGATAAAAAGAGAAAATTAATTATCCAGAGTGTTGACAAAAGCCCAGTTTTTCAGGGATGCAGGTCAGTTGATCACCATATGGCTGTGATCTGAGGTTCTTAAAAATGGGGCAGAACTTGTAATTTAAATATGTGGCACAGGGATAAAAAGGGATGGATTTTTACCCACGAGAAACTTATGACCAATGACAAAGATTTCTCAGTAATGAGGGAAAACAAATCCAGTGAACTTTTTCTGAGCTGCCGGCTTGAATTTCTTCCCATAGTAACTGCATGGGATAAGGCAGGAATTTTTTAATCCAGCTCCCAAAAGTAGCAATCAAAAGCATGGGAAAAAAAAACACTCTAATGAGGAACTTCTATCCAGAGAAATGTCTGACTGTTTCACCTTCTCCCCACACACACTCTCATTTGCATGTTTGATCAGGAAAACTGGACGAGGATCTTTCTCCCCCCTCTTGGAAAAAAGAGCTCTGGAAGTGTTTCCTGCCCTTATCACTCCACGGCTCAGTTCCCATTTGCTCTGACCTTGAAACCAAGGGCACACTGAATTTTGTCAGGAACTTCCAAAGGCTCCTCAAATGACAGCACATGGCCCAGCACAAGCTGCCCCATGCAAAGCGATCCCCGTGCATCCCAAATACTCCCCCGATTTTCAGGACAGGGTATTCCGGGTGCTGGATTACTTGAGCCTCCCAGTATGGTCTGAACTCCAGCCAGGGCATCCTGAAACGCTGGAAGCACTGGAACATCAGTTCCTGAGGCTGAGGAGTGAGGCCAGAAATACTCACCAGGCCGTGGAGCAGATATCTGGATGAGATATAGGATATATGGGGCCTCTGGCACAGCAGGAGCACATCCCTGCTTTATTTTAAAACTGAGCCCTGAGTGCACCCTGCACCCACCACCGCTCCCCTTTGGATTTGGGATGCCCTGAACACTCTTTATCTGCCCTGTTTGGAACTCCACACTTCCGAAGCACAGAACTCTGCCTGCACCCTGAGCTATTCCTCTTGCCCTTTGAACTGCTTTTTTCTGGGCTGCTTCACTGAAATTACACACTTCAAAAAAATTCCCTGTTGAGACCCTATTTCCACTCCTCAGCAAAGGCAGGGTGGTACCTACAATGTGTGCACAGAATTCCATGCAAAAAGAAGGAATTGCACCTGCAGTTATGAACATGCTCTGCCTAAAAATATGTGCCTGCTGTCCTAATGTCTTCTGATGCACATACAGCAGTCAGGTTCCATCCATCCCCTCCCTTCCACCCCAGCCAACAGTGAGGTGATGGTCTCAGTACCTTGTCAAGCAGAGCGTTCTGCCAGAGTCTGAACATCATCATGTACGTCCTGTCTCGAGCCCCAAAGGAAGTAAAAAAGTGCTGAAAGGGAAGAGACGGGGAGAAAAGTCAGTTCAGAAAAGGCCCAAAAAAGGGAATATAAAGAGACAAGCCTGTTTGGATCCCTTTCCAGCTGCAGTTCATGGAAGGAGTGAGCAAAACACACTGGATGTTTTACCTGGCCCCACATCCCACATCCAAGCTCCGTGCGTTCCAGATGCAGCCCTTTCCCCTTTGTGCTTCCCCAGGTAGCACAACCATTCAGTCTGGAAAAATCCCACACCACCCAGAATTCCCCTGCTCCTGAGACCCATCAGAAGTGAGGGCTTCAAGGATGTACCTTTTCAGTGTCAGTGCAAACTTGGATGGCATTGGGAATGAGCCGGGCTGTCTTCTCCTTGGTCATCGAGCAGATGTCCTTCAAGCGAACGGTCAGCTGTAGGCAGAGCCACCCAGGAAGGAAAGAACACAGGGAAAGACAGGAGATGATGAGAAAGACAAGGAAAAGAAGTGCTTCCAGAGCAGTGTCAGCAAATGTACTGACACAAAGCCCACTGGCACACAGCCTGGCAGCCTCACCAGTGTCTCCCAGCGGAAGATGTTGCTGTAGAAGCAGATCCAGTTTTCCGAGAGGTAGAGGCGGCCCTGCAGGAGGATGTCTCGTTGGAGAGCACATGAGTAATCTGTGGGTGGACAGCAGAGGGTTTAGGAGCAGCAAAACCAGGCAGCAGGACAGCCTAAAGTTGAGGATGAGCGGCAGCACGGAGAGAAAAAGCTGCTCCACACAACCCAGCAAAGCCCCAGCTGCTGCCCCGGCCACTGGGTTATGTTTCCTCCCAAGGGCATGTCACACACAGACTCTCTCACTGACTGATGATCCTGCCTGATCAGCTGGTCACTCTGGAGCATCCTATGTAGGACTGCCAGATTTAATCTGTCTCCTCTGTTTTGCCTTCTAGTGTCATTGTTTGCTTCTCTCCCGGTTCGAGCATCCTCAACAATTCCCACCCCTCTGCTCCAACATGCCTCACTCAGCAGTGAGACACAGCCCGAGATCAGCACTTACATAAGAGAGTAGAACAGATGCATGTTCTTGCACTGGGCAGCTCCTAATCAGCTGTGAGGCCCAAGCCTCACTGGGCATGGGAAGGGCAGCCATGTGTGAGCTGGGAGCACCGGGAAGTGAGGGAATAGGGAAGCTCTGTGCTGTTCACATGGAGACCTGCAACCCCCACCACATGAGGCCACAAAGAACCCTCTAAGACTCTTCTTGAGTACTAGAAGAGCACAAACACCCTGTGAGGTTTGGGGAACGCTGGGGAGGAACACATGCTCCTCAAATCATGAGGGAACCCATCACAAACCAGTGCTGCTCTCCCTGAAGGAAAACGAGTGGAACCCACCCGAAATGGTGAGGAGGGGCTCTGTCTGTGCACAACAGACACAACGGGCTTTTCCTTGGTGGCAACCTCTTTGAAGAAGGACAAGCTGGATGCATATGTGCTGGATTTCCCCCCCAGCAGGACAGAGCAGAGCCCTGAGGGGCTGGACTTACCCACGATGAGTCGCTCCGTGTCCGGGAGCTGCTTGAAGAGTTTCCTGAAATCCTCATTCCGTTGTTTGTACGTTGGACTCAACACCTGCAAATAACAGAGGGCCTGTTAAAGAGAGGGGCAGGCATGAGAACAGAGCCATGGAGAGGGAAAACAGGAACACCTTGGGAAGGAGAAGGGGGGGTCAGATGCACTCACAAAGCATGAGACTAGCTCCCATCACAGCCAACAGAGATGGGAGGGTTTGGGATTTAGTGCATTAAGTGAGAAGAAGAGGAGAACCTGACTTGGAAGAGCAAGTACAGGGTAGAAGGGCTGCACCCATACCTGCAGCTGGGAGTTGCCTGGAAGCTGTGGCTGCAGGGGAAAACTCCTTCCCTGCAATCCCAAACTGCACAAGGTATGACATGTGCTCTGTTTGCAGTGCATCAGTTAACTGCCAATTCCCAGCTGAGCTCAGCAAGTAGGTGACCCAGCACAGTTGCAGCCCTGCCAGAGGAACTTGAGCAATCCCTGCCATCAAGAGCTCAGGAATACTGCTCTTATCCCAGCCCTCTCCCCATGGAGGGGCACTCTGTGCACACACAGCTATGTGCTGCTGTGTGAGGACACTTCTGTGGGGCTCAGAAAAGGCTCTCACAGGGACTAAACTGTGTCATGCACTTATTTTGTGCCCTGGCCTCATGGAAGGGCTCGGAGAACACGGTGCTGTTGGCTGGAGGGACACCAGGAGCTGGCTCCTCTCTGGGATTTGCTGAACTACAATGTGAACTCCACGCCAGACCACCTCCTCCACACCCTGCCCTGCTGACAGCTCCCCAAAACAGCCACAACAGATTCTGAAGGCAGAGCTGCCCAAAATAGAGGCAGGTGCAAATTCCCATCTCCCAGATAATCTGCCACGTTCTTCCTCACACAAATGTAGGGAAGGAGAAGCCTCCTGGGGTACAACCTCTTCCCTCCCTACCTCCCATTTCTTCCCAACAACCCTCTCCTATCTTTCAGTTACACAACACAAATATCCCAGAGCAGAAAGGGCCTCAAAAATCAAAGGTAGCTTCTGTTTCAGATGGTGGTGGGAGTCACAGGGGTGGGAGGAATGTGAAGTTATTTAGCATTAGCCTCACAGAATTGCCAAATGCTGTCAAATCAAAGAAGATTTGATTTTGGCTGTCAAATCACAGACTGCCTCCTGTCCCCAAAAGCATTCCCTCTTCCTCACACCAATTCTATGAACTACAAACAGTGTATTTCAACATGAGCTCAGCACTTCCAATACTTGCTCCAGTCCTGTGGGCCCAAAGGAAAGGATCTTACTTGGGAATCAAATCCGACAGGCAGCAGATGACACAAATGTGAATTTTACTCACCAAACTTCCAGCCTGAACATCTGGAAAAGATCTTGGTCAGAGACGGGCTCCAGCAAGAGCCCAAGCCCAAGATTTCCAGGAACAAGCAGACAGGATGGGAACAGAGTGGGGAACAGAGATTGTAATCAGCTCTGAGCTTTGGGTTCAGTGCATTAACACAGCCCAGCTGAGCAGCACAGCTCCCATGTGCAGGGGCACTCCACTCCCTTCCCTGCACTAAGGGATGGCCCAGCCTGCCTGAAACCTGTCCTACAGCAGATGCTCTGCTCAGCACCAGCAGTTCTGTCAGGGTGGCAAACAGTTCACTTTAGAGACACTCACAGCTGGGATTCCATCTGATCCAAGGCTCACATTTCCTCGTGACAAGTCGACAAGTCCCTCCAGGTCCCACCGCAGACACGGCAGCTCTTGATCCAGCAAATGATCCCAGAGAGAGCCACACTCCAGCAAGGAATCCATGGTGTTCCCTCAGCACTTGCACAGCTCCCCGTGTTCTCCAACTCTGCTTTTCCTGTTCCTGCTCCCGCCGCTTTTTGTTTATGTCCAAAGTCGACAGAGATACAGCAACTTGGCAGGAGTTTAGGTCCCTTCCCCTGCCTTCCTGCTCACTTTCAGCTCCTCTGCCCCAGCAGCCCCTGAGGATCTCGGAGAGGACTTGCCCTCCAGAGGACTCTCTTCCAAGTGACTCATCGGGGTAACGATGCTGGCGGGCAACCCCAGTGCTCTCCTGCTCCCGGCTCAGCCACTCCTTGCCGTGGGCATCCCCTGTGGGAGCCCTGCACAAGTGCCCACAGCCGTCCCAGCAGGCCTGTGCAGGGCACCTGCAGCTCCTGATGTCCAGGGAAGGCAGAGCCAGCCACCAAAATACCTCCAACCCCACCGGAGCAGCCGGAACTCACGGATGGAGCCGCGGCTTCCAGGGCTCAGCAGGCTGGTAAACAACTCACACTTCAGCTCTTCCCCCCTCCTCTGAAAGCAGAAAAGCAGTAATTCTTCCTCCTCAGTGTGTGCCTCGGGCTGTGCTCTCGCAGCTCCGGTCTCTGTGTGTTTCCCAGGGAAGGGGCGGGTGGGGAAGATCCCAAAACGCCTCGCACATGCCTGGAGTCACTGGAGCCGGGTAATTCCGGCGGCCAATGCCCGGCAGTAACCCAGCCCCGGCCCTGCCTCCCAGCAGATGTTTCCTGTCATGGAAAGTTGCTGGACAGGGTGTGCTGGGGGAGCAGCGAGGGGAGCAAGGAGAGACCAGCCTAAGGAATCAGGAACCAGCCCTGTGAGACCCACACAGACAGGAATCTGGAGGGCTGCACTGCTCCTGTGTGCATCTCTCGCCCCCCAAAAAACAACAGGATTTTCTAGGTTTCATTTATTAGTCAGGTCACATCGGAAATGAAAGGCAAGGGCTTCCTTGCAAAAGAACTCCCTGCAAGTCCCAGGAAGACTGGAGTGTTGGAACTCCCTGTATCCCTCTGCCCTTAGTGCCCAGGCAGCCTCTCCATCTCCCTGCCCAGGTAAATGTTCACACCATGGCACCACTGATGCTCAGCTATGAGCAAACAAGCAAAATCCTCATTCTTCCTAACAAACTGGGCACACAGGTCTCAAAAAGAACCAAAACCAGAAAAACACCAAGCAAGCAACCAACCCAGCCTCTGCAGAGGTCTGGTTCCACTCCAGGCCAGTGACTGCAGCTTGCTCACTGACCCTCTGCCTGCTCAGCTGCTCCCCAAAATCATTGCTGCTCCCAGACAGCACACAGGTCTCTCCACTTAGCCCTGTTAAAAGGAACCAGTAGATCCATCTGCACCCTAGGATGAGGGAACAATAAAAAACCAAACCATTCTGTAGCCTGGGAAGGACTAAGGATTGGGATTACAAACATCTGCATTGTTTTACTGAATGGCCCTCTTTGCTGGAAACTACATATGGGATTCACCTATGGAAAAACCCCACCAGGATGTTTCTGTCTACACCCCCACCCACCTGCCTGTGCAGAGATGAAGGACACCAGTGATGGGAAGAGCTGACCTGGAGGTGGAGGCAGCAAACATTAACTCTACTGCAAACAGAGAGAGACGGGACAGGACGGCACTGCCAGGGCTGGGGGGAAATGGGTAGAGAAGGTGACTCCCCACGGTGACATCTCCTTCTTATACACAAACAAACCCTCCCCAGGAAGCCCAAAGCATGACCTGAAGGACAGGGAAGTTGGACAACACAAGAACTGAGAGGTGTGTGGAGTTGTACAGCACGTGTCACAGAAAAGGGGTGAGGAGAGATGGCAAGAGGCAGAGGGGAAAGGGGGGAGGAAAACCTTATCCCATTTGCATGGCTGATGGATCTGCTCTTAAGCCTTTAGGGAAGATTTACATTGCTTCTGGAAAACTGCTGGAAAAGAACAGAATACATTCCCTGCTTGTGTGGGAGAGTTTTGACCCCACTGACAGCAAAGACACTGGCCACCTGTCCCACAGCATTTCTTCCAAACCCAGTCTGGTTGCTCAGATTTTTCTTCTTTTTTTTTTTTTTCTTTTTCTCCTTTTAAAAGTGAATGAAGAGCAGGGGAAGATGCTGCAAGGCAATCACTGGCCATCTGGGGTAGAAAATTGGATTTCATAATCACACCAGCTTGCACCAGAAGTTCACTTCTAATTTAGTGGCTCTACAACCCAACTGAGCCAGGCTGGCATCCCATACACCTAAAGAGCCAAGGAAGATCTGACAGGATGAAAACCACCTGAGAGACAGCGAGTTAACACTGCTCCAGGGAGAGTTTGGTAACATGGTTACTGGAACTTAAAAGATGGTTGTGCTGATGTAGAGAGAAAAAAGGCTGTTCCACACCTTGCTCACTCACAGGCCTGGATTTTTGCAGTCAACCCTGTTCACATGGTTGCTGTTGCTGAGGCTGCCACTCACAGGAAAAGTGTTTCTGATGTTTTCCCTAAAATGATGCATAATTTCTCTTTGTCTTCATAGGGAACATCTGACTCTTTTCAACAGCTCAGTCTCCCCTCCACTCTGGTATCTACGAGGTCTCCAAGAAGAAGAGACAGCACAGGGCTGATTCCTTGTGGTGTTCAGTCTTGTGATGGCTTGAGGTTTTTCTTCAGAAGCTCAAGGGCTGCCCAAAGGTCTCCACAAAGGCCCTTTGCAGCATCACATTTCACCACAGATCCTCAGCCAGCCCCCAGCTCCTGCTGCACAGGCTTTCACTGCAGCTTTCCCAGAGGAAAGCCTTGGGCTCTCTCCTTTGCCTGGGTGTGTTTTTGAGGCTCAGAGCCGCCCTGTGTGCAGAGCATTTGTCTGCAGAGCTCCAGGGGCACTCCTGTCCCACTCTGTGCCATCCCCAGGGCAGACTTTGCTCTCCCAAAGGCAAGTGGGAACAACTGGGCTCCCACTGATCTGCTCAGACTTACTGGGACAGCAAATGGTTTTAGTGGTATTTAAGAACACTTGACATGGACAATCAGTGTCTTTTCAGTGTTCAGGTAAGTTATAGGGAGAAGCTGTCAGAAGAAAAATAATCAAGCATGTGATAGACAAAAGCAAAGGAAGGGAGTACAGAGTAGGGCAGACCTTGGGATCCCAATAATAAAATGAAAACCTCGTGGACAGATGTAAATCTCACCTCTGCCCTGCTGTCAACTGTTTCCTCTAACTTTTCAAGATCATCTTACTGTCTTTTCCAGAGCATAGTCTAGATTCTCCTGATGCCTGGTGCTGCAGGAGGCAATTTAAGAAGCAAGCCTTGCTACAGAGCAGCAGAAGCGCTGCAGAAAACCAGAGACACCCTCCCTAATTTAGGAACAGGGAAGTAGAAGGATTGACAGTCCAACTGAGACAGAAATAGGCAGAAAAAACCACAGCAGACTTGCCAGTGTGTCAGCTGTGCTCTGACATCAGGACACAGGATCTGAGAGCTCCCCATGCTCAGAAATGGGGCCCTCTGCCCAAAGCCCGAGGAGGAGGAGAATGAAGGAGAGCTTTTAGGCTTGGCAGCAAAATATCTCCAGTTTGGCTCTAATTTTAATGACATCTGCTGGGTGACAAATTCCTCCCACCAATTGTGGAGCTCCTGACATCCCCCCACACAGAGCAACTCCTGCTTCGTGTCACCAGGGAAGTGAAACACAAGTTTCCCACCTCTCCAAGAGCAGCAGGTGTGCAAAAAAAGTCACACCTCTGTTTCAATACACAAAATTACTGAGTAAGTTTGGGGGTGAGGTCTGTTCTAATTTTTTAAAATTAATTTAAAAATAATTTCTAAAATAGAAAAAAAAAATCAATTGCCAATAATTCACCATGCAGACACACAAGTTCCAAAGCCTAAACCACAGCTGAGCAACAGAGGTTTGCTCCATAAGAATCACAATTCTTGTAAACCAGAGTCTCCTTGTCCACAATTCCTCACTGAAGGCATGACAAACACCTCAGGGACATTCTGCTCTTCCACCACGAGGACAGGAACACAAAGCAAACCCCACAAGGTTGAGTACATTTAGATTTATTCTCCAACTGGGGTTCTCTTCTAAATCTCACAGTGCATCTGGACCAGTTTGCATTTTGTCCTCTGGAAAGCCAAGCACAGAAAGCACACCCAGACCCAGAGAGGGCAGGTCTGCAAACCAATCCATGACCTTGGGTCACCCCTTTTCTCCCACTTCTCAACCTGGCAGGGATGTCAATCCCAAAAAAGCACTGGTAGGATCAAAAGGAGAACACATAAGGTAAGAGAACAAGTGGCATTTTAAGGAAAAAAATAGAGAAAAAGGAAATCCAGGAGAGGGAAAAGGGAGGGCCCCAACTGGCAAAGAGGGATGCAGTGCTACGAGGACAAAAAGACCAGTTAAAAGCAGCAGAAACCAAAGTCATCTTAGAAAACTGGTGATGCTCTGGGGGATCTTTGAGGACTCTTTGAGGCAAGGGCTATTTTTTGGTTTGTCTGCACAGTGCCTGGCACCCAGGGCTGCTGAGCTGGCACAAAGAACAATGTGGAGGGTGTTTGAGCACAGTGGAATTTATGTAAAATGAAAGTGAGTAAGGGAAACTGTAAGGCTTCATGAAGAGGCAGCCTCCACTGATTCATTTCTAGAGCTGCTCTCAAGAGGGGAAAGGAATGGAAGAATCAGAAGGGTCCAAATGCCAGAAAAATGCTGCCTGGAAGGAGCTGGCAAAGAAAGGAGACCACACATTAGCAAATTTTTGATGGTAGTAATAATTCCAAGTGGGACTCACTGCCTTCCTGGAGTTTGTGGCCCATCCATATTTTCACACTGCTGCTTTTATCTGGCCAGAATGACTCTGCTAACTAGAACATGGATTTGGTTTTTGGTTTGTTTTCTAAAGGAAAATAATGGGGGGGGGGGGAGGAAAACCACAAAAAATGCAGCCAGTGCTTACTCTCCGGATGTACTGTCTCTCATGCTGAAAATATATGGAGGAAAAACAAGAGAACAGAAAGATAAGATAGAGAGGACATGAAAACACAGGAGACCCACAGAAGCAGAGCACAGCAAAGCATCATGCACAGGGAATGGAGCTCAGCAGCTACAGGCAGAAGCAGTAATAGCACAAGTCACCTTCAGCTTGGTGACAGGTTCACATTTTGGCAGCAGCCTGCTCAGGCTGGTGCATCTGCATCCACGGTCCTTTACCTGCCACTTCTCCACTAGTTTGGTCTCCCATGGTCTGTATTTTATTCTTGAAGCCACTGCCTCATCTGCTCCTGAGATCACTTCTCCTCCTGTCCGTGCTACCACCCTGGTTATATCCCACAAGCACCTAACTCTGCCTCTCACACCTCTGCCACATCTGACCGGCCAAAATCCCAGGTTCTGATGTCCCAGGCTGCAGGAGGAACTGCTGCTGAACATTACCAGCTGCTGCATTTGCCCACTGGCTACCTGAGAGCACTCCAGGGAGGGGTTCCAACCGTGCAAAGGGTGGCACCAGCTCTGCACCACGACACTCGGGCTGGCAGCACCACAACAGGGGCAGGGCAGAAGCAAGAGATGGTTTGTGTTTCTATGGGGTCACCAGGAAAATAACTCCTGTCTCGCCCCCACACCACCCTGAGAGATGCAAAGGGCTTGCAGGGTGGCAACTCTTGTTTGTCACCTCGTCACAACCCACCCTGTGAGGAACCCGAGGCACAGGGCGTGGGGATCACCAGGACAGGGGCTGAAAAGACAAAGCTCTCGCTCTCTATCTCTGGCATCCTTTCCCTCAGGATGCCAGTGCTCCTCTGCCAGTGCTGAGCCATTTCCATCTCCGTTTGGAAAGGGTCAGAGTGCCCCCAGTGCCACTGCAAAGCCCCTTTGCACCTTCCCCCCACCCAGGCCCCCAGCCCACATCCACCCAGGGACAAGAGAAACTGGAGTACTTACATTATACCAACTCTGGCTTTTCTGTAAGGACAAAATAAAAGAGAAGCATTAGTCAGCACAGAGATCTCAGGATCAAAAAGAAAGAGGGACAGAGAAAGCAGGTCCAATCTGGTTTGTGCAATTAGTGGAGTGAGAGAGGGATTAAACAGAAGATTTCAATGGATTCCACAGTGTGGTCTAAACACAATTATTTCCAGTTACAGGAGCAAAGAACAAATCCAGAAGCATGATTCCAGGACAGGAAACAGTTCAGGCTAAGGTGTGCATGTCCACATGCACACACACAGACACACAGGCTGGCATCTGTTCTGCAGACCAGCAGCACCTGCTACAACAGAGGAGCTCATCACCATCACCATCATCATCATCACCATCATTGCCAGCCGTGTCTTTAGGGGCTTCACTCTTCTACATTTGCTGGCTGGGTGGCAAAAATCACATTGCTGAACAGCCCCTGTGCAAATAAACCCTCAAAGCACTACTAGAGGCAGGGACTCACAAAAAGCCACCAGGCAAATTTTTTTCAACAGCATTTCAAAAGGGAGACACACACACACAGAGCCAGGGGAAGTGCTGAAGGAAATCACTACAAAAGCTAAGCAAAGGGAAAAAAAAAAAAAAGGCTGGGATTTTTTTTTTTCTTTCAGAATTTCAGTGCACAGTGTTTTGCATCATCTGCACATGTGATTTTTTTTTTTTTTATCTTTTTGTCCTTATCGTGGCATTTCGGGTGGTTGGAGAGGACAGGCCACATGTCACATTGGAGCACATGGAAAAGCTCAGCTTGGAAAGTCACACTCAGCCATTTTCAGCTGGAGGTGAGATCCACCTGCACAGGGAGAAGAGGAAGGAACAAGCTTCCCACTCCCACTCCAGTCAGGGTGACTTTCCAATGACACTGAGCAGAGCTGACAGGACATGCAGGCATCCCCCATTTTTGGGTGGAAACACCTCAGGGCACTGCAGCCTTTGAGCACTGAGGGTGCTCAGCTACAGAGTGTCCTGCCAGGAACATGTCTCAGAGGCACAAAGCTGGGCTGTCCCCTCTCCCAACCACATCCACATTCCTTGGGGGAGCCCAGGAAAACAGACAAGGACAGCAGCAACATCCCACTGCATCTCCTCTCCTTGAAGCCACCTTGCTTCTGACCTTGGCAGTATTTTTCACTCTTTATACCCAGCCAGGGATATGAAGGCAAAACACAAAACTGTTCTCTGCCTTGTAACAGAGAGTTTCACTCAGAGTGAAGCTCAAGCTCACAGCAACACAGAAACCACCTGCACTGGGGGGGCCCACAGAGGACACACAGGATGTTTCACCATAAAAAAGTACATTCAAAGTGTTAATGAGAGCAGATTGGACCCAAGATTTCTGTGAAGACACAGTGTTTTCTCCCTGCTCTCAGTTCCCTGTGCCCCTTCCATGCCATTCTAGCAAACACAACCTTACTGGTGTCTTGGATTTCGTTCATGGAGACGTTTCTGAAGGGTATTTTAAAACCCTGGGTGTACCTCCCAGTCTGCCTCACTGATTTCAAAACCCCACAGCTACACAGTTCATGTCAAAGGCTAAAA
Source organism: Chiroxiphia lanceolata (assembly GCF_009829145.1). Classification (NCBI taxonomy): domain Eukaryota; kingdom Metazoa; phylum Chordata; class Aves; order Passeriformes; family Pipridae; genus Chiroxiphia; species Chiroxiphia lanceolata. Next base: position 3,644,451 of record NC_045659.1, on the reverse strand, counting down.
TACAACAGTTTGATGTCAAAAAGAGGGGTTCCCTCTTTCCCCAAATCCCGGGGAAAGGATATGAACTGCAGGACTGAACACAGAGTACAGCTCATCAGCTACCCAAGGAATTTCCTCTTGCTTCCTACACTTTTCCATACCCTCCATTCATGAAGGATCTGCTTGAAGTCATCCCTCCCTGCCAGCAGGACGTGGAAAAAGGCCTTATGCAACTCAGTCTGCACTAAAAAAAGAACCAGGGTAATTAACCCAAAGCATGCACACAGCACCTTGTCCTCGGGAGCACGGGGCCTAAGATGGAGTGGTTTTCCTGCAGGTTTGTTTTGCCATCTGTCTGCCTTTAATGAGCAAAAGGAGTAACTCAGAAAATTCCTGGGGAAAAGCAGCTCATAATCAAGCTATAATTGGCACACTCGAGGCAGAGGCACTGCTGTCACTGTGCCTTCTAAATCAGGGTGCACACGCTGTGGTGGCAGCACAGCACAACAGGATTTCACTCCCCTCTGCTGCATTAATTGCAGCAACTATTTCCCCACCACCACCATCACATATGAATTTCCCCAAATTAAGGGGCTCCTCTTTAAAGGAGCCCTGCAGGTTCTCCTTTTTTAAGCTCTTCCACCCCCAAAAAACCCATACTGGCATCAATAAATCCATAATTATACTGGCACCCAATCTTTTGCCTCCACCAAATGTTCTAACAGACTACAAAAAGTTCAAAGAGAAGGGAGACCGAGCCTTTAAATCTCTCTTCTATTTTATTTACCCTTTTATCTTATACTCAGTGACAGAATATAGGGGGATGTGAACTGTGAAAACCAAGAGACAGTAAAATGGAGGAGAAAAAAAAAAGAAAAAGGAAGAACATGTTCCTTACTTTGAGCAGGTTAAGTCTGTCATACTGGAAAAAGAAACCATAAGCATTAGAACTGAAAAGAGAAAATAAATAAGTAACAGAGGAATGGAGGTGCACACAGACATGGAAAAGATGGGACTGGTTTGCAGAGATGATGCTACAGGAGCAGAGAGCAGAGGAAGAGCTTTGGAGAACTTGAGCAACACGAAAACGGGAGTATTTTCCCTGAGCCTTCAATTAATGCAGTGCTGTCTCTAAATCCCTGTGGGTTAATAACCCCATATCTGCCACAGTGCTGTGGAGGATCCCAGCTTTACACAGTGCAGATGGGAAGCACAGGGGCACACAGACAAAGTTCAACCTGATAGCCTGATCCAAAGGAAGCTCCCACCTTCCAGCAGCACTGGGAGCAGGATCACAGCTCACTCCTGCACACTGCTGCTCCCAGGGGAACAGAAAGCTTGTGCCAAGTGACTGACATGCCACAGGGCTCCAGGAGAATCCCTAAATCCCTTCTGCTGGGGGCAGAGGCACAGAACGAGGAATATATTCCAGAGCATGGAATATATTCCAGAGCCCTTTCTCCTGATCTGTGCACTTCCAAAATCTCTGCTATCCACCTCTAAATACCCGTGGGCAAATAACTCACAGAAATTAATTAAATTTATTCCCCAAACCCTCACCCCAGCCCAAAATGACCAGAATTTCATGAGCTACGACCTAAAGGGGGATTATACCACCCAGTGGGAGGGTGAATGAGAAGACACAGCCCAACTCTTCTCATCATCACACACTGAAAGGACAAAGTGCAACAGTCATAAGCTGCAGTAAAGGGAAATTCTATTTGGATAGAAGGAAAAAGCCTGTTCACAAGAGTGGTTAAGCACTGGAGCAGGGGCTGGGGGATCTCCAGCCCTGGAGGTCTGCAAAACATGGGTGGCCAAGACTTTAGACTGAGCTTATCTTACCACATCAGCCCTGCCTTGAGAGAGACCTTCCCAGATCTCTTCTGACCTAAACTGTTCTACAGTGCCCAGGGCCCACCTCAAAATTCAGGTTTTCCCCTAACCTGGCATTAATCCTCAGCATTCCTCATTAGCTGTGGGCACTGGGAACAATCTGAAGGACTTGCAATGGAGAGGAAATCACTTTTATCCTTGGGCAAGAGCAAAAGAGTTAAAAATACCTATTTTGTTGTTGGCTACTGGCAAAAAAGGTGGGGTTTTCCTGAGTTTGGAAAGCTGTTCCAGAAGAAGCAGCGCTACCAGTGAAAGCCTGAGGCTGACACAGACCTAGGGGTGGTTTGGTCCATGCCACACTGGGGGACAGAGAGGAAAAGCAGGTCCAGGAGGGATTGCCTCAGGATGGAATCCAGTGCTTAAAAACTCCTGGCGAAGCGCTCCCTCTGATGGCAGCGCTGCAGCACGACAGGACAGACGGACAAAAGAGGGCAAGGGACTCAAGCAGATCTGTCAGCAACTGTATAAACACAGCGTCAAACTCATGGGCTCAAGCTGCTCCATTTCATTAGCCAGACAGGTTGGAAAATCGATTCCTCCTGCAGGAGATGGCTGGGGGGAGGAGAGGAGGCTGAGGAAGGAGAGTTTAAAATCTCTGTCCTTCTCTGCTCCCTGTCTTGAACAACCACCATCATCTACGTGGGGAGAATCAGGGGGTTTGGTATATCTGGAATTCCTCATTTGTGCCAAAGGAAGAGCAGAGAGCAGAGATCCAGCCTGCACACTGGGTTAGGCTGCACAGAGACTGGGCTTGGTGATTCCTGTGGGTCCCTTCCAGAATATTCTGTGTGAGTGTGTGTGAGCAGGGCAGGAGGCTCTGACAGGCTGGTGGGGGTCATGCCCAGGATCCCCTTCCCTCTGAGCATCACCTTCCTCACACTGGGACCAACCTGGGCTCCACTTCCCTCTTGTTTCTCTAATTGTCTCCCAGTGGGTGGGTTTTGCCCTCCCAGAAAAGCAAAGGGTGGCTGCAAGCACATCACAGACAATTTACACACACAATGCTCTCTACCACTGCTATTCCCACTCCTAACAAACCTCTCCACAGCCATCAGTCCCACTCCTCTGCAGTTATCCAAGCTACAGTTACCAAGCACAAGACAGCCTGTCTAAAAAAAAGAGACATAAAGAAGCTTCCAAGAGACACCAGCACTCGTGCAAGGCCAGGCTGGCTACAAGGATCACCACCCTGCTCCCTGAGGACTTGCCTAGAATGACACCCAAGACCAAGGCATGGATTTTGTGGGTCATGAAGCCATCCAGGCCAGTCTGCTTTTAACTTTCCCTGCACACACGTGGAAGTGCCAACAGCCTTTCTGATTTTTACACTCTTCTCAGGGCAGCACAGAGGTGTGAGATCCAACCTCAAACGATCTTATCTCCAATCCAAGCACCCACAGAGGGATCTTCTACTTGTCACCTTCCAGAGCTGAGCCCATGAATTCTCACAATTCATCTGGGACAGGTCTGTTCTAACAGGTTAAAGCTGGGTTCACTTGAAATCACTGATCTTTAACATTTACATCACACAGGGAAGCGTGCAAGGGCAGTAAAGCTGAGACCACTGGCCACAAAACTGCTGTTCATCATAAAAAGCAGGGAAGAAGCTATGGAGAGCAACTCTTTTTTTCTGAAAGTCAGGAAGGAAGAGGAGAGAGGGAAGAGAAGAGATTATGGTTCTGCTCAACCTACCAAATCCAGGGGACTTCTCCCTGGCAAAGGCAGCTGCTCACTTCTAGGGAGGGGGAAAGCAAAACTAAAAGGCTGAAGGCAGTTGGAAGTAACTGAGGGAGCGTGATGAACAGGCCAGTTCTCACTCTGTGTGAGCAAATCTTAACGAGATGCCGGGGATTTAAGTGAAACCAGCTTCCAGCTACAGGCACAGGGCTGAGCTCTGCTGGCATTCTCACAGCTGCACCAGGAGAATGCCTGTGACTGGGGTCACCACTCAGCACCTGAGTGATGAGACAATTCTACAGTGGGGGGACAGGAGAGAAAAAAGAAGGCTTACTTTGGAGAGGCGCTTGTGTGACTTAATCGGAGAGAAAGCATGCAGGAATGAAAAGAGAGAGATTAGGGAAAGAAGAAAAATTACCTGGCAAATCAAGAGAAGGAAACCCCACAAACCCAAGAGAGAGCAGCATACCCCCCCCTTTTCTCATGGAAAGCACCATGAATTAAAGTTAAGCTTTAGCAGTCACTGTTTTGGTAAAAATCTCACTCCCATGGCCTTAATTCACAGCACTTCGTGGGCCAGGGCAGTGCAACTCATGTCTGCAATTCCCCCTTAGCAAGGACACCACTTCCCTGAGAGCAGCCCCCAGTGTGGCCATAAACACAGCATGCCCTGCATCCTGCCTGCCTCCCATCCCATCCCATCCCATCCCATGGCATCCCATCCCATGGCTTGCTTTTGGGAACACAGTGCACGGGTGTCACCCAGCAGTATTTGTAGGTCACTGTGTGCACAGGAAGCCAGGCTGACCTCGAGGGCAACCTCACAGTTCAAACGGTTCAGCTTGAAAAAGCCTTCTCCCCCCTCTTTTGAACTCACACAACCCCCCCCCAGTGGGGAGAGATCAGCTCAGCCCAGGGAATGCGGGCCACTGAATCCCGTTCCTGTGCTGAGAGGGCCCACCAAGGGCAGCAGATGAAGATTTCTCGTGTGTGACACAGCCCAGCAACAGATAAGGCAGAGATCTAACAGCTCATTCTGTACAAGCCACCAGAGTTATGCCAGAGTTATAACTGTGAAGTTATTCAGGCTGAAATATTTCACTTCAGAAAGCTGGAAAAACACAAGTGCTCCTGGACAGATGACTTAAAACACATCCCTGATAGCAGGGTTACAATCAAAGGTATGTTTGGCTCCCAGGGGCTGTGTTTCACCAGCTCCCACTGCTCACAGAAAAACCCAGAGTTGCCAAACCTGAGACCCTCTTCTGCAGCACAGCAAAGGCAAGGCTGCTTCTAACATGGTCCAAGGACACAAAACCTTTCTAGGGAAAATACCACCTACCCTGGCCAAACCAGCCCTAACACTGCACTGATCAGAAGGAAATGGGCAGAGGACTGAAAAACTGATTCTGTGCAACCTGAGCCTCATCTCAGAGGGCTTAGGCAGGACTGAGAGTGCACAAGCCCTTCACAGGCTGCACAGGGGAACCTTTATTTTTCCCATGGTGCTCGATGATCCAGATGACAAAAAGCAATTTCAACAGCTGATTTTCTCAGAACCACAGAGCCTCCCAGGAAGCTATAGAAACTATAGAAAGTGAGGCTCTGGAAGCTGTCAGGGAGCTGCAGTACCAGCCATCAGCAGCTCCTGGACTCAGGATGATGGAGCTGTGCTGGAGTTTGACCCCAGCGAGGAGGACTTGACCCTACTTAGGAAAACTTGACCCTAGTCAGGAGAACTTCCAGAAATACGATGGGGGAAGAAGGAGGAGAGTTATCCAGAGGACCAGAAGGCACAGGACAAAGCCAGTGTCCTGCAGCAGGGAGTTCAGCACCGGGGACACGTGCCCACCTCGGCCGCAGCCGCTCGCTCGCTGCTCACCTTGGAGTTCTTGGCCCCACTGCGGCCTGACTGGGAGGAACAGCTCCGCTGGACACCCTGCTCCGGCGTGGAAGGGGATTTGTCTGAGGAGTGGTCCGAGCCCTTCTCCACCATGGCGTCTCCCGGGGCGTCCTGCGGCGTCGGGGAGCGGGAGCGTTTGCGCAGGATGGGGGAGCAGGCAGGAGTGCTGCGGTTGGAGTTACTGGCAGTACTGCAGGGAGGGAGGGAGAAACAGCAGGGTTAGCCACCCCCAGCTCGAAGTGAAACCAGCTGCACCCCTGCCCCGAGGTGTGCAGAGCCCACAGATCTCCCCACCAGCACAGCAGACAAATCTGGCTTCCTGGAGCAACACACCCGGCGGACTGGGGCTGCTGACAGTCATCATTTCCCAGTGGCAGAGGAACTGCCCCGGCCTGGCAGTGCCCTTCTCCACCCACTCTTCAGTTCATCTGACCACAGACCAATGAACTCATTCTCCTGTGGGCTCCAGCAGTTTCAAGGGATGATGATCTGAGCTTAGAAAATCTAAACTTGCGCTCAAGAATGAGGGAGATGTCAGTGTTTTCTCAACACTCTGTCCCTCCTTAACTTTCTCTTAACTGTTCTCAACAGGATGCATGACAATGGGATCACCCCTTTCAGAAAACACTCTGTTAAAGGTCATCAAAACCCAAAAACGATGGGGCACTGGGAGGGAGGTCATGATGACAGACACTGCAGTCATGAGTTCCTGTACAGAATCATCCTTTCCCACACCAGTTAGAGCTGGGCATGAGAACATTTTGCTATAACCTGAAACCCTTCATGATTAAAAAAAAAAACCCCAAAGTTCCCCTTTCATAATGGGAAAAGCAAGACCTTCTTGAGTCTTACAGAAATTATGAGACGTTCAGGAGAATGGAAATTCTCCTCCTCTACCCTCAGCAAATGCCCCAACACCTCAGTCAGAAAGTCAGTAATATACCCATTAACACAGAACAGGACAACTCAGATTTCCTCACTGGTCCTTCTCTTTTGATGCCTCTTCTTCCTGCCAGACTCTTCATGCTACGTCCATTTTTCCCCACGTCACTCATTTCCTTCAGCAGCCATATCTATTTCTGACCAGCCCAAACATCCCTGAGGCTTTTCCAGCAGCCTGCAGGTGCCAGTGGAACCTGGGCTGATCCAAGGATGAATTCTGTGCTAACTCTGCCATGCTCAGTGGTTTGGTACCCTGTTGTCTCTCAGAACCACATCTGAGTGACAGAAGAGCAGGCAACAGGGAAAGCATGAGGGAATTACAACTGCAAGGGATTGAATTAAAAAGTTGGTACAACCAGACTCTTAAGGGCTATAATTTAAGCCCAATTATCTACAGCAAACTGAAGCTTCCTTCTCACACTCATACACAGTGAGGTACCTAAAAGGGATCATTTCCTTTCTGAAAATTTAGAAAAGCTGAACACGTGCCTGAGGTTTCATTAATTCCCAGATAAAAATCATATCCACCCTTTACCTCTGAAGATACCAAAACCTTTTTATACAACAGATATGAGCAGACAATGTAACACACTCCTGCAGCAGTTACCAGGCTTGGCTTGGCTTAGTTTAGCACTGGATAAACTGGTCTCATAAATTATCCTCTATTTGCTCACTGCTTGTGTAAACCCACAGGTGATGAGACTTCCCCTAAACAATCTGCAGAAAGCACACAACCTGTGCAAACATTGACAGAACCAGATTTCACAGGAGCTGGCAAGGGGCAAGAACGGCAGGATGGAGCCCCACAGAAACCCCAGAGAAGATGCTTTCAAGGACATGAAGTGTGGAAGTTCACACAAAAAACGGACAGAAATTGGGTTTGCAAAATGTTCTACGAGCAGGAAACTGGACTGAGGTACAGACTCTGCTCTGTTACCTGCTTTTACTTAGAGTCATACAGCTAGAGAACAATAAAAACCTGATTGTTCAAATGCAAAAACAGGCAGAGTAATCCCACCCTTATCTTGGTTCTTCACAGCTCACAATTAGCAATGGCACATCTCATGAGAGTCATATATTGTCACAGCACTTTGTCCTGTGTCCTCCCTTTCCCTGGACAAGGAACAGGAACACATGTACAGCACAACTGTGGCACCATTCAAGATTTAAGCCCTCCAAATCAGCTTTGAAACCAAAAGACTAAAGAAAAGATGATCTGGACCATTCTCCCAGCAGCACTGCCTGCAACAGTTTGGGTATATCATAAAGTCAAACTATCAGGAATTTCTTAGTTATTGAAATTTTATTAAGTATCAGGTTTCTTCACAGACTTGCAGCTGATCCAGTTAAAGGGGGTGTTTCACCTTGTCTGTCCTGCTGGTGCTCTTTCTCATGTCTAAACCCACTTTTTAACAGCCCACCAGAGCTACATTGGTGGTACTAAAACTTCAAGTTCATCAGCAATGGTTCCAGTGATGGAAATGGTTCTGAATTGCCATTTCTAGACTCTACACAATGTAGAGTTCTAGTCAAAACCTCTAAATTCTGAGGCTGCATTGGTCCTGCTTGCCCCCAGCAGCCTCGATGCAACACAAGCTGCTTTATGTGAGAGGTCCCCAAAAATACAAAGCCAGAATTTGAAGCCAGCGCTCCTGACTCACACATCACTGGACTAATCTGAACAGATGTACTAATTTTGCTTCTACAGCTCTACAAAACCTGAGCTTATCACGCACAACCTCCCTCTCACTTTCGGTTCCTGCGAGTTCATACCCCCAGTTTCACTTTGGGTGTGAGCTTTATGCAACCCTATAAAGACCAAGGCAAATTCACTCAAGGGTCTATTTGCTTTCAGGTCACAGTTGTGAGATTTTTAATGCTACTCAAAGTGCAAATCACTCAAAACCAGGGTTCAGCTGCATCACGTGCATGTGAAGCTCGGATGAAATGCCCTAGAAAGTTCTAGTTTTACTCTTTTTATGGTCTTACAAAGCTCCTCAGGTGGCTTTTTCAGTCACAGCTGAGTAACCCACACAGGGGCAGAATCAACACTAACTACCTTAAAGCTGCCATGTATATATTTGTTCATATTGTCATAGCCACACATTTTGGTGCCAGCCCTGCCAAGCACAATCTCAGGCAGATTCCAGCTTCCAAGCTCGTTTTCCAGTCATTTAGCATCTCTGGCATGCTTTGAAACACTAAATCCATCCACACAGACTGTGTTTGGGATGTATGGATTATCACCTTTGCAGGCACAGGGGGGAAAATAACTTCAAGGGCACCTTCTCTGGCTCTCCCTGAGGTCAGTGGCAGAGCCAACCAAGCACAGGAGGTCTGATTCCTCCTCTGGATGACTGGGAAAAGCTGAATATTTCTCCCATGAGGGGCTCCGCACACCAAGAGTCTGTTAATTCAGCCTCTCATCTCTAGGGCAGCGAGGATGGGCACAGAAAGCACCGAAGCTGCAGCTCCATCCCCCTCTCCTGCCCCTGCCCCGAGCCCCTCCAAACTCCGCCGCTCCTGCTCATTCCCTGGAGTTTGAATCCGGCCCAAGGCACAGCCATGACGAACGCTTTCTGCAGTTGCCATGGCGACCGAGGCCTCGCAATTGAACCAGGAACCGGCGCCTGAGATGCCAAAACGGCCTGACCCACTTTGAAAAAAAAAAATAATAGTAATAAATAATGCTTTAGAGCCCTAATTGCCCAGAGAGCATTCAGGGCCTCACATCCCCCCCCCCCCCCCGCAGCGGAGCCTTCAGCGGGTGCAACAGTTTAAGTGAGGGACAGAACACAAACAAGCCCACCTAAGCTGCAGCCCCTCGCTCCCAGGGGAAACCCTGCACGGAATATATGAAAGCACAGAAGGGCTGATTCTGTCTCCTTGGTTTATGTCCTCGCTGTGCCTAAGAAAAAACCACCCTGTCCTGGGGTTGGAGCCGCAGGAAAAAATGCCACGGGATGGGAAAGGGCCAAACTCTGGAGCAGCACAGTGAAGAACTAGCAGCCTTCCAGAGTCTGAAAGGGTCCACAAGGAAGCTGGAGAGGGACTCTGCCTGGAATTGTAGTGATAGGACAGGCAAACTGAAAGAGGGGAAGTTCAGGTTGGATATCCAGAAGGAATTCTTGCTGGGAGGGTGGGGAGGCCTCTGGCACAGGTTGCCCAGAGAAGCTGTGGCTGCCCCATCCCTGGAAGTGTCCAAGCCCAGGATGGACAGGGCTTGGAGCAGCCTGGGCTAGTGGAAGGTGTCCCTGCCCATGGCAGGGGGAGGACCAAGATGATCTTTAAGGTCCCTTCCAACCCAAAGCACTCTGCGATTCTACAAGCTTTTCTTCAGGTGGTGAAAAAGAACAAACACTTGGCAATGCACAGACAAGCCACCTGGTCACCCTGGGACACAAGGCAAGACACAGAAAGGCCACACTTCCTCCTCCAACAGAGTATTTTCTGTAAAGATCTGGACCAGCTGACGAACAGAGACTTCACCAAGCAGTCACTTTTGGGAAATGCTACAGCTTGTACTCCACAAGTGAAGCTTGGTGTTTTTACAGCTACAAAGGAACCCTGAGGACTCTGTGCAATGCTCTCATGGAGAACTCAACAAGAAACCTGCCTTAGTTCGAGTCTGTTAAGTAAATTCTGCAGGAATGACATTCAAGCAGCCCTGAACTGACAGGAAAGTCTGTCCATCCTACTAGATCTGAAATAACCACCCTGCCTGCCATCCCTGGGCTTGAGACAAGCACAATCATCCCTGGGCTGTGGATCCTGTAGATCCTGTGTGAGCCTGTGGATCCCTGGATGCCACACAGCCAGCCCTGGGCTTGAGACAAGCACCCTGCAACAGTTCTTCCCCAAATTTTGGGTGCCCCAACAGCCAGCAGCCACCCTCCAGAAGAGCACTGTCACAGCACCGGTGGCTACAGCTCCACTGCAGGACAGCAGCTCAGTATTCTCTCAGGCAGGGACACACACTAAGATTAGGAGGACACACAGCAAATCCATTGGAACCTGCCAGTTGCAGGATGTGAATTAGAAGTCAGCCAGAAGTAATCACTGCGTTGCCAAAGGTTTTGTAACAAGGGCAGATCATCTAAACAAGCAGCAGCTCCACATATACTGCGATCACCAGCTTCTCAGAGGGTTTCTTCCTCAAGAAAGTCCTGATCTGGAAAGCTAATTGGCCTCCAAGTCCTCAAAAGAACCTGCTTTATAAGAGTAAATCTGCAGCTGCTCAGGTCTCCCCACAGCCCATAGCACCCACCTGATGGAAGGCTCTTCAAGGCCCCAAGTTTGTGTTACAAAATCAAGCTTAATTCTGAAAGTGCTGAGCACTGTGTTCCCAAACCAGCAAAGTAGCACATATTTAAGCACATATTTACCTCTCTGTGTCTGAGAACTATGGGCTGTGCACACAAAGTCAAGCCTGTGCCTACACACTTTCCTAAACAAGACCAAAAGAGATCCCCGAGCATAAAACAGAACTGCACTGAGAAAGTCTTGAAAAGGGCAGGAAAGGCTACAAGGTCAAGGAGGCACCTCAAGCCTGGCTGCAGCACAAAAAGAGTTAATTCTCCTCAGAAACAGCCACTAAGAGGGTTAATTAGACGCCTACAAAGATACTTTTCTGCAATACAGTCCGACATCAGTGCAAAAAGAGGAGATTCAGAACCTCATTATGCAGTCTCCCAAACAGCAAGCAGATGGTAACAACTTTTGATCACCAACCTACACTCGCTTCAAATTGATAATCCAAGAATGAAAGCCTCCATATATCCTTCAGCAATTCCCTGGGCTCGCCATTGCTCTACAAGCAATAACAGAATGCTCTGCTTCTATTACATCTCCCAGCAAGAGAGACAAGAGAGAAAGCAATAAATCAAAAAGCAATGACACCTGCAGGGCTGTAGAGAAACTGAGTGTTTCATGACAACTGCTTTGAAGAGAATGGTAAAAATAGCCTGCCTTCTGCATGGTTTTGGGTAGGAAAGTCCATCCTTGCTTAAGGTTTTCTCGGTGTGTTTTGACGTTTCCCAGAACGGTGTCCTCCGGTGACATTCAATCGCATGTTTACATATTCATGAAATAAAATTAATGCAATTATTATGCCTCAGAGGATTAGCAAATCACTGCAAGCATTAGGAAGGAATTTGCCTTCTGCCCACATGCAGCAGTGCGAGGCTGGTCAGCTGCATTATTAACCATGTCATTGTGTCTCTCTGAATCACCCAATCCCGGTTACCACGAGAGACGGACGATCAACTCCACGGACAAACGGGCTCATCTCCTACAGAAACTCCCACTGTGCTGGGTTGGAAACAACCTCTCCACTGCTCCCTTCCTGCTTGGAGTTACTTCAAAAGTGCCAAGAAAACTGGACAATTTTGCTGGAACCAGAACCAGACTGATCTGAGTAATACTGTCTGATAACACAAGTCACGATTTGGAAAGGTTGTTAATCTGCAGAGAAGCACCACGTGTGATAAATCACACCCTGAACCCCTCCACCACTGGCAAATTAATAATTCCATTTGCTCCAAAGGAAGGCAAACCACATGAAACACGGTACAGTGGGTAATACAAAGAAATCTGGGAGGCAATAAAGGGGAAATAGCACGAAGGAGGAATTTCACATCCCTCTGAAGCTGAGGGTGGTTCAGACACAGCCCCAGTGTGGTTACCTGCAAGTCACCCAGCTGAGCTTCCAAAGGAGGAACAGATCCAGGCTTTGTTCCCTCTCCTCCCCACCTCAATGTCAGCATTGTCCTTAACAGCAAGAACTGCAATATCTGATGCTGCCCTCCAAGATCTCTGAGCCTGGAACTTGGGGCAGAACAGAGCTAAAAAGTCTGGTTTAAAAAATAAATCTAATTACCAAAGACCCTGTTAAGCCATCTTGGATGTGAAGAAAGTTTTGAAAACTTGACGGCTCAAAGAATAAAACGTAAAATACATCCAAGCATGTTTATTTTAATCCTCATTATTTTCAAGCTAACACCAAAATCTTTCAGTGGTTTGAGGACTCAAGGTTGCTGCCACACATCAATCCATGTGCATTGTTCCAAGGGAGGGTGAGAAAATTGCAATACAGCACTAAACAGCAAGTGATAAAGATCCAGGCTCATTTTTGGATGAGGATGTAGGTGTGATCCCAGATGACCTCAAGGAGAGCCCAACAACTCCTCCCTGCTACCCATCTCCTGCTATAACTTCAGCAAGGCTGGGAGACCCCTGGCCTTCATCCCCAGCACAGGGATTGTCCCTCGAACACATTCCAGTCTTGTGGCAGCAGGTTTAATAAACCCCAGATTAAAGAACATCTCCCAGACAGAGTGGGGGCGGACAGGGATATTGTGCATCTCAGGAGCAGAAGACAAAGCTGGAGCTCTGCACCTTCCCACTCACTCCCACTGCTCCTCAGCATCAGCTTTTGTAAGTTCATGGAAGATGTGATCTTCAAAGCTGGGATCAAATCGATTTCTTTTGTTCATCCCTTACTGTTGCCTCCCTTTACCATTCAGAAAACAGCAATGCAACAATTCCACACCCCTCCCCCTGCTATCTCCATGCTATTCACTCTCCTTTGCTCTATCCATGCAGCAGCACTGTCCAGCTCCAAGTTAAAACTAGAGAGGGTCAGGGGCTGCAGCCGATCCTGGGAAGAGTCAGACCCCCTCAGTGCAAGAGTCACACACAGCCCTTTGTCCTGAGGACCTGCTTCAGGCTTGTCCCCCCACCTGACACATTCTCACCTGCTCCATCCAGCTGGTTATCAGTGGCACGGGCACCTGGGGGCTTCCCATGGCACAATGTTCAGCACCCAACGTTACTGCACTGCTGTAAAATATACCCCTAAGATCTGGCTTGAAGTTTCCTCCTGTCCTACTGAGTCCAAATCACAAGCCCCATCCTAAATCTACCGGCTCCAGAAGGAGCTCTCCTGCAGATGCACGTGATTTAATGAAGCAAGGGAACAGGAATATATTGCCTTTTCTGAATCGTGATTTCCACGATGGACAGGACAACGCTAGTCACCAGTAACCTAAGAAAAAGCAGCGTTTTAGGGGATTCGGCAGATCCTCGCTGCCCGTAAACACAGAGAGTGCAATGAATTAAATAAATAAATAAACAATGAAAAATAAATAATGAAAAATAAAAAGCCACCTGTACAGAGTCTGGAGCAAAGCCTGAAAAACAAACCCTGCCTCTCCCCATCAGTGCAAATATACAACCACAGAGAGGAGCAGAGCGGAACCGTGGCATCCGTGCGAGTGCTCCGAGCCCTTTTCAAAGCGAGGGAGCACATGGGCAAACAAATACACCATATTCCTGCAGCAGCTCCGGCTGCTCCTGTGACGCATTGCCCTGTTCATCCCACCCCGAGCCCCCTCCTTGGACCCAGATGTGATGGGAGGGATAAGTGTCCCCCTGGGGATGGGGGAGACGGGGAAGGAGGAGGGTGAGGGGAATGAAAGCTAAAAAGAGAGAAAGGAAGAATGAAAAGAAAAAAAAACAAACAGCCAAAAAGGATGTGCTCATCGGGTCGTTTGCGACAATCGAAAAGGCTGTTTTAGCAATTCCGCTGCAGGAGAGGGAAAGGCACGTGCGGGGTGGGGGGAGAGAACAAGGGGGAGGGAAATAAAAAAAAATTCAAATTAATAAGTTGAAAAAAAAAAAAAGGAGAGATCAGCCGGCGGAAGGGTAAAAAGAGACGAAGCATCTCTGCAACATGATGTCACGGTGCCTGCTGCTGCTGCTGCCTTCGAGTCCCCCGAACAGAAAGGAGCAGCAGCAGCAGCAACAACCAACATGGACTCCGGGTTTAATCTGCCCGGGGAGCGCGGGGTGGACGGGCCGGGGAGCGGCGTGCGGGGCACAGCGAGGACACACACACGGACACACGGACACACACGGACACACAGACCCCCCGAGCCGGGGGCCGGGAGCAGCGCTGCCCCGGTACCGCGCACTGACCTGGCAGCCATCGGGGCCGGCGCGGGGCTCATTCATTCACGCGGCTCCGGGCGCCGAGGGTGGGTGGGTGCCGAGGGTGGGCCCGGCGGCGAGCGGGGAAGGGTTTCCCACCTCCCGCACCATCTCAGAGCCCTTCCCCGGGGCTCCCCGAGCCCCCCGCCCGCCCCGCCGGGGATGCTGCGCCCGCTCCGGCCATGGCCGAGCCTCTCCCCCCCCGCCCCAAACCCCCGCCCCGCTCTTTGTGGCGCTGCTGCTGCTGCCGGTGGTGATGAGGATGTCGGTCGGTGCCTGTTCCCGTCGCTGGCAGCGCTTTCACACACTCCTGCACGCACAGACACAACACACACACACCCCACACACGCGTGCGCAGCCTCGGCGCTGCCTTTTACATAATTCATCCCCCTCCGTGCCTTCCTCGCTCGCAGCCACCCCGGAAAACCGGGAGAAAAACCAACCCTGACGCTACCCCCCCCCCCCCCCCGACCCTTCTCCTTCTCCCAGGGTCTCCTCCTCACGCCCGCGGCTTTTGGGATGCTGCCCGCGGAGTTGAACAAAGTTGGGAGCCCGCAGGTTGGGGACGTGCCCGTCCTCGCCGCGCACACGCGCTGGTGGGAGAGAAACGCGTCTCAAAACCTGTCAGCGTGTCAACACACGAACAGCCAGGGAAATTAAACCCCAGCTAACCGGTGGAGTGGATTATCTACACGCTCGTTCAGAATTAAGGTGACCTCAACTCAATTTAGCTTGCTTCGACTAGGGAGCTAATTTGGTTTCTTTTTTTTTTTTTTTTCGTGCCTATCCCTGTGTAAACAGGCCTGGGATTTTTAAAGAAACATTATCAAGCGAAGTTTACGACTCTACATGGTGTTTCTTTGAGGCACACACCACTATATCCCTACACATCTGCTCATGGACATCTTTATTCCAGAAATAAGGAGGAGGGTTCCAGTCCCTCTCAAGGGCTCTCACGGTACAATAAAAATTATACAGACTGAAGGGTGACTAAGAAGAGAGCAGAACAATCAACTGGCTTGCACTCTTCCTTCCAGGATATGAAATCAGACCTTGTGTGGACAAGGGAATAGCATAGAACGACCTGGACTGGAGCACAAATGTCCACGTGTGGAATTACACTGACTTATTTTACTGTGGATGCTGTGAATGGAACTCACTGCTCCCCCACTGATAACAGGAGGAGCTGTGCCTTAAGTGATGCAAACACTCCTCACTCTGCCCTTTGCTTGCCTGTGTTGCATTTCACCCCTTCCACACACAGGGTTGGCCATTTTCTCTTCTCTTTACAATCAGTCACAGCTTCAAGTGCTAATTCCCAAAAGAGCATCTTTCCAAAAGGCTGATTATCCATCATTTTGCTCTAATCAAAAGCGGTGGGAGCAGGAAGTGCTCTGCTCTCAAGCACATCAGTGCTCCAGCAGACTCACATCACTGGGCAATTCAAATGCTGCCCAGGATTTTAAACTGAAAACACCATCACCAAACACGTTTTTATCAGGATACTACAACAGCACCATCCCCTTCGTATTGCTCAGAGGATACACCCAGTGTGTTCACTGTGAACACTGCTTTAGGAAATTAAATGATCCATCACCTCGATGTCAATTTTGTTGTTTCCAACGCTCACCAAAGTTTGTCCGCTGGAGAATTTACAAACACGTTGAAAGGAAATGGCATTTGTAACACACAAACTTCCCCATCCCCTGTGCCCAGTGCAACAGCACCCCAGAGCCGAGGATGGTGTGATTCCCACGGAAATGCGTGTCCAGGATTGTATCCAGGTTCAATGAGTGTATAATGTGGATCACAGAGGGCCCAAATAAGAGGAACCACTAAAGGCAGTGGCTCTGAATCCATTCAGCACAGACTGGAGGCCAAGATTTCAGTGATCACCTGGAACACCCGTTGGATCACACTGGGGAACAGATGAAAGTGCTGAAAGCTGAAGCTTTCAGACAAATTCTGACTAGACAAGAGAGTCTTATTTTTGGAAGCAAACAAAACTACCCACTGTAACTAATTCAAGGCTCAATTATCCATCTGTGGCAAACATTATTATGCAAGGGTTTGTCTTCTGCTAAATACTGTTCTGTACCTCGAACCAGAATCAGTTCAGGCAAGTCTTATGCCTTGCATCCAACAGGACTCAGAGTGACATATCTGAATGGTCCCATTTTGGTTTACAGTCTATGAATCTTTCAGTGTTTTTTTTTTTTTTCTTATGGCTTTCAGAGAAAGTGAGAAAATAGTTAAAACTGTGATTCTCAGCCCCTACAAATTTTGATATGTTTTGTCTGGATGACTATTAAAAGGTTTGAACAAAATGCTATTTTCCAATAGTCACAACAGTTACACTGACCCAAAAAGCCCTGATGAAACTGAGATCTGGAACAATGGAAAACACACAAAGGCTCAAAGCAGGCCATGAAGAGGTAGGATAAATTCAATATATGAGATTAAGACTAACCCGCTCTTCAGACTGTCAGGAGGGAAGATGAATCAAACAAAAGTTCTGCTTCCAAAAGCACTGTAAGAGCAGGAGTAAAACTGCAAGACTTACTTAAAGAAAAGCTCCTTAGGCTTATCTGCCATGGCATGCAAGGGGCAAAGTTATGGGTAATTTAGAAAATCACGTGGCACCTCAAATGCTTTACAAACCTCAGCAGATCTGCAAAATTCCCCCCCAGAACTTTAGGAAGGACTGACACTCTTGTTACATTTCTGGGCCTTTGCAGCACCGTTCCTGGCACTTTGAAGACAGCTTGTTTCATGGTGGTAATACTGAGATAATACTGAAGTGAGAAGAGGATGTTTCAGGAAGCTCTTGAGATGTTGAGGATGTTTAAGGGCCATGAAGCTACAAGTTCCTGTTCAAGAGCAGCAGGACACACTTTACTTGCACATGTGTCAGCCCTTGCCTCGGTGTTCAAGACTCCAGACAAGCACTAGGATGTTGTTTTGGCCGTGAAGGACAGCTTTAGGAGGGCCTGACTGCTGAGCTGTGTGTGGCAGGACATGGCCCCACACCACAGCCTGACCACCACAGCCTGACCAAGCCCTAGAGAAGGTGCAAAGCCATAAATGAGCACAAAGGACGCTCTAATTCAGGGCATGCCTGTGTCAGGCTCCTCAGTGTCCACGAGCAGTATGTTCCCTGCCTGCTGGAGCTGCTGGAGCAGTGGCAGGGCTGTTTTCTGCTCCGTTGTCTCAGGCCCAGCAGTAACACAAGCACACTCATGCATTTTGCATCCCTTGCATCTCCCAGCTCAGAGGAAATGAGGCACTGTCCGAGTAATTAAAGCCTGGGGCTGATGGCTGATGATAGATACGTGTGAGATAGAGCAGGGCCTGAATGCCCAGGCCATCCAGTGGGTTTGAGATCAACTCTATACCCACCTGGAGCAATCTTACCTTCCCTGTAAGCCACACCAGGGATACAGGAACAAAAAGAAGCCTTTGAAAGTCTGTCTGCAAAACGTCAGGGAACAATGAGCGCCCGGATTTGAAAACACATAAGGGTTTCTCCTTTCCCCTTCCCCAATAATTCTTTACCCACTTTTAATAAGTTCTGTTTTGAAAATGCAGTTATCCCCCAGCATCTCTACTTTTCAGCTGAGTCTAGAACAGAACCAAAGGACACAACACCTTCCTCGTACTCCTGGGCTCGTCTTCCAAAAGGCACATCAGATACCTCAAGAAACCACGTCCTGGGGGAAAACTCAGTGCTGCAACCTCAAGATCTGCAAGTTGGATTAGCATTAGTGGGCAACTGATGCATCTGGGTGGGAATTAGTGTTTTGCACGTGGTTTTTTTTTGCTCGTGCCACTGCTGGAGCACAGCAGCTGCTTCTCTCCTAGAAACCCTCTTTCACTCTGAATGGAGGGACTCCTGAATGCAAAGCATGGCCCAGGGTGAGTTCTCCCACTGGGAAATGTGGTTGTGTTCACTGAACATCCTTCCAGCCTCCAGTGGGTGCTACTCCTCAAACCCCACAGGATTCTCACCCCCTTAAGCAACAAGGAGCACTGCCAAAGCTCTTCCTTTTGCCTTGCAATGAAAATGGGCTCCTAGACAGGTACCAGACCAAGCAAAAGTCTTTTTAGAGCACTCTGAGCTGACAATTGCATTTTCCTGGAGTGAGATACAGTGGCTGCTAAGAGCTCATGGATTCCTACAGTAGTGGGGGGGAAGGAGGAGGCAGGAATCATGTGCTCACAGGCATGGAGAGGAAGAGGGGGAGGAGGAGAAACAAGGAGAGAGAGAACAAAGTGTCAACATCTTAACTGGGACACACAAAGAGCCAGTTCTTAAGTAAGAACTTAATCCAGGATTAACAAGAGGTCAGCTACCTCTGCAAGGAGACGGCACTAAAAGGAGCTAATTAGCTCTCCTTAATTGCACAAAAGAAACCACACAGAATTAAAGGCATTCACAAGTAGCAGATCCCACCTCACCCAGGAAACACAGCCCTACCTGTTGTCCCCAACCCCATCCTCAAACAATCAGCACGTGGAAAGCCAAAAGCAGGAAAAGGTGCAATGATATTGGGGAAAAGGCTGGGGGGGTTTAGGCTCAGCATCAAAAAGTGCTGGAGTGAAAGCTGGAGCCTACACCAGCCAGGACAAGTGGTTTTAGCACAGATGTTTAGCCAGGATCTTTCTAGTTCCATCACATGTGGAACTGCCCAAAAACCCTGCAGTAACTACAGCTATCACTTCCACAAACAGTATTGTCCACGAGGATATTTAATGCAGTTTTAGCCCTCTTTAATTCAGCCTGATCTGTGAAAATGAGGAGGAGCCACTCAACTTTGCTCTCTGGAGGTTGAGACCAACAGAATGCCACCCCAACGTGGGCAGGCACTGCACCCTGCTCAGGACCAATGCAGAGCACACAGCATCGTGGACAGGTCACAGCTCCAGGCCTGGAAACCACCAGCCTGGAATGATGCAGTGGGCAAGGCTGGCTGGGCTGACCCCCCACCAATGCAGTGTCTCCAAGTTCTAATCATATATTACAAAGACACTTACACATCTTAAGTCCTCAGCCAGCTCCCACTTGATACTAAATCCATCTCTTTTTCCTGTGAAACCATTCCATGTTCTGTTCTCCTGCACTGATGATAAGCTGGTGCATATTTTACCCCAGAAGCCCTTGCACTGCACTCCCAGATAATGTACACAGCAGTCAGTGCACTTGAAAATGAAGATTAACAAGCACATCAATAACACTGCCAGATGTCTCGGAGATGGAGCACTAATAAAAGTAACTCCAGGATATATTTTCCAGCACTGAGCTGAGGGCAGGGCACTTGCAGGCAGACCCTCAGGAATTACAGTGAAAGGTATGAAGGTGAGAGGCTGCACTGATTTCAGCCCCTACTGCCATCACAGGATCACCTCCAACCACCAGGGTCAGAGTGCATCCAGCCAGATCAGTGCCCAGTTTAAGAGAGGATGAAGGAAAAGCAGAACAGGTTGCCAGGGGAGGTTATCCTACACACAAAGAAAAATAACAGCAGAAACGGGAGACCACGCTAATTACAGGTCCCTGTGGAGTCATTACAGTCCTGCCTCC
Organism: Chiroxiphia lanceolata; assembly: GCF_009829145.1. NCBI lineage: Eukaryota > Metazoa > Chordata > Aves > Passeriformes > Pipridae > Chiroxiphia > Chiroxiphia lanceolata. The sequence continues at coordinate 3,624,484 of NC_045659.1, read as the reverse complement.
ATTATCTATTTATCCTTCTTTTCTTCCCTCAGGACAGTTAAATGCCATGCCACTGTACTCTCACTGACATTGCAGAGGTGGCCACCAGGGGACAAGCAGCAGCAAAATTTCACCTCAAACCCAACCCAAATCCAGTCCTTTGGATGCCACTCCAAATACAAGACAGTCACCTCCCCCCTGCTCCCAGGAACCCTCACGTGTGCTGCTCCTGTGAGAGCTCAGCACAAAGAGAGGGTTCCCTGGCATCTGGATCAAGCTTCAATAGCTGCCACTGGAGAGAGCAAACTGCACATGGGCTGTGCTGTGCCAGGGGCTGGGCTACACCAACCTCCTGGCACAGCCATGCCCCACTCCTGCCATCCACCAACCCTCCACTCCCTATTCCACGCTGCACTGAGCTGGGATAACTCAGACCCGAGAGTAGATTTATAAAGAGAAGAGGAAAAGGGCCCTAAAAGGGCCCAATCTCTTTCCTGGTGCAGCCTGTGCTTCTGCATCATGTAATTGTTTCAGTCCTGCCAGCTTCTCTGTTCCTCTGAAGTGCTCCAATCTGTTCATCCCAGCCAGAATCAGCCCCCTGAAGCCCTTCCCCCAAACCACTACTCCAGTCTCTACCTTCAGACTGCTCCTGAGCCACCTGATTTTCAATCCCCACACCCGTTCCCACTGGATTCATCCCCACTCCCGCTGAATTGCTCAACCCTTCGTTCCAGGATGGTCTGATCCCTGTAACAAACCCACCGACCCCTCTAAGGAGCTGCTCAGTCCAGCCCCTACTCCCGTGTTGCTCCACCACGAGTCTTGCTCAGCCTCTCCCCCAGCACCCCCATCCCTCCTACCCTGTCTAGGATTCCTCCCCCAAAGCCTGGATCCACCCCCATCCCTCCCAGCCCGGCTGGGATTCCTCCCCCAAAGCCTGGATCCCCATCCCAGCCCCACACTGCCTCAGGGCATCCTTTTTCCTGAGGAACCGCCTGACCTCCCGGCACACAAAGGAACCTGCATCCCCAGGAAGGAGCCCTCCCACCTGCCTTGGGGAGGGGGGTGAAAAAACCGAAGGGGCTAAAGAAAGGATTGAATCTCCACCTGTTACCACCTCGCATTTCCCGGGGCGCAGCCGTGGGTCCTCCCCGCTCCTCCGCCCTCCGGGGCTCAAAGCACCCCTCGCACCGCAGGCAGCAGCAGTTCTGCTGGGGGGGGAGAGCATTAAACCACTCGAGGGTCTCACTGCTCCCATGCATTTTACGGCCCCCGAGAGCGGTGGACAAAAAGATTCCCCGCTCTGATAACGGGCTGGCATGGCTGGAACAAAGCCGCCTTTGCAATGTGCCCTGGCATCCGAGCTGGCTGCTGCCCACCGCCAGGAAAAGCTCCCACTGTCTCTTTAAGAATGTCCCGGAGCCCACATCCCTGTTAACCCTGTGCTGCTCCTCGCTCCAGGCGCTCAGGAGGAGGGAAATTTCGGGATGACTCCTCTCTTCTCCTGCTCTTCTTGCCCTGGCACAGCTCGGTTTGTTTAGTTACACGTCCCTGGCATCCCAAACATTCCTGCAGGGGAAATCAGTGCAGCTTTGTTAAACATCCCTGCACTCCCTGCTCCGCAAACCACCCGGGAGCGCTGCTGTGACGACAAAGGAGCAGAGCAGTCAGCATGGACATAAACATCCCAATTACCTCCGAATTCCGCTTCCTCACTCCCACAGAGCTCTCTGACTGCTCAGTGATTTCCACCAGCACACCCTCCAAACCTTATCAGACAACACAAACCACCTACTTCCCCACAACAGGCAGCACAAGCAGCAACAGGAGGAGTATTTGTCTCCACACATGGGTATTTCCAAACACAACCCCCTGGAAAGGCCTTTACAGAGAAGTTCTACAATGCACAAGGTGATGATGTGACTGACGTTGAAAGTGTATCCAACACAGAGATGAAAACCTGTCCCAGGAAAAACAAGCAGAGATTCTGCCTGATTTTCTTCTGGGCAAAGCACGAAAACCACTGTCCTTGGGTTTGTGCCTACTCCAAACAGTGGGAACAAAGCCATCCAAAGAATTTGGAAAGCAGGAAAGCAGCACGGATGTCAAGGTATGAGCACAAAGCAAATTTAGACAGGTTCCTGCAACATGATACAGGAGCTGCGTGGTCTGATCAACCCAAGCTCAGGGGAGCTGATGAAATATTTGCTCTGTATGATCAGTTAATCTCTGCCAGGAACTTTATTCAATGGGTGACAAGCAATCAGAAAGGTTTTTCTTGCAGAGCAGTGAGTTCGAAGGAAAGCAACAAAAACATCCCAATATTGACCAGGCTTGTTTATGAAAAGAAACTTGAAGGGTAAACAAAGTGGAGTGGTCAACAAATATTTGAAGAATGTAAATATGAAAGGGAAAGAGAAGCCCTATTAAAAGGTTTTATAACAACCAGAGATGTGATTATATTAAGCTGTGGGAAAAAATTAAGCTGAAGTCAACTCCTTGCAGCCAAGAGCAGGGGAGAAGTGCTATAAACTCACCTGTCGTGTTTATAAACCCCATTAGGTAACCACTAATAAAGATAAAACAGGGAACTGTCTCACACTGAATCAGAGAACCACAGAATATCCTCAGCTGGGAGGGACCCACAAGGATCATCTAAATCCAGCTCCTGGCCCAGGAGCCAGGAGCATGGATCAATGCCTCAATAATATCACTTTTTTTTCTGGTTTTGCTTTCCACCATCTTCCCAAGAGGCAGCAGCCCAGCTTGCAGCAAGGAGGGCTCTTTAAAGGTTTGTATTCAGTTGGTGTTACAGCTGTTTAAGAGTTACAATTTCAAGGATTGTTTTGACTTGCTGTATTTTTGTTCCCAGAACCTCCCGGAGAAACACGACCATGTGACTTTTGAGTTTCCTGTGGGAAATCTTGCAAAGTGACACCGAAATCATCTCAAGTTCTTAATCTGGATTGTGCCCCTTGAAAGAACAGATGTCCTTAAGGCAATTATGGTATTTCCAAATACGAGCAAGACATAAGTTGCTTTGGGGACAATTGTATGGATCCAGCTTGTGGTATGGGACAAGTCACCTATGAGAAGGGCAGGGGATAAGACTGGACAGTTTGCATTTCTGATCCCAACTCTTACATCAATAGAATTTATGCTCTTTAAAGAACTGGTTTAAGCTTTCACAATTTCTTGCTCACCCAAGCCAAGCTTCCAGCAGGGAAGCTTTCTAGTGCACACCTATTAATAAACATGTAAAAAGGAAAAACACCTTTAATCTCCACGTGCCTCATCTGCAAACTAATACTGACATCACCTCCTTCTGCCCTTTGCTCATTTTGACTGTTTAGTGTGGCAGCTCTGACTCTGGAGGTGGGCATGGAAATCTCCAGCACAGCAAGCCCCTGCTTTTAAAAGCCTCTCTCACTGTAAAACAACACAATCTTAGAAACAATTCCATTTCCAAGATCAGTTGTGCTATCAGCTGCCTTTAAAAGAGAAATTCAGGAGAATCCACAGGGAACCTATTCTTCCTGCTGGAAAAATAACAGAGCAGGTATTCGAGGCAATGATGGAGTTTTGCTGCCCTGGAGCAGCCGCTGAATATTGCTCAGGTTCTCTGAGCTCCAGCCCTGAGACACATCCTTCTTTCATGGCCCACAGCTCAGCTACAGTTTGCCTCCCAAACCTCATTCCTAAAATGTGCCTCACGTTGAAGGGCACCACATGAGCACATCATTTCTCTTAACAGTTGACAGCTCCGAAAAAAAACCAAAATTCCACTTTTGAGAGCTGCACAGCCACAAGCCAATCTCCTCAGGAGCACAGGGCACTTCTCTCACATCTCTGTGGCTCCTTTACTTCTGTTCCTGTGGGGTCAGAAATACACCAAAATTACAGCTCTGAGTCTTTCTAAAATACCTCTGTCTCCTGTGCAAAGCTTTTAATTCACAGCACTTGGTGTGTGCTCACTGCAAAGGGATGAGACCTGGCAAAGGATTCCTCTGCCCTCTCCTCCTCCTGCCATCTAAACACAGCCTTGTTTGCTCAGTATTTCATTAAAGGAATTATTCTACTCAGAGAGAGCTGTTCTTAACACTAAAGATAAACAAGCTGTGTGTTCCCCCCCCCCAGCTAATTTGTTCTAATTTCATGTGCATATATGGGCTGTTTTTCTGCTACAAAAATCTTTGCTGCTCCTGAATATACACCTCAATGTCCACCTCTTTCTTCTCCTCAAGTCTTTTTCATTCCACTCATTTTCTCCTCCATTTTTCTTCTTCCAGTTCCAAGGCCTGAAATTAGGGGTGGTGAAGCCACATTCTTCCAAACCTGGTATTCCAAGTGGCTTGAAAATGATTCCAAATATATACCTCAAATATATATCTGCCTCTCATACCAAAAAACCTCACGAATCCCTCCTTCTCTGCTCCTTTGCCACATGCACAGGGTGGCTGTGACATTGTCAGAGGAGAATGGCAGCATTTTGCATCTTTTTTTAGCTGAAAAAAAGCAGAGCATCTCCCCCCAGGTCACTTGGCTGTGACCACAGAGGGCATTCTGTCCAGGAAAAAATGGTTATGGAGAGCAAACCGCTGGAAAATGTAAAGTACAAGCAACAGCACACACCTAAATCTGGCCAAATGGAAAACTTTAGCCCAGGAGATGCTCAGAGAACATTCCAGCACCTTGTTTTCAGCACGTGGCTCTGCAAGGGCACACTGAAGTTATGGAAGGGAAAGAACAGCTCCTGATTTCTGTGCAGTATTTGGCTGGGTCTCTCCACTGCCTTGAACTTGGATATTTTATACTTGGATGCTATTACTGCTGTTACACCTCAATTTATATCATTTATTTCCACCAGGCTCAAAATACTGAAATTAGCAGTTACCATTCCTAATAAGCATCAATTATAATAATAATGGCATTAAGATGCACTTTCCAACCAGGACTGAACTCGGAAGCAGGGGAAGGTTCAAGCAAAAAAAAAAATAAATAAATAAAATAGCAGCTGCTTAATCAACCACAGGAATACCAGAACTAGTTTAGAATCGAGAGGAGTCTGATTCCCAAGGGGAATTTCAGCTGGCAAAAGTGATTAAGCAGAAGAGATCTTGACCAGGACACGGTGATTCTGGGCAGAAAGTTCCACAAGAGTTTTGATGGCAATTTTTGGCCCTTTCCAGCCTTGCCAGTGCCCACTTGCTGAGCAAAAATCCGGCAGAAATTTCCACCGTGTGAGTGTCCCTTGTTTGGTTCAACACAACCATCAGTCACACGCTCACAAAATGTGGAATCCTGTCCAGCACACCCCCCTCTAGCACTTGTCCCATGTAAATCCCACACTGCTCCAGGGAAAAGGAGGAGAGCAGGCAGGGAAACTGGGCCAGAGGCAACCCCAGGATACAAGAGGTCAGGGACAGACCCAGGCACAAAGTGGCCTCTCGTGACTTCACAGCCAGGACCTCGTTCCTCATTGAAGGGACCAAGCAGCCAAACAGCTCCACACTTCAGCTTTTGACAGAAAAGCAACACCTGGTCAAGTTTATCTTGACTGAATTTGCCTCTTTCCATGCTTTTTACTCCTGTGCACGTGAGGAAAGGGATCTCTGGAGAAGCCTCACTGCTGCCTCATCCATCTCAACTCCAGCCCCGAGCGAGCAGCGGCTGCAGGATTCCAGAACAGTTCCAAGCACTCTGCCCTTCACTTGACATTTATGAGGCTGCTGAAGGGCTGGAGAGAGAGAGAGAGCAAGGTGATTTTACCATCTGATAAGGAGGAAAGGCAATTTTGGAGCCAAACAAACGGTTAGGATTCAATTAGCCCAAATAATCTGCAGCCCAAGGAGAGATCTGAAGGAGAGATTCGGCAAAGTGCAGCATCTTCATGGCTTAAGTCAAAGGATTCCTCTGTCTGGTTGTCCTCAGAGAGGTTTCAACAAGCACATATATCTTAGAGCATGAAATTATAGATGTTTATCCAAGTTTAAAGCAAAAACTGATGCCAGAAGCCAACCACATAACAAACAAAAATCGCTAAAGGGGCGATTTTGCCAGGCTGTCATCACACAGAGCTGCAAGCAAACCAAATCTCAGACCAAGGCCTTCATAATGGCTCAGTTTTTCTTCAAATAGTCTCCCCTCCACTGTAATTTCACATTTTGCCTTGGCTAAAATAGTCACTTCAGTCGTGCTTCACCCCGTGTCACCACGGAAGGTACGAATTCAGCGTGGCAGCCCAGGGCAAAAACGGGGAAGGAGCTGCTCTGGGGTCTATTTCTGGCTCAGCTGGTGCCCACAAGGACAGTCTGGCCCAGGGAATTGCGTGCAAGATTTTTTCCTTGACAGCAGTGCACTTGGATTAGGCTCCTCTCTGCTTACTATGGCTTCCCACTGCCGAAAAGCCCAGATAAATTAGCACAAAACCTGCTGCTAACCCTGAGTAATTATAATTATACAAAACCCTTTACAAAATAAATCCCCCAGCGCTGCCCAAAGTTGTTCTTCCAGTCACCTGATGCAGCATCTTCCTGTTGAGAGAGAAAGGATAGAAATTGTCCTTTGTGCACAGAGGTTCAGAATGTTCTGGATCCAGGCAGAGATGAGCAAGCCATTAATAAAGGTTTCCTCTTCCTACCACACTGACAGCAAACGGGAACATCCTGATTCCCAAGATCCATTTGCAGAATTTATAAGGAGCGAAAGCCTTTCCTTTCCAAAATGCCAGAGCCATATTTATATGTATGTGGGTCATCCCTGATGGCTTTTAGCAGAGGATTATCAGCACCTATTCCTTCCTTCTGAATAAAAAGCACGGAAAATGATGTAGACGCAGAAAAATCGATGACACAAAACACTAAAATGCAACATTTTAACCTGTAATGTGAAGGTCAAACAGCACAATATGCACAGCAGCACAATTATGTAACTTCAGCAGAACTATTTCGCTGGGCTCCTCCAGAAATTGAGGAAGAATTGATTGTGGAAATCCAATTTCATTTGGAATCATTTGCAGCGCAAGGGAACGAAGTTCATTGTCGCTGCACACAGCAGCTCTTTAAGTCTCTGCAGCATCAATACGAAATTGGGAGTGATTTAAACAGATGCATCATTTCCTTAGGTAATTAAGGAGGCAAGAATCCCAAACACCCATGTTTGTCACCTTTCTGTGTTACAGCAAGTACCAGTTCTCTGGAGCCAGGGCACAACACATCCCTCCTGTCCCTTCTTCACTACCCTGGTATTTTAGACTTCGAAGAAGACACAAGACCCTCCTGTAAGAACAGAGCTAGGCAGGATTAGAGCTTATCTATCCCCCTCCTGCCCCTCTTCCATGCCCTGAGACACTTCCAAAGCCATGGAAAGGGCAGGTGTTGTTGGCCTGGACGAGCCACAAAGAGCCCCTGAAGTCGCAGCCTTACAGAAGGCAGAGCTGAATCTGCCTAAAGTTAATCTTCACTGCTCCCTGACATCAAACAACTTCTAATTTTAGCTCTGCTGTTCTGTAACCCTACCTAGTTCCCATCCCACCCCCACAACTACATAATAGATCCTTCCCTCAGATAAGTAGGGTGTTGGAACATTGAGAGTTTTTTTTCTCACCCACAGGCACTAGCAGAAAAATGAATTACAGATTTATTTTTAGGCAGAGCCTTTGGCCCTTATTTTCTCAGTGGGCTCCACAGAGCAGGTTCTGTGGCTCAGAAATATTCCAGTCAACAAGGCAGCACAAGCAACGCAGAAGGAACCACAAAAGGAGGAAAATCAGATGAGCGGGGTTTTGTTCAGTATCCCATTTATGAGACAGCAAGTTTGGGTTTGTCCCTGAAATGCTCTTCTGGCATTTCAGAGAATCAGAATATTCTGAGTTGGGAGAGACCCACAAGGATGTGCATGGCCCATCCAGTCATCAAACCCACAGCCTTGATGTTATTAGCACCACTTAATCCTCATTTTTCATAGAAGATCTCAATTAGTATCCACCTACGGTGGATTATGAGCTCCCCAGAACTCCCAACAAGAAAGAGCAAGGCGAGCAGCGCAGCCTGAGATGAGAGGGGAGGGAAAGCTCAGCCTGTCCTGCTGTAGTTTGTGGCTTTCCCAGAGTTAAAGCTCAAGGCCTGGCTGATTGCAATCCCTAAGGATCTCTGAGATAACAGTGATGTCAGCCTGGAAGCAGAAGTCCTCTCTCCCAATACCATGTCGCAACATACAGACGTACGAAAACATTCCCCCGTGCCGCGAAAACGTCTTATTAAACCACGACTTTGGGCCCTGCTAAAACAAACCCGTGTTGTCACACGTCACAGCAGCGTAGTCAGGGACTGCAGCATCATTCCTGATGCTGGAGCACCACAGTGAGATGCTGCACTGGCACATCAGGGCGCTGCATTGTGCCACAGCCACGTCCTGGTGTCACCCCTCGGGGTCCTGCTGTGCTGCAGAGCCCGGCGAGCACCCCAAGCCTGCCCGGCAGCCTGGCAGACCAGATGGTGGGGGGATCACCTGGGGCAGAATTAGGTGGTGTTCTGCACAAATGCAGGGCATCCTGAGAGGGATCAGCACGTTGGCTTGGGCCAGGACAAGCCTGCACCCAGCCCAGGGGTGGCCAGAGGGTCCCCGGTCGAACGCTCTGCGTTATTTTGTGCCATCTCACGGCGGCCTAAAAACTGGCAGGAGCAAATCCCACTGCCAAGTGTCAGAGTGGCTGCTCCTGCTGACAGCATTCTGTCCCCGTGCTGCTGCCCTTCCTGCCACACACAGAAGTCATGAGTCTTTTTTTTCCATTTTTTAAGTCCACTGCTTTTAACCCCAGCAGTGCCAGAATGGGAATCACCTCTCCTACACCGAAGGATCTGTCTGTATCCCGTGCATTGGATGTGCTTTATGATTTTGGATAAATACTAAATGCTGTAAAACCATTTCACTGCAAATATTGAGGCTGTGCCAGCCCATTAAAGTACCCCAAGCAAGTCTGACAAGCAGCAAAGCCCAGGGAACTCTGCATTCTGTATTTAGACCTGTGCTCCTCTAGAACCACACAGTCAGTCCAGCAGCGACACACACGTAGATTTGGGTGACACAGAACCTGAAATAACACCTTTAACTCACCCTTCTGTGCCTGGATGCTGCAGCACAACCAAATAAATAAAAGTGCCTAGAAGGAGGAACACGGTAACTACTGCAAAGATCCAAAATGCTGTATAATGAAATAAGGGAAGCAATCAGAGCGTTTGACTTCTCTGTGGGATTCAGAGGAGGACGAAGGGGATGCTGAAGAGGCAAGCAGGGAGTGGTCAGCACTTTTTAAGTGTTTCTAGGAGAGGCAGGGGAGCTGATTATTGAGAACAGAGGGACCCAGGACAGCCCAGGGCCCCCGAGCCCCTGGCTGGAGCTGAGGAACTCAGAGGGAAGAGCGTCACCTACTGAAGCACCGCCAGCATTTCCTCCAGCACAGGGTAATCTGCTTATGTCCCCAGCCAGCCCTGGATCCACCTCCCTCCCCTGCTTTGCTGTGACAGAATTCCCAGGCTGCCTCCAACGTGAGCTGGGAGAGAGGCTGGGACAGAGCTGGGCACACAAAAGCTCTGCAATCACACGAGGTGGAGAGGGATGGGGAGGGCCGGGGAGGGACGCAGTGGGTGCCATGTTAGTGCAGATCCCCACGATCCCAGCATTTCCAACACATGCTCTGCTCTCCTGGTAGTACACTCAGCTATTATGCAACTCCTCGGCCCAGAAAGCAGCAAAGCACTGCAAGAATTGGGCTTTTTTTTTTTTGAATTTAAAATAAAATAAAAAAAAAAGGTGTAATGTTTTCGAACGCCAATAGCTGTGCCATTTGTACAGTCTGTGTTACACACAGCCATGTACACACAGGGAAAATTCAAAGGCTGTCAGTGTAATTAAATAAAAGAATTACAGAAATTAGGAAAAGAGATGACCTATTGAGTCATCCCTGGCTCTAGTCCGTCCCCTGGGGCCCAGTACAAGATGCCTCCTAGTGCTATGCTGTAGTGCTTTTATTTTTTTTTATATGGAAAAAAAAAACCAACCCCAAAATCAAAATAGCCACAATAAACAAAACAACAAATAAAAAACAACTTCCCTGGTTTCTCACACTTCACAGGCGAGGATCTCAAAGCACCACATTCACACTGATGCAAAGCAGCACACTTGAGAGAGGCTGTTATTTCTGTGATTACTTCCTTTTTCATTACAGAGAAAAAAGGATTAAGGAAAAGAAACAGGCCTTCCCGTTGCTCTTGACATCTACTTCTGCCCAAATTACAAAGTCACATTCCACTATTAACTATGGAGCCGTTCCCATCTGATAAAGTTCTGATTAAATCAATTTCATGACAATAATTAAAAGATTATTTATTCCAAGTAAGTAGTTTTGACATCCTAGAGGTTTAAGCCAGTTTTGATATACGCAAGATTTATATAAGTCTTTGTTGGTTAAGTTTATATTAGATAGATGTAATTGCATCCATATCTGTTATGTATGGATATATTTCTGTACCCGTGTAAAATACAAGCTCAACCAACAAAATATTTACATGTGAACATTTCAGATATACATATACACAGCTTTGTTAATTGACTTTCACCCACACAATGTTTTCTTTCACTGCCCACTTATCCAAACCCGGAGAGTTTCCCCCCAAAACACCCGGGAACGATCAAAGAATTAACGAGCACTTTGGTACCTTCCTGGAAGCTCTCGGTTCCCAACTCTAATAAACGTCCTTACAGCAACACGCCAGGAAGGTGCATCCCCAAAAAAGCAGCTATTTAAAGGACAAGCCGAGCAGGAGCCATTCCACGCAGGCAGGATTCAAAACAAATTTTTTTCCCCCACTTTTCCTCGGGAAAAATAAAAAAAAAAAACAAACCAAAACCAAAAACCCTCGCAGGCTGATTTTCTCTGCGTGCCAACATCCCCCGAGCCCCGGGGGACGAGCAGGGGCTCAGGTGAGCACACACGGATGCGGATTCATGCAAGCGATGCCTTAAACTGATTTTAGGCGACAGCAGAGGAGGGGAAGGGGTGGCGGCAGCGGGGAGGAAGATGCAGCCAGCGCGGAGGGAGGCTCAGGGGCATCACGATGCTGGCGCAGAGATGCCCGGACAGCAGCGGCCCATGGTTAATTCCCGGAGCCTTTCCCGGCCGCTCCCTCCCTCCTTTCCCAGCCGCATCCCGGGGTGATGCTGCAGCGGAACTTGGCGGGGCGCGCATCCCTTTCCCCCGCAGCGCGGCCGCCAAAGGAGCGCGATTTCGGGGACGGGCGTTTTGGGGAGGGGACGGCACCCGGCCGCTTACCAGGCGAGCTTGAACCCTTTCATTAGTACAGCCACGATAATCCGCTGCCCGTGTCCTTGTCTGCCCACTGACAGCTCCAGAGGTCCCAGGACATATTGGAGGAGCCGCGGCCGGCGAGCGTCCCGCGGGGAGCTCCGAGCCCCATGCGCCGAGCCCCCCGCGCCGGGGCACGGCCGCCCCCCGCCCCCGGGGCACCCCCAGCCCCCCGCAGACAGGCTCAGGGCTCCCCGCAGCAGCAGCGCCAGCGGCTGAGCCGCCCCGCTCTCTGCTGAGCATGTGCAGCAGCCGCGGGACCGCAGCATCCCATGGCATCCGCGCTGCCCGCCGCGACAGCGCCGGGAGAGGGGGATGCGCCTGCTCCGCCACCCCCCTCCTCCCGGGCCGTCACATCGGTGCCCTCCCCGGACCTGTCCCTCCTGAGCGCGCTATCGCAGAATAATCGAGTTTAGATCAGGATCAGTCAAGGGTATGTGCCAAGGGGTTGGAGTGGACCGTAAGGAGCAGCTCGTTCCACCCCCCCCCCCCTGCCGTGGGCAGGGACACCTCCCACCACGCTCCAGGTTGGTCCAACCTGGCCTTGAGCACTTCCAGGGATGGGGGCAGCCACAGCCTCCCCGGGCGACCCACTGCGATGCCTCCCCCCCCCCGTGGTAAAGAACTTTTTTATATCACTATTTATTTATATAGATATTTTATACCTAAGCTAAATTTTCCCCCTTTTCAAGTTGTACCCCTTCCTCCTTGTCCCATCAGTTCATTTTATACCTTACCCTAAATTTTCCTTCTTCAAGTTGTACCCCTTCCTCCTTGCCTCATCAGCTCATTTTATACCTAACCTAAATTTTCCCCCTCTTTCCATTTGCACCCATTCCTCCTTGTCCCATCAGTTCATTTTACACCTAACCTAAATTTTCCCCTTTTTCAAGTTGTACCCCTTCCTCCTTGCCTCATCAGCTCATTTTGTACCTAACCTAAATTTTCCCCCTCTTTCCATTTGCACCCATTCCTCCTTGTCCCATCAGTTCATTTTATACCTAACCTAAATTTTCCCCCTCTTTCCATTTGCACCCATTCCTCCTTGTCCCATCAGTTCATTTCATACCTAAATTTTCCCCCTCTTTCCCTTTGCAGCCATTACTCCTTGTCCTACCAGTTCCTAACAAACAGTCCCTTCTCCAGCTTCCCTGGAGGGAAGAGAGTTGGTCCCCCCCAGGGCTCTCTGCACAGGGATGGATTAACCCACCTGAGGAACAACTGCCACAGAAAGCAAAAGGAACCTGAATTTCCCAATGGAAACTGAAATCTTCAGAGGGGCAGGGGACAAGTCCTGCCCTGGAGCTGGAGGGGGGGGTGTCTTATCTGGTGCCAGCCACTGCTCTTGCACACGTGGAACAAGGGAGCCGTTGTTGCCTCATCACTTATCAGAGCAGAGCCAAAACCTCTTCCCCCCCACCCCGTTACCAGAGACCTTCTGCACCACAGCAGCCACAGGGCCAGGCCTGGCAGAGAGGGGGAAGTGCCAGTTATTGCATTGCCACCCACGTTTCCTGCAATACACTCTGCTTTTTCTGGGAATTCTTCTATTCATCTTGCAGCATCTGAACACAGCCCGCTGCTCCAGCACACCAATTCACAGGGAATGGGGCAGAATATTTCAAATAACCTATAGCTTAACTATTTCTTAGTAAAGGGTCATTTAAATTACTTCAAAAAGTGAAGTAATTTGGGAATGCCCAAGATGAACACACGCACTCTTACTCCATACAGAGATCTCTGAACATCTTTGGCCTTGGGAGAGGAAGAGTCTTGCTTGTAAATCCTACAGGCATTCATGCTTCAGGGGTGGTAAAGAGAGCTATGTATACATAAAAATATTCTACTAGCTTGAAGGTATTTTTAAGGCATTTTTCCATTCTTTTGCACCCAGATACCCCCATCCCCATGGCTGCAGATGATGGACAAGTGTACTGATAAAAAACCTGGACCTGTAAAATCACCACGTGCTCTCTGTTCACTGCTCAGGGGACAGGAGGGGTCTTGTAGCACTAATTCAGTGTCTGTGTTCTGGTTTTCAAAGCTTTCTGTGAAATTTGTCCAAGGAAACACAGACTGTGATGCCCACACCCCCCTTGGAAAGCAACAAATGTGGTTCTTTGCTTTCCTACTTCACCTAATAACAGCACCAGATCTTTTTTCTGACTCTCCCAAGTCCTGAACAGATGGGGAGCAGTAGAGCTCAGCTCTGAATTCAGCAGCAAGTCACTTCTGAGGGGCTTTGATCATTCCAGGGCAGGTGAAATGAAACGGGATCGTGGCACTGGGGCTGAAGCTGCAGAACCCGTGTGAGTAACACTAAAATGGGGAGCTCAGCTGCAATGGGAAAGCTCAGCTCAGTGCTAAATGCCCCTAAAATGCTTCCCAGACACTTGTGAGATGTTACTGCAGGAGGAAGCAATGAGGGTGAAAGTGCAGCTTGTGCAGCATCATCTTGAACTGCACTTGTGAAGGCAAGTGTGGGCAGTGCCTGCAGGAGAGCCCCGGGGCAGGGGGGAGATCCCAAACACCCCCTGTGAGAACTGATCCCAGCAGGAACTTGGCAACACACCTTTTGGTTTATTTCTGGGCAAAAGTCATTCATCTGGCCATAAAGCTGAACACACACGTAGCCCAATGACAAACCAAAACAAAATACATTTAAATCTCCCCCCACATAATCCCAGCCTCGAGCCCTCATCAGGACCAGCCTGTGCTGGCTTGGCCTTGGCTTTTGTCCATGAGATGCTCTGGGGCCTGCAGGTTGTCAAGGAGGGAAGCAAATCACAGTGCTGTAAAATGGGTCAGGAGACCTGCAAGCTTGGCAAATCTAGGACAGACTAATGCTGCAGAGTCACATGTTTGGAAATCAAAGCTCAGGCAAGAAAGGTATTAAGAGATAAGCAGTCATGCACTTTTTTTTTTTTCCTCTTTGCCAAATAACGTGAGGGTTGGGGAGTTATCAAAGGAGAGGGATCACTCAGGAGGTGTTTGTTGGAACACCTGTCTGGTGGGTGCAGCTGCCTCTGCCACAACTCCCCTGGGACCTGCTCTCCCAAATCCTCACAGCAGGACCCTGCAAGGGGCTGGGGGTCACCCACCCTCTCCAGAGATCCCCAAAGCAGGTGTTGCTGCTCTTTCCAATCCCAATCCCACATTCACTTGGCTAATTGTCCATGCTAATGCTGCGTGGACAAGCCCTTTCCTTTCCTCCAGCCTCTGCACGTAACTATTCCAGTGGATTAAAAAAAAAATTGACAATTTCAATAAGGTAACAAAAAAACCTGTGTAGATATCAAGAGAGACAGGCTATGCACAGCCACCCTCTCCACCTCCACAGTGCTAAGAATACTTATAAGTTACATGCAAGTAGAATTCCAGATAAATTATCAACCTACTCCATCCAGAGCACCCATCCCACAAAGCAGGAAAATGGAAGAAAGCACTCAGAACTGTGGATTGACAGATCCAACCCTGCTCTGCTTCACACCTCTGCTTTGGAAAGGGGAAGCCCTAAATCCCTGTCTTCTCACTCATCTGTGGATTTTAAGGAGACACTCAGAAAGTGGTTGTAATAAACATCACTGATATATTGCTTTGGTCTGTATAAATGTTGATATAAGTGAAAATATCTTTGAGGGTCATGTTTTGCATGAGAAAGAGCTTTCCCCAAGCCATTGTTATTTAGGTCAAAATTCTTCTTCCCTTCCAGCCATAAAGTCTGTAAATCAAATAATTTTATTGGAATGTAATTCTAATTATGTTATAACCCTAATTCAAATGATTCTAATTTGGAGAAGGGATCTTTTGTTTTATTAGGTGCAGCATTTGCTAGAGCACAAACAATAAATAATAACAAGGCAAGTTTATGTGGTGTCCTGCCCTGCCTCACCCCCTGTCCCTTCCCCCAGGCAAAATTCTCATAAACTTCAAAAAGAATTAAACGAGATAATTTGGATCCTGGCTTGATGCCAGTAATATTTTAAGTATTTCTGGTCCAGAGCAAGAATGCCACGAACACAGACAGATCCCTTGTGGCTCCTGGTTGCCTCCAGCACCAGTGAGGATGAGGAAGTCAAGCAGCACACACAGACACTAAAAACAGCAACAAAGTAAAAACCATGCAGAGCTTTCTCAAACTGAAGAAAGACTTGGAAATTATGAGTAGCAGGAAAAAGAAAAAAAAAAAGGGGGGGGGGTTAGAAAAAAAAAAGACCGGATGTTTTCCTGACCTGCAAGTACAAACTGTCAAAGCCTCATGAATTTTAAAAGGCTGGAATACACAAAACCAGAGTTACTTTTCTTTTTTTTTTTTCCCCTGACCTCCTACTTGGATGAAAGAATCACTGAATGGTCCTGTCCAGATAAAACAGTGCTTTCCATGCCCTCTGCACAGCCAGGAACATCTGTACGAAGTGACAGGCATGAATCAGGTCTCTTGCTTTCTGGTTCAGATGGGAGAAAGAGGCAATTTTTGTGCAGCATTTCAGCCTGGGTGGGAGCTGGAAGCACAGAGGCAACTCCAGAAATTAAAATTCATACAACAGTGTTCAATATTTAGCACTGTTTTATTCACAGACAGCTATTTTGCACTCCCTATTGTCTTCCTCCCCTCACACACGCTTCCCCAGGCAATCCCAGCCAGGTGCTATCTAATAAATCCAAGGAAATCATCTCTAAGCAAAAGCTCTGTGGTGCTGTAAACAGGCACCTTGCCTGCCTTCACTCATCATTCCTGTTACAGCTGAGAACAGGAACATTTCCTTCAAGGTGGAATCGAGTAAATCAGGTGCTTAAATACCTCTCCCCACCCCCTAAAAGGTCTGAGGACTTTCTAAGTGTGTCCCTGCAGCACAGAGAGCAGGAACCTTTCAGTGTTGGGGGGATAAAAAGCATCTCTGTGATTGATGTCCCTCACTCCCACTGGTTCATCACCTGAGAAGTGATTCATGTCTTCCCAAGGAGCTTTTTAGCTCCACATTGACCTGGTTTCCCCCCCCCTCTCCAACAGGTTATCTGCTTTCCCCCCTGGCACTCAGCAAGGAGCAGGGATGGAATAATCTGGGATTTTACTTTTAGGAGGAACCCCCTGAAAGCACAGCTGGGAGGTGGCAAAGCCCCCAAAGGTGTCACTGTCCCCAGGGTGCCCCAAAGCATAAAAAGGGATGGTTTTCTGAGTCCCCTAAGAGTTCTGAAAAGCCTCAAGATGAGGATGGATGATGGATTACCCTGGGATTAAAACCACGGGCTACTCAGTAGTGAAAAGTGCAGTTCTGTTTTTAATGAGCTAAATATGGGCCCATTCTTTGGTGTGTCAGGAAATGCCAGTTCTGGAGACACCCCCAAAGGTGCCTCAGCAGCAAAGGAAGCAACACAATGGAGAGCAGCAACATCCTGATATCCCATCCCAGGGCTGCTCTGGGATCACTTCAGGCTGAGAAAACAAAGCTCTTAAACGCCCTCAGAAGGTCAGTTCTTCCAGACTGACCCCAGCAGAAATTAAGGAAAATTAGTATCACCCCTTGGAGGCTCCAAACCAAATGTAACAGGGGTAACTGACCCCAAGCCAGAAAACAGACCATGGAAGAAGAGGTGGGTTTCAACAAAGGATAGGGGGTTAAACATCAGCACTTGTTATGGTTAAGTCCAAATCAACCTGTACACATTCCAGGAATATTTACATAACCAATTTCCAAGACGCATCTGTTTCAGGAGGTTCACACTAGACTCAGTTTTTCACTCAAGCTGCATTTCCCTGAAAAGATAAATAGGTTTTAAGCACATTCATGCTCAGATGGTGCTTTGACACTGTAGATCATGTTTGCCTTTAGTTAAAAACACGAAACCATAAATAACAGGTACAGACAAAGAGAATTTTCAAGTGGCTTTGTTGTTTCTGTCATTGAAAATGTCTTGTTTTTCAACACAATAAAGCTTGAGATCTCCAAAGTGCCACCACAGCTCTCACTGAAATGAAGTGTCACTCAACTGGCTCCAAGGCCAGAGACCCTTCAGCATCTCAGTGGGAATTGTTTCCAAGCCCTAGAAGTGGGTTTGCAGGGACAAACAGTTGAAGCTTGAACCAACATGACAGTGAGGATGAGTTCACCTTTAGAAAGCAACATTTACCCAGAAGTACCTCCTAAAACTCACTGGCAGACAGTAAAAACTCAAAACCTGTATTTAACCCGGTCCTGGGGAAAAACAGGGCACCAGCTCCACCCAGGCTTCTGGGATATGGGATTGGAAGCAGTTAGTGCTTAGCAGAAATACATGTGAAAGGCAAAACTCAGCTGGAATTCTGGCTGAGTCATAAGCCCTTCAATCTGTCAGCAGCACCACAGGGGGGGTTCTGAGCATGGACTTCTAAGCCCAGGAAGGAGTTGGTTCCTGGAACACAGCACACCCATGTCCCCATGCTCGAGGACCCAGCCAGAGCAAGCTCAAAAGCAGAGGGTTAAAACCCCTTTGCCTCTCTCCAGCCAGGCTTAACTTCAGGCCCTGCTGAGAAAAAAAGCCCGGGACACGTTTTACAGGCACATTCCCTGCACTTTAACCTTGCTCTGATCCCAAGGAGTCACACTGGTGGCCAGCTCGTTCTAGAAACAACCTCTTTGCTGTAAAGACCTCATGAGTGGTCCTTGCCATGATGGACCAGTGGCCTTGTGCTTCCCAGGTCACCAAACCATCCCGAAAGCCATTTCCACCTCACAAAGCCCATCTCAATCCATCCAGCTCCATTCCCAGATTTCCAGGCTGCCAGCCCACAGGAAAAGCAGAACCCACAGCCCGGTAAGAGCAGCAGCACAGGCAACAGAGAAGCCTCACAGAAAAGGGCGGATGCATCCATAAGCTCGAATTACTTTCTCCCTCGACACTCCCCCCCGAGATCCTTCTCCAAAAAAAAGAAAGAGGCTGCCAGAAGGAATTTCTCGGTCCCTGGGAGCGGAAAGCTGCCCCTAAAGCACCCTCTAGTGTCACTCTGCCATCCAGCAGGTCTGCCGGCATCCCTGCTCCCACCTCAGAACGCCCCGGCAGGAACACAAGCTCCCTTATTTCCCTCCCTCCCGCCCCCGACCTTCACCTACAGCACCGACATTCCACGGTTTTCCCCAACCTTACAGCACAAGCGACGTGGGGACTGTGGCCACTGAGTACCATCCTCCCAGAGCCTAAATCCCAACGCTCAACCCCAGCACTCCCAGCATCGGGGAGGGTGGTCAGGAGAAAGCAAAAAGGTTGAGGGACAAAGTAAGAAGTTGCCAAGCGAGACCACTTACGCACAGTGAGGACGGCAGCATTTCCATCCTACCTTTGCTGTCGCCATATCAGACGTCTCCATGTTTTCTGCTTGGCCTATCAGTAAACAAAGAGCGTTGGAGGAGGGAGAAGGGAGGGGAGAGAAAGGGAAAGTCAAAAGAGGATGAAGAAGAACGAGGGGAACAACTTGACAGCGGGGCGAGAACAATGAAAGAGTCACTTCAGCGCTCGTTCCAAGCGTTCCCTCCTGCCCCCACAGAAGGGCATCTCGGGCAGATAGTCCCAATTTAGATACTTGTTCGGAGTCTGGCACAAGACCTGAGTCATTGCCATCCCCCCCAACTCCTCCCCCCTGCCACCACCCAAAGGTCTAAGCTGAGGAACACAGAGGACCCTCCTCCCAGCTTCCCTTTTAAGTCTGAGCTCTGCAGGAGCAAGGGAACAACCCATCTCCCTCTGGCTCCACGGGAAGGGGGAATGACACAACACCCCCCCCCAACCCCGAGTGGGTATTTTAGGAGTCAGGAGAAAGGGAGAAAAGCAAGTGGGTTCTGGGCAGTGCACAGGTAAAAAGGAGGAGTGATCAGGCACGAGAAGGACTGAAGTAGGGAAGGCAAAAGTGCCGGGGATCAGCCAGACAGGTGGAGAAGCGATGGTGCAGAACAGTCATACCAGAGATCATGGAAAGGGAGAGTGAGTGGCACGTGCAGAGACAAAAGTGGAGGCTCCTCAGCTGCATCCCGCTGAGAACACACTCACCTCAGAGCAACACTCCCAAACCGACTGGGCCTGAACTAGTAACTCTTTGGTGCACGCTCAGCTCGGGCTGCAAAGCACCAGATCCCCGGCTAAGGTGAGGCCGGTCCCGGCATCAAGAGGCATCCGTAGCTGCGCGGCCCTGCCCGGATTGGCGGAGCAGGGTGACTTCACGCCGCCCCATCCATCACCCAGCTTCTCCCTCCCTGGTCCTCCCAGCCCCTCCTGGCCTACTTTACCCCGGGAAATCAGCCTGGAGGAGTCGGAGAGCCGGCCAGGGAACGCGCTGCACGCAGCTCCCCGGAGCGCTCTGGCAGCGCCAGCCAGCCAGACGTGAGCAATCCTGGCTGGGAGGGAGGCAGGGAAAACACTGCGGAGCTCGGGCAAATTAAGAGCCTCCGAGGGCTAGAAAACATCGCCGCTTGAAAGTGCTTATTCATAGCCCGGTGCAGCACAGCAGGCACCGCGCCGGAGCGCACAAAGACCGGGGGGCACCGGCGGAGCCTTTACAAGGCAGTTTGCACACACACCCAAGGGCAGCTCGTTCCCTGCAAAACCAGACCACTCCTGTTCCCCCGTGCACGGGAATTCACACACTCTCCCCCTCTCCCCCCCCCGGGTTTTATTGTATTAAATATTTTACGGAGCTGGCATTAATCTTTTTTTTTTTCTAAACCAGATGTCGCCCCCCCCTCCCCGTGTGCAGATGTGCAGTGCAAAGAGTCCGGGAACAGGCAACGGTCCTCAGCGCTCAGACCACCTCTGAAAAGGGCCATCAGTGGAAAACACAGCGAAAACTCCTGCCAAGTCCTGTCTTGGCACACAGAAAATGTGTATTTTGGTATGTTTCTGCTGCGAGGCATTCGTGCTTGCACAAATCAGAGCTGGCACACTGCACCTCTGTGCTCAGAATATACAAATGCTCTGAAAGAGAGGAGGTTTACAGTAGATATTAGGAAGAAATTCCTCCCTGGGAGGGTGGGGAGGCCCTGGCACAGGTTGCCCCAAGAAGCTGTGGCTGCCCCAGCCCTGGAAGTGTCCAGGGCCAGGTTGGACAGGGCTTGGAGCAACCTGGGCTAGTGGAAGGTGTCCCTGCCCATGGCAGGGGGTTAGAACATAATGATCTCTAACATCCCCTCCAACCCAAACCATCCTGTGATTCCCTAAAATCCACCAACCTCCTGCTCACCAGGGACATAAAGCCCATTTTCTGAACACACATTTTAACCTCCATCCCAAGCATTGCTGTGAGTGTAACACAGCTTCAACACACCCAACCCAATGCTACAGGGGGGGAAAAAAAATCCCCACAGCACCCAAGCTGGTTCCACTCACTGGGATAAGGATTGTCATCCACTAAATGAATTCCAAGTGCCTCCTGTGCCATACTGGAGCGTGAAAAGTAACCATAAAACATCCAGTGCAGACAGAGAGAGAGACAAACAGCAAGTGGACAATCTGCTCCTCAATCCCTCTTTTATAGGGTTACTGGTATCCCTTAAGGACTGTCTACTTGTGTGCATTTTGCTGCAAGTATTCACAGCAGCGTGGGGGGAAAAAAAAAAACCCCCACAGCAGCTCCATGAAGGACTTGCAGCAAATCCTAAGCTAAAGAACCAGCAAAGGCTTTGTGATTCAGAAAAAAAGCTGATTTTCCACGTCAGCCCCTTCACAGCAGAGGCTCTCTGCAGTTCCAGCAGCTCAGGAACTTAAAAGCAAACAGGAAACATCTCCCGAGGAAGTCCACTGTTGGGAAGGGAACAGCCCACTGTGACAGCCTTGAGCTCTGGGTAGGAATTTAAAGCTCTATAAATAGCCCCAGCAACGGTCCTGTTAGCCCGGGGTTTGAGCTCATAATTGCCACCTTAAAAATCAGAAAACATTGCTTTTTAAAAGAATTACCTGCCAGTGTCACTGCCCCTTCAAACACTGTCACACTCACAGCCAGCTGGGCATCCCCTGTAGAGGGGTTTTACAGCTGCCCATCACTGCAGTTGTGGCTCCTCACTCACCAGAGCAGACCCACCTCTCCAAGATCCTGAAAAACTCACTTATCAACACCCACACAGTGCAAACAAGGGGCTTAGAGGGCTCAGACAGATTAATTCTCCAGGAAAGGTGTGTGACCTGCAGGCAGAGCGTGTAACGTGCTCCCTGTGAGCCACCACCTCAGCCACACTTGGAGTCTCCCATATGGTAAAAAAAAAAAAGGAAAGTCTGCAGGACTTGGGGAAGCAATTAAAAAAAAACCAAACAAACTAACCCTGTGTCTCTGTGAAACATGCACACAAAACAAAACCTGTTAGTGACAGAACCAGTGGGAGGGAAAATAGAAACTAATTAGGAAATGTTATGGGGAGAAAGAAAGAACTGCTACAGAGGACGCCAGAACGTAAGGGAGAGAGAGTTGAACTGTTAACAATGCACCTTGGTGGACAGATCCCCAGGAAAATGTGCCAGATGGGTAAAATCCTGAATCCTTCCTGAAGTCAGCAGTGTTCTGCAGCGTTACAGCCCCTGCTGTCAGAGAGAACCACATGGACTCTGGGAGCCAGGGCACACCTCCATTTCCCCGGGAAACAATCTCAGAGGGGACTCCCTCTTTGCTGCAGCAGCTGGGAAGTCACATGAGACTTCGTTTCCAGAAAAAAAAAAAAATAAATAAATATGGATTTCACTTCTCTGGGCATCATGGGAGCTGTAGTCGCTGCCCAGGGCAGAAAAGCCACTGCTTTGAGCTGTGTGACTGCAGTGTTTGTCAGCCTGGGGGTGTGGAAGGGAGAGCAAGGGAGAACAGCATCACAGCACAAAGGCAGGACCACTGGAAGAAGAGATTGGAAAATTAAAAGGAGAAAAATCATACAGAGACTCGGGAATAGGAAGAATATATCACTGTGTCAGGAGGGCAGAAAAAACTGGGATGATTCAGACTGTTACTGCTGCTTTCTCGAGCAATATTATAATCAAAGAGCACTGCTGCTTTCTCACAGAGCCTTTTGGCTCTTTTCCCCCCTTCATTTTCTTGCCTGTTTGAATTCTTAACCTTCCATTTGCTTGAGGATGGTGCAATAACCTCTCCCACCCCAGCACAGACTCATGCACTCTGAAAAGCAGGCCAACAGAAAGCTCCATGACTCATGGCATGCCTCAGAGAAAAAAATCCCTCTTTTGTTGGAATTCATGAGAAAATTAAAAGTCATCTTCTCATTTTTACCTTCCTTCCTCACCAAGGAACTTGCAGCCACCATGAAAAGGCAGTAATGTGATAGCTGATAATCTGCTCTTTCACTAAGGGCAGGAGATTCTGGAATAACTCATGGCTTGAAATAAGTCTCATCCCACCACAGCCCAACACCTCAACCAAGCAAGATTTTCACTCAGCTGAACGTCTGGTCTCTCAAAAATCAAGAGTGCTTTTAAATGCCTAAATCCAAGACTCTTTGTAATTTAAATCTTTCAAGCACATCAACCTAAACCTTTATATGGAGTCCAACAACCTTCAGGCTTTGGGCTGGCGCTGCCCAAGGGATCATTCACAGACACACATGGAGAAACCAAGCCTTCTGTACTCAGCTGGACCTCATGCAACATCCTCTCCTGGACAAAACATAACCTAATGTTTCAGAGAAAAGGGTGAAACCCTTGCAGCAAGAACACACACCACAATATTTTGGTTTTAAGTATATAAAACACACTGCAGCAATGACTGCAGGTCCACGAGAGGAAGAGAAAGGTCCTGCATCCTTCATTTCTCAAACCTGAGACAGGAGGAGATAAAGCAGGAGCTCGAGACCCAGGGGTTAAACACAAGCTTCCAGTTTGAATGAAGGCATTGCAGCTCAGCAGGGAAAACCTCCCACAGCCCGAGTCACTCACTACCTCTGGCATGTTTGAGGGCTCTTCCAGTGGCAGTGGCATCAACAACAGGGCAGAACAAAGGCTGGCAGGCTGCAAACACGAGCACAACGCAGAGGATGCCTCTTTTCCTACACTGTCACATCCCACAAATTCCTTGGGGACCCAGAATCAAGACCCCTGGTTTCTGAGGACACTGATGGGTGGCAGGTGCTGCACTGAGGAACAGCCTCCTCAAGCTCATGTAAAGAAGTCTGAGCACTCATGTCTAAGCCTGAAGCAAGGGTCCTTTTCCAGAGTGAAGGAATAATGAAATCTTACAGCGTTAGAAGCTTTGTCAGACCCGTATCTCTCCAACACGCCTGTATTCACGTGGCCTGTCATTTAAACAAGAGGAAGGGGTTCAGGAGAGTGAAATCTTTAGCATTGCCAAAGATTTGGGACAGGGCACAGGGACAGGGAAGGGAAAGCAAGCAGCAGAGAAGGCTTAAGGAAAAATATTAGGCCAAACTTGTAGGAAAACGAACTTGTAAGAAAAAAAAGCAGAGGGGCTCAAGGGCAGACTTTGAGCTGGTACCATCACAATGCCTGACCTTGGTGCAGTGGGGGGACACATGCTGCCATCTCATCACCAAAATGCACAACAAACACTCTGCAAAGGCCCAAAAGAAACGGCTGGGGGGGGGAAAACAAGGAAAAGGGGGAGAAGGCAGAGAAGAAAGGCGGAGGTCAGCGAGCACTCACACGGTTACAGTCATCTGCAGAAAGGGGGGATCTGTCCAAGTGCCAGCAGGGCTCCCCAGCAACCTGGGGCAGCGTCACTTCAGCAGCCAGGGAGCACAGACACTGCTGGAGTCAAGGAGGAGGAAATCCCAGCTGGGTTACACACGCACAGCAGCACCGGGGGGGAAGCAGCACAGAGCCGGGACCTCGGGATCCACCCTGGGAGCAGGGAATGCCATGGAGCTGGGGTTGGGTGGCTTTGACTGGGGTTGGAGTCACTGCAGCCTGGCCCCCGAGGGAAGGAGCAGTGACTGGGCTGATGAGAAGGCAGAGCTGTGGAGAGGTCTCCAAAGAGCCTGATCTGGGCTCTCTGCTCTCAGATTTCTTCCATCACAGGCGATTCAATTTTAAAGGGACAGCTGCCTCCAAGCCTCTGCCAGAGATGCTGCTGTAGGATGAGATGCAAAAACCTGAGAGAACCAGGAATTCTCTACTGAAACCAAGAGAATTTGAGGTTAATAATGGAATTCTCAAGGCCAGTTAACCAACCATCACTTCTCTTGAGCTGGACTGTCCATCAGCAGGGGGAGGCTAACACAGCTTATCCCAAGTTTCCTGAAAGAGAGGGGAAAAGCCTTGGGGAAGAGCATGGGTGTTTAGCTGAGAAGGAAGCCAGAGGTTGCCTTGCAGAAGTGAAGTCCATAAAAAGATGTTCCAAGCTCGTTTTCAATGGTACTTCCCCATTTTGGCAGCTGACCACGAAGTGTAAAGATGCACCTATTTTCCAAGGTAAGCATTGCAAATACTTAAAGATGCCAAAGATATATAGCATGAAAAGCATGGAATAGGCCATGAGGAAGGGGGGGGGGGTGCTGACTGTAAATGTAGGAAAGAGCTGATTTGTTCAAGGCCTCACATTGAGAACAATCTGTACAACAGAGAGCAGCTACCTCTTAAGAGTAGGAGGATGTTTCACCCAGGAAATGCAGAATAACTTGAATTCCCAGTTCAAACCACTGCCCTTGGATTCCAAGGGAATTTTTCTGTTCCTACAGAGAATTAAGCAGAAATATCCTGCACTGAGCAGCTGCATTCCAGAAACAGCTGATGGCTGTAAACAAAGGCCTGCAAAGGTCCCTGTAAGGGCACAAGCACATGCATTCGAGCTGAAGAAAGCTATTCCCAGATCCCCTCCCACCACTCACACAACCTGCAGAGTCCCAGGGGAAGCTGAGGCAGCACCATCCTGGGGCAGAAGGATCAGCCTCCCTCTGTGCATCCAGCTTCCCTTAAGCCATCAAGCTGCAAAGCCTGTGAACAGCAATTACAGCTCCGATTTAGACGTATTATTGTGGTCCCAGATTCTCAAAAAACTGAGGTGGGAGAACAGGCAGAAAAAAAAAAAAAGGCTGCAAAAATAAGCCTTCTGTTTCTGCCCTTCAACATATGCCAGCCCTGTCTGCCAATTTATTGGCTCAACAAGTGGGTTTTAGCTTCCTTATCCCTGCACTGTTTCTCCCCACCTAATCACTCGATTATTTAACTTTACATGCCCACTGCATGTCAGAAAAGTCACTGTAAATTAGGAGATTTTGCTCCACCTCATTCCCAGGACTTTTAGGTGAAGCTTGAAAGCTTTGAGCCCTTATTAACAATCGAGGCACATTAAAGCTGTGGCAACCCCAGTGGCTCCTGCCTTGAGACTCCTTTCTCACTCCACTGGTTGGAATTACAAACCCCTGTAATAAAGGTGGCAGAAGAGATGCCATTTATTCCTTACAGACACCACAATCAGCAGCTCCATCTGCTCATTTGAATAGTCAACACGAGCATAAACTGGGGCACTCTGGTCCCCTCTTCAGCTGGGATGTCTGTTTGGCATCACCTTTTAGTCTTCTGTTGATAAGTGGGTAACACAGGCCCCATTTCCACCTCCCAGGCACTATTCTGAAATGGGAAACACCCCTTTCAAACTGCATTTTGACTTCAATGGCCACAGAGACACTGAAGACACATATCTTAAAACTATTTGTCTTTTCTATCAACTGAGTGTTGGTGAGATTTATAGGTTTGAGTTCTGTGCACTTGAGATCACCTTTTGCTTCCACTTAAATACCACACCAGGTCCCAGAACATAGCCTGGGAATGACTGTATGCAAATAATTAACAAAATATTTCAGTAGCAAACCAGATTTGCAATTATTGGCAAGGAAAAGAGATTGGAAAAGGGGTTCCCAAAGAGCTGTGCCCCGTTTCATTTGAACACCACCTTTGTTTTATTGCATTAATCAATCACAGCACACGGGATGGGAGCAGGGAACAATGTAATTCCAGAGCTTTTCTTTGCAGTGGGAGCACCAGGCACATTCATGACATGACTCACAAGCACATCTTGCTCTCTGATGACATCTCAGTTAAAATGTTCCCAGCACGAGGAAAGGTGGGTTTTGTCTGACAGGGAGACAAAAGAGGTGTTGCCTACACAGTGCTCTTTTTGAGGAAACCCTGATTACCACATCCATAGTTCTTATGAGTGGTACCAAGAGAGAAATTACTAGCACAGCTCAAATTCCCAAATCCTTCAACTTTGGGCACATGCAATAAAATCTGAAGGGCAGTTACAGCCTCTGTATGTGTCCCAGGGCACATGCCAACTTAAAAAGGCAGCCCCATCAAATGAAGTGTTTTCTGCACCTTGGGAAACTCTGATCTAGAGGTTTAAAGCAAAGTCGAAAATGCAAGTTCTATAACAGGCACTCCCTGCAGGAATCTGGCCACACTCTTTAACAGATTTGAGCAAACCCCTCCCTTCTCTGCATCCCTGAACCCCCCAGCTCTGGCTGTGATACCAGGGAAGTTCTCTGAGACTCTCTGATGGCTGATTTTATGGCAGAACTGAAGTTTTAGTGCTGCAACAGAAGCCCACAGTGGCCTTGTCTTTCTTTACTGATCTTGCCCTTCATTTGGCCAACAACTGGACCATTTTCAGGCAATCTCAAGAGGGCCTAAGCCAGGCTTAGTGCCAACACACCCTCTCTCAGAATGCCCTCCTTCTCCACATTTGGTACCCAAGGGAAGGAGGTGCAAGCAGAACAAACCCAGATTAGTCTCCTGAACAACCAGCCTGGCTCCCAACAGCCAGCTGGCACCTCACAGCAGTGCCTGCCTGGAAAAAGAAAACTCCTGGGTGGAACTTGTGAGCAGGAAAGCAAAGCTGGAGTGTGAAACAACTCTGCACCACGGCAGGGTGGTTACACCAGGGGAATATCTCTGGGTAGCTCCCCCCAAACTGCAGGTCCCAGGAGGCATCCCAGCCCCTCTCTGCCACAACACTCTGAGAATTCCAGCGTTCCCAGGGGTTCCAGAGCTGGGCTGACCACGACTTTCAGGCCTGCAAGCCAAGTGCAGTGACACAACTGAAACTTCTTGGGAGCAGGGAGGGTGAGGAGCCTGCCCAGCATCTCAGACAGGGAGAAGGAGGGACATTAAAACGCCTCATTAGAACATTATTACATAATTAAAGCATTCAAACACCTCCTCCTGGTGTTCCTGGGTGAGGTCTGTCAAGCCTCCCCTGCACTCAGGGATGTGCAAGGAACAGCAGGGTTTGTCTCATCTTAACCAACACCAGCCCAGCAGAGACAGAAACTCCAACAGAAAAAACCATGTTGGCACCTGAGGAACAGAGTGTTTCCACTCACAGTCACTCTGACAGTGCCCAGTCCCAGCAGGGCAGAGCTGATCTTAAGCTGTTCTTGTCAGCCAGGAGGTGAGAGGGGCAAATAAAGGACACAAGCTCTGAGTCTAAGTATTAACCATCCTTCCTATGTGACAAAAGAGCCTTGTACCTTCTGGTTTAACTATTAAAGTCCAACTGACTTGGAGTTTGGAGCTGGATCCAAAAGGAAACTCACCCTGACATTATTACAAGAGCATCAGGGTTCTGCTCACAGACCCTCTGAGAGCTCAGCAGCCTCCAAGTCTTCTCCAGAACAAGGACTTCAGCCTCACTTTTAAAAAATTCCCTAGAAGTGATACATCAGGCATCCATCTGTGAGGGGAAAAAGCTCCTGAGGGGGTTGACTGGTATTAGGACCCTTCCCCCCCCAAGGATCTTTGCTGTGCCTCCCCTTGCAGGCAAACGGGCTCAGAACGTTGGCACCAACTTCATTGTGCCAAGGGGAAAGGGGCACAGGCAGAAGATGTAGCATAAACAAACCCTAAGGACACAAATAACATGGAATTTATCCTGACATTTTCAAACTTCAGCCTCTTTTCTGAACTTCACACAACTTGCTGGGAATCCAAGCAGCCAACAGAATTTCTTCTACCTGTCTCCGTCTTAAGCTCTTCCCTGATCTCCTTGCAAGGAATTCTCTTGTGAATTTTGATCCATTATTTGAGAGATCTTTATTAGATTTCTCAAAGAAAAAACAAGCCCTGCAGCCCTGGAAGCAGTAGAATAAGGTACTGAAATAACAAGGAACTAATTAAGCTGCAGCCAAGATTTAGGACGTATCAAACACAGATATCACAAAACTAATTGCACTTCCCATTTCCTCCACTTAGATAAGATCTCTAATGTAAATCATTCTGATTTACAGGAGTGTAAATGTAAATAATTTTGATTTACAGCAGTGTAAATGTAAATCAGTTTGATTTACATTTATCTTTTCATGTAAATCACTTTTATATGAGCTCTTGTAAACTGCCACTCACTTCTCTCCTAGATTTCTCCACAGCCTGTTGCTTTCCAGCCTTGTAATTTGCCTCCTCTCTTCACCAGTTTGTCTCCTCCTTAGACTGAGTCTAAGGACTGATTTTTCCTCTGGTTCAATAGCTTAACTTCTAATTAATTTAACTTAAACCTGATGGATGCCTCAGCACCACGACAAAGAACAAGTCCTTGGATCAAACAGGAGCAGGGTCACAAACTTGGAGTTAATCTGGTGAAAACTCAAGGTAATTCATGCCTAACCTTGTCTCCTTTCAGTGATTATTGGCTCTGTGGTGTGCACACATCTCACCCAAATCTGGGGCTGTCTCCATCCCAACCTTACCCACCCTCGGAATTACTTTAAATCAAATGTCATTATTTGGGCACTCAATAACTCAGCTCTGCTTATCTTGCTATTCCCACAGCTGTGATTTTTCAGCACTTGAGCAACTCAGGCTTAATTCACCACCTCTATTTTCCTGTGAGGTAAAAAAAGGAATTCTCCCTATTTCATAAATAGCAACATGAAGTGACTCACCCAAACTCCCCCAGGCAATCAGAAAGCGAGGAACTGAGCCCTAAGTTCACACAAAACCTGACTCTTTCCAGCCTGTCCCACTAAATTCTTCCTTGTGAGCCTCTAAAATCACGCAGAAAGCACACAGTTACCCCCCAAGACAAAGTAAAACCCGTGTAGGATCCCTCTCAGCATAAACCAGGCATGACAGAGACAGCACAACTTACATGGCTTTGCAGAGGGAAAGCTTTTTCCTCAGGGAGGACACACAGGGATGGCAGACCTGCCTCACTGCTGTGCCACAGGACACCTCAGCAGGGCAGGAGTTCTGGACCATGGCAGCACTTCCCAAGGCAGGAGACAACAGCAGCGCTCACCCCTCAAAAACCAACATTGCCAGAGACCACTGAATGCACCTGGAGCAGGACAGGACGTTCAGTCTCCTCTGAAAACACCTGAGGGTTGGATTGTGGTGCTTGGAAATCCTTCCCTGAGTTCACCCCACCAGCAGCAGCCCCGGTTACATCTTTAGTTGAGATCTCAGCTGTGCCTGCCCCAGATTTCAGCCACCCTCAGCTGTGTGTTCTTTTTTTTTTAAACCTCAGAATCAACTTAACAACTCAGCATCCCTTCCCTTTTGGCTGGGGTGGCTTCTTTCAGCACTTTCCCAGCTGCACTGAGGCTGCTGCAGCTTCTTCCCTGCTCCAAGTGCAGCACAGGCTCCTTCTGCCTGGGATATCAGGGGCAGGATGCCAAGACAGGGTGCACCTTCCAGCATGTAACATGTTGGATTTATGCTCTCCCCTCTGCTCAGCTTCTGTCACAGCTCACAGGGCTGCTGAAACTCTGGGTGCTTGAGGCTTTGATTGGGTTTGTTGGGGTTTTTTTTTAATTGATCAAGTGAACAGAACTGTCTTACAGTAACAGAAGCTCGGAGCTCCAAACCTGTGCATGGAAGACCTTTAGTTAGTGGTCAAAAATACCACCACAGGAGCAGAAAGAAAGACCCTACTCCTTCAATTTTTAAGAGTCTGATAGATTCAAGATGCCTCAGAAACAACCTTCAACTGTGTTAATAAAAGTACAGCCTTCAACTGTGTTAATAGAAGTACAGCCTTCAACTGTGTTAACAGAAATACAGCCTTCAACTGTGTTAATAGAAATACAGCCTTCAACTGTGGTAACAGCAACAGTAGATAGCAAGCTCTCAAATGTTCTGCCAGCCTTCTCTGCCAGCTTCACACCCCAAATTGTGTTTGAGGGTTTTTTTTTTTTTGGTTGAGTTTCATCAGCCCAAACCACTGATATCCAAAGAATAATATACCAGAGGAGCCTCATGCAATTATATCAGCAAAGGAGGAAAGAAAGCAGAGCAGCAAAAGGTAATTTATTATCCCTCAGGTGCATTCTCGTTTTAGGATCAGTGTTCTCCATGAAAACAAAAGCTGTTTGTCATTCAATCCAGGCAGCAGGAATGTTGTGGGTCCCAAATATGAGAGGTCAGTAGGCTCAACATCACCCTGGTTCTGCATAAACAGGTCTGAGATCTGAGTGTGCTGCACCTCAAACACGTCCCTTCCAGCCAGGGAGATACTAAATACTCATATTTAGCACCAATCTAAAGGCTCCATTTAGGCTACAAGTGGAACAGGTAGCACTTACAAAGGATACCCAGAAATCCCTGAGTATTAAAGGAGCCTAATCCTGATCCTGTTAACATATGAAATTCCAGCTCAAACGGGGTAACAGCACATCACACAGAGGAAGGAAGGCCACCTATGCCCTAAGAACCCACAAACAGAGTAACAGCACATCACCCAGAGGAAGGCCAGTTATGCCCTAAGAACCTACTCCTATTCCTGGTTCCAAACCCCTTCACCTGTTAGTTAGTCCAGGCTCCAGGGAGGTGGATAATTGGAGTGGAACATATGGAGGAAGAGGTGAGCTACAAGCAAGTGCTAATTCTGAGCCCAACTCTCTTGGGATATTAATGAGCTCCTCGGGGTCAGGATGTTCTCTCCAGTGAGTCCATTCCTCAGCTGCTACTCAGTTCTTACTCAACCCATTGCCCTTTGACATCCTAGCAGGGGGTCTGAATTCAGAAGGAATTTGCCCTGCTCCAGAGTTAGGAACAAAGAACTTTGACCTCAGAGAGCTGATGTGGGCTGAGCTACAGACCTGGAACAACACAATCCAGAGGGATCCTTCCTGGATAAAAGCAGTGGGAGTGGAAGGTGCCACACCCAGCAACCAGCACAAGGGAAGCAGTTCCCAAATCTCAGCATTTGCCCTCCTGTGGGCTCGCTGGAACCCCCAGCCACAAGCTCAGCTGAGTAAAACCCAGCTTAACCATTGATAAAACAATGGGAATCCCAGAAACCAAAGTCTGGGATTTGGAGCCAGGGATGTCAGCAGGGAAACGAGCCTGCAGGAGCTGGACCAGGAGAGAAAGGCAGGAATAACTCAGGAGTCACAGCTCATGCCCAGAAGAAGAAAACCAAGCAGATTCAGGCTCAAAAGTTGAACTACAAGAGACAGCAAAACTCTAAATCACGTGGCTCTGAGCAAAGCAACGATGATAAATCACACACAAAAATAAGCATTTGTTTTCCAACAGTTTTTGTGCCAATGCTGCAGTTTGCAGCAGTCATTAAAGTACAAGAAACTGAAGTACAAGAAACTTTAGTTCCTTCTGGAGCTTCACAGCAGCTCTGGACACCAAAAGTGAAACACAACAGCCAAGCTCAACAGTGTCTTGGTGAGGACAAGAACCACATCCAAATTTCAACGTGGATTTTTAAGGACCAGAGCTGCCAATCACCAATAAATACACAGCACATTTGCTTTCCCCCCACCTCCTAGAGGTGACCCACAGGTTCACTTTGGGATAACTTAGAAGCTTTTAACTCTGTGACTCAGTTTCTCCACAGCCCTTTCAGCCAGGGTCTAATAAACCACGTCCCAGCCAGGAACTAGACTGGGCTTAAAGTCCTGTCATGGTTTGAGGACCCCAAAAATCCAAAATCCAAAAATCCAGGCCTAAATAAAAGCATTTTCAAAGTGGTCCAAGCTGATTGCAAGCTGCAATTACAGGAGTTATAGGTGCAGGCTACTTGAGTTGGATGCACTGTCCCACAAGCTCTACTTTTCAGTTGATGAAAAACGCATTTTTTTTTTTTTAGCCATCAAGACCAACATAAATCACGTTCCTTGTCAAGCAAGTCTGGGAAATACAAGGAAAATAAATGAGAAGCTTGGCCACATGGAATTTCAGTGAGTTTTTCCAGGCATTCCCCCCCAGTTCAGCAGCACTGACTCACCTGTCCTCACGCAGGAAAGGGCTCAGGAACCGGGCTGAGTCGTCATCGTGGCTGCTCTGCTGGCTGCTCTGCTGGCTGCTGCAACAGGGGACAGGGAAACACAGCACTTAGACAGGGCCTAAGTTCCTAGGGACCACTCTCAGGTTTAAAACCTAGATCGAGCAAATTAAAAAAAAAAAAAAAAGACAAGGTTCATACTCCATTTCTGGGGGTGCCAAGAGGAGACGGCAGAAGCGGCCGCGTCCCATCTGATTTATGACTGGCCGCGGGTGTTTGGGGTGTCCATGGGTTCTTCCCCAAGAACTTCCCGATATACAGAAGTGCTCTTGCACATTGCTTAGGCAGCATTTCCTCGTGCCACCCCACAGCACTTCCTGAACATTCCAACACCAAACCCCTGCGTGTCTGTTTACCCCCTCCCCACCCAGTTCCAGGCAGCGGCACAAAAAAAAAAAAACAAAACACTTAAAAACCAACTCAGAGTGGCCAGCGCTGAATTTCTGGTGGGACTTGCACGCCGAGCCCACAAGATGTCACTGTCCCCCCTTAAATGGGTGTTTTGTGGGAGATTTTTATTTTTTTTCCAGCACATTTATTCCATGGATTTGCCCTCACTCCCCTCCGGCAGCCTCCAGTTGCTCCAGGGACCCAACAGGGTTCCTGCTTCTCGCTGCTGTGGCTTCGTTTCTCTGCAGGAGCTTTCCTTCTGAGCAGCAGGCAGAGCTGATTCTGCCTCCAGGGAAGACTAAAGGTGTTCCTGGGCTGGGTTTAATCTGCTTTCCCTGGCTACCAGTGGCTCTGGAGTCATGGCAACACCATCAGCACAAACTGCACAGTCCTGCCTCGGGACACTTGTCTGAGCACGCAGAGCGTGATAAAATCCTGTGGTTTCACTGTTAAATAAAACTAGTTCAGGTATAAATACACTTGCAATCCCAGCTTCTACTGGCACTGCACATGGACCTGCACATCCCATTGCCCAGAGGCACACAAATACAAATATGGTATCACAAAAACCCCTAAATTACATTTTCATTCTGAAGAGCAGCAATTCTCACCAGTAACATCTATCCTGGGGGGAAACACAGTACCAAACACTGCAGTGGCACATTTCCATGAATTCTATTTGTTAATTTTTCATTGAAAAAAAAAAAAAAAAAGAGAGAGAGAGAGAAGGGGAGGGACTTGGTGTTCCCCCCCTACCCCGAGATCAGAGTTTTGGTCCAAGAGATTTGTGGTTTCCTGTGAAGAAAAATTAGCCAGTGATTCTTATTATCATTTAATACTTTCCTCAACCACCTTGTTTGTGACCAGCTGCTTCTTCAAGATCTAAAAGGGATCAATCTTATTGAACATGGTCTTTCTATAAAACACAATAATGGCCCTGAGGA
This sequence comes from Chiroxiphia lanceolata, assembly GCF_009829145.1. Classification (NCBI taxonomy): domain Eukaryota; kingdom Metazoa; phylum Chordata; class Aves; order Passeriformes; family Pipridae; genus Chiroxiphia; species Chiroxiphia lanceolata. The sequence goes on along the minus strand of NC_045659.1, from coordinate 3,590,604 downwards.
CCCATTTAGCATTTGAGAAACATCACCCACTTCTCACTATTTCTGCTGCATGAGACAGAACCCTGTTCCTTACTGTGGTGAGAGAAGGCTGAACCTTTCAGAAAAAACTAACTATTGATCAGTATAAAAATCACAAAAATACACAAATCAGCTTTTGAAGTGGGACAAAAAACCCCACAAAACTGCAATATTTCTGATTTTCAGCTCGGGATTTAAAGCACAGAAGTGCACTGTGGGCACACAGAGCACACTCAGCTCGTTCCCCCACTGCACAGGGGGGAGTTTTGCCACCAGAACCTGGACAGGGAAACATTCCAGCAAAAGGGGACAGATTGAATTTTCCCACACCCACGTGTTTAGTCATTCTGAAGTGCCTCGCTGCAGAGAGGATAATCAGGGAGTAAGAATTCTATACTGGCTTCAAAGCTATAAATCAACAGCTGGGTAAGAACAAAATATTCCCAAAAGCAAAGGAACATTTTTCTTGTGCTTCTGAGCTTAATTATGGCCCAGTGAACTGGTCTGGAAAGAGCAGAGAGGGAACCACACTAACCCTGGTAATTTAAATTATCACCCTTTAGATCCAAGAAAGCACTGCAGGGACTTCTTCTATAATTACTTGTTTTTTCATAGAAAAATCCTCCCACCAAACTTTGCCATTTCAACTCAGACCAAGCAAATAGAATAAAACTCACCAAAGGAAAATTCCCAACCTCTCACCAGTGCTGGTAACACCACGTGAAAGTTCCCTTTTGGGGCAGCTATAAAAGATGAACCTTAAACCCTTCCAGGCTCATCCACCCATTAAAGTTCACAGGCAGAAAAGTCCTTCAAATGAGGGCTTAAAATTTAACAGAATCCAGACACTGCAGCACCTGAGCTCAGGATTGTGAGCAATTAAACAAGGAGAGAAATCAGTTTTTACCCACTGCTCACTCCAACATGAAGCTTGGCAAAAATCTGTGAGCTTTTCACACAAATGAAGTGATTTTAGCAGTCTGATTATTAGACAGTGAGGCTGCTGAATTCCCCAAAACGTTCAGAGAGGTTGAAATGCAGAGTTTATTGGTTTATTGTGGGTTTTTCAGTCCATTTTAAGGTGGCTTGCCATTAAAAACTGTTGCTTTGAGGTGGTATAAAGACGAGTTAGGGTTGTTACACCAGAGATAATACAAGGTGTGATTTATATTGAGGAGTAGCATGGGGAGAAGTCAGTTTGGTACCTACAGAGAAGGCCCAAAGCTGGATAAAATTCCCAGGAAAGCAGCAACCCAAACTGATCTCATTCCAAAGCTCACCAATGACAAACTTGAATTTAGGCTTAAATCTTTGAGTGCACATGCCCGGGGTGCCCCTTTCAATTCCTATAATTTCTGTATTTTAAGGTTTATGCCTCGTGGTTTTTCCTTAATTCTCATGCAAACACTCAGACTTATTACCTATTACTTTGGAAACTCAAGTCTTAACTACAGATTAACCAGGTCTTTTAACAATTAAAACCTTTGAAGAGTCTGCTCCCATCCCTCCTCCACCTCACTGCTCCCAAGCAATTTATCCAGGTAACCCAAGCACAAAAAAACCCATTTTGCTGACTAAAACCAGTGTTCTGATCACACACAGTTAGTTTCAATCTGGAGATCTGAATTTGCTTTCATGCCTTAAATATTTAAATATTTCCTATTTTTCTCGCACTTGATTTTGAGAAGTTATCAGTTATAAACTAGATTTTTGTACTATTATCTTTCTGCCCTTTCTTTTTTTTTAATAAGTCTCATTTTCTTCTGAGATTTCACATAAGGGAGAGCCAAAATCTCTTACTTTAAGCAAGAACAAGCTTTCAAAGCTAAGCAGGTCCCCCAGTCGAAGATATTTGTCAGGATTTCTCAAAGTTCAGACACTCAGTCAATGTTAGCACACTAAAAGCCTTCTGGGACTTCTCTGCCCTCGAGGTGTGGGAGATAAATCCACTGTACTTTTATATCTGCAGGTGTTTGGGGCAGAATTTTAGCCAGATTTTTTTTTTTTCCACTGGTGATGGATGAATGGGACAAGGAAAGAAATGGCTGTAACCTGCAAGAGAGAATCAGTTAATGAGCTTGGAGGATAATTCATAAAAACCAGAAGGCTGTTGTTATCCACAGCTATTAGTGAGAATTTCAGGCCTGAATCCAGAGGATTATTTTGTATTCACTTTGCTTAATTAACCCCAGTAATCATAAGGCTTAGAGTTCTGTATTATCTGTTTTAAAAAGGGGAATAATAGACACTTGACAATCAGATTTACATATTCTTTAACTGCTTTCAGCGACTGTGGCAACAGTTTTTTGAATTAAAAACTACCACGTATGAAATGCCACAATACATAAATATTTTCACCAGCACATTTGGGAACAAAGATATGCAGGTTATAATCAGCAGAATAAGCACATCAAGGCTTCTGTTCAAATTTACAAAGCTTTTTGGTTATTTGAACAACTAGAGAGTTCTTTTCACTCTCACAGCTGCAAAGCACAAAGACTTGGCTCTACCTGCCTTAAAATATATCACAAAATAATTGGGGTGCCTGAAGAAGCACCACCAGAAAGAGAATAACACCACCAATATCTGGTGTGAGTTGTGGTTACTTTCAAACTGGCAAAGAGGTTATCCCCGTGCCTTTTAAAGGGTATTTTTACACTGTTAAAATCCACATTAATTAAAAGAGAGCTTTGGCTTAAATGAAGTCTTAAAAGATCTGCAATGCAAATGGAATATTTTAGCCAGTGAATTCCGTGATGTGCAAACAGTCTTCATTTGAAAACTCCTCTGGTGAGTGTTTGTGCCCAGCTTTCCTTGACAACACAAACAGGATAATAAAACCAGGTTGAACTTCAAGCCCCAGGTGTGTCAGAAGCAAAGGTTCCTCTGAATGTTTTCCCACAGAGGGCTTTTAGGAGCTTGTCAAAAACAATTTTATCCTTCAATTCCGCCCTCCTGCTCTGCTCCTCCTCCCCAGAATTCATCCCCCCCCTTCCACTGCATATTTCTCATGAAACAGCAGAAATAGAGCTCCCAGTCCCAGCTGCCTTAACAGCACCTCACTGTCCTCGGAAAATTAAATTCCTGTCATCAGGAGCACCGTGTTTCTATGGTTGCAGGGATCCGGAAATGACTGTGCCAGTACAAACCTCAAGGAACTGCCAGGTGGAGGAGGGAAAGCAGGATAAGGGACAGGAATGGGCAATCACCGGCCTGAGTTCCAAGGGATAACAGTGTCCCCCATCAAGGGCTGCCTCCTTTGATGGACCTCAAGCTTCAGTTTGCAAATTAAAAGCCAAAGCACCCTCAGACACAGTTTTCCCGCAGCTGCTGTTCCCACACTCGGGATACAGGAGGAAAGTTGTGAGGGCAAACACGTCCTTCCTGGAGGCAGCAAGGAAACACCAGGAAGATTTATGCTCAGACTTATTGCTGAGCTGATCCCAAGCCCTGGGGGAGGCAGGGACCACAGCATTTCCAAGGATCACAGCACCCCTCTCCTGCCTCCACAGCCCTGCTCCATCTCAGGATGGAGTCTGGAGAAACCCCTCCAAAGGAGGAGAACCATAGAATGGTTGGAAGGGACTTTAAAGCTCATCCAGTCCCACCCCCTGCCATGGGCAGGGACACCTTCCACCAGCCCAGGTGGCTCCAAGCCCCGTCCAACCTGGCCTTGGACACTTCCAGGGCTGGGGCAGCCACAGCTTCTCTGGGAATTCCATCCCAGCCCCTCATCACCCTCGCAGGGAAGATTCCTTCCCAATATCCCATCTAACCCTGCCCTCCTTCAGCTTAAAGCCATTCCCCCCTTGTCCCATCATTCCATGCCCTTGTGAAATGTCCCTGTCCAACCTTGTTGTCAGCCCCCTTTAGGTGCTACAAGATCTCCAAGAGCCCAAAGAGATTCCTGAGAACCAAAAGGGCACTTCCTGCTCCAAACCTTCACATCTCCCTAATAACTCACTTTCATAGATGGGGAGGGTATAAAGCAATATTTATAGTCTAAACCCAGTCTAAAAAAAGATAAGGGACAGTTCTATCTATCATATAGACCATCTTAATTAGCATTAATTGTGTCCTTAGCAGTAGAGTTGGAGAGTCAGAATGTGAATCCGTGGTCATCTCCCTGCTGGAAAGGGTTACAAAGGGCAGGACGGGCAAGTTTTCTCCTCTCACAAAGGAAAAACATCAACACCAATCCTCCCAGCTGTCAAGACAAGCCCTTTCATCAACATCTTATTCCACAATCCCACGGAAAACAACCGTGGTAATGAACACAATGATCATTTGTTAAATACCATCCACAGGCACAGCCCTGGGTAAAAAGTGGAATTCCGAGGGTCCATTGGTAAATATTTGCTGACTAGATAAGATCAAGAGCGTTTAAGTTCCAGGCTGTTTGTAAATCGGTCAGTTTTGATACTCTTGGGTGACTGGTCATCCTAAACCACACAAATACTGGAAGGCAAATATTTTAAAAGAAAACCACAAACTACTGCACGAGGGCAATAAGGTCCAGCCAAGGCAAATAACAGAGCTGGTGGAATTCACAGTCACTTGGCACAGATTATCCTAAACAAATGGCAAAAAAATCTGCAGTCCCAGCAAACAGCACATCAGCTGTCCTGAAGCAAAAGTTGCATTTGAACTGACAGGTTCTAAAAGGAAAAAAGATTACATTAATGGCTGAGCTGCTACTGAGCTCTCACACTTCACATTTCAGATTAGGAGAGATACCACACAGAGGGAAGTTTGTGCTTGTGCACTTCCCAAAGCTACCAAAAGCAGAGAAGATCAGCTGCTTCCTTCAGACATCAACAACTGATATTTGTCTTCCCAAAACCCTCAGTTAACCAGCCCCAGCTACTAGCAGGACGTGGAAAAAAAAGATGCATTTGCCTCTTCCATTATGAAATCCCTGTGGAGCATCAGTTCCTCACACAAAGGAGATTTTAACAAGAATTTCAACAACACCTGAAAAACAAAACTGCCCCAGCAATCCCAGTCCAAACCCTCCTTCCACTTGCTGCAGTGCTGCCAGAGAAGCCCAACTTCTCCCCTCTGACCCCCAACTGAAAATGGGAAGTTGCTGAAAGCCTGAGAAAGTGAGAAACACAACATTTCCTTACTCAATTTGCAGCTTCTCGGAGTTTTATGGTGAGAAGTGAACAAAACCTCATCCCAGCCGAGCCTTCCCAGCACTCTCAGCTCCAACAGCTCCCTCTCCATCAAATGCTTGTTCCCAGCTCAGTAAATCCCTCCACTTACATTCCCCAAAGACAGAAGTCCACTTGGATCACGTTTCCACCATGGGAGAGGCTCAACAGCCTTTAATCTTGTAGCTTTTCAGGTTTTTATTTTTCATAATTAGCAGTTACTTAGGGGGGGAAAAAAACCCACATCACTGGCTTTCATGAGAGCTTTTTCCTCTAGAAAACACAATGGTTTTTTTACATGTGCAAGGAAGAAAGAGGTGAATGAAGCATTAATTTACTCCCAGAAACACTGTGGGTTTCAATTTTGTTAAAGAAAGCAAAAGCATTATGAACTAGTTGAAATTAAAGATTCATTTAGATTAAAGATTCAAAATATCTGAACCACCTCTTTGTAACTAATATTTTTAGCTCGTGTTCCAACTAATCAGCAGTCCACTGATGTGTCTCACTAAGGTGACCAAGAGACTTGACAAGTGGAAGTGTTTTTAAGGTAAAAAATAGAAGTTCTACCTCTTTCCACACAGTGTGAAGAGTGGTAGCCACAAAGCAAACTGCTGAGCAGTCTAGAGAGTCTCCTGGCATTTAATTGATACTGTCAGGTAAGTTAAAGATTTCAGCTGAAAAACTTCTGCAGTTGTGTATCTGGCAGCTCAAAAAACCTCCATCTCCTCAGCACAGCCACTTTTCCAAGATGTGCTCCCAATAATACACTTCATTTTTAACACATTAGAGGCATTTTAGGAGTTAGGCAAGACTTTGCTTTCAGGTGAACCCACGGGGAGTGTCAGAGTTTCCAGCAGAAAACCAACCTGAGTACACCCATCTTTAGGAATTCCCCTCAAAATCCACAAATTTCACAGTCTTAAATTTCATTCTTAACTAGTCTGGATGCTGTGATTGACCAGACAAATTCATCTTTAGGACAAGAAGACAAAACAAGGTGACCTTGGAGAGCTCAAGGCAAAGGGAGCTCTGGGGAAGGATTGAGCCAGCAGAGATTACAGGCAAGGGTGGCTTTAAGAAGTAAATAAGAAATTAAAGCAGACAAACTCCCTTACCCCCACATCAATAATGCATGTTCATTACATGCACAGCAAAATGCTGACAGATTGCATCTCCAGCCTCTGAAGACAGAAACATCATCATGTCTTAATAAAAGACTTGTGCACCTGGGTTCATATTTTACAGAGCTCTATGCAGGTAAATAACTTCATTACCTGGGTGGCAAATGATGGGTGAGGAAAACAGGTAAGAAGCTGTCTGCACCCCTTATAAAAATCAAAATATTTATCATCTGTAGGCCCCCAAAACACCAACTTTGTAGTTTGGATCACGCTTTGGTACAAGGACAAGCTGCAGGGAGAGTCCTACCCCTGAGAAATGGCACCTTTCTGCTCTTCCACCTGGAACAAAACTGTGTCAGAGGCAAGAGAGGCTCTCAAATGCCATCTCTGCTGTTAAATGCAAGGAAAGAAAGTCTCCCTCCTGCTCCATCAGCCACCCAACACAGCAGGTAAACACACCTTCCAAGGACCCAGGCTGTTAAAAACCAACCAGCTGATACAGAAGGTGGTGTGGGCTGGAGTTTCCGGGTGGGAAAAGCAGAGCTGGAGCTTTAGAGACAACCCTTGGAGTCCTAAAAGCATTTGTTTATTCACTTGGATGCTCTCTGGGTGCTAATGGTCACTGAGCTCTTGCTCTGGGGCATGGGAGCACAGCACAGCCTGGCTGGAGGAACTCAGTGGGTGCACCAGCTTTCCTGGGAAAACCCTTCCACACAAACAGCCACATCCCCGGCCACAGGATGGGTGTAAAGGCTACCAGAGTCCAAAAATGAAATTCAAGCTGCCTGATGGTGATTTAACCAGAGAAAGGGAGCGACTGGAGCAAACTGGATTTCTCCGGTGGGAGCTGCAACCCTTTAGCAGGTGAAATTTGGGAATCCTGCTTAATGGGATCAATACCTAAATTTGGGAATCTGCACATCCTAACAGGATGCCTGCACTCCTGGCACAGTGACCACCTTGGGAATCCTTGTTACCACAGTGTAACTAAACTGCTGGACAGGCCAAGCACCACCAACAGCTCGAGTCCAAAACAGGGCTTGGTGAATAAACCCCTGGACAAAACACTGAAGGTTGTTGCCCTTAAACAAATGAACAGCACAATAAATTATATTAATATATGTTCTATATATTAATATATATTCTACTATATTGATAGTCTATACATTAATTAATTTCATATATTAATTAATATATTGATCTATATATTAACAGAATAATATGCTAATGTATAATATGCTAATGTATAATATGCTAATGTATAATATGCTAATGTATATGTTGATGTATATGTTGATGTATATGTTGATGTATATGTTGATGTATATGTTGATGTATATGTTGATGTATATGTTGATGTATATGTTGATGTATATGTTAATGTATGATATATGAATATATAATCTATAATCTAATCTATATATTAATTAATATAGAATGAATAATCAATATATTAATTTATATGTATTCCATATATTAATATTGTTGCATATTATATATTATGTAATATAATTAATTATGTTACAGAGCATCTGTTACAAACGTGAATGGCATCAAGAGGCCAATGACAAAGTCTAAAGCAGGGAAAGCAAACAAGCAGTACTTGTTTGATTTATAGGAAACCAGCTTCCTGCCCTGCTGTTTTAGAGCAGGGTTTCACAGGCAAAACTCAGGTTTACCCCACAGTTCTGGCTGTTGAGCCTCTCAAATCAATGCCACAAAATCCTTTAGGGTTCACCACACTTTCTGTGGCCAGTTACCCACAGATTCTGCTTCCTCTGTGCCCTTCCAGCACCTGCTGAGTTGTGAAAGCCCAGTGATGATCTCTGCACCCTCCAAGCCCAGAGGGTCAGCACAGTGACCAGCAAATGGGGTTTTTCCATCTGGACTAGAAAGGGAAAAATTCCATCTGAAAACATTGTGTTTGCCATTGCAAAAGGGATCGATTTGGAGCCTGTTGCACATGAAGAAAAGAGGTGCCATGCTGGCTTTGGAATGCTAATGCCACCTAATCCATCAAACACTTCACCTCTTTTCCAATCACTGCTTCAAAAGCATACCCAGGCAGAAATGTCTGGGAGATGGACGAGCAGAAAGCTGTCAGCAGGGCCAGGAAATATGGGCACAAGAACAAACTAAGTTTTCTTACGCATTCACACCAAAAGAAGCGTGTCTTGGCCTCTGTCTCAAACACATCCACCATCAATAAATCCAAAATAAATCCTTCAGCTGAAGAGCCATCCTCTGTTGAACTTCAGACCTTAAACTTGGAGACTCTGACACTTGTTTTACGCGTTATCTTTCCCATTTTGTGTGGAGCCACTGAATCACTACTTATATCACCACAGCTATGTGAAAATCTGTAATAGTTCCCAACCAGGAGATGTTTTTCAATGTTGAGTTACTGAGAGGGGTTATCAAATCCTCAGTGGCATGCATTTATTGAGGAAACTTCTTTAAAAATTAATACAATGACAGACTGACCTTGCTAAAGGGACCTTGTGTGAGAAGACTTATCACAAAATCAGAGTGGATATTAAAAGCTCTGTCCTGTAAACACTGAAGCAACACAGCAGTGAGTCAACCCAGTATGTTGGGTGTAGGAATGGTAAGAGTTGAGTTTCTCTTCTTATGGAAGTGCAGCACATCCTTTCAGGGATAAACCCACAGATCAGCTGCATGGGAGCCGCACACAACAAAAGAAAACTTGGCCCACACCAGGCCAGTATAAAGATTTATACAGCACTAATTTCTTGGAGAAACCTTTAAAGTTTCTTGTGTATTCGGGGCCTTCAGGAAAGGTAGATTGTTCCACCCCCCTGTTAAAGGTAGGGTTGATTCCACTGCATGTTGTATGCCCTGACTGCACCTGCAGGGGTTACACCAGGTACAGCTTTATCTTTGTGTGGCCACACAATAACTCCCTGGGCATTAATTTCCCTGTGTTGACAAGGTCTTGGAAGCCTTTGTGAATGATTTGTCCCCTTCTGAGCCAAAAGACCAAGTGACTTTCGGGTCTGGAGAGCTGCCAAGAAGGGAAGCCAGACACCTTGATGTGCAGACCCACCTACTTGGTTTCTCTGTGTCGTCCTTGCTTCCTCCCAGCATCAGCTACAAAGGATGACAGGGAAGGTCTCAGGGGGAGGAACGAGCACCACCAGCATTAACAAAAGTTTGGCATCATCACTCCTGTGCAGGTAATGCCAGCAGAGAGGTCACCTCCTCTCTTGCTCTCAAGGGTCTCTTCAGGTCACCTTAATGAAGTTAAGTCTTATCACCACCCACTCCTTCGGGACAGTCTCCCTCTCTCAGCAGGGAGTTGTTTTCACTGGCTCTGTGTTATCTGTAGGACCACGAGCAAGGACAAACCCCAGCACTGCTGTTTCTAACACACCTCCTGTCCTCACACAAGGATCAGGCCACTTGGTCTGGCACCAACAAGTCCAACCAACACCACGACGTCCCAGCCAACAAAGTCCGGGGGAAAAGCACACCAATGCATCCAGGGGAACACAGACCCTACCTGCCTGCGTGGACAGGGTCACGTTGGGAGCAGGGAAGGGGAAGTGGCCAAAGAACATACCTGCTCTCACTGCACTCCTTCTTCTCTCTGACTCGCAGCCACTTCCGAAGGAGGAAGCGCTTGCGCCGCGGGGAAGCACTGGGTGTGGAGCAGTTGGACCAGGGGGTGTCCTCGTCACTGGAGGGGGTGATCTCAATGGATGGGAGCTGCAGGTATTCCTTGCTGGAGGAAGGAGAATCCTGGTACCTGCCGGCCTCCAGGCTCTGCTCCTGCACGTTCTTCATCCGCCTCATCTTGAAGCGCTTCCTGCGCAGGGTCGGGGTGGACGAGCTGGACCAGGCACAGCCCTCCAGCCCCTGCTGCTCGGGCACTTGCAGGGCTGGGAGCTGCAGGGTTTCTGTCATGTTGGCAGCTGGCATCAGACGCCCTTGCTCTCCTTCTGCTCCCACCCCCAGGCGCTCTCGCTCTGATCTCGGTGTAAACCACACCACAAAGCCACAACTCGCCTTCCTCCTCCTCCTCCTCCTCCTCCTCCTCCCTCGCCCGGTCCAGCACTGCCCGCCCTGCTCAAGCAGGAAACCTCATGTTCTTCACGTGCTCTCATTTAACAGCCGGCGGGGTGGGGAGGGGATGTTCGGGGCACAGACATGCCACAGGGGGAAGCCAGGCTCAAGTTTCTTTTTCCTCCTCTCCTCGCCTCTACGAAACAAAGTCCCTCCCCTGCCTTGGTCTGGCTCAGAGCAGGTTTAGCACCGAGAGGAGGGTTTGCCAGCAAAGGGCTTGGCTCGGGTTCAGCTTCCCCCCTTCTTCTGTCCTCTGCCTAATGTTGGCTCGGGAAAGAAAAAATCTCCTGGGGCTGCTCTAGGAAAGTCAGCTGAGTCTTCTCAAGAGACGGAGCGGCCGGAGCTGTGAGGAGGTCAGAGAGAAACAGAGGGAAGGGGGGGGGAACAATACTCGATAAAATCAGGAGAAGGAGCAGCAGGAGCAGCCCGTTCTCTTCCTGCAGCGGGTCAGACACACGCAGGCAGCTGTTGCGAGTGTAACCGCGCTCTTAATCCCAAGAGAGACAGGGGTTTTATTACCAAATATGCTGCTGCTACAAATCACGGGGTAAGGAGGGCTAACAGCCTGTCTGGAGAAGCCAATTGGACAGGGGTTGCTCCTTGTCCCACCTTCCTGCTCAGAAATCCCACCCTGCGCAGGGAGGGAGGGAGCGAACTCGGAATTTCAGCCTCCTTTCACAACTGGCTGGGGTGGTTTTGGTCCCCATTCACTGCTCACAGAGAAGGCAAAGGAGGAGAAGGGTTGAGGAGCAGCTAAAAAAGCACCAGCACTGGGCAGCTGGTTGGGTTTTTAGCTCCGTTTCACACCAGGGAAAGCTGATAAAAAAAGAGTTCTCTGGAGGGCAATGATGCTGCTTCCAAAATGACAGTGGGTGATGGGTGTTCCCGGGTCCAGGAACCAACAAAGACACCACACGAAGACAATTGCACATGCAGAACAGATGTCACAGCAGGAGGAAGACACAGAGCACATTTCTCAGGCATTAATACACTAAGGAAGCTCTGCCAAGGGTCCAGCACTTGGAACAGCAGCCACAGGACAAGGCAAAATCCTGGTGATGATGAAACCACATCAGGAAAAACAGTGTGACAGATTCTCCATCGGGATCCTCTGAATTTCACTGAATGCTCCTGCACAAAGCTGTGTTTTCAGCTGAGAAAAGGGACATAGAATTTAAAACTCCAAGGCAATGACTGGAATTCAGCTGTGTGCTGTCAGGGAAAAGAAAAATAATAATAAAAAAATCTCTAAATCAACCTGACACAGCTTTAGTTTTCATTGTTCAACAGCCTGAACCTTTTAAAAATATTAGCTTCAGGTTAGAAAATATTTGTCAACCCAAATGAAAACAGTTATTCTTGCATGGGCTGCCTCAGTTTTGTTTGAAAATAAACTTCACAAGAGCTTGGAACATCAGAAACTGCCATGAAACGTGTCAGAAAGGGAAGACTGATAACAGCAGGAGGAAGGGGGAAGGAAATATTTCAGTAAAATGACAGGGCGGGTGTTAAATCCTCAATTGCTGTATTTAATTTCTGTGCTGTCCTTTTTGCTCTGCTCATCCTGGAAGTTAAGAGTTTGAGCAACTCTCCAGGTTTGGGGAGCCCTTTGGAGACTATCAAAGTTTTTCTCTGTGTATTAATGAGTTTGATCTCCTGTGGAATCTTTTATCAGCTACCCAAGATTCTTAATCACAGAAATAAATATAAATAAAGGTCAAAGTTGGCAAACTTTGGCATGGTTCCCTTGGTCAGGAATTGCACAGGACACTGCAAACCCTCAATCCTCCTGGATATTACCTAATTAATCAACAAGAGACTCATCCTACGTTGCTCTGGGCCAGAGGAGCATTTGGAAATCACTTTTTTATGCAAGAAAAAGGTTGCATAAAACCACAAATCTGTGTCACAAATCTGCTTTTAGTTGCCAGCACCAATTCCTCACCCTCATCCTCACTGAACACTAATTGAATTCACTTAAAATAGGGATCCTTTCCCACCCCTTTCATATAATAATTCTCTCAAGCACCATTTCTGTACAAATCACTGCTTCCATGAGAACTGTGTGTTGCCAGAGCCTTGTTTAATGACTGCTCCTGTGGTTTAATGATCCATCTAATGATGGATTTATTCCAGCAACAAATGGTTGTCAGTGCTTTATGCTGATCAACAACCTCTCTGCCTTTCTCCTCACCAAATATTCCGGGTTTTCCAGTGTTCTCTGAAGAGGGTTCATAAATTAAACCATGAAGAAAGAAAAATCCTATTAAAAAAATAAATAAAAATCCCTTCCCTGAATGAAGCACATGAGCTAATGCCAGCCCAGATTCTCTGGCAGTCCTTTCCAGAAGAGCTTTTCCCACATTTTTAAGGGATAGCAAAATGCCATCCCTGCTGGATGGACACAGAGCAGTAGCAGGCACTGAGATTACACTGTAAGAAAGCAGTTTGATCAGTTAAAAGCTATTCTTTTTAAACACAGGAATCACATCCAGCTTATGCAGAAGGCAAACCAAGTCACTCACCTGCACATCAGACTACGACAGCTCTGCCAGGTCAGGCAGGGAGATCCCTGCACTTACACACTTGGGAGAATTCAAGCAGAATTCCCCTTTTCCTACAATTCCACCTCATTTTCCTTCCTGTGCACACAGCTGCAAGTGGCAGTTTCTGCATGAGAGCCCTGCCATGCCCACAACAGAGGCCAAAATCCTGATTTTCAAATTCCAAACCACACATTTTTCCTCCTTTTTTTTTTTTGTGTGTGTGAAAATTCTGGAGTAACTTTGTGATTTTTAAATAAATTAAAAACCCCCAATATATTTATCTGCATTTACTTTCACATTCTAACAGCCTCCTGCAAGACCAGTCATGTTATCTCTGGAACTGGAACTTGCACAAGGTCTTCAGCCACCTTTTGGTCTTTGCACGTTCAGTGAGATGAGTTCTATAACAATTTAACTTGTGGATACATCCAAGCAGCAAGTATTGACTAACAATTCTTATTTAGGGGCCCTACAGCTCTGTCCCTTTAAATCCTGCCCTGTCACCCAGCAGCTGAACAGTCCAGCCCGTTTTATTTTGGCTGTGTGACACCAGACACCTGCATGTGTTGTTTTATGGGACCCAAGGACTGTGTTACAAGGCAGATGACAAATTTCTCAGCCTGCAGGGCAAGAAATACCAGCCACACTGTGTTATAAAGCAAGATGGAAGCTCATGCTCTCCCCAGTTCTTCCCTGCTCAGTGCAATATTTCAGTTAAAACTCCACTCAGTGAGAAATCAGTGTTTGGATAAATTGCATCAAGTGCTCTCTGGCACAGGAATTGAATATGTCTATTATTTGGCCAATATTGAATTAAAATAAGGGGTGTACATACCTGTACTCACAGGGCAAAGCACAGCCCACACACCTGGAATTTGGAGACAGTGAATTTGAGAAGTGAATTCCAGGTCACCCATCCCAAAAACTAGGAGCAGTGATTCTCAATTCCTCCTGGGATCTCAGCATTGCCATCACCAACCTCGTGGACAGCAATGTGGGACATGTACCCAAGCTCTGCTATGGGATATTATTCCACAAAACTTGTGGAAGATGTGTTTTATCACATGCCCAATATTTACATATTTACATGTTTTATCACATGCCCAATATTTACATATTTATATATTTTACCACATATCCAATATTTATGTATATGTATATATTTTATCACGAGTTGTTCCCCATTTTAACAATATTTTGAGAGGTGGAAAAGAGGCTGATTCTAACAGGGCTTTCTGCTTAGAGGTTAATCTATATAGATATTCTATTTATATTTATACATAGAATATATATATAGACATATTTATGTAGATATTTTTAGAAGATACCAGCTATAGATTAATGCCTGTTTTGTGCCTTCCCTTTCAAAAGAAACAATTCTCATGTCAGCAATAACCATTAAAGACTTGAACCCATGAATTATTATGAGGCATCTCAATCCTGGTCTCATACACAGCCAGCAGTCCCCAGATGCTTCAGATACCATCCAGAATTCCAGAACTTGTCAAATATGATTCCAACAGCACAGCACATGGTGTATCTTTCCAGCATTAGGTCAGTGCTTTCACAGTTAATTTGTCCAGGCACTGTTCTGTCTCCAAATTCCAGGGGACAGTGGAGCCAGAGACAGCAAACAATACAAATTAAATCAATGTCAGGGCTTGGCAGTGATGATCCATCAAAAGACAGCAACAGGGCAAAGGTTCCAGGACCTGCCTCTCAGCTGGAGTTCTCTTTCAAATGGAGATCTGAAGTGAATTATTTGGCACTGCCTGTTCACACTGAGCAGGACCTCTCATTGAGCATCAGGAACAGCAGCCCTGTTCTTCTCCTAAAACTAGTGGAGGGGAGATGGGATCAATTAAATTCCCTCCCAAAACACAGGGGGATCCATCAGACTCAGTTTCCAATAAGAGCCTGGGATTAGGTTTGCAGTATATATGCTGGATATGAAGGAATTCCTTGGAATACAGCACCTACCCTGTGGGTCATGGCTCACAACACACCATTAACCACAGGAGAACAAACCTCGAAGTACAAAAGGTCTCTGAACAATACATTCTTCCCTCTCCAGCCAAAACACCTCCTTCACTGGCTCAGCCCAGGCAGGTTTGCTGTGTGGAACCCAAGAGCAGCCAGGTTGTGGTGTTTGCTTCCATTCAAACCAAACAGCCTTTAAAGTTTAAAAAAAAAGAGGAAGGTTTTGTTGGAGAACACCCTGCAGCCCAGGGATTGAGGCTCTCACAGGTCATTGCTCACTCCAGGAAGATGCAGCCAAAAAACTCTCAGCTTGAGGAGGGGTGGCTTGACCTCAGCAAAATTTCAGTTCCTGCAGCACCTACATCCTGTAAATCAGGATTATCCTGTACATCAGGATTATGTGGATCTGCTGCCACCTGGGCCTTTGTTTCAGCTCAGAGAGGAAACTCCAACTGTTCAGCAAGTGCTGTGTTGTCCTTTTAG
The DNA here is from genome assembly GCF_009829145.1 of Chiroxiphia lanceolata. Classification (NCBI taxonomy): domain Eukaryota; kingdom Metazoa; phylum Chordata; class Aves; order Passeriformes; family Pipridae; genus Chiroxiphia; species Chiroxiphia lanceolata. The sequence continues at coordinate 3,575,211 of NC_045659.1, read as the reverse complement.
GATGGCCTGGCTCCAACTAACAGTGCTGTCTGGTAAGAACAGTGATTGCCAGCTGTGAATATTCCTATATTCAGGCAATACTGGATATAGAAAACACGGGACTCTACTCCCTATAAATTATAGTTTTACCTGTAGATCATGATTTTCCACCCCCAGCATGGCTGTCAGTGGAATGTTTTTAAGTGCTTCTTCTTTCTGTCTTATATTTAAGACAACTGAAAACAAGCCTGGAATTGTTGTCATCTTCCTTTTTTCTTTATGGAACAACAAGAGAAAGAACACTTCTTTGCCCTACAAAAACACTGAGGGAATGAATGCTTGCCAAAAAAAGAATCTCAAAGCTTATTCTGCAAAAGGCCAAATGGAAACCACCAAAACTATCTCCCAAGAGCCACTGAAAACACAGAGAGACAGAAAAGGTTCTTTCCTATGATTGGTAAAGTCATTTTACAATAAGCATATAAAAATTGCTCTATAAATACCACTCCTGTCCATCACCTCAGCTATCCAGCAAAGCTGCTGGAGCCTGTTCCTCCAATTTAGGCAAATGCCTGAAGACAACTGTTACTTTTCCTCATGATCTCTCAAAAAGCCTTTAGAAAAATACTCCGTGGCCAACTGAGAAACGTCTCCTCCAGCTGCCTTTGCCATTCACTCCCACTTGTAATCCTGCCCTTGCTGGGATGGAAATGGAGCCAAGTGCAGCTCTCCACCCCCAGCACACAGCCAACATGCACATGCAGACAAATCTCTCTCCATCAGTGTTTATCACGTGCCATAAATGTGTTTGTTTGAGGCATCAAATATGCACAGACTGTAAACTCAGCCCCGTGTTTCTGGTTTGCAGAACACAGCATGTGTAAGGCAGTGCATGTGCAACACCTGCAGCATCTCTCTGGAGATAAATTAATAATCTCTAGCTAGTTGGAGGTGACAGCAAATGAGTTTGGAAGAGCTCTATACACTGAGAACACCAAGCACTGTCCCAGGAACGCCACATTCAGCATGTAAAAATCAGAATGCACTGAACGTGCCCCTCAGGCAGCACTTTGTACCTGAGTGTGCACCTGCAGGTGTGAAACAAGAGAGAAACTCCTCTGCAAAGCACTCAGGAATGCAGCAGATCCTGTATATCTTAAAAAACAGTCACAGCTGGTGCCCAAACACCACAAACTCCACCCTCCTGGTTACACCTCCCCAGCAGCAATTGGTTTCTTCATTTATTCACGTTGCTTCATTTTTGTTTGCTGAGGCTGCTGATGCCTCTGCTGCAGCAGGAAGGGTTACACTGCTAATGCAGGGTGTAAAAAAGCTAAATATACACACAATTTCCACTGCTCCAGATCCAAACAGTTGCTGAGGACATGAGACTAATGGTCAACATTTAATGAAATACCTTAGAAATGTCAGGGTATGTCACAGTCACCAGAAATCATCTTCTCATATTTTCCCTCCAAATTATCATTATGATGTTCCAGTGAGGAAAAGGTCAGAGCCCAGTGCTCTGGGGAGAGCTTACACTGACAGTGCCCAGCAGGGCTCTAATTCATGTGTCCCCAGAGCTACAAACACCACTAATGACCATCAAATAAAAGACTTTTTTTCCCTCCCTTTTCTTCCCTTTTAATATATAAATAGCAACAGGTGACACTTCTTCAGCTGTTTGGGTTTTTAAGCAGTGCTGAACAACCATAATTCCTGTTTTTATACACCCAGATTTGCACCCAGCAATCATGTTAGATTGGAGCAGAGCTAAGAGGTTTTATCTGTCATCACACAGGGGGAGGTTTGCACACACACATCACCTCTTCTGCCTTAAACAATCTCTCAGCAGTTCACACAGGTTTGCAACCAGTGGAAGCAAAACTACCAAAAAGAGCCTTATTTTTCCTTCAGGAGGGAGCCCTGAGCTGCTCCCACTGCTGCTGAGGGTGGATATCAGGGTTCCTGCACTGCCATCGAGCTCATTCGTCCTTCACACAAAGCCCAGTTCACATTTTGTCTCAATTTCCTTCCAGCTAGCACCGAGATTAAGAGAGCTGCCTGATGGATTAGAAGTGGGGAAGTTTAATTTAAGAAAGTGCAGAAGTCACATGGTCATCCCAAAAGACTGTCAGGAGACTTGAGGAGCTCAGCTGAGCCCTGAGAGCTGAAAACTCTGTGTCTTGTCACCCCCAAGAGCAACTGCAGCACAAAACAAGCACCCACTTCAAGGTGGAAAACAGAAAATCAGTCATTAGTTGTTACTTCTGCTTCCTCATCACAGCTCAAGCAGGCATTGGAATCCAACTGCCTGTGAACCAGAACATCAGTTTTGTTAAAACCAAACAATTCCTAAGGATGACAACCTTAGTGTCCTTCTTTTCTTTATTAAAGTTGGGCAGGGGCTGCCAGCACTGTTTGCTGAGCTTTAATTCTCAGTCAACATCTCCAGTTCTATCACTGGAGTGATGCCAACTTCTCTCCTGCCATGTCTGACCCATTTTTCTGTAGTTCACAACAGGAAAATGTTCTTAAGTTAAGCATAAAACTGACTTTTCCAACAACTCACCTCTGCTGTGTCCCTACTTTATTTACAGCTCCTACCAAATTTCATGGGCACTGCTGCATTCCTGCTGCCATCCCCAGTCAAGGGGGAGCTCCAAAATCAAGGACAGGAATTTATGCTCAAAGTCCTTCTGTAAACCAAGGGCCAGGATGAGTGCAATGTGACCCTGCTGCCTGCAGTGCTGTCTGGGTGAAAAGAATGGTTCATCCTAAAAATAATCAAAATTAGCCACGTGCAGCAGCACCAAAAGGTGCAGGTTACCTGGTGCCGAGGTTAATGTGCTTTCTCCTTCATCCAGCTGAACAGGGCTTTTATTTGGCACCTCTTTTTTAAAAAATATGGCACCTTAAATTCACATTATGAGCCCGTTTCACCATCTGAGCTGTGATTTAAGCAGAGCATCCCTGGGAATAATTTTACCCCTAGCCCAGGTTCCCATTCCTACCTTTTTTACACTTGGTCCAGGTTCCCATTCCTACATTCCCAAGCTCCAATTCCCACAGGTCTCTGCAGGGAGAGCCTGGAGCAGCAGGACCTGCTGCTCTCTAGTGGCACAGCAGCCACAGACAGTGAAACACCTTCCCTTGGGCTACACATTTTGCTTTGAAGGCGGTTCCTTGCCTCAAACATCCCATTAAATACAAGTACACAGGATTTACTTCCAACATTTTAAGTGCCTGAACTTGTGTAGCTGCCACAAAACACTGCCAGGTGCTTTCATGCTGAACAGGGTTATTTTCTCCCATAAATTCCCAAGCCATACACAAAACACATCTCTTTTAACCCCAAGAAACCTGTCAACCAGCTGCCTAAATCCTAAATCCTCTGGGGTCAATCACTAACTGATTCAGAGCTTTCAGAACTGTTCACATCCCCCCTTTGGTCCAGTCCACTGAAGATCAAAATTTAAGGGTTCCTTCCTCAGAGCAGACTGTTTCTGGGTGTTAAAATATTAACCACTGCTAATTTTAGAAGGGGGTATAAAGCAGGAGGCACAGAGGACACAGGGAAGGTGTGTGGATGCATGTGTGGAAATAGGATCCTTCTGGGGGATGCCTCTAATTTGAATTTATTTGGCAGATTTTAAATCTGTTGCTCGGTCTTTTGGTTTTTTAATTCCTGCATAAGGCTGTGGGGTATATTTTGAAAATGAACTAATAATTTACAAGCAGAACATCTTATTCTCAGGGTCAAATTCCAGCTCTAGTGAAGGGTGGGAGGGGAAAAAGCCAATTCCAGCAAGTGATGTCACTACCTTTGGAACGGAGTTGGAAGGCGGAGGGAGACGAAATCTTTGAACCATGAATTTAGTGCCCAAAGTTCTGACTCTCTTAGTTACAAAATTATTCAGCCCAGGCTCAGCATCTGAGTCAATAACCTCTGCAGGAATGAACATGCTGAGCTCCTTGCAGCAGCTTTTCATTCGTTATAAATACACCTGCCATTCACTCCTGCCTGCAATTCTGCTCCCACTTCTTCCCAGTTAGATTGGAGCAAACAATGACACTTACTAGATTATTTTTTTAAAAAAACCCCTCATATTTCCGGGCCTCTCATCAGTTTGCCTCGGGCCTAACTGCACAATGACACCTTTGGAAAGTTATAATAAAAAAAGCACATATTAAATAGGTGGGGGGGGGGGAGCCCCAGTAAGCAGAAGCTCAGTGAAGAATAAGATAAATGTCTTTTTTTAATACATTGGAATCTGGCAATTACCTCACACATGAGTGTTCCTGATGTGAATAACATCTAATAATTACATTTAAGGCACAGAGCTTATTTAAGGGGTTGACTTGGATCTAAAATAACCAATTTTGCCTTTATAATTAGGCACAGTTACAGTGGCACTGAGAGCAGTGGGATGACTTCCAGTTGCTCAGTGCAATGCTTAAAGAGTAAAAACTTTTTATTTAAATTGTACCAAGAAGGCAGGAAACCTCTTTCCATCTTTTTAGAACAGCCTGAGGACCTGTTGATCCTCCTGTTCATTCACTACAACTTAAACTGCCTCCAAAGAGGGTGATCCTGAGTTTCATCCCTGACCTAAGAGATGCAGCTGGACCTGTTGCATCTTTGATCTTTCCACAAGGATGTGGAATTGTTTCCAGTCACCTCAGTGTGTTTATGGGTCATCCCTTTAAGCAGCTCATGAGCCTCAAGCCTTTGCTTAGAACACTACAAAAATGACCATTTAAATCCCAGGGAGAGTTTGCAGCTGGTGAATTAAAATTTCACCTCTAGTCCACCACAGGTAATTAACACTTTTACCAGCTTTTACCTAATTAAACCAGGGCACAGAGGGGAGAGAGATTTATCTGTACCCAGACTTGGTTTCTGCACAATTACAGCTCAAAAGGGTTTTCAGATAATCCTTGAATGCTGCAGAACTTCCACCAACTTTCAGTGAAGTTTTCACCTCCACACCAAGCAGCTTTTTGGGATTGTCCTGGTTTTGCCAACAAACTTCATCCCAGCTGAAAGCAAGACAGGAATAAGACTTATTGCTAATGCACCTTTGACAAGGTGCTTGTGGATCAGTGGAATAAAGTGTTTTGCAAGAGTTATTATTCCATTTGCCGAGCTTAGGTGGACAGAGAAATCAGATACACAAAGAGAATACGCCTGAGACATGAAAATACATCTTCTAACAGCTCAGCTCCAAATGATCTGCCCATTTAGCCTCGATACAAAGCACCTAATAAGGAGCCAGGAGCCCAGACAGATGGATGAACAGGCTGAGTCTCTCCCCCTCAAGAAGTGAGGATTCAACAGCATCTGCTTCAGACATCCAGAAGGTTCCTGTTACCCAAATGAAAATAATCATCATCTGTCAGTCTCAAATCACTCCAGCAAGAATTCGTGAAGAGTGGAGGTTGTCAGCTCTGGGAAAGCCAGTCCTGCTCCAGAGGAGGGAACACACAACCAGTTTGTGAGTTCAGCACTGCCCTGAGCAGGGGATCCCCATCCCCTGTCACTGCTGGCTTGGCTTTCCCACACCCAACTCCAAGGCAAGGGCAGGAATTGGATGTTTACTGAGCTGAGCACGGCAGGGACACACTTTCTCAGCAGGTGCCATTTTCTCAAATGACCCTAAGCCAAAAATTTAAGAAGAGAACTGAAGAAACGCACAAATTTCCTTCCTCAGAGGACTTTAAAAAAAACCCCAAACAAACATGCCACTTCTAACAAGAGAATCAACAGAAAGGGAAAACAAATGAAAAATGAAGAGGTAAAATTAGATCCCAGCGTTGCAGTGTTCCCTCTGTGTGGAACAAAGTGCCCAGGGAGGGCATGGCAGCTGGTTTTAGGTGACCAGGGGCTGAGTCAGTGCTTCCTTCCCAGCACCAAGCTGACCTTGGAGTTCTCAAGGACCTGGAAGCAGCACAGGCTCCATTTCAGAGGGAGCTGAACTGTCCCAGCAGCGGATGTGACACTGATCTGCCTCAGCCTCTGGGCACAGGGTGGGGATCTCAAATTTAAAGTGGGTTATTCAAGTGTGACCTGCTTGTTTGGGGCCAACACTGAGAGCACAGGTTGGATGCACAGCTCTGGGGTTAAATCTTTGCCATAGGTCTCTGTGCAATGGAGGAAATTACATTTATCTCCCAAGTGAAGAACTTCAGGGATCCAGAACAAAACTAAACCTAAGATAGATAGTGTAGAAAGGGGACCAAGATCCATTATTCCACTCAAAGAGGCCACTAGTGAGCTAAAAGATGTGAACTTCAAATTTAATTAATGACCAAAGGCTCTTAGGGAACTCACATTCTTGAGATCCCTTCAGTTTTCTGACCAATTCCATCTTTCTCAAGGAATACTGACCACTCAGCTTATTTTTGAGGATAATAGAGCAACTAACATTCATATAAATCAAATTCCACTACAGACTAATATTTATAGTATGCATAGCCTTATTCCACCTCTATATCACTGTCCAAGAATAAGTATTTTATAAAATTGACCCCCATAACATAATAATGCTTTTTCTGTATAGCACTGACACCAACTCCAGTAGGAAAATCCTCCACATTTACTGCAGTTTCCTTCACAAATACAAAGAAGTTGCTATTGTTCCACACACCTTCACGGAAAAGAAACCCCCAAACCCATAAATCCCAATCAAAACCTGTTTGATACCCACTGTTGCACACCCTCTGCTCACACTTTTCTCCCTCCTGGTAGCTGATACTTCCCTTTTGAACTAAAACTGCCCAAGTTCACTGCAGGTAAAATTTACATTTCAAAACAGCCGGGATGGAACACACGGGGTGGTGCAGCACTTACAGGGTTAAACACACAGCAGAGAACAGGGACAGTCTTCCTTGGCTCTCTTCCTCGGGGAAGCCTCTGACACAGAGCACTGGATTCATCTCCTCACCTCTGGGAGCTGTGCTGGTGCTGGAGGGAAGGCACTCCCTGCGTGGACCCGTGTGTGTGGACAGAAGAGAGGGAGGAGGGAAGTGGAACAGGGAGGATCAGCAGATCATGGGAAATCCTGCTGAATAAAGGATGGGAATCAGGCAGGAGATTCCATGACTCTCTTCCCCTCCCTTCCCAGCAGGATCCCAAGAGTGGTTTCGAAGCCAGAGGCGGCAAAGAACAGGACTGACTGACCCAGTTCACATTTATAACAGTGGCCCTGATCTGTCCGAGGCTGCAGCACATCCAGAGTTTGTCCCGGTGCTTCAGCAGGCACAGAAAGCAGCTGGAAGCACCAACTGCTCCTGCAGCAGCTGCCACGAGGAGCAGAAGGACCCAGCAGCTGGTCAGGAGGGTCTCAGACCCCCAGGAATATCCTGGTGATGGGAGTGTTCCCCACATGGTGCTGCCTCTGAGATGCCACTTCTCTCCAGCAACTGTTTTTAGGGCAGAAGACAAAGGGGACTTGAAAGAAGATCATCTTACACAGACAACATTAAAGACACAACTTTTCAGGAGTGACTGCTAATTCCACACTTCCTTTTCCGCTCTGGAAAGGATCAGCAGTCTGAGTGGATGTGTAAAAACTGGGATATGTCTGAAGGGGTTTCCCCCGAGAATTACCAGCAGGAATTTGGCTTGTACACGAGTTTCTGCACTCTTGAGGTGCTGCTTATGAAAACACACACAAGGAGTGGACTGACCTCAGTGTGGAACAGCAGCTGTCAGTGATCTGAGGAGCAAAGCTGCACGTGAGAGTTAAACTGATCCTCCCCAGGACTGTGTTAGTCACTCCCAGCTCAAGGAAAGGCAAATGACAAGAACACAAAGAGCTTCAGTTTTCCAGCAGAACACTCGGGGCTCACATTTTCCAAGGTTCATATCATTTCTTTAAAGCAGGAGCTGATGATCCACCTCCAGGCATTTGAGTGAGTTCAGCACTTCAGCCAAACTCGCCCAACTTGACACAGGTTACCCTCGATTTCTGAGTCACTGGCAGAGCCTTCCCAATTTCCTCTCACTTAAACCCACTAAGATTCAATTCCGAGTGGCTGAACTGACACCCACACGGGGATGAGCTCCTTAGCAGAGTTTGCAGCACCTTTTCCTTCTCTAGGATCCTTCAGAGGGTCTCTCAAGATTGAAGTCACAGGATGTGATTCAGAAATCACTGCAAGCACAACCAAACCTCCCATGGAATGGATGGGAACAAGTGAAACATCTCTGGAAGTGCAGGGGGAGGCAGGAACATGAACACAGCTATTCCTGACTACAGTCTGAAGTAAAAGAGATCAGTAGTTATTGCTCCAATCAGTTGAAATTCAAGTTCAGGTAGCTGGCTGAGGAGTGGGGATCTCGTAGGAAATAATGTGGCAAACCTCTGTTTCAGGTAGTTTACAATTACTGCAATATCCAGTATTTTTTTCTAACCAGCTCCAGTCTGGATTTTTTTATATCAAACCCACCACTCTGCCATTTCCACTACAGTCATTTCCTGATCTCTGCTCTGCTTCCAACACAAACCAATCCCACTTCCTGATTCTCCTGAAATTACACAGTTCTGTTGGTGTTGGCCTTTGCATAATTTACAGTCAATATTTTACTTTCTTCCTTTCCCTCCCAAAAAAAAATATTGCAATTTTAAAGGAAAAGTTATCTTTCTCTAGATATACCATCCGTTTATTTTTAAATAATTAACGTTTCATATATTGCTTTAAAAGTTCTTTAAATATTAAAAACAAAAACTTATGGGTTTACAGGACTTACTATCCTTCTAGAAGATTCACTGGCATTGCATGAAGCCCTGTTACACCGTTCATTTTTCACCTCAGATATCTTCACAGCCACATGCAGCACGACACAGTTAAGCTTTAAATGCTCGAAATTCCCTTTTTTTTTTTCTTTTTGAACTGCAGCTCTCCGAGTTTGAGCTTTATTAAGTCAGGCAGTCCCTCAGGCTTTTTTCCACCATGTTAGACATGAGCTGGAATAGCTGACAGGGCAGTGAACGCTGCCATCATGTGTGGCAGGAGCACACAGTCATACATGGCCTTTACCAGGGATCAGCTCAGACTTGCTTAAGACATCATGGGCCTTCCCTCCTCAGATGTTGCCATAGAAACCTCAAATTATGTCTATAGGGGAACAAAAAAAGGTTTCCTAAAGGTATGGATGAAGCAGCTCCATGGAAACGAGCCCTGACTGTCAGAGGAGATGAAGGAAGGGGGTTTGTGTGGGAAGACACATCATCTAAATATGCAAAGCAGGAGCCAGGCAAGCTGCCCTTCAGTATCTGCCTAATCCAGGGCATTGGCACTTTAGGGCAGAATAATTCCTGGCAGGCTGGAGGTGAGGTGTTGGTCAGTGATTCCAGAGGCCCTGGAGATGCACAACCATCTGCCCACAGGGCTCTAACACACCTTATCCTGCCCCTGAGCCAGCCCAGCCCAGCTCAAATTAAACGGGATCCGAGTTAAGAAAGGTTAGGAGAACTCTGTGAATTCACACACCCCCCCCTCTGTTTTCAGCCTTACAAACCCACCAGCCCACCCTGAAAACAAAATGGGAGATTTGTGGTAAATTTTCACTCCATTTATCCACAAATACCCCCCTCTTGTGAAAAGGATGCTGTTTGTTCTTCGAGGCAGCGTTGGGAGTGCAGGCTCTGGAACAGCCACCATCTAATGAAAGCAACAGCAAGAAACCTTCTGGAAATTCCCCTTTGCTGCATAAAACAGGAGATTAAACCATAGCAATGCATATTATTGTTGGACTGTGCTGCAGTCACTGAGCCACTCTCAGCATCTCAGGCTGATGCTGTTACCCCTGAGCTCCCCCAATAGATCTCCGAGGTAAACATATGCTGCTATCTCATGGTGAAAGAAGCATTTAAATGCATCGGGAGCCTAAAGCAAATTAGTCAAATCTAATCCTTAATCAGCACACGCTAGTTCGCCGAGCTCAGACAAATTATTTAATGCTGTTTATTGAAACTATCAGAGCAGCTGGTTGTCTGCACCTCCACTGCCTGGCTGCAAACAGGAGCATTATCTCAGCCAGTATCTGCTTCATTCATTAAAGCACTGAGGAGGGTAAGTGAAGCGTAGGAAACATTGAAACGGAGATGGGAGTGCCTCAAAAATTCTTCCAGAAGAGAAAAAAAAAAGACGAGCTTTTGCAGCTCTTTATCGCAGGTTGAAGAAACTGGGTGCTTTATCACAGGTTTAAGGAACATTTTGCGTGGTTATAAAAGGTACAGAGTTACAAATGTGTTGCAGTCCTGGCCTTTTCCCTCCCTTTTTTTCCATTCTGTTTCTCTTTTCCATTCTCTCTCTTAGGTTTTATTTACCCGAAAAGAATTTTGTACCCAAACACTGCTTTGGAAATTCCCATTAATCCGTCCAGCTGTGATAAACAACCCTGGACTTGGGAAACACTGTGAGCCCCCCACACAGCCACGTCTGGCACCAGACAGGCGTCACCCAGCACTTCCAGGAGCTGGTCCTATTTTTCATCAAGTTAACGTGAGGCAAGACTTCTAACAAGCCCAGAATTCCAAGGCACACACGATTTCCTGCCCTGCCCCCAGCTTTCCAGCCCCTGCTATTCCGTGTTTTTGCAACCTGAAGCCACAACTCTCAAACCTCTTCCTGCCCGACTTGATTTCACATTCCCTCCATCCCCTGCCAAAACCTAACTCGCACAGCACTTTATTTATAAAATCCCCCTCTCTCCCAGCCTCAGGAATGGCCTTGCCTCTCAGCAAATCCAGTTTCCCAAACCATCCCTCCAGGTTTGCTGGAAAATACTCTGCTTTTTTCCATTGCAGAAGGTTAAAACAAACCTATGGAGGGAGGAAAAAAAAAAAAAAAAGGCATCACAAAGTCAAAAGGGAAATTTCAGTCCACTGGAACAGAGCCACCAAATTTCCATATTATGTACATTGGGTCTCTTTGGGACTCGGTTTTCAGCACGTGGAGGGATTCAAAGCTGAGCTTTAGGTGAAAGATTGGTATTGTTACAGTAAGAACTAAACTCAGAGGTTTGCCATTCCAAGTCATTAATTTCTAGAGCCTTTGGTTTCATCCAGACAGACAGTTTTAATGAAGATTTGGGGAAATCAACAGGAACACATCGAGTCAAGTAAACACCTTCCAAACAAACCGGTGCTGTGCAGAGCTTCAATAGGTACCTGTGCTCCTCTAATAACCACTCTCTCATCTCAAAAGCACAAACAAGGCTTGCTTATCTCGGATTGCCAATCAGGGGCTAAAAGGATTGTATAAACAGGCACCAGAGGTATCAGCCTCACACAGAACGAGCCTGAGAAACACTCTGGGCTCTCGGGTTTATTGTGCTTCTCTCCTTGGCACAATTAACAGCAGTTAAAGAAGCATTTTCCCTGGTGAAATGTTTCAGATTCTTCAACTTGTCTGACCTTCGCTCACCAATTCTGTTCCATTTCCACCCCCAGAACTTGTGAAACTCAAGCCGTGGAGTGGCTTTAAGCAGAAAAGAATTTTAAGACAACAGCTAAAGCACTGCTTGTTCTGCCCCAGTCCTCAGCAGAGGATATTCCTCTCCCAAGTATTTATGCCAGCCTACTTCTGAAAATTTAAGATACTGGAGGATGTTTATCTTGTCAGGGTAAGTGCAGATCTTCACAAACAAAATTCAGTGTGTAGTGCAAACTCCAGGCTAAGCACTGGAGGGACCTCTTCACATAACACCTCCCAATGTTTCCTCTGGAAAGGAACACACACACAAAGCTCTTCTCCGCTCCCAGTCTCAGAAGTCCAGAATCTGTCTGCCATAACTTCACCTCCCAGCCAGTGCTGTGACAGCTCAGACACACCCAAGCACCTGATGGCAAAGTCCTTATTTTGTTCCAAATTCATCGTTTTGTGGCCGTAATTCCATGCCAGCACTGCAATTCCAAGTATTCCCATGATGGGAGAACTTGACTTGACAGCACCTTAATCACAGAATTCCACACCATGACCCCCATGAAGGTGGCAGTTCAGACCTGTGAGCAGTGGGACATTGTCCACAGGTTTGCTGTAATAACAAAAGTTCAAACCCAAGGAGAGCAGCCATCCTTCAGGGATGCATTTTCCAACATGACCATTGAATTACCTGGACATACTGCTGGAGTATTTTTATTTGTTCTAATCTAAAGCAGTCTTCTCCAAGCTGCCTCCATTATCTCCTCATTTCTCTCCTTCATTACTTCAATTTCTGTCTGATCCCAACACCTGAACTTGCATCTCTTGTTGCTCAGCACACAGAACACAATTTCTCCCCCTTCTGGCAGGGACCATTTGCTTTTTTAATGGGATCACTCCTTAATCCAAAACACTTGAGTAGGTGTAGGAGTTCCTGACTTCATTTCCTCCTCAGATAAGAGTTCCAGTAAAGCAGAATAATCAGCTGAATTAACCCCCTAAGAATAAAAAAACTAATTATCTCAGGAATTCTGTTTATGATCCGAGGGTGCTAAAGAAAGGAACAACACACAGCAGTGATTAGCAAGTTATTCAGAGCTTCCCTAGAAAACACACAGATGGCACACAGACAGTCAAATGCTACACATACATTTCATGACATTTTGGAAGCAGCACATTTGGATTTGAATATCCCAAGCTGTTACTCAGAGCAGCTTCTTTTTTTTGCCATCAACAAAACTGCCTCATTTATTTTCGTGTTCAAAAACACACACACACACAGCACAAGTCTTTGAGCAGGCTCATAGTAAAACTATTAACATGGATTTGGATGCTGCTGTGATTTGTTTTCTTCTCCCTCTCGAGTCTGGAGGGAGCCAGAAGCCAATGGAAAAAGAAAAGCAATGTGTAAACCCATGAAAAGGAGAGCTAAAGGAACAGACCCCTTCAGAAACACTTCTTATTCCCATCTCATGGGATTCCCAGCTCATTGAAGTGACCTTTAGATGCCTCTCTCTGCCAACTTGTTAAAGTTCTGCAACAACAGATCCAACACCCTTGGACTTTTTTGTCCACCACAAAGGTTAAAAGTGAGATGTTCTTCACCACCCTCGTGCTTCCCAACCCACGTGGCAAATGAAAATGCCCAGTTCCCATCTTAAAACCAGATTCCAATCCTGCCTGGCAGCTTTGCACTTCAGCAGAATCCTGCTCCATTGCACTAATAAACCACCAGATTTATGAGCACTAAAATATGCTTATTAAATGAAAGCCATTTCAGAGGTTTTATAAATAGTGGGGTTTTTTCCTGAGAAAGCAGACCTGGCAGTCCAACAGCTGCCACAGCAGCAAGGGACAGGACACAAATAGATGAATTTCTGAATTTTATCAAGCTGTTGTGTTGGAAAAACAACCCCAGAAGCATCTGCTCTGAACCCACCATGCAGGATTGTGCAAAATCAGCCAGCCAGTCCCCAATATTCATCTTCAGAAGGGCATAACCCAGGAGATGCTGAGCCCCAGGTTGCTGCTGTGAACCCTGGGCTACTCTGAGCTCAGAGACTCAGTTACTCCTCTACTCCTGATAGTCTGCAGTCACAAATCATGAAGCCATTCTCCTGAAAAGTTTCATCACATCACAAAGCAGGCAAGAGAAAACACTCTCTCAGGGGCAGAGTTTACAGGTCTGAGCCTCAAACCATCTCATCTCCATTTCTGTTCCCCCTTGCAGGATGAGGAGTTGTCTCCAGAGAGTGAAGAGCACTGGTGAGCAGATGATTTCAGCAATAATTACACTTGGCATTTAAATTATAGCCCGGAATAATTTCGTTTAGGCCTTCGCTGTCTAGCAGGAGAAAAAACAATATTAATGAACATCACAGAAGAACAACAGGCAGACACCAGAGGAGCACTGAATTCCTTTCATTCCTACACTTCATGGAAGACTCAGGAATGGGGGGAAGGGAAGCCAGAAAACCCCTGCCCCTTAAAAAGCAGCAGATTAAAGCAGCCACTGCCAGGATCTCACGGAAACCAACGTGAAAACTGAGCTGAATTTCGAAATAAACAGTCACTGTGCCCTGTGGGGGGTAGGAGTGGTTTTCAAGGGCCTGGAATTTGAGCCACAGGACTTAATGACATCAACTTCAGCAAAAGTGACTCCACAAGGTGTTTTAACCATCCCAAAAGCTTCCTGTGTTGCCCACACAGTGCTGGGATCCACAGCCCCTCTAAACCCTTCTACTCCACAGTGTTTAAGCTGAGAGCACTCAGTAGTGTTTAAACAGAGATTTCCACCCATCTCCCTTGTCACATTCACATTTAAGCTTTGTTTGGTATTAGTTAACATTTCAACAAGTCTAAGATGATAATCAACTTAGGAACAGCACTACACCTGTCTAAAAAAATATATATTTTTGCCTTCAGTTGCAATGCAAAACAAAAACAGAGCACGGGATTCCTTATCTGGAAGGTTCTTGCACACATTTTGTTCTTCACACCCAATGAAATAACGTCTCTACTCTGTTCACAGTCTCAATTTGGGCAATTGCCAGCCGAGGGAGACAATGAATGGGAAGATGTAGCCACATAAAAGCAGAGCCCTGCAGTGACAGACGAACCCCGCAGGAGCACATTAAAAAGCAAATCACTCCGAGCACGAAGTGGAGCAGCTCCACTGACTTTGGCAGAGCTGCCTCAGCTGGTGGGGAGCAGTGGGGAGCTCTTGTGTCCCCCAGCTGCAGTCCAGGTCATCTGTGCTCTGCTGCAAGTGTGCTCCTCCAGAAAAAGACAACAGTTTGGCACATAAACCGCTGCTGAGATGATAATTTCCAGTTTCCCCCAAAAAATTCCTGGCGTCCGTCTCCCCCATCCCGTATCCAGGGATGTCACCTACACCTCCAGTGACACATTGGGGAGACCATTACCAAGAGCCCAACAATCTTCCAGCTCCATCTGATTTGAGCTGCAGAGGTGCTGGGAGGGCCCAGGACCCCCCAGAGCCAAAGCTGGGCGACCATCTCTGATGTTCCCGGGTCATTTCTTGCGTGAACATCGAGGGGCTGAAGGGAAGCAGGGGAAGAGAAAGGTCTGTTGGGGGTCTGTGTGTGGTGCCTCGTGTGCCTTTCTGCCACGAGGTGTTTGCAGAAGGCAATTAAAGTGTTTATCCAGAGGAACATGGCCAAAAAGGGGCTGAAAAAGTGGCACAGGGTTATTTGTGCAGCCAAGGAGCTCCAGGCACGAGGGGCTCACGCTTTCAAAATCTTTACTGCTCCTGAGAGAGAGGCCCTTCCCCAAAGGCACATTAAGAGCTGAAAGGCTTATCTACACAAATAGTAAACACACAAATAGGAAACACACGGCCCCTGAGCTGCTTTACTCCGGGATTGCGAGGGCTCGCCCAGGGAGCACAAACACCCCCGAGCTCCCCGAGGGCTCCTCGGGGAGGATTCCCAGGTGCTGGATGCTCGGACAGCACGGACAGCTCCCAGGCAAAGAACGCGAGTGATCCCCAGCAGGGCAGAGGCTGAAATATTCCCAGCCCTGACCATTCCACTGCCTCACAAAAATCGGAACTTAAAAGCTTTGGGGACGTGGCCCCGTTTTGCTCCCTCCCAGCTTTGCTAAGTGAGAGATCAGCTCCAGTTCTCTTTGTACCCCAAGGTCTCATTAAAATAAAATTAGAAGCTTCTCTCAGACTACCAAGGTAGCTCAGTACACACTGGTGATTTTTTTTTTCCTTTCCCTTCTTTGTGGCACAAGGGAGAATTCTTTCAACAGTTCGACTGTTCTAATACTAAATAATTAGATTTCCCCCTCTCTGTCTTGCCTATATCCCCAAAGCTTTCCCTGGCAAAGGCAAGGAAGAGCAGATGTTCAGTTCAGATGAGATTAAAGAGAAATGTTACATACTGGTTTCCCTGTAAAAGAAAAAGGTAGAGATTAAAATCAAAGCGAAAAAAAAGATCTCAGATTTGGTAACTGATTCTGCAGTTTAAGAGTCAAAGGAAACTGGCCAGATTTGCCACCAAGTGGAAAATGTGGCAGAACCAGGGAACTTGGCTTCGAAAATTCCCTTGGCCTGAGGAAGTTTGTTCCAGTCTTCTGATTTTATCTTGCCAACCACTCATAAGACTCCAAAACCAAAGTGTGAAATATTGATTAATTATTGGGTACCCCAGAGCCAGGAAAAGTTAAATGTTAGAAGGGAGAAGAACAGTGGCAGAAGAAAGAAAAAAAAAAATCAAGATGAGTAAAGGAGAAATTGATAAATGAGGCTGGAATAAGAAGTTTATATGTGTACATCTTGGCTGGGTGACAGCTGCAGTGACTCATAGGATAAAACATCACACAGCCAATGGAGTTGTTTGAAGAGGTCTCCAGAGTGTGAAGCAAGGAAGAATGGAATAAAAGCAAGGAATAACAGAATAAAAATGAACCGAGACAATTATGTGGATGTTTCCTTCAGTCATAACACAGCTCAAATTGAGGGCAAAGAGGTGGGTGAGGTGTGTGGGTTGAGACACAAATAAGGATTAAAGCCATTTTCTCACTTGTATCCACGTACACTTTGCAACTCCCAGCCCGGTGATCAGAAACAGATTATCCTGTAACCATTTCCCAGCACAAAGGGTGGAACCCACTATGGAAAGATGCCATTTTTCCCCCATGCTTTCCATCAGGGCTGGACTAGTCCTGTCATAACCATGGAAAACAGCACAGCAAACACTCACATGGGCGGAATGAACGAGCTGCTGAGGTTCTCCATCCTGCTTTTCCAGGTGTCCTGATTCAAGAGGGTTTTTTCTAGCCCAGGGTCTCCAAGTCCTGAGTGTGATCACTGCCCTGCCAGGGTCATGAAGCCACGTCCTACAACCTTCTCCACAGCACCACTGGGGTGGGGAATCTGGGTTTTGAGCACACTGCTGTCATCAGGCTTTTCATTCTTATCTCTGCTAATCCCATTAATCTCTTGCTCTTTAGTCCAGTTAGGCCCTGGTAGTTATCAGTATTTATGCTCTGAAGACTCAGGATGGGGTTGTAACAAGTCCAATTTCTGTTCCCACTTGACTGAAATCTCAGAGCTCACAATAAAGCAGGAGAGAATTACTAAATTCACTTTTTTTTGTGAGCATGTGTGGTAAGACCACTACAGGGGAGGCAGCCCAAGAGAGTCCTCAAAAAGAAGAATTTAGCTCTGGACACCTTAACATGAAGATACACAAGTGACTTGTTCTCTCCACCACTTTCCTCACCTGGAGAGGAGGGAAAGCATAAAAAGCATTGAGACCATAAGGTGTAAGAAGTACTGGGACAAAGCATCATCACTGAAGGGCAGCAGCTGATCCAGGCCAAGCCCGACAGAGCTGTCATTCCTCTCCCTAGAATTTCAGGTTTCAAGACTAAAAGCAGTAACACAAAGCAGGTTTGCATCCAGCAGGCAAATGCTGACCAAACACAGTGAAAAGTGTGAGAAAGGGTGTGCTGGACTTCAAAGAAAGGACAGCTGAGGGGACAGGAACTAAAACTGAGCACAGGAAATGAACTGGCAGCAGACAGAGGGGGAAGGCAGGTGATTAAAAATAGCTTTGGCAGATTTCTGATTTTGTTGGCCATAAATACATTACTGAAATCTCTCAGCACACGAAGAACAAACCCCCTTGATGGATGTGCCAGTGTTTCTTGTTCCCTTAGAGCTGCCCTCAGCTGAAGTTTTCAGAGGGCTCCAGCCTGGTTGTTTCTGTGTTTGCAGTATTTCCTGGGCACAGAGCTCCTATTTTTAGCATCACAGATACCCTCCTGCCTCTCACCACCAGCTCCACAGTGCCAGGTCTTGGCCTGCCCAAGCTCTACTGCAAACACAGAGGTGTTTTTACCAGTCTCCCAGTCACTGCTCCAAGACCACAATCCCTGAAACACATCTTCAGGTAGCCCAGACATCACAGACAGCATCACAAAACCTGCCTGGATGCAATTTTCCCAGATTCATCCCCCACAAAATGTCATGAAAACTTAGGATGCAAGGCACTGGTACTCAAAGAATGCATCCAAGTGTATCCTTAATAGCACCATGGGAGTCAAAAGGGGGATTTGTACCCTTTGATGTGGTCATGACAATGTCAAACTTGGACAAGCTGCTTCCACAGACAAACCTTTGCGCAGTGGTGCATCCACAGGTACAGCACACACTTGGTGTGCCTTGAAATGCAGATCCTCCTTTTACAAGAAGTCACCTTTTTTGCCAAACCACTGATTTGAACCTGTACTGGTCAAACTGTAGAAGTTTCCAGAAGCTGCAATCCGAGGTCCCAGTTGGTCCCTTGTAATTGCAGGTACAGAAACAAGTGCTCTGAGGAACTGGAGATGGAATAAGTTTGCTCTGCTCATCTCCCCCATCCCCCCAAACCCCCCCTTTCTGGTACTTTACAAATCCTCTGCCAGCAAATACTGCAAAGTTGAAAGATCATTAATCATTTGGGTACAAAAAGAATATTAACCCAACAGTGCTCTCTCGTGGGACTCTGCCCTCAGGCAACTGGTAAGTCATTAGCTGGACTCTGCAGCCTCCCCTCAATCACAGCAGTGCACCAGAGCTGATCCTTGATTAATCTTTTATTTCAACACAGATCATCTGTTAACGTTTGAGGTTATTTGTCCTTTCTCCCTGTTAATTAAAAGTTTAATAAAGTGTAACTCCAGAGTGAGTTTTGCCTGTGGTATCATCAATTAACCCAATGTATATGTTATACCCAGTTCCTCCTTCCTGACCCCCCCCCCAACAGCAGATTTTCACAAGGGCTGCTTAAAGTAAATACCTTATTCATTAACCAAGAATTAGAATAAAGAAAACCATGTGTTTCTGCTGCAGTCCCAGGCATGGTTACTGTAAATGACCTAGTTAGAGATGGAAATGGGAGTGAGAAAGCTGCAGAAATCTCACACTCAATCAGCAGGACAGCCCACACCAGCTCCCTGAGCCCTGGCTTTGGTTTCCCTGCCCAGCTGCCCTGTCCCACCCAAGGCAAAGATCTCTCCAATTGGAGCAGTTTTGGGTTCTGAGCCACTCGCTGAGTTTAGGGTTAGAAAAACAAAACACAGGGGGGAGATGGATCTTAATTCCCTGTGTTTGCTCTGCTCCACATTAACTAGGAAACCAAGGCTGTCAGATCAGGCAAACTGTTCCTTTTTGGATGGGTTCCCTCCTTGCCTTAGGGGGCAGGAGGGCAGAAAGGTTCTCCAGCTGGAGGGTCTGTGCCCTTTCTCCTGCCTCGTGTGTCACAGCGATGAGTGTCACACCACGGGCACACACAGCAGCTTGTTCCTCTGCATCAGCTTCTCCTGGGAGACAGAAGGGCTGGAGATGGTCATGATTACCTCCAAACAGCATCTCCAATCCCTCTCCTTCCAGAATAGGGCACAGGCAGCACTATATGAGCTTTTTGTTTCACAGGGGGGAGGTGGTGGAAAAAAAAAATGCAGGGCACCAGTTCCGAGTTTGGGGATCTGTTGGAGAACAGCCCAGCACACCACAGAACCAGAACACAGCTTGGTCATTCCATCACTGCTGCCCTGTCTGTGAACAGGGCAAGATGTTCTACAGCCAGATCTGAGACTTCCACCTCCACCCCCAGATCTTCCCTTGTCATCAGCAGACACGGAGCCCAAAGTGTGACATTTTCCGTCCCTTACAATTGTCACTCCACTTTAATCTGTTTTAGACAGCCAAGTATCATCAGCTTCATGAAAGCTCAATTCCTTCGTGTCCCTCCTGCCAAACATCCAAGGGAGGAGGGGAGGGGGGGAAAAAGGATGCAGAAAGACGTGGGCATGTGTGAGAAGTGCTGGAAATAGCCCAGGGCTGATAACAGAAATAAAACTGTGCATCAGCAGGAACTGGCTGGGCTGGGGAGCAGCAGAGCTGAAAGGCACAACACCTCTTCTTGGGTTGCAGACAGGGGACACTGCCCAGGACACCACCCCCACTGTGACACCCTGGAGGGGTGGGATGGCACAGTTTGATCACAGAGCACTTCAGTGGCTCAAGGACACCCCACAGAAGGAAGGAGGGAAACCTTCACAAACCCACAGCATTGGTGGGCAAGGCTGGTGAGAGACAGACCAACAGAATAATTCTCTGAAAGGGAACAGCATCAGCAGGCACTTCCATGGGCAGCAGGACCCCAGTGTTGGTTCACATCAAGCTTCCAAGCCAAACCCCATAACCAGGCACGGGAATGGCATGAAAAGCAGTCTCAAAGTATTCCAAGCTAAGGAAAAAGGTCCAGGATATGTGAGGTCTGGTTCAGCTGCAGGTAAGAGGAGAGACTGTCTGAAACAGGCAAATTTAAGAAGTTTGGAGGAGAACAGGAGGCAGGAAAAAGAAGTGCAATGATAACTATAAACGCAGACGTTCGTCTGGTTCCCATCACAGCTACAGAGCATTTCTCTTTGTTCTGTTCATTTATCTGTTCATTTATCATCACCACATCCTGCAGGGCGGTGCTGGCACCCCCCCTGCCAGGGGCTGAGGGCCAGCACAGCTCACATTCATTCAGTTTAGACCCTGAGATACCACCAAAATCAGCACCAGCACAATCACAAGGTGCCTGACCTTAAACGACCCTCTTCCTGCCACTCCAGACCTCTATAGTGGAGCAGGGCCACAACTCAAGGCTCCAAGTGGCCCAGGGTAGCTCTCTAATCAGTCATTGCATCTTTAAATAGAAGTTTAAAATATAGATCTCATTGGTCATGCACCACCCAAGAGCAGCAGGCTCAGTCCTGCCCTTCATGAACAGGCAGAGTGCAGACAAACCCAGGGCTTTTGGGATCAAGGACATCATTCGTTTCAAACAAACAGTTTAAATAGTTACAAACAAACACTTGCTGATTGAAACATGTGAAATGCAGGGAAATTCCCCACCCAGTGACTGCACACCTGACCCACTCCAGCTTGGGCGTTGTTTGCCTCTCTCCTCGAAGGAAATAATTTGTCTCTGAGACTACAGGACTGAACCAAAATGTCTTTTAACTTCCCCCTGCACCTGCAGCCCCAGTAAAGACTTCCCAGAGTATGGAATTACAGGAGAGTTACTGATTTGCATGTCATTAGCACAGATGCTCGTTGCACTGTGCAGCTCTGCCCTGAGACCCAGAGCAGATCACTTATAAACTTGTTCCCACAGCCCCTCACATTCCATACCTGGGCACAGACAGGAGGGTCATGGGGCAAGTGAGCACCAAAATGCAGCATCAGGGCAATATATGCACAGGCCATGAGTTGGTGTGGCTGCAGGACATGGGACAGTGGCTCCAAGTGGGGTGACACCTTGTTCTGCAGCACAGGAGCAATGGATATCCATATCCATTTATTAAGCATGCTGCACTAAAAGCAGATGCCAAGCACAGGCATGCCAGACAAAAGCATGTTGCAAAAACTATAGTGTTATAATCAGCATTTTACTTTTTAGATCAAAAAAAAAAAACCAAAACAACCCAAACTTGACATAAAAGCTCTGAAAATATGACTGTGTTCCCTAGGTTAGGATGGTTATGCTTTCTCTCTTCTCCTACACTGCATTTTACTACTGATGTTTCATATTACTGCTCATCCCCAAGCCAATTAACCTTCTTTAACCAAGAGCCCAGAACTCCAGCACCTCAGCCTTTATGGCATAAATCAAATTTGGTCTGAGAGAAAAGCCTCAAATACCTTTGCAAAAAGAAAAAAAAAACACCAATGGAGTGTGAATAGTTATGTTAAGCAAGACTTTTATAAGACACTCATGTTATTAAAGAGCAACAAAAGCTTTAGTTCTGTGTGAAATAGAACAAGTTCAAACTCACAGCTTAAATTCCCCTCTGATATCAGCACATAACAGCCCAGACACAACCACTGTATTTCCAGACAGCTCAACTCTAAGTTCTTTGTCTTTTATAAAGGGACCATTCATGGAAAGTTTAGAAAATACACAAATAAATTATTCCCTGTTAGCACTTGCACTTGACTTGTTTCACTGTCTTCCTGAGGGTGACAGTCTCCTGCAAGGCAGACTTTTTTGAAGACCTGAAGGAATTAGAACCATGAATGCTCTGCCCATGGACAGCAGGCACAGCCTTTCCAGAGCATCTCTTCACTCTGGAAACCACTTGTTAGTTATACTGGTGCTGATCAGAGCTCTAAATACACTCCTGCTGCTCAACTAAATAAGCAGAATGCTCTTTTCTCTGTGAAATTAAAGTGAGTGCAGGCATTCAAAGGCAGCAGTGACTCCTGGTGTTTGCAGGGGTGTGATCCAGAGCCCATATATTGCAAAGAAACTCAATATTTTTCATCTCCTCGAGGTTCTCGTCCCCTCAGCTGCCACATCCACACATTTTTATGTCAGTCCTCCTGTTTCCTCTCTGCCTGATGATTTCCAAAATCCTTTCTCCCCAGACTTCACTCACACCCACTGTCCTGCTGGGACACAGGCTGGGGCTAAGGACAGATCCAGTTTGCTGCTGTTGCTCCAAGAAAATTGCTGTTGCTCCCTGTTAATGACTAACAAGGGGATTTTTCCTTTTTCCTTAATGAGGGAAAATGTCAAAAATGGAGAAACTCAGCCTGCATGGATTATTCCAAGGTAAATCTGGAATGTTAACTGCAGCAAATTCCATTCTAACAGACACCCCAGCCACACCTGAGGGGTGATTTTTCCACACATCATCCAAGGAACATCCCAAGCCTGTTTCCCTGGCCCTATTTATCCTCCTTCCTAACATTCTTTTGTCTAAGAGTCTTTGATCTCTGATTTCCCAGTAAGAAAATGATTAATTGGCAGATGAATTTTAATGATCAACATCTCCATTCACAAAAGAAAACCGATGCTATGAAGTGTTGAGATCGTGTTCTCTTCAGGAAAGGCCAAAAAATGGAATTATTCACTCTGCTGCTTCAATGCTGAGGGAATAAAGAGGCAACAGGAGCTTCAAGGCTTAAACTTTTGGTTTTCCAAGACCAATCTCCAGCCTTGTTATTAATATTCACTAAATATAGACTGCAAAGGGAAAGAAACAATAACTATTCAGAGGTCACCTAATCCAGATAAAGCAAGATGCAAATCATGGTCATTCTTTAATACATGAGAACTCTGTAACAAGTCTCTTGTTTAACATTTACTCAATTGTTTTTATATGGGAAAGGTCAAAGGAAGATGATGGTAACAGCACCTGATATCTCCATATTGACCTTAAATTCCTTTTTCCCTGTTTGCTTCAGCATGTTTGCATCAAATATGCACGGAGGCACAATGGATTGTACATAAAATAATGCAAAACTTTGTTATTAGGGGTGAAGGAAAGACAAGCACATCAGCCCTGGCCACCAATCCCACTGTTCTTGCATTCCATTTAAATGCCTGCAATTCCTGCAAGCAACAGGACACTGAGCTGTGGAAAAGATTGAAGAAAAACCAGAGGGAACGTTTCCTAGACCTCAAGTCCTGCTTTCACCTGCTTTTTTCCTTCAGTCTGACATTTGCAGCTGAATTTCGGTGGCTTAGGAAGTCTGCAGTCTCTGCATTCACTCTGTACATTCACGACACAGGGCTAATATTTTGGAGATGTTCTTTGTCAAACATCCAGAGAATCAGAACCAGCTAAACCCCCAGATTAGCAGTGTCATCTTTTATTTAAGGCCTAATGCTGCTTCTGAGGAGGATCACTCTTAATAAGATTAGGTGGGTGCACATTTTGAGCCGAGTGTGCTCACAGAATAATCAGTGAGTGGCCAAAATCCTTGCCTAGCTCAGCCCACACTCCAGCCAAGGATTTTTGGCAAGTAATGCCTCCTGGCAAACATATATATGTATGAATTATATAAGATATTCAGGAGCCTAAAGTTCATTCTAAAAGCACACAGACAGCCAGCTATAAAAAGTGATACTGATTTGTTGCAATAGCTGCTCTGACAACTCAGATGGGAAGCCTGGACTAACCTGCTGGGTTGCACAGCCTCAGAACTCACATTTAGGGTGCTATTTCCAAGGCAATCACTTAAATGGGAAAGCTGGGAATACTTGTTGACTGAGATAAAAGAGGGGAAAAAAAGAGAAAACCCCCACGTAATTAAGAGATATGAGAGGAGAGCAAAAGGCTGGGTTTTAAAATTGAGGCTACAGCTGCACAAGTGTTTTGCCATATCCAGGAGGTCCACAAAAAATACTGTGTTATTAAGTATACATTGGTTTGAACACACGGAGAAGACACATGGTTTTGTGTGGAGTATTTTAATACTCCAAGACACTGAAATCTTGTGAAATGAAGCAAGTGAAAAGTAACAGAATTTCTTATCCCTCCCAAAATAAACGGGTGTTTCCCATCGCAGCCTTTCCAGCAGTCCATGTTAATAGCTTTACTATCCACTTGCAGCAACTTCAATGCCCCCAGCGAGCTGATAAAACAACGCAAGCCACCTCCGGAGCGGACAGCGTGTACTTTTAATTCCATGCTGGGAGAGCAGCACGGTCACGGATGCGCCCCGGATTCCCACCGAGCACCACATCCCGGCTCCGGCAGCGCTGCCGCCGCATCCCGGGAGGACCGGCAATGGAATAAGGCTCTTACCTGGCTCTGCTCGCGGGGACACTCATTCGCCAGGCAGCGCTGCCAGCAGCATTCCCGGCTCTGGAGAGCGGGGATCCCGTGCCGGAGGGGCGGGATGCGGGGATGGATGGAGGCGGGGAGCGCTGAGCGCGGTGTGATGGGAGCGGGGGGACCCGGCACGGAGCGGCCCCGAAACCCTCGTGCCGTGGCTCATCTCCCTGCCAGGAGCTCCCACCGCCCGCCCGGGAGCTCTGCGCCTCCTTAACCCCCTCCTGCCCGCGGGCATGGCAGCGGGAGCTCCCTTTTCCTCAAGGAATCATCCCTCTGCTCTTCCCAACCCATCCCTTCGGAGCTGGAGGAACACCTCTGCCCCACCAGGTGGGATTTGGCGGTGTGGTCTGAAAGGGATTTAAAGCGGTGGCAAGAGGCTGCCAAACCAACAAAACCCACCAAAAACCAGAGCTGCAGATGTGGAGGGTACAAACAAAACCCATTATCAGCAGGACAAGGGTCTGCTGTGGGAAGGGGGTGTCTGACTGACTGAATCCCACAGGGCTGGAGGTGGAAAAGTGGTCTGAAGATTGATACTTTCTTTATTTACTCCCATATAGCCCAGTTTCATGCTGGGACACAGCCTGGGGCCAAGGACAGATGAAATTTGCTGTTGTTGCCCCCAGAAAATAGTGCTGATGAGTAACAAGGTGATTCCCCCTTTTCCTTAGCAAGGACCATTTTAATAATGGGAGAACTCCACCAGTCATTTCAGCCTTCATGCATTAAATACCCCAATATATCTGGTGTTTATAGTATACTGGACATACTTTCAGGCTTTAGAGAGGGTCAGAGGTTTGGATAATCTATTCCCACCATCTGCAGCAAGAACATAGTTCCTTGGGAGTTGAAGGATTTGTTTGTTCCCAGAATCAATGAGGTTAAGGCAATACCTGACAAACATGATGTGCAGAAGGCAGGTACTGAACCAGAGCAGGTTATTGGGGAATCAGGTTTGTTCCAGCATTAAACCACTTGGAGCAGAATGTTACCACTCCTCTCTGCAACAAGCTCAGAGCTTTGATGTGATCCTCTCTCCCTTATCCTGATTACTTGGCTTTTGTACATTCTCTTAATTCAGTGACCACAGACCAAATGATCCTTCCTTGAAAGCAAGCCCGAGGGATTTGGGCACCGAGTTCTCACTGACTGTAAGCAAGTCCAAATCCATCGTGTAGCCTGAGGCTCAGATGTCTGAGCCTCCTTTTTACCACAGCACCTGAATTCCAGCCCTGCCAGAAACACCAGAGCCCATCCTGTGGCTGACAGCTCTCAGGGAACTTGCACAATGCCTGTCAGAGAAAGCTGGGGGACTGGTTTTTTAGGAGGCTGACACGCCCCACACTGAAAGAACAAATTAAAATAAAAAAAAGAGCTTATTTCCTCAAAGACAGTTACTCACACAAAGGGACTAAGGTCAGAATAATAAAGCTTTGCTTCAAGCACACGGTGTGGACAGAAACCCTTCCCAAAACCAACCCCAGCCACCTCCAACATCCTTCCCCTCCCAAGGCAGTCTAATTCAGGGCTTCCTCTCTCCTGTTTGCTCTCCAAGCAAACCTCAGCCCTCCCACCAGCCAGACATTGGCAAATTCCAGTGTTTGCTCTTTAATACCTGCGAGGGCACCTGGCTGGGTGCAACCACATTTTGCAAGAGTGTGAACAGGCTGGAGCCAAAGAGCAAGAAGTCCTCTAGAAAACCACCTTATCCAGCACAGAGGAGCATTTCAGCAGCCAGACAAAGCTGCAGGAGGGTACAATTTATGCCAAGATGCACCACTGCTGTCACCACCACGGGGTTGTAGCAGCCTTTACACACGAGGCAGCAGTTAAAAAGCAACACAGACTCATCCCAACAACTTCAACGAGCTGCTTTTGTTAAGCAAGAAAATTTGCTCAATGAACTTTTTTTCCTGTGAAATTGTGTTCTCTTGGAAGCACAGCCAGCATTTAAGCCCATCACAACACACAAAGTATTGGTAGGGCCCAGAATGAAAGTACTGGGAGGGCCCAGAATAAGGCCCCATCCCTTGATCTTTCATTAAGGAAACTTTTTTTTTTACCTACACTCCTCATTAAATACAAGCAAGGACAAAAACAGAGCCACAGCTCCTCAACTAACTGGGTGTATAAAGCACTTTTCACTGTGGGCAAGATGAGCACTGGTCTGGCTGCAAGAAGCCATCCAGACACTGCAAACTTCACATTGTAATCAGAGCCTTGGGTTAGTCCACCCAGACCTGGAGAAAAAAAATTCTGTGCTTAGAAGCCCAAATTTATCTTGGCTTATCTTATTCAAACACAGCCTGTTTGTTATGTTGAGGTTATCTCTGTCTCTCTTGTCTGAGTGCTCCTCTATAAAAAGCAAAGCTGACCCCTCTCCTTCATGCATGGCCTGATAGCTCAGGAAAACATCCTTGAGGAGAGCTGTCAGTGCAGAGCTTAAAATATTCTGAGGATGGCAGAGTTTCCTGGGGATTCCCACAGCAGCAGAGGTGGTGACTTTGAAGGGTAAAACCCCACCAAAGAACACACTCCCTGTGCTCACAGTCATTACACAGCTGGACATCAGGTTTCCACCTGCCTGTTTTCAGATCTAAGTCGGGGAAGAAGAAGAATCTGGGCCCCTACAGCCACCTCTGTACCAATTTTGCCTCCCACGGGCTCTAATCTCCCTCCTGCAAGCACAAGGGAGTCAGCACAAAGCTCAGCCGGTGTCTCCAAGGAAGGAATTTGACCTCAAAGACTTATGGGGATGTTGATAAGCTGCAAAAGCAGTTTTACAAACAAGAAAAAAAACAAAAAAACCCAAAAATCAAACCCAAACATTTAACTTAGCCCACCTAGACGAGGGATTAAGTCTGGCTGCAACAACAGTTTCCTGCTTATTCCCTCCAAATATCAAGTTTTCTGCTCAGACTCAATTCAAGAGGAAAACTAGTATTTTTTTGTCAAGCATTTGTTTTCTGACAAAATAAAAATCAGTTAAATGCTGCCTTATTTCTACACGAGCACAGCATTTTTATTCTCTGAGCAGGCACAGACTTAGCCCTTACATAGCTTGCAAAATGTTACAGCAGTGGCCCTTCAAGGCAGAAGCAAAACATCATTTAAAGGAAGAAAAGAAAGATTGGCAGAGATGGGAGCAGAGTTTAGGACCAAACCCTCACTCCCACTAAAGACCTCTTTGAATTATCCCCTTGCTTTGCTTTTCAGACATCATTAGTCCAGGAGAACATGTTCATTTGTGTCCTGAACCAAGGAGAGGAAGCAGCTGGAAGCTCAGCACTAACTACAACTCCTAAATCATTCCCAACTCCAATTGGCTCCATCCAGTTGGGAACTGCTGTGATTAGCCTTTACTTTTTCAGCTGCCAATTAGGGAGAAAAGCCAAAAAAATACCTCATTTTTCATTTGCAAGCCCTTCGGGGAGACCTGGAGCAAAGTGAAACTTGGCCCTTTCATTCCAACAGAAAATGGAGCAGTGGAATTTATTTCCCCTCCCACCACCCATAAATTGGAATGTAAGAACTGGAAAAAGGGAGAAAGGAAAGCAGCTACTTAGAGACAGGAAATTCAGGAAGAAATGGAGCAGCTTCTGGTGTTGCATAAGGTAGCTGGAACATGGGACCCACATGATTTTAGGGGTGACCAAACATCTCCTCAGTCCCCTTGGGCATTGGGCAGGATTGTTCCCCGCTGGAGATGGATAAAATATGTAACTCAGTGTTCAGGAGAGTCTGGTTGGGTCATTTCACATTAAAGAGGGATTTACCTTCCCTCTTGGGAATCAATAGTACCGCTCTTAAAAAATGTTTCCACAAAAAGCTTATTGTTTGCCCATATTACAGAAGTTTAAACTGCTGGAACACCTGTACTAGAAAAAAATATTGGTCGGCTGATCACAAGGTTAATTTACAATCTGTCAGCTAATAATTATGATACAAACATAAAAGAAGTTCCTCAGGAAATGAAGATTTTTTTTTTTTTGAGACACTGTGCTTCTATTAAAGAAGCAGGTCCTAGGCTTTGTTCCAATTTCCTTCTGTATTCTTTGCCATATAACCAATAGTTTCAAATAAAGGCATCGAGCAGATCAGAAGATAAAAGCCCTCTCAGTACCTGTGAGTGCTCAAGCAGAGAAATTAAAACACAGGTAGACTGTGGAAAGCTTGAACATACAAATATTGTTACTCTGACAACCATTTCCATGAAGAATTCTTAGTTTAGATGCCTTTCTTACAGAAGAACTAAACATTCCTCGAATACAGAGGTCAGGACAGATTGGGAAAATATTTCTAACAGATATGTATTGTCTCCTATTCAGTACCATTGGGAGAAATACACTGAATTTCTTCAGTAAACCAATGCATCCCACTCAACTCATATTTACTTCAGAGTACCCACTGAAAATAAGGAAAAAGGCACAGTCTGAAAAGCCCTGGTGCTCTGACAACAAGGCTGGGCAAAACAGACTTGGCAGCAAAGAACGTGATAGCTTTGAGCTTTTCTTTTCTCAGGAAATAAATCTATTATCTCAGCCTTGCACGCTGTAAAATTATTCCATCTGTCTCTGGCAGAATTCTAAACTCAACTACAGGTCAGCGAAACTTCTCAAGTATCGCTTCCCTTGGCGATCCACAGCACTTCGACCGGGAGGATAAACAAAGATGTTAAAGGCAATCAAGCCCTTGAGAGGTTGTCTGACACGGCCCTTTTTGAAGCGATAAGCTGCCTAAATTACCCGCTTCCAACCTCTGGTACCTCTCACGGGCAGCGAAGGACCTGAAATCCCATTTTCAGGTTTCAGTCAGACGCTGTGCTCCATCGGTTCAGGTGTGGCTGCGACAGTCTCAGCTCGCTGGGGTTATCAAGCCAAATACCTTTTGTCCACATGCCTCTGGAAAGCTTTTTTTTTTTTTTTTCCTCTTTGCATTAACGCTGAGGGTTTAAAGTGAATTACCTCATACACCGCTGAGGAAGCTTTTCACTCTCTCCCATTTCCTGAGAAACTGGGCTGTGCCAGACCCGAAGATGAAGCACGTTGTATAATCTGGCCAGAGCCTTCCAACACCTACAGCAATAAAAAGACTCGCAGCTAACACACCTCAGGAAATAATAATAAAAAAAAAAAAGGCCCAGTCTCCCCCAGAGGGTTTCGCTGTCTGGATCTATGCAGGTGGATGACAAAAGCCTCTTCTCTAACAATGCCACCACGGCAGAATTTGGCAGGTTCAGAGCTGCAGCTCTTCGACTTGGAATTTTACTTTTCTTTTTTTGTAAAAAGCGGAAATTTGTACCAAGTTCTGCACAAATAAAAGCCTCGTGCAAGTCCAGGTTTCGGATATAAACTTGGGGCAAAGACTCAGAGCCAAAAGTTTATTCTACTTATGGAAGCTCGCTGTGTGTTGGGGAGGGCATATAAATACCAGCTCGGGGCAGAGTGAGGAGCTGTGCCCTCTTGGGATGGAATCCAAGTCTTTTAACAGAGTAATGGCCACAATTAGGGACTTTTGTTTCAAATTCCAGCGCCCAGACGCGGAGGAGAGTCACGACATCTCCCCTGTGCTCCTTCCCCTCCCACCCCTGTGGTCATTGCCATGGAGGCCAAAAAAAAAAAAATAGCATGAAGTGGATAGATTAGAGACGGACAGGCAGCAGTAAACAATAAATACCAGAGATATAAAAGTTCACGGGCAAAACTGTGGCCTCGAGGCTTCTTTCAAGGACAGGGTGTTTAATAATAAATGGGAGATTAACACAGCTCTCCATCAGCAGGGGAGGCCTGGAGGGGGGAAAGGACAGGGACTGAGCCTGGTTTATTAGAGTCATTTAGCATATTCACGATGTTTGCTCCACACAAACACACACATCGGCCAAATTTAGCTCTGCGGGCGCCTTCACAAAACAATCGTCGGGAAGAGCTTCACAGCAGCGAAGAGAACAAAGCGAGCGAAGGATCGCCGGGATATCAAGGGCATCGTTCCTGTTAAAACACTAAAACGGCTCCTCTCTGAAATGAGCTAATGAGGAGCTTCCAGTGTGAGAGCAGAAATCGCGCTGAGCATATGGGGAGAGCATCTGCCTTCAGAGCTCCGACTTTCCTGGACTTTGGGGGATGGAAGCAACTGCAGCTGGACTTTGGGGGATGGAGGCAACTGCAGCTGGACTTTGGGGGATGGAGGCAACTGCAGCTGGACTTTGGGGGATGGAGGCAACTGCAGCTGGACTTTGGGGGATGGAGGCAACTGCAGCTGGACTTTGGGGGATGGAGGCAACTGCAGCTGGACTTTGGGGGATGGAGGCAACTGCAGCTGGACTTTTGTGGGATGGAAGCAACTGCAGCTGGACTTTGGGGGATGGAGGCAACTGCAGCTGGACTTTGGGGGATGGAGGCAACTGCAGCTGGACTTTGGGGGATGGAGGCAACTGCAGCTGGACTTTGGGGGATGGAGGCAACTGCAGCTGGACTTTGGGGGATGGAAGGAACTGCCATAAACATTCCCCAGCCCGACCTTGGGAACACAGATTGTCTCTGGTTTGCACGGAGGTGCCAAACCCCAAACCCCCACACTGAAAAACTCTTTATTCCTGAAATTCCGAGAGTATAGGAACAAACTCTTGGGAGTTTAATAAATTAGCACAGGCAGCGAGGACTACCAGGTGGCTGGAGCTTCTGCAGAACCACTCTGAAATTTGGGAGGTTTTGTGTCTATGCAAAGCAAGGCAGTTTCTGAGCCCTGCACAAAACACAGTGAAGTTGAAAAATGCAGCAATAAAGTCACAGCTGCTCCTATCTCTTCAATCAAGTCCCTGAAACAGCTGAAAAATATTATAATCAACTCTTGTGGCTTCTGCCAGGGGGTTATTGACTCATGTCTGCTCTGCTCCACATAAATATTCACAAATCCAGCTTAATTTTTTTTTTCTGCACCTTAAAATAGTTGGGGACCAAAGGGCTCTTCGGATTTGCTAAATTTGGCATCTATTTCTCTTGCCCAAATCATCAACCAAGAGCACCAAGTAAGGTATCACAACAGAGATTCTGACAGCCACCAGAAGATTTATTACTTGAGCACCAGGAAGATTTGGGGATTTGCAGTTTTATAAGAGCAGTTCATCACTTTCTTGTCCCTCTAGTTTATGGTTTCAGTTAAAAAAAAAAAAATTAATCGTGCAAATATGAGCAGAGCATATCATAAAGAAAAAAAAACAGCTTCAAAATCAATCCATTCCTCCTTCCTGAAAACCTGTTTGAGTCCCACACCCCAAGTGTTGGCCTTTAGCAACCCTGCAGCTGTGAAATAAGTTCCAGAGATTACACAAAGAAACCCATTATTTAATGCTGTTAATAACATAATAATATTTAATGCATTAATAACCACGAGCTGAGGGGAGGAGGAGAAATATCTTGTAACAAATTAATACAGATCAAAACCTGGAGTGAAATATTTGGCTCCAAGGCTGTAACGTTTCTAACCAGAACACCTCAACTCAGTTCTGCAGCAGCAGCTCGAGGTGTTGAATCAGCAACTGGGAAGCTCCCAGAAACTTGGGCAAAATAAAAATAAAAAAAAAAAAGGAGCCCACCTGAAATGTGACACCAGGATTGAGACAAAAAAAATCCATTTTTACACTATTAGTCAAGGCTAAGCTTAATCATAAAGCAAGTCCTTTCTTCCAGTCTCTCCCCCCCAAGCAGAGACTTGTGGCCAAATACATCCCCATCCTGAGGCAAAGGGATCAACAGGTAACTCAGACACTCAATTCTCATTTTTTTTAAGGTTCTACCTCTTGCCAAAAACCTACAGAGGTTGTACTTCACCTCAGCCCTGCTTTTTTGGGCAGGAGAAAACCAGTCACCACCACCAGATGCTATTTGCAGCAGCACAGACAGGGGAGGTCACTGTGACACCACAGAAGTGAGAACTGTAGTAGTAAGAACTTATTTAGTGGTCAGAACAAATAAAACCGGGCACTTGAACTCAGGCTCCCTCAGGCCCTAAAGCAAGGGTCCTAAAAACCTCCTTCATCCCCTTATTTATTGTTTTAAGCACTGCAGCCCCAGCCAGGCCTCCAACACCCCACAGGCTGGGGGCTTTCACCCCTCAGGTGCCATTGCACACACAGGGTAGGAATGATTAATGAGAACAATAAATAAGAATAATAAATGAGAATGAGAATAATGATAAATCGGAATAATAAAAATCAGAATAATAAAAATCAGAATAATAAAAATCAGAATAATAAAAATCAGAATAATAAAAATCAGAATAATAAAAATCAGAATAATAAAAATCAGACTAATAAAAATCAGACTAATAAAAATCAGACTGGGCATCTGCCACCCTTGTTTGCCTTCCTCGAGAAAAACCCTCCTGAGGAGCGTTTTGGGGGGAGATTCCCTTGACTGCAACCCCTGAAGCCTCTGCTCAGTCACTCTGATGGTCCTTTTCAGCAGCTAAAAGTTCCTTCTGTTTGGTTTCATTGTTTGTTTTCCCCGTGCCAACGTTTACCAAACAAAGAATCTTCCTGGGTTTTTGGTTGTTTTAGGGCTTTTTTTTTTTACCTTTGCATCCCCAGATACTAAAACTGAGGTGCTGCCCCAGGTACAAGTGAGGAATTAGGCTGCTTTACACCATTTTCCCTCCAATCCTGCCCTTCCCAAAGCCCTCAGAGCTCCTGCAGAGGAGACTGGAAGCCTTGCAAGATTAGCAAACACGGGTATTCCTACAAGACCTTGTTCCTTATTAAAGTCAGAGCTGCTGGTGCCACGGGAAAGGGGCCAGAGAGGAATCTTTTTGAGATGTAAGTGGAGTGATTTTCTTTGTGCCACCTGGGGAGCCCTGTCAGAGTCAGAAACAGAGTCCAGCTGAATTCCTAATACCTCCCTTGAACTGGCTGATCGTGTTGCTTTCAACTTTTCACTTCTTGCAATTCATTTGAGAGCTGTGTCCAGCCAGGGAATAAATTAGGGCTAATAGGCCACTGTTCCTTTTTCTTCCCCTTTGGAAAACACCAAGGGAAAAAGCATCTGCTTAAAAAAAAAAAAAAAAAAACCAACCAAAAAAACCCAGTTCCTTCTTTGTGACTTCCTTTCATTGATGCAGAGAGAATTAAGAATAAACCAAAAGGCAGAAGGCTGGACAAACAGAGGTGACTTTAGTGTTGGAAACCAAACCCTCACCAAGCACCTGCCAGTTATCAAGGGATAATTAATTATCAAGGCTGCAGGCAACGAGTTTCTCATGTCTTGTGTGCAAGTGAGCTCAGGTAGAACAACCTGCAGCACTGATGCATTTTATCCCAGCAAGAAACTCTCCTGTCCCCCCATGTTGTTGTGGTGGCAGCAAGAGCTTTCTCATTTTTCCAGGAGACTCCAACCAGCAGTAAAACTCAGCCTGTTTACATTAGAGAACAGCAATTCCTTGTCTCACAGCCAGATGCAGATTCAGGATGCTGCTACCTGAACAGTCCCACTGGTGTTTCTCAGTAGCATCAGTTAAGTGTAGGCAAGCTAAAATACAGGCTGACATGTTCCTTTCTGACCCTTATTCCTTCTGGCTTGGTTTTTCCTTTTACAGCTGCTTTGGTAGAAAATTTTAGACCTGTTGTCAAATGAGTTAAAAAAAATAAAATAAAATAAAATAAAAAAAAAATCACTATTCTTAGACTTTTCAATTTCTTAGTTGAAAAAAAAAAAAAAAGAGTTGGAGGCACACCAGCCTTAGTTCTGGGAAGCCAAAAAAGGTCCATTTCTTACCACAATATACCAGGCACAAACAGTGCAGTGGAACAGCAAATTTGCTTCTTCCAGGGGGAAAGATTAGATTATTTCAGTACCAGTCAGAGAAAAGCTGATGTGACATTTGAGGAGTCTACTAATCCACAATACAAGTCCTTACATGCAGGAATTGAGAGAGGGAAACCTCTTGCCTGTCTGAACACAAAAGCTGGGGAAGTCTGGCAGACACTTCCCTCCAGTTGCTCCAGGATTTGAATTTTCAGACAGTTACATGTGAATCCTTTATTTCATTATCTAGATCCAGATTATCTGAGCACCTCCGATCCGAGGCTGAGATTATTTATTCATTGTTCACCACACATAAAGTATTAATATTCCACAGCTTCCTGGGGTAACATGTTTTAGTCTGTTGAACAGCAAAGTAAAATATTCATGGCAATCATTCTGTGAGGATCTATCAGCAACAGCCAAGGGGAAGGGAACAAAAGATGTGGTGGCATTTGCCAATACAATACTCCTCAAAAATAAACCCCCCAAAAACCACGGAGGCAATGCTAACTTTTTATTTACCCCCCATTTCTATTGTGGTTTTAGGCTCCACTAAGGTTACTTGCATTTATTTGGGTCACAGTGATCTTTTACCAAGGCCATTTTCTGAGGTGAAATGCTCCAAAGGACACAAGTTTGGGCTGACTGTAGAGATAAGGAGTAAAGACAGAGTAAAGATAGAGAGCAAATAATAGATGTAAGATTATAATGGAGATAAAGAGTAAAGATAGAGAGAGTAAATAATAAAGTATTATAATAAAGAGAGAGTAAATAATAAAGTATTATAATAGAGAGAATAAATAATAAAGTATTATAATAGAGAGAATAAATAATAAAGTATTATAATAGAGAGAGTAAATAATAAAGTATTATAATAGAGAGAGTAAATAATAAAGTATTATAATAGAGAGAGTAAATAATAAAGTATTATAATAGAGAGAGTAAATAATAAAGTATTATAATAGAGAGAGTAAATAATAAAGTATTATAATAGAGAGAATAAATAATAAAGTATTATAATAGAGAGAGTAAATAATAAAGTATTATAATAGAGAGAGTAAATAATAAAGTATTATAATAGAGAGAGTAAATAATAAAGTATTATAATAGAGAGAGTAAATAATAAAGGATTATAATAGAGTAAATAATAAAGTATTAAAATAGAGTAAATAATAAAGTATTAAAATAGAGTAAATAATAAATACAGTATTATAATAGAGTAAATAATAAATACAGTATTATAATAGAGTAAATAATAAATACAGTATTATAATAAAGATAGAAAGTAAATAATAACTATTATAATAAAGATAGAGATAGAAAGTAAATAATAACTATTATAATAAAGATAGAGATAGAAAGTAAATAATAACTATTATAATAAGTAAATGATAAATATAATATAATAAAGATAGAGAGTAAAGATTTCTTGCTGTGATTTACTTCTTAGCCCATCCTTCCCTCAGGGTTTGTACTTTGTGAGATGCAGAACAGCTTCTTGGCTGACAAGAGCTTCTTGGATAGCAATAAGCACAAAAACGTGTCTCCTAGAATCAAAAAGCAGTTGTGTTCAGCCAAAATGTAGAAGGAAACCCAGGAGGAGATTGGGAGCCTGGGGGGGGGGGTCCCAACTTGTGGCAGGCCAGGCCAGCAGCACATCCCTGGCTGGGACTGCTGAAGGTTGTGGCAGCAGCAGGTCTGCCAGACTGGGACAATCAGAATTATTTCCAGCACTGCAGCAGATTATGGACCATCACATGAAGAATTCATGTCAAACCGGGTTTTTTTGTGGTTGTTTGTTTTTGTTTTTTTTTTTTTTTTTCATAGCTACAGGGCTTGCATCCAATATAGAAAGATGAGTTCTTTTTGCTGGTATTAACCAGGCTCATGTTCCTGCTGCAGCCTCTCCCTGCTGGGCTTTATTACACAAGCACATCCAGTGCTTTGCCAGGGGCTGAGTTTCCCAGTTTATATAAGATGGGATAAGGCAGATGCATTTCCCCAGTGTGAGTGGGGGGAAAAGAGCTCCTGTCACATCTGTGGAGTGAGAACCTGCATTACCTTGACAATTTTCTCTCACAGGCTTCAGCCCCCTTGAGTAAATCCCTGCCTGATCCAGGTTTGTTTGTGCTGACTGGAAAAGGCACGAGCCACAAAACTGGGAGGCAAGAGAGGCTTTGCCTAGAAAAGGATGTTGGAGGGAAGAGCTGACCTTTGCATATCAAGATGTTAACATTAAACCTGTTCCTGAGCCAGAGATCCCCCCCCAGGACACAGACTTGCCACCCAGGACGTATTTTGTGTTATTTCCCAGGGGAAGACATGGAATTCCCGCCCTGAACTGCCAGGTGTCACATCACCCTGCATCCAGAAGCTGCCACTGTGATTAAACTTCAAAAGACGTTTCCACAAAGTATGTTGGGGTTGAATTTGGGTGACAAGGTCGGTACAAATCCGAGTTTATCATCACCTGCAAATCCCTCCTGTGTTTTCAGACCATCTGGCTGTGGTTCTGTCTTTGCTCAAACCTCACCCCACGTCAGAGGGGTGCCCCAATTCCTCTCAGCTGAGCTCAAGCCTCTGGTTTCCCAGCCTAAGGAATGGTTCCTCACATGTCCTTGTGTGTTTTTTCCACGCTAACCTAACAAAACACTGAATTTCAGAGCAAGCCTTTGACTTCCTCATTTCCATCAAGAACATCCAAGGTCTTCCACG
This sequence comes from Chiroxiphia lanceolata, assembly GCF_009829145.1. Lineage (NCBI taxonomy): Eukaryota > Metazoa > Chordata > Aves > Passeriformes > Pipridae > Chiroxiphia > Chiroxiphia lanceolata. The sequence continues at coordinate 3,538,156 of NC_045659.1, read as the reverse complement.
TTCAATCAACATGTTCCAAGTGCAGCTTGAATTGCTCACCACTTGAAAGGCAGACTGAGTGCTACTGAGAGCACTGATTCCTGTAAATCATCTGCTCTCTAGGGATGCCAGCAGGACACTGCTGACAACTGGGAAGTCACATTTCAGGCCTGAACACCAGAAGGTAGAAGGCAGCAAAGGCAGTAATAAAGAACAGAGGTAGCAGAGCACTTAACTCAAGGGCACAAAGCTGTAAATACAAGCTCACCCCATCCTGCAGGCACACACACATCGCTCCAGGGAAAATCTGCTTCACTTCTTCACTCACACTACCTAAAGCACCTTCCTAAAGATCACAGAACATGCTGAGTCAGGAGGGACCCACAAGGATCACTGATTCCAGCTCCTGGTCCTGCACACACACCCCAACAATCCCACCCTGTCCCTCAGAGCGTTGTCCAAACCCTCCTGGAGCTCTGGCAGCCTTGGGGATGTGACCAAACCCTGGGGAGCCTGGGCAGTGCCAACCAGCCTCTGGGGGAAGAACCTTTGCCTGAGATCCAACCTGAGCCTGCCCTGACACAGCTCCAGCTGTTCCCTGGGTGCTGTCCCTGCTCACAGTGGGTTGGAGCTGCCCCTCATGACAAGCTGCAGACCCCAAGGAGCCTCCCCTCAGTCTCCTCTTGTGGCCCCTCCAGACCCTTCACCATCTTCATGTCCCTCCTTTGGACACTCTCTAATAACTCTTCCTCTAATAACTCTTCCACCCAAAACTGCCCCCTCCATCCCCCCCCAGACTGCTCTCCCAGCCTCACCCTTCACAGGTTTGGGCTTTATTTAACAAAGCTCCACATCTTTTTGTGCCACAGTTCATCCCTACAGGAGAAGAGACCAGCACCACCACAAGCACATCCTCATCACTAAGGGGTATTCCAGCACCCTGAGGTTTTTAAAGCAGGCTGACCACCCTTCCCACAGGTCCTTAGGGAAAAATCAAAAGCAAACCAAAAATGGGAAGCATAATTTTACTCCCTTTTAAAGGAGCAGAAAAACTTTCCCTTTTTGGACAGAAAGCGCTGCCCTCAAAAAGAGGAACTCCAGCATTTTTTTTTTGCTGAGCTCTCTGCTCTTTCAGCCTGGAGAAGCTGCTCAGATGTCAACCACAAAACTCCAGTGAGCAGGATGTGGCAGGGCCTACCCTCTGTGCAGCATGCCAGCAGTGCTGCAGTTATTTTTAAGCTTTCTGTAATTGATTTAATTTGCACGCAGCAAAGACTCCGATAGGGCAGCAACTATATTTTGCTCAGTGTTTAATACAGTACCTGGCAAAACAGACTCCTTGTCCATGCTTGAGGCTCTTAAATGCTAAATAACAGGAACAGATTAATGTACCTTACTGTTGAACTATCTCTGGGCTGGGGGATTAATACTGAACTTCAGGAGAGTTGGAAATCGGGTGTTCCAAGGTCTTCTGAGTGGCAAGTGTCAACCAGACACCATTTTCCAAGGCCTTTCTTGAGGTCAAGTGGTAAATTGTGGTTCTGGTGCCCTTCAAACAGGTCTGTGTTGGGTTTTTTTAGTGGTACAAAGCCTTTTGCTGACTCCCAGTGTCAGAACCTGACATTCTGACACTTGGGACGGTGAGGAAAGTAGATTTACTCAGTGTTTTTTAGAAAACCCCTCCCAATGTTTCTTTAACAGCATATCCCAGTCTTCCCTCAACACCCTGCACCACCAGGGCACTCTCCACCACATCCCTCCTTTTACACATCCCTGCTCCAGGTTCTCCACTGTGTTTGTCACATGGGAGAACCCACAGTCCTCAGACACCCTCTTACACCTTATTATGTAGCCTGGAGCACAAACTTGAATCCTTCTCATGTTCAGCAACTCCCAGGACGTGTTTGCCTTCATTTGCTGGCACAAAGTGCCTTTCCACTGAAAAATGTCCTTTCCCCACCAGCAACACACACATCCCAACCAGCCCTTCATCACCAGTGCCTGATAAGCACCTTCCAGCTCAAATTTGCCTTCCTCTAATGCCAAAGAGCAGCCTTCCCAGCCAGTCTTACCCCAAAAACAAAAGGGCTGCATGAAATCTCGTTAAATGCCCGAGTCCTGGCTCCTCATTTTGCCTTCAGGGGGTTTTGTTGGCATCCAGGAACAGATCAAAGCACATTTGCAGGTATTTGCAGAGCATTGCTGGGACATTGCTGTGACATCTGGGAGCAGCTGAAGGAGCCATCTGTTTTCTATACCATCTGTTTCCCCATATTCCTGTTTTTCCCCCCCTCCCAAAGGTGCACATGGAGGAAATTCCCATTCCAGGGGCACACACCCCGTCGGGTTTGCAGGGCACACGCCCCAGTAATTTGCTTCAGAGAGCAAACCCTGACATTTGGCACCAAAATAACACTTGTTCCCTGGAGCATTTATCATTCAATGAAGGGCACTTTTTAAATATACATCTCTCCTGAGCAGCTGTGGAAAGCAGCCACAAACACTGCAGAACTAAGAGCAACCAGGCAATATTTCCTTTTAATGAAACAGCCAAGCTGACAAGTTAAATACCTTTGAAACAAAGCCAAAAAGAACTTCATTCAGAAGCACCAAGAAGCATCAGGACCTCAACTCTTTCACACCACAAATGCTTCTCACTGTCCACCAAAGCAAAGTAGAAGAAATCCAGCATAAATAAACCCTGCTCAGACTTTACAGGGTTCATTTCAAACTCTTTATTCAATGGTTAACCCAGGCTAGTCTTGCTCAACTTCCTTTGCCAGATAAAAATCGTGACCTAGAAAATAATTTTTGCTGTGGAAAGCAGCAGTGTTGGTAATTGAAGTGCAAGGAGAGGAGAGATAAAAGCACTGGGGAAAGGCTTTAAGTTTCTGTGGAGGCCTGGGGAGAAACATATTTAAGCTTTAATGTGGTATGACATGAGCAGACTTAATAAACCGTTGTTAGATCATGATCCAGCTTCTTCCTGTATCCTCTTCCCTAAATTCCTAGAGCAGGGATGAAGCACCAGGCTCTGGTCAAAACAGCTTCGGTTTTCTCAAGGTTTTAAAGTGCAGTGGGTTTAACCAGGGCAATTCCTTTTATCTCTGCCTGCCCTGGTGTAGCAATTTCTTTACCTTCTGGATCAGCTCATGCAAAGAAATAAGTTTCAACTCTTGCTCTTTCCTCCTTGCCCCCCTAACCCCTGCCTGGCATCTCTTCCTGGGCTTTTTGTGCCTGTTCAGCAGATGCAGCAGCTGCTGGGAATGGAAAGGCTCAGCACGGGCTCCATCTGCTGGGACACGGAACGAGCCTCGGGATCTGCTGGCACTTCATCCCGAAACGGGGATGGAGAGCTCAGGAGGCAGCTTGGGAGCCTCTGGCAGTCACGGCATCGATGCAAGACGTGCATTGTGCCCATAGAGCTGCAAATCCAGGAGGCAGACACCTGGATAAGGCAACAACTAGGTGGCCTGTGCTTGTCCAGGCTCTGCTGAAACTCATTTTTCATCTTTTTTCCCTGTTGGATTGGAGTGATTGGTGCTTCCCAGAGCATCCATGAGAGCTGAGAACAATCCCCTGCTCCAAACCGGAGCAAACCCCCCCCCCAGGCATCGAGTTCCTCTGATTTGTGACTTGGAGCCTTCACACCCCTTTAGCACTTGTAATTTCAGTGCTAAATGAATTTTCCAACGAACCCAAGCTCCTTGCCAGGCTGAGCTTGTCCTGTGTATCAGGATGATCACAGCTAACATGGAAAAAGCTGCTGGCAGCTTCCCTGGGGAATGCTGGTTGTGAAAGGGAAGCAGAAGGATGTCTGTTCTCTGCAGGCATCCCACGAGCTCCCTTCACATGCACTTGTTCCTCCTGACAGGCAAAGCTGGGATTTCAATGGCAGCAGGAACTAATAAGCAGGCTTTTCTATTTTTTTTTCCTCCCACCTCTCTATATTTAAGGGGATTCTCTGTGAGATTCTACAAGCATATAGTTAAAACCACAGTGTTTAAGCATCCATTTTTCTTTGCAGAACCAGGTTGTGCTGCAGTGAAATGAAAAAAAACCCAACCAACACAGAATCCTAAAGAAAATATCAATAATTGGGATGTGCACAGAATTTTTCAGGCCACAAAATCTTTTGCTTATCTTTTGCAATGAGAACATCAGTGGCACAAAGACACTTCCTGTTAATACTGACATTTTGCAGGAGAACCACATAGACCCAGCTTGCGAAAAGAAAAAGTGTAAATATATCCCCACACCCAGCACACAAGAGGCTCATCCCTGGTGAAGCACTGGTGGATTCCCAACAAACCAAAGATAAGGAATAGAGGTGGAAAGATGAAGTATTGCCCATATTACCACCACTGCATTGAGGTCTATCAGTGCTGAGGGGCTTTGGGTAGATGGTGAGTTACTCAGTGACTGAAAATGTGCCAGGTATTTTCACTATGATGAAGAAAGATACATTAAGCCTTCTCACAAATTGATATTTTATCATTTTTGTTCTTTTAGGACTGGAGGACAGCACAGAAAAAAAAAAAGTCAAATTATCTCTTTTTTCAAAGGCATCCCCTCACTCCTGGTAAGTGGAAGGGTTACAAGACAGACCCAGATATTAGAAATACCAACAAGCTGCTTCTCTGTCTCAGGTGGATGTGGGATTTAACTACACTGATTCCTGGAGTTAAAAAGCCCTTTGAAATCTTCAGTCAAGACCCAGGGTTCAGGAAGTACATGTTATTAACATTTCCAACTAACAAGCTGCTGTTGTCACTGTATTTCTTTCACGTGTATTTGACAGGGCTGTCCAGAAACTGCTTTTTAAACTGCAATTTAAACTCTGCCAAACAGACCTTCTCTTGGTACAGCAGCAAGGACCTGGAACTGATCTAATAATCAGAGAGCAATTAGGAGTAAAAAGTGATTGTTAACAAGAACATCGTTGCAAGGTAAGGCTGTATAATGGTAATTAAACGTGTTCTGCTCCTTGATTTCAGCCTCATCCGGCCCCACTGTCCTTCCTCCCCTCCGAGCCCACGAGGTGGCACCGTTACTAAAAGAATGAGTTTAGGAATTAATTATTTCATAACCCATTAACCAACAGTCAAATACAACCCCCGAGCTTCTGCTGAAGTTGGAAAGGGCATTTTCCTGGCTTTTAAATGCCCTTTTTTCCCCCCTTAAACCAACAGAGAGAAATAAAAATTCGGATCATCTTTTCTGCCTTTGCAGAGCACCTGCTGCCAACACAGAGCTCAGAGAGGCTCTTCAGTGCTTCTGTAAATCAAATAACATCCATCCACCTCCTCTGAGGGACAGGATGAGACACAGAGCCTTACTTCTGGAGATATATATATATTTATATATTTTTTTTTAACAACAGCTACTGGCTGGACTGTAGTTTTAATAAACCTGTGTCTCTATGCCCCAGAGCTCTCATCCTGTTGTGCATCTCCTCCCCAGCCCTCATTTTCTTAACAATGACATCAAACAGAAGCACCATCACTTCCATTGGGTTTGACATATGCCTCAATATTTAATGACTTCAAGAGACCACTGCCTTCCATCTTCATGGCCCTTGTTAGAAGTCTGAGATTTTTTTTTTTCCCCCCTGTTTCACCTCCAAATGATAAATATGCTCTGATTTTCTGTTAAAATGCCCTGGCCAGCAATTGCTGAGAAATGTTGCATTTCCATTTAGCTCAGGGAGACACATCTTTCTCCTTAGCAAAATAAATAAGAGCATTTTTTTCTTCCCCCTCTCTCAGAGCAGCAGTTTAACAATGTCAGTACCCACAACCCATAACACTGCAGGTGTCTGATGTAAATAGAATTGTACCCAGTACAAACCACTGAAAAAGGAGCAAAGTTAGAAGCCTGAATTCTCCATGGAGGATATAGAATAAAGGAGCACATCTAATTATGGTGGAAAATTCACTCCCATTCACTTCCTGAACAGTCCAACCACCTTTGGATCAACCACATCTTCAAAACCCCCAGGTGCTACAAAGCTGAGATCAAATTTGGTTAAAATCAGTTCTTCTCTTCACCTTTGAGCACAAAGAACAAGTGACACCTATTTAGGTGACTCCTTCATCAATACTACACATACTCAGAGTGTAACCCTAATTAACAAGGATAAGTGGAAATAATAAATTGCCTTGTTTTATTTCAGCTCCAGTGGACGTTCAGAGCCAGGCTGAACAATTCCCAGTGTTTTCCCACTCAACAATCACGAGTTTCTGCTGCTAAAGATCATTCTGCCCTTCTCTGAGCCCACTGTAATCAATGTGACAGAGGAGAATCTGAAACAAGGTGACATTTTCTACTTCACTGTGCAAAACACAAAAGTGGGAGTAGGTTGCATTCCCCAACTACCAGCAATCACAAGCACCTTAACAAGTGAAGGGAAAAATGGACAGAGAAATCCCACACACTGTCCATGGGGTGTGAGCACATGCACGGATGGCAGGAGCCCTCTGGAATCTCTGGAAGGGGGTAGATGTGCCTTCCTGCCAGAGAAGTTACCAAAACAGGCCCAAAATTGAGTCATTTTCCCCCAGATACATCAAGTTTCTATTCTTCAAACACTAAAGCCACAAAGGCTTCCCTCATCTCATGCCCTGAAAAGCAAGGCAGGCTGGGAACACCCCCATTCCCATTTCTCATCCCCATCATTTTCCAGTTTGGGAGCAGAAAGGAGTCCCCTGTTCCAAATGTGGGTTTATCCCTTCCCCCAGGAATTCCCTGTCCTTTCTTATCCAGCACCTGGATGTACACTCAGAGCAAAAGTGAGTTAATGCCAGGACACATGCACTGGAATTCTGCTCTCCTGCCAAACTGAGGGCAGTAACACAAAGTGGGAAAAGACCTTCCCCTCTGGACTAAGAGGATTAACTAGTAAAAAACTGGGAATTCTGATTTATCCAAACAATATTCTGGGCAGTGTGAAATCTTTGCCACATTAATGGGGGGTTTTCACTGCAATGTTCAAATTCATGCTCTGTTTATTGTGCAAAAATTCTGGAAGATAAAGCCATTCCACCACTTTTACCTTTCACTAGAACAACCCAGCTCCTTTAAAAAGGAAGGCAGAGGTGTGTGGTTCCAGCAACACATCCTGATTTTTCTTGCAGTGTTCCTCCCCTCTGACCCTCCAACTTATAAAAATTTACATCCACTAACCAAGATTCCAGCCCTGAGCTGCAGCAAACAGCAAATGTTGACGGGCATTTGCCCAGTTAGAGGCACTAATCCTGACAGAGCACAACCTGTGAATTATTCATTGAGCAGCATTTTTCTTTCCTTTTTGCAGTTAGACACTGAAAAACCCCCAGTCTCTTCTCAGATGATCTGTAACAATCTGCATATGTGGCTGAAACATTTTTTTCCTTTTAACAGGCTTTTAGTTATGCTCGGTGGAGTGTGGAACTTCTTTATTCAGACACCAAGGGACACTTCCCAACAAGTCCACGCAGCCACAAGGCTCAGGGAGCACCGTGGAACCCAATTCCTGAGGTGAACACACAGCCTTTAAGTTCTTGTGGCAACTCTGACATCACACTCTTGAGCAGCAGATGAGGAATTTGAGTTAATCCCCTGCCTTTTCCCAGTATTACACAACTGCTTCAGCCCTTCAGACATCCAGTCATCCCACTGGAGTGGGGTCAGGGCAGATCTGCTGCCAAATTATTCTGATCAACTGAGGGCTGCAGAGCTGTCAGTCTGGAGCTTTAAATGAACATCCACCTTCAAGACAGAGCATCAGCCAACAGGACAAGAAACAACTCACTTGACCTTGAGAGAGAGAGAGAGGACTATTTTTTAGCCTCTGATCCTCCAAGATGAGGAATATTTGCTGCTCCAGCCCTCCATCCTCCATCTCAGCAAAGCCTTCACTTAAAAGTAACTCAGTAAAATACACAACAGGGGAAAGACCTGCACAAGCAGAGGGGATACCATGACATTCACTGTTGTTTGCACAGGGAAAAGTTGTCTTTTCCCACAGGACCACATTTCCCAGCAGATGTTAACAAGCACAGCAGCTTTTCTGCCACTTTTCTCTGCCCACCCAGCCCAGCAGAGGAGCTGTGGGTGGAACCCAGAGTAACACTCCTGCTCCAGTTCTCCCTCCCTTCTGAACCTCAGAGGATTAATAACTCCAGTTACTCAGGCAAGTGATCAAAATCCACCTGCTAAAGAGGAGGTGGTGGCACAGGAAAAGTTAATCACAGAAATACTGAGGTTGGAAAAGACCTCTGGGATCATCAAGTCCAACCTTTGGCCAAACACCACCTTGCCAAGTCAAGCAGAGCACTGAGTGCCATGTCCAGTCACTGCTTCCACACCCAAAGTCAGAACTGCCAACTAACTACATGGAATAGTAAAAGTGGTGCCAAAACCACATGGAAATATCCTTTATTTTCTGAAAGGCCAGGTTCACTTCCATTTAAACCCCATGCTCGTGTCAGGCAAAGGCCAGAACACAGCCTGGTCCATCTGTCAGCAAAACCAGAAATCTGCAGTAACATTAATGATATAGTAATATTAGTGACCAGGTGTCCCCCTTTCCCCAGAAAATGAACTTTTTAGTGAATTATCTCCCTGTTTTTCTTCTCACTAGGAAGAAGGGATACAGCAGAGAAAAGCTACATCTGCACACTGTCCAATGCCAGAACTTGCTTCCCCTGGGTGACAGACCACCCAGCATCCCCTGGCAGAGACAGCAGGGCACAAGTTCCTACAATTTATCTTCCCAAGGGCTTTTTTTTTTTCCCCCGTCTCCCAGACATGTTATTTTGTCTTCAGCTCCAAACAGACACACAGTGTACTTAGGAAAGATATTTACATTTTGAAAGTGTTTCCATTAACTGGCTTTACTTTTTTTTCCCCCCTTGCTTTTTGAAGGTCAGTCATAAATTATTCAGAGCCACTGAAGGAACATGCAAAGCTCAACTTTTTACATACACTGGAGTTAAAGGACCAATTTCCATCAATAGAGAAGCACAGATGTGGCAACCTGTGGGCTGTTACATCCACCATGTAAATCTATTTAAGCACAGCAGTGATGCAGCACCAAGCACAAAACCATACAAGGTGCTTCAAGGAGTTCAGTAATGCAGAGAATACTTAATCCTGGAACACAAGCAGAGGTTGATAACCCATCTGATCTATATATAGATATATAGAACCATAACTAAGCACACAGTGACTCATTTCAGAGCCCAGAACTGTTTATTCTTTCTGAAGTTCCACAAGAGCCCTGGCATGGGGTTCCAGATAAAACATTGAGCCATCTACTTGTGTGAAACAGCACCAAGTCAGGAATAGACTAGTTTGGGTTTATCTTCTCCTCATTTCCCTTGATTGAGTAAAAATAGTTTATTTTTTGCAGTCAAACATATAGTTCCTAAGGTATTGTATTTGTATTGATTTTTGTATTTGTATTGTATTCTATTGATTAATCCCCTAAATAAAGCTGATTATTAAGCAGTTTCCTCCAAGTAATCAATACACAGGAGCTCTCCTACTTCTGGAGCCAGACAGACTCTAGATTGGATGTCTCAGGCTTATATACCTAAGCTGTATCTAAATTATCTCTTAAGCCAAAGGTTTAGTGTTTGGATTTACTCTGTTCCTCTAGGAAAGCACTGGTGGGAGTGGCAGAGGGAAGAGCTGTCCCTCCCAGTGGGAATTCCCACCCTCCTCCACAGTGGCTGTGTGAAAGCTGCCCTTGAGCCTGACCTGCTCTGAGCACTAGTTCATACAGAGGTTCCCCCAGCACTGGGTGTCTCCCATTCACAGTCCAAACCAAGCTTCAAACCCTTCAAATCACAGCAGCCTGGGAGGATGAATCCCCCCCAGTAACTGGTTAAAACGTGTCATCCTCCTCACATGTCTCAAGTCCTAAAAGGCTTCATCTCATCCAAGTCATACTTTGCAGGGCTGATTAATTCCACCAAATTTATTGCCATGACAAAAGACACAAGTGTTGCCCAAGACAGCTCTGTCATGTATCTGTGAGGAGCAGGAAATGAGTCACCTAAATTCGGGATCTGCTTTCCTGCAGCATCTGTTCCTCGTCTGATGGCAGAGGGCTGAGGAGCATGATACTGAGCATCAGCTTACACCCAGGATACACACCTTGGAACCCAACAGACACAGCTGGTAACCCAGGAGGGGTTAGCCAAAGGACCTGACTGCTGAGCAGTTCTCTCCACGTGCACTTTAAATGACAAGAGAAGGAAAATCCTGCTCCCAGTCCCGTGTTTCTGGCAAAGGCACAGCATTCAGAGGGACTGCACCAGCCAGAGAACCTCTGCAGCTGCCTGGCAGTGTATAAATGAGATTTCTCCCCCGTGCTGAACCATTTCCATTTCTACATTTGACCTCCCTGTCCTTTCCCCCCCCTCCACCTTTTAAAAATATTTTGTATTTTAAGTCCACAGCAAAAAAAAAAAAATAAATTCGCCGTTTGGAGCTTTTCCAGGTTGGAGCCTTCAAGTCCCTGTCAGCAGAAGCCTCTGAGTTAAAAGAAAGAAATCTGCAAAAATCTGACACCTGCCACTTTCCATTGAGCTCTGGGTGGAAAATGTCCCTGGCCTCTTCCATTTTTAATGTCAGGCTCAGCCTGGCGGAAGAGATTACCTCCAGGTAAAGTCATTCAGAACAGGAGCTGAGTGCCAGGCCCCTCCTTGTTCCTCATGCCACCACAGCCCTGGGTGCTGAGCATCACTTCTGCAGTGATAACCCTCTCACAGTGTGTTTGGGAGCCCAAAGATATCCTGATGGGATTCCCCTCTGCAATTCCCTCACAAGAATAACCAGCTCCTTTCAGAGCTCATTTCAGCAACGTGGGCACCTCCAGCTCCACAGGTATTTAACAGCCCCCCAAATGCCCTCATTAGTCATCAAGGGGGGAATCTCAGCTGAGAAAAGCCAGTTTTGTTCCAAACCCTATAGGATTATACATTTTAGCTCCTCCCAGCCTAGGATGGCTGGGTGTATATATGCAGTATCCTGCACATATACCAAGGGAACAGCCTCCTCCTCTGCCATAAATCAGCACTTCTGTGCTGCAAACAGGAAAGAAACAATCATATGAAACAGTTAAGAGAGTTTTCTTGGGCCAGAAAATTGTTTGGTATGTTCCACATTTGTATGGAGGCTTTAGGTTTAAATACATTTGGATTAAAAGTGAATCCCATTGAAACACTTGGATTCCCTCCCCGAGATTAAGATCTCTAACCCAGCAGAGGAGGCACTGCCTGGAAAACCTTCCAGACCAGAATTCCACTCCAGAAGGGGACCTCAGAATCAACAAGGTGGGACCACCAACCTGCAGTTCTTACAAGAAAAGCAGACAGTTCCAAATTAAAATAAAGCTGCCTCAGAGGTGATGCATTTCTGACCAGGACTCAGCCTGTAGGCTGCCTAAATCCTGATATACAATAAGCAGATCACCTGAACAGGGAAATCTGGAAGGGGCAAGGAATTCCTGAAGGAAACTCAGTAACAGAAGAGCTGAAAAATGGTTTCCCTCTATGAGGAAAAGTTGTGACGTGATGAGAGCAAGATTTCACTAGATAGAGTTCATATCTTAATTAGTACCACACTAATTACTTCAAAAACCAAAATAATCTTTAACCTTCTGGAAAAACAGGATTTAAGTTCTGCCATGGTGACCACCCCTGACAGTGCATGGAAAATCCACCAGCTGGCTCTGCTTCCTTCCCTACATACAATTTTTGGGGAACCTGCATCCCTCACATCCCTCCAGGAGCTCTCCAGCCCGGGGTCAGGGCATTCAGGCCCATGGACAGGGTTTAGGGAAGGTTTCCACAGCTGCTCATCCCCCTCCCAGCTTAATGGATTCCTTTAGCTCGACACAAAGTACCTTTTTTTTTGTTTCTTTTTTAATCAAGTCCTCAGAAATTTGCTTCAAGTGCCATTTTGAGCTGAATATTATAACTTGAATGTTCCAAAATAGAAGGAAATAAAAGCAAAAGGGATGTCATTTTCCCCTCACTAATGTCATGAGATACTGATGCTCTTTATTTATTGATGGAGTGCTCTCACTCCAGTCTAGCAATCTCAACATCTTCATGAATATTTCTATGCACAGGGGAAGGAGATCCTTCTGCTTTTCTTTCCTTACTGCTGGGACCAGGAAAATTGGTTTTCCTTAGACATGCTGGGCTGCTCTAACTTGGCTATCAAGAAACAGGAGCAAACTCATCTTGTCTGGGTGCTCTCCTGAAACTAAAACTTGTAACGAACAGAAATCCAGTTTCAAATAGCCAGGAATACCTTGGAGAAAGATTATTCATTTAATAACATGATTGATTCACAGCATGGTGGGCAGGCTTTTCCAAATCCTTAAACCCATCTCCCAGGAATGGTCACAGGGGGTGGAAGGAAGCAGAAGAACAGAACAGTAACTCTTGAGGGAGAGGTTTTATCAGACTCACATTAACAAGGAAAATGGAATAAAACCCCTTCAAAACATGATGGAGAGAGTCCAACACACCAGTCTATACAGAATATTCCAACAGGAACCAGGCTAGAATTTCATCCAGTCACCTCCTGAAACAACAGCAGAGCTGGAAGGGGAATTTTAAGAACATTTACCCACATTAGAATCACAGGTTCCCGTGTCCCTTGAGTGCACTCAGGATTTCCCTCCACTTCTCAAGTGTCCTTTGGGTTTAAGTGGCTTTGATTGGTGCCACTGGGACTGTCAGAAAAGCTTTAGGAACTGAGCAGGAAGCCTTTCCAAGTGGTTTTTTTTTATCCATCCAGAGTCAGTGTCACAGCCCCAGTGACCACTCTGGCACTTTAATGGGAGCTGAAAGAGCAGGTCTTGGAACCTTCACTCCTTGCCCTTCACATTAAATTAGTTATATACATTAAATGATTATCTTAGATGGCATTATTTAAACATAACCTCAGAGGACACTTGCCTGGAGCAAAGCTGCAGCAGAGGAGCTGAGCCATTGTGTAGCTCATCTATAAATGAGTGTACAACAACATTTACTCATGTAGGTGTGGCCAGGCAAGTCCAGAAGCTCCAACAATTTTTGGAGCATATGGACACACAGGGAACAGACCCAAACCCATTAAAAACCACACTGAAAAGTCAATATTTCATAATGATACAGCAGTTTTTGAACAGGCAGTCAGCACGTGGCTGCCTTCCTCAAAAATCAACACTATCAGCTTCACCCAAAAATCTCAGGGATTTCATGAAATCTTGAGAGAAGGAGAAACTAAATCCTAGCTTGCAATAATTAAATTCCAGAGTTCCATACAGCATTAAGCAGCAAGAGAGGAGTAATGCTACATATAGCATTAAGATTCCAGAGAGAAGAACAGAAGTGAAGACAGGAGGGATGTGGAAATCCTGCAGTGACCATTCCCACCTGGAAATGAGCTCCTGGATCCTCCTCTCCCCTTCTCTAAGGCTGAATAAATGAGAAGGACAAGAGAACCAGAGTGTGGCAGTAACTTCACTGAACATTCATTAAACATTCAGGAACATCTTTATAACAAAACACACAAATTCTTTCCCCTTGATTTATTTTTTTCCAAGAGATTTCTTTTTGAAATCAGCATTTCTTAAAGAAAAAAAAAATCTCTTCTAATATTGAGGGGGGTTGCTGACCCAGGTGTGCTACATTCTGGTAACCAAAGCAAATAATTTGCTTTTCTAGGGGCAGCTGGCAAAACTCTGCCACACAAAATGCATCCTGTGATGGGAGTGGGCAGGAATATAAACTCCAGTCTGGTTGTTTATTAGAAAAGAGTTTAGAAGTCCTTGGACAGCAGTTACCTGAAAGCAACTCAGAGGCACATAATGGTTTGCTAGAGCACATCATTCTGAATTTGTGCACAAGCAACACTAATATTTACATTTAAAATACCAAAATATTTAAGTGGGAGAACAGAAAAGTCAAACATGACATTCACCTTTCACCTCCAACATTTCATTTCAAAAGGCTTAAATATTTGCTTTTGGGGTAAAAAAGAAAAATCTCCTTAAGTTTTTCTGCAGGTCAGACTTTACTAAACTTGGAGGGGTTTTTTTTTTAAAGAAATAAGTTTCTATAGAGACAGTGCTCAGGATGAACCTTTTTACCTCTGCTGCACTTGAGGGCGCAGATATTTCAATATAAAAGTGAGCTGTGAGGAGTTTTAAAATAGATTTTATCCTCATAGCTGCTGCATTAACAATGACTGTGCTGTGTAAAAGGAGGAGAGAAGAAAAATTGAGGAGGAAAAAGTGCTGAGTTTCACAAAACAGGTCAGTGACAGGGCCAGCAGCAAGGCTTGAGGGCATCTCCAACTCCCACATGCCAAGTTACTAAGCCATTCCTAAATTATTAAGCCATTCCTAACTCAGAGGAACAACTACGTGCTGGGAAAAGTAATTTTAAAAGTTCAATTTACATTTGACGTTAAGATATTCAATTAATTCAATACTAAGCTATATTTAATAATTTACATTCAGCATTATTCCTGCATTAAGAGCCTCAAAAGCCTCAAAGCTTCTCTAAAAGAAATCCACACCAAGACAAGAAGCACCACCAGAACTAAACTATTGATGTTCAGAGGTAACAGACACTTAAAATAAAAACCCCACAAACACCCAAACCTCCTTAAGGTCAGGTTTAGTAATTCCTAAGCAAACTCACTCAGTCCTCCTCCAGCATATCTCTATATTTTCCTGTATTTCATTTGTGATAAAATTAACTTCACATGCTCAAACCCTTCATAAAAGTGCATAAAAACCATACTTGTTTTAAAATAAAGTTATTCAGAAGCATTAAAAACTCCAAGGTTTTTGCTTACCTTACAGCAAAAGCAGCAAACAGTCACTTTCCCAGCCATAATTTTCGCATAAATACTTCTTTCTTTACTGAAGCTCTTCTTCCCAGCCAGTTTATTCAGTTTTTCCTGCCACATTTTCAATCATTATCATTAAAATCACACTAACGTTAAAAAAATAAAATTAACAAAAAATTAAAACCTTTTAAACTACAAGCCATTAGTTTTTTTCCTGCTGTTTTCTACCATAACTTTGCCACCTAAAAAACCAGCCCTGGCTTCTGCCCTGCTTTTGAAGTTGTGTTCTGACCTTCCCTCTTTAATCCCAGATACTGCCCACCTGTGTCCCAGTGATCTCTCTAATTCTTCCCACCTGGGAGCCACAGAAAAGCTTTATTTGCCAATTTTCCAATCTCACAGCTGGGAAATCAAAGCACGGAGTTTCATTGGCAGGTTTTTCTGAGGGAACAGGATAAAACTCAGCATTTGGGGCTCTTTGGGTCCTGATTGTATGTTTTTGCTGTTAGGAGAGCCCTGAATTCTGAAGGTAAAAAGATATTACTGTTTGGGTATAGTGTCTTTGTGCTTTTTTTTTAAAATAGTTGTTTTGTTTTTTTTTCTCAGGAGTTTTCTGTTAGAGATTTATTTAAAAACAAAGGCCTTGTATTGTAAAAATATTTAAACTTTTTTATAGTAATGGAAATTAAACCTTATAGGTTTTGACCTGGTTTCCCTTCTGGCGTAAAATCAATAATATATTGTAAGTAGCTTGTGCTCAGTTCTTTGTTTTTGTAGCATCAGCATAAAGTTGCTGGATTAAAAATTCTGTTGCTGTGTACGAGGATCTGTTTATATTTAATGTCCTGAGTTGAGTTATAGGCTCACATAGGAAATAAAGCTATAGAAAAAAGCAGCAGCAAAGGTGTTTTCCCATAAAACAAATAAAAATAAATGCTGGAGTAAAGAGCTACGTGGACTGAAGTTTTAAGGAGCTTTTTAGTTGTTGGTTTCCTCCTCAAATACATTTACTGACATTACAAGTGCTGAGCCTCTCTGAAGTGAGATTTTTTTAGTGATCCTAAATGACTAATAGTGCTTTTATGATCAATTATTGAAGCCTTCTTGAGAGAGGAGAGCTCCTCAAACAACAACTGCTTTACAAGGCAGTGCCTGGGTCCCAATACAGAATAAAGCAGCCTTTCCTCCAGTGGCTTATGGTGAAAAGAAATCCATGGGAAGGGGCTGATTTTCTACCCTAACACTCTTTACTGCACGTTTTTTTGTTGAGAGACTGGTTTATTTGTGTTGGTTTTGTTTTTCCCCTTGTATTTTTGTGCCCCTCTCTCAGCTATAAATCCAAAAACAGAACAGCAAGTGGTTTTGCTCAAGAGATTCCTAATTCAAAGTCCTCCTTGAGCCCTCCTGAGGCATGAACTGTGTTTTTTCTACTTACTATATCAATAAGCTGCTTAAATCACTTGAACTGTGTGAGATGAGTTTATGTAGGGAGTCCTGGAGAACAGGATTAATAAAGAGCCAGCACAGGGCTGTGTTCCTGCTGGGTCATAACAGTTCTGGAACAAAACAGAGCTTCTGGATGTGTTTTGGGTGGTGGGGAGTGGGTTTGCAGCACTGGGGGACAGCTCCAGCTCCAGGAGGAGGAGGGAGGTGAAAGGAATAACCTGATATGCAAAAAAAACCCAGTAGAAATTAGATAAAAAGTCCCTCTATGTGCTTCTACCAGCTGAGGTACAAGAACAAGCCACTGGGTGCTGGGCAGGCTCTTGGGATGGTGGGTTTATTAAGTTTTAAGGTTTAAAAGAGTGTGTTTTCTGGAAGGATTTATCATCCAGTGGTTGCTCTGTGGCCCATGAGGGTTTTTACAGGTGTTTGAGTACAGGAGTTGTAGTTTGAACCTACTCCAGGCTTGGGGTCTGCCAGGACCAGTGCAGGAACCCTGAAAAACTCAATTTATAAAGGGTTTTTATGGAATGTTTTTATTTAATGTTGAACATCTGAAGCCTCAGCTGCTGTTTCAGTGCTCTCCCTGCTGAGAAGTGCCTGATGCACCTCCCATGCTTGGGCAGACAGTGTTCCCAAACCCATGGGGAAGAGTTTACCCCTTCTGAAAAAATGATATGCTGTGGAGAGGAGCTGTTGCCCCAAACACCCCAGCAAAAGGCCTGGAGAGGATGTGCTGGGGTGTCCCTGTTTTCCTGCCTGGGAACTGTCACCCAAAGCAGTGAGGTGCCCCTGCCACACCCAAAAGCCCAAGGGAGAACCCCCCGTGCCCCCCATAGCTCTGAGGAGCTTCCTGAAGGGGCTGGAGGTGAAGTGAGGGCTGTGGAATGACTTGTCTGAGATGATGGAGAGGAGATTTTTGCATGTGTAGCCTCCTCTTCCATCCTCCACCCTCTTCTTCCTTATCCCTGTGCATCCCAGCTCCTGGAATTCCCATGGAGGGTGACAACTGGAGGGTGACAACACCTCTACCCCTCCCAGTTCCTGATGCATTGATTCTGTTAAAGCTGAGCAGGGTGCTGGGAATTTTGCAGCAGGGCTTGGGACATCTTCTGTCAGGCTCCCAATGCAGGGAGACAGGCTTGGTGCCTGCTTGGCTCCTGGAGGGCTGGGGGAGGGATCCAAGCCATGGATCTCCACTGATCCATGTCCTGCACTGCAAATCCATGGGGTCTGCAGAGCCTCCCACAGCTGGGAAACCAGCAGCAGGTTTGACCAAGAGTGTGGGGGGAAAAGTTCTGAGGGAATCTGCTCTTAAAATATGGATTAGTGGAGCTGCTCTGTGGGAACTGTTCCATTCTCTAATAATGACCGATTCTGTATCACTCATCCATGTTGGGTGAAAAAAAAATCTCACTTCAGAGAGGCTCAGCACTCGTAGTGTCAGTAAATGTATTTGAGGGGGAAACCAACAGCTAAAAAGCTCCTTAAATTTGCTGCTTAACAACTAAGATTTAGTAGGGTGAACAACTAAAAAGCTCCTTGAATTTGCTGCTTAAAACATCGTGTTTTAAGAGAGAACAGCTGTTCTGGAGAGGAGGAGCCAAATGCTGCTCTTGTTCCCATCTGAGCCTGGGAGGGGCAAATAAAACTTTAATGAAACTGGATGCAGAAGGGTGACTTTTATCCAAGTTATTGTCTTTGGTATCAGTTGGAATCTGAGGTTTGATCTTTGTGCAGTGTTTGTTGTCTTTCTGTAAGTGCTTGCAAAGCTCTGTCCTGAACAGGTAAGGTGCTAAATTCCTATGGAGCTTCCAAGTGTTGTGCCCCTCATTAAGGACTTCATAAAAATTGCTGTGTTTTGTAAAAAAGCAGAATATTCTGAGTTGCAGGGGACCACAAAGATCATTGAGTCCAGTTCCTGGCTCTGCACAGGGTTTATTTTCATCCCTGGAGAGAGAAAGAACATCAATCCCTGATTTTCTGGTGAAGTCTGTAGGAATTCTGTGTAGGTGGGGTTACACAGAGGGGGAGAGAGACCTTGAAACTGGAGTCTGATATCCGAAAGCACAGTCTGGCAGCTCTTTCTCTTAGGGTTTAGAAACACTTTCATAACTGCTCCTAAAGGGAAGAATTTTTGTCCTGTATTCCAGAGCTTCCCTTTGGCACCACGATGGGTAAAGGTGTTTGATTTGCCACCCCCTGTGTACGAGGGAAAGGAATTTCTGAGGTGATTTTTTAAAACTTGCCCCCCTTTGTGACTGCACTGGGGTGAAGCTGAAGATGGGCTGTCAAGGACTCTCAGGCTGCCTAAAAAATGCCCTTTGGGAGTGAGTTATGAGTTGCACCCATTAAATGTAGACAACCAATTAGTGCTTGATTTGGCTTTTCGCTCATCAGTGTAAAATTAAATCCCTTTTTAGGATTTTTTTTCTTCTCTCCTAGAAACTCCAAAAGAAAACCACAGAGCAAGTATTTCCAGCAAGGCTAAAAGCTTTAATCCTGCAATTTGTTATCTAGGAAAGAGAACAAAGCTAATGTATCTGTGTGTTTATGATCCGAGGAGTGTGTGTGATTCTTCCAAGAGTGTCTTTCTAACCCTTGAGTGACGAATCTGATTTTTCTTTTTTTTTTATTTCTTTTTTCCAGGCTGGATTTTTACTGCCTCCAAACTTAACTGTTTTAACACTGGGGCTTCTCCTTCAAGGAAAAAAAAAAAACCAAACATATATTTTGCTGCTGGAAACGAGCTGCACCTCACCCACATGACTGGTCTTGGCTATTAATCCCAGCTGATGGCAGGGAGGGGCTCTTGGGGGAGGCAGCCATGTGGTGAACATTGAGCACAGTGTTTTTTCTCTCCTTTCCACACGAGCCAAACTGTTCTGTGCTGCCGTGGATGTGAAGTCCCTGCCCTGCCTCTGCCTCTTCTCCTCCCCAAACTCCCCGGGCCTCAACCAGCAGCTGCAGAGCCCTGAAAGCTCTGCCCGGGTCCGGATGGAATATGGACAAGGGGATGGATAGCAGGAGGGGAGAAAGAGTGAAGTTGGTTATTTTTCTGGCACATGGATGCAATTACACTCAGTGCATTCCAGAGGCGTTCCTTTGAATCCTGTGCAGGTCTGCCTGCTGTTCCTGGGAGAAAGGGAGGAAGAAAAAAGGGAGGAAAAGTCCCTCTTGCTTGGAGACGGAATGTCTGCACTTCCAATCCTCTTCTTAGGTAGGTTTTGTTTAGTTTTTTTTTTAATCCAACTTCCACGGGGCTCCTCTGTGCGAGTGAAATTCGTTCCTGGTGAGGTGGAGAGAGGGGTTTGTGAGGCAAAAACTTTCATGGAAAACTGTAATTTCAGCGGCGTTTGGGTTCTGATGCTTTCCTCGTCGCTTTATTAGCAGGTTGATCACCAGAGATCTCTTAATATCCGGATTAATTTTAAAATTGGTAGTTAAGTGGACTCATTTGGGAACGTGTGTCTCTTGTTTTTGCTTTTCACCCATAAACTAATGAGGGGCTTGAGCCTCTCTGGCAGAAAAAGGTGAACAAAATGTCTTTGTTTCAGGCGCAGTGTCAAATTTGTGTGACTGTTTTGATTTGCTTGGGCACTCAGCTTTCGGGGGTTCTTTCTTTTTTTTTTTTAAATAAAAAGGGGTTATTGTTTCCAATGGATGGTTAAGATTGGAAACAGATGGGTTGAAGTGCAAGAGGGAGGAGTTGGGGGAGAAAAGGATGGGAGAAGGGACGTGAAGGGGAAAGGGAAGGGAAGAGAGAGAGGCTGCTGAAAGAAGGGAAAGAGGTGGAGGCTGATTGAGTAGGAGAGGAGTGGAAAATGGACAGGAGACCTTAGAGGAGAGGGAAAGGAGAAGAGCTGCCTGTTAAAGCTGCAGCCTGTGGAGAGTTGGCAGAGCCGAGGTCTGGGAGGGGGGTTTATCTCCCGGTCTGGCTCGGGAGCAGCCTGGGTTTGTGCCCCTCTGGGGTGTGAGGAGTGAGCCCCTGTCTCTGCTCTGCTCCCCACACCCTGCTGACAGCCCCTCAGCTCCCACCTCTGCCCTTCCCCGGGCAAAGACCGGGAATTCCGCGTCTCCCCGGGCACCTGGATACAGGTGTGGAAAAGTGGGCTGGTCCTTGGTTCCCTGGGAGGAGCTGAGCCCCACAGGATGCTGCATTTCTGTGGCTGGGCACGGGCAGAACAGGGGTTTTGAGCAGCCAGAATGAAATGGTTCAGGGACAGCCCAGTCCCTTCAGTCTCAGGTGTGGAATGTGGACCAGAGAGATTTTAATTTTTTTTTTTTTTTAGCCATCTGAAACACAATAAAATTTGTGGAGCTGCCGAATAAATTGTAAAAAAGCCGTTTGCTCTAGAGATTGCTGTCAGCAAAGGTTTTGTCTGTAGGAATGGGACTTGGACATGCTGGAGAACCTTCAGGGAGCAGTTTGTCCCCCCTGCACATCTGCTTTGGCCAGCTGTGTGTCCCTGTGGTGGGGAGGGCATTTAAAGAACACCCCAGGAGGTGAGACAGCAAGTTTAGGGACAGCTGAGCTTCTGCCAGAGGTGTCTGGGCTGCTCAGGAAAGTGGATCTGTGGAAATCAGGGAGGCAGAAGGGCAGGTTGCTGGTGGAGAACTGCAGTCTCTGATCCTGTTCAGCTGCTGAATATTCCCACACATTGAATGCTTGGAGCAAAGGGAATAAACTGCTGCCACAGGAAAGGGGTGGGTTTGGCTGTGATGTAATGACAACTTACCTTTGCTGCTTTTATTTATGAAACACGATGGGCTTTATCACTTTATCTAGATGGGCTTTATCACTTTATCTAGATGGGCTTTATCACTTTATCTAGATGGGCTTTATCACTTTATCTAGATGGGCTTTATCACTTTATCTAGATGGGCTTTATCACTTTATCTAGATGGGCTTTATCACTTTATCTAGATGGGCTTTATCACTTTATCTAGATGGGCTTTATCACTTTATCTAGATGGGCTTTATCACTTTATCTAGATGGGCTTTATCATTTTATCTAGATGGGCTTTATCATTTTATCTTTTATCTTTGCCATCTGAGCATCTCCCCCACGGCAGGAACACAGAGGTGCAGAATAAAAGGCCTCACCTCAGTCAGGTTTCTCAGCCTCTCTGTGGGAGTTGTCCAAGCACTGGATGCAGCAAAACCTGAAATATTATGTTTCCTGGTCCTACACTGGTCATTGAATTGTCCTTTTCTTTCCTCTGCTTTACCTGCCTCGTCAACAGGTGACTTGGTCTTTGTGCCCTGTGTGCAGCTTCATTCCCCAACATCAGAAGCATGCTCCAGGGAAAAGGAGGGAAGCACAGTGGTTCCCTGTTCCTGGATCACCCTGAGTACAAGGAGGCTGGGGAAACTCATTTCCTGGCTAGAGAAAGTCTATCAGCACCAAAAACCAAAGTCACCATTGGCACTTCTATACCTTTTTAGCTGCAGAAAATCCATAAAAGTGAAAGGCTGGAGTGGGAAAAAAAGTTTTTAGAGGAGCCTTGAAAGGAGGGTTGCCTGGTTTGGGGTTTCATTATTAAACATACCAAGAGCATGGCTAATATATACACTCCTTTACACTGTTTACCTCTCTGGGGCACGTGTGGGGAGACAGGAAACAGGAGGCAATTTGTTTGAAGGAGACTTTTAAAACAAGACAAGATTAAAGACTCTTCTAAGTGTTGACAAGATGCTCACTTTGCCAGTAAAGGCTGGGGGGAATGAGGCAGGAGGGGAAGGTGGTGCATGTTATTATGTGTGTTACTTGTGTGTGACCTCTGATTCTCATCCCGGGTCAAAATTGTTTCAGACACCACTGCAAATCAAAATTGATTTGATTTTTGAACATCAAAATGGAAATTTCTGAGGGAAATAACTGTGGTTCTTAACTTCTGAGTGGAAAAACTTCATAATAGAATGTTGTGTAAAAAAGAAAAAAGTGACAAATGCTTTCATTTAAAAGTTTTACTGAATTGCTTTAAATTTTCAGGGGTGGGAAATCTGCTCTGCTTTCTTTCACCCCCTTCAATTCCGTCATGCATATTTTTAATGAGCCTTCCATTCAAGTAAAAAGCTGATTTTTGTAATCAAAGGTGGGTGATGGTTTTGATGATGGTTTTGACACTGGGTTTGTGCTTTTCCTTCACTTGCTGGCTGGTGTGTGTGCTCTGCCCTCCAGAAACCCATTGATTTAGGATTCAGAGCAGCAGATGTGCCAAACTAAATCAGTCCTCCAGCTTTCTGGTGTCCTGCTGTTGGCAGTGAACCTTCACAGTGGTGTTGAGGGTCGCTCACCCCAGTGTGTGTGAGGGTTGTCTGACCCAGATGTGC
The DNA here is from genome assembly GCF_009829145.1 of Chiroxiphia lanceolata. Classification (NCBI taxonomy): domain Eukaryota; kingdom Metazoa; phylum Chordata; class Aves; order Passeriformes; family Pipridae; genus Chiroxiphia; species Chiroxiphia lanceolata. The sequence goes on along the minus strand of NC_045659.1, from coordinate 3,515,553 downwards.
TGAACTGGGGGGTTAGACTGGTCTTCTCCTGCAGTGTGCCCTGTCACATCTCCCTTTCCCCAAATCCTTGCAGTGCTATGCCCCAGCAAAGCCAAGAAACGCTGCAATGTTGGGGATTTTTAACAAAAAACCCCACACTCCTGCTCTCAGTGAGGTCCCCGGGACCAAACCCATCACCCAGTTTTCTGGTGTCCTGCTGTTGGCAGTGAACCCTCACAGTGGTGGTAAGGGTTGGCTGAGCCAGATGTGCTGAACTGGGGGGGTTATCCTGGTGTTACTGGGGTGGGAGCAGCTGGAGGAGCAGGAATCCCTGGTGTAGAGATGGAACTGAGCCCCGAGGTTGGGAGTGTCTGAGCCCTGCCCGGGGGCTGCACTGAGCCCCCACACTCAGATTATCTCACTGCACTGAGAGAAAGGTCAATGTGCAGATCCCTCCCAGTGCCTGCTGGAGTGAGGAATCTGCTCTGACAGCCCAGGTATCCACCAGACCTGGAGCTGGAGGATCCGCTCGGATCCGGGAGCGGCTCGGCAGGTCAGCCCGGGGCTGTGCTCTGCTGGAGGAGTCTGCCTTCTCTCCTCTTCCAGGAGACAGTGTGCCTGTCACATCTCCTTGGGATCCCTCTCCCCAAATCCTCACAGTGCTGTGCCTCAGCAAAGCCAAGAAATGCTGCAATGTTGGGGTTTTTTTACAAAAAACCCCCCACACTCCTGCTCTCAGTGAGGTCCCCGGGACCAAACCCATCACCCAGTTTTCTGGTGTCCTGCTGTTGGCAGTGAACCCTCACATTGGTGGTAAGGGTTGGCTGACCCTGAGATCCCTCTCCCTAAATCCTTGTGGTCCTGTGCCCCAGCAGAGCCAAGAAACACTGCAATATTGAGCTTTTCTAAAAAAAAAACCAAACCACTCCTGCTCTCAGTGAGGGGAATTTTCTAATGGCATGCTCTGTCTGGAAGTAGTAAAAGACAGACAGTTTTCAGGTTGCTTAAAACAAAACTTTATGGGATCTTTATTTCTGCTGATTTTCCAGGTATTTTCAAAATTTCTCAGTGGTAACTAATATATAATATATAGTAGAGTGTATATGTAGAATAGTATATAATATACTTGCTATTTTCTAGTTTTCTCTGGCCCCTTATTTTGCCTTTGACTATTTGTTTCCTGGTGTACTTAAAAGCTTGGTGGGGCAAGGGGTTTGCCCCATTTATCAGTGATAACAGCATTTAATACACTTGCTATTTTCTAGTTTTCCCTGGCTCCTTCTCCTGCCTTTCACCTTGTTTCCTGGTGTACTTAGAAGCTTGGTGGGACAAGGGTTTTGCCCTGTGTTTTTACAGCACTTTGCCAAAACAAAGCCTTGGCTCAGGAGTGGAGCACAAAACCAAAATATTTGTGCTGTGAAAAGGGTTTTGTTGCTGGGTTTTTTTGGAGTTTCATGTCCTCTTTGTGTCATTGGATTCTGAAGGACTGCAGGTAACTTCATGTTGTATTTAGCTCAAAAAGCTTTTCACAAGGGCAGCATCATGTAGGTGATAATTGGTGAAAGTTTATGACATAAAATCCAAAAAAACCCAGTCAACAAAACATCAACTTTATTCAAGATTCAGCCAGTTACAACAGTGTGAATTTAATTCTAAGACAGGGCAAAAAGCTGTTTATTGTAACACTGCTCTGGGAATACCTAAGGAAAGGAATTAAGGGAAGCAATATGTCCATTTGGGGGGATTCAAAGGAGACAGACACAATTGAGTTGTTCCCTGGCACAATATCAGGGTTAACAATCCTTGTGAGACACTCAAATTCTTCTAAAGCCAGGGGTGGTTTGCATCAAATATCTTCTGTCAAGACACTCAATGAAAAATGCTCTGTTTTGCTCCAGTAGTGCTTTGTTTTATATGGAATAGTTTGGATTTTTAACGTTGGAAAAAGTTTATTTTGGGGGGTTATTTTTATCCTTTCCGCTTTTTCCATTTTACCCCGTGGAAGAAGAAGAGGAGGAGGGGGGAAAAAAAAAAATAACCTGCCAGAGTGAGGAAAAGCAGGATGCCAAAATGGAGCTGGAATTGGGAAGATGAGTTTATTTTGTGGGAAATAGTTCGGGGGAGGGCAACTTTTCTGAACTTCCCGCAGAAAACAAGTGATGTTTTGCCTCGTGGGTCTGTTTTGGGGGGTGCTCTGGGCCACTTCAGGAGGACACTTTGTGCAAGAGCAGCACAAGCTTCCCAGGAATGCCACTGCACAGCCGGCTCGGGGATATCCCGGGGTTTTATCCTCGGGATCACAACGAACGCCCCCTGTTTTCCTCCAGGCGAAGCCGGGGCTTTGCAGGGAACTGAGCAGGTTGGGGTTGGAAAAGAAATGTGAACAGTCACTCTGAGAGTCTCGAGTGCGTTTGGAACATCTTCTGTGTCTGAGTCTTTGCTACACTGGGCTAAATGACTGGGAGTGTGTAAAGCAGCAAGAAAATGGGCTGCTAAAAGCTGCTTTTTGTGCCTCTCCCCCCCAGCTTTAGTCAAATTATTCCTTTTATTTCTAACTCCTTCTACTTCAGCGTTTGTGTTTTGTGTGATGTAGTTATTTAACACACCTGAGGGAAGGCTTGGCTGAGGTGCACACACAATATTGTGAATATCTTGTGCACTAATGTGTTAAGAGGGGGCTGCTCTGGCTGCAGAGGGAATTTGGTGGTGTCCTGTGGAAAAGATGAATGGGGCTCTCTTTTTTTTTGTTGTCTTTTTTTTTTTTTTTTATTGCCCCCCCCAAGCTGTTTCTTCATCTGTTTTTAGAAATGGTTGGTTTGCCCAGCAAAAAGTCAAGGGTGAGGTCTGGGAATAGATACTCAGATGACGGGAAGGTGGAGGATGCAGGAAGCACCAACAATGGAAAATGTGTGAAGTGATGGTGGAAAGTCAACAGAAGTGAGGGTGAACTTCCTGCTTCTCCCTTCAGTGCTGGGTGGAATCACTGCCCACCTCTGCCAGCCAGGGGTTCAAACCTTGCCCAAAATATGCATTTCCCCAGACAGAACCCAGCGAAGGTGCATGTAACACAAACTGGGAGCTCTAGGCTGGGTTAGCAACACAGAATCAGGCTGGTCCTTCTTCCCAGAAATGTCTCAGTCCTAGGAAAAGCAGCTGGGCAATGTGAGGAGGGATGGGCACTGCCCTGCTCAGCAAAGCACCATGGCCAGACTTTCCTCAGCCACTCTTTGGTATTTGGTTTATTCTTCACTTATTCAACAGCTCTGAGTTTCCTTTGCAACAGGTTGCAAAGAGGACTGAGTGTAAGATGCATCAAAGGTGGTGCATGGGATGAAACAAATCCTGTCCTCAGCTGCTCCTTCACCTCCAGAAAAGCATTTTGGCAGCTCCCAAAGGCAAATGTTGTAACTCAGCCCTTTCCCTCATGGGGCAGACCCAGACTGAGGGCGTCACATTTGCTGTCCTACAGCAATCAATGGGCATCACAGCCCTCTTTGAGCCTGTCCCTCCTCCCCTGGAGCTGCCACTCCACTTTTGGGGCTGGAGAGCGAGTCTGAAGCCTTTGGTGTGTGTGTGTGTGACTGGGTGGAAAGGTTGGAGTTCAGCTTAGTGCCTGCAGTTTCATTGCCTTTGGAAGGAAAAGGTCAGTGCAGATCCTGCTGTGTTGGTAACATGCCCTGGCAGGGGGGAGGCTGCTCTCCTGGAAAGGCTTCTGAACTGGAGCGTGCAGGGTTAGAGGCAAGGGATGACCATGGCCAGGCTGGCTTTGCAGCTCCCTGGGAAGGGTCACACTTGGATAAAGCTCTGGGTAATTCAGTCCAGCAGGGCCATACTGGGTAGAGAATATTTAAAGCCCATCTAGCAGGAGGAAGCCAAGATGAGGTGGGTGCACACAGCCTAAAGGTGATGCAGCAGTTGCTCCCTAAAACCTTTGCAGCTCTGATTCAAAGCCATTTTCCTCCTGATACAGCCTCAAATGTGGGTGGAAATAGTGATGGGCAGATCACTGACAAACAGCTACATCTGGTCGAGCTGGAGGGACTTATCCTTATTTTCTAATAAGATACTTGCTCAAGTATTAATGGATTTTCAGTGCCAACGTGCTGAGAAACTCCACTCCTGGTGTGAAGGGCTGCTGTGTTACCAGAAAAACCTCACAGGAAGGAAACTCTGGGCTGTGTGTGCTGAGTCTGAGTTACTTTGTGCTGCATATGAAAAAGAAAAATCTAGTTTTTCTATCCAGCATATACCTGTGGAGTCTATTTTGGCTGTAAGGTCTTTGGAGCAGAGACTGTTTCCCTAAGTGTCTGGATGGTATTAAGTACAAAGGGAGAGGCCTTTTCAGAATGGGAGCATGAAAAAAGAGAAATTCCATTCCATTCCCTTTGTGCTTCATCAAAAAATATTGGAATCAGGTGGTTTTCCAGTATTTGGAATATTTGAGATGTGTGCTGGCTGAGTCTCATAGCTCAGACTGCTCAATCTATGTCTTTCCCTAAAGGACTGATAAAATTTTAAAGGCCATGGCAATGTGTAATATCATTGTGGACTTTTTTCTGTCCTGTAGGGCTGCAGAGAGCCAGGAAATCCTGGGGTGTCTTTGTATGTGCAGGGGGTTGTCTTTAATATAACACAGCAAGCTTTGAATATTGAACTAAACCAGAGCCAGCACTTTTTTTTTTTTTTGTTAAAAAAAAAAAAATATTGCAGGGTTTTCAACCTTGAAGGCAAATCACTTTATGACTTCATTGTTTAAATTTAGGTTTTGTTTTGCGGGGGGATCGTTAGACTTGAAGCAAAAGCCTTGTAGCCCAGGGACTGTCACTTCTGATTACTTCCAGTGACACTTCCAATTATTTCCAATCACAATTCCAGGGACAAGAGGAAAAAAGGAGCCATGTTCTCCAACATCAGGGCTTTTTTCTTTCCCCCCCCCCCCCTTTTTTTTTTTTTTTCCTGAACAAAGGACAATTTATCAAAGCTCTGCAGGAAAAAAAAGGTACCCAGAGCCAGATTTGGAAGTCTGCTGTGGTGGGGTAATTCCAGACTAAATCTGCTGGAGTGAGACTCGAGGCTGGTGTTGGGAAAATCCTGCTGCTGATCCTGCCTTGTTGAGTAATATTAAGGAAATTGCTTCATTTTCCCCAGACATTAACTGGCACTAGCACTCATTTCAGAGCAGCAGCATGAGGCTGCAGTGCATGTCTGCTAAATGCTCTCTGGGTCTTGTAAGACATGAGCAGGCAGAAGTGCTGCTCGTGGAAAGCCAACAGCTTAGTGTGCTCAAAAATGGGAAACCAGGGACATGGAATACAGGGTTTGGTGCAGTGTGTTTTGCCCAGATGAACCTGAGCTGCTGGGTGCTTCCAAAAAAAAAAATAAAAAAATGAAGCAGCACACGATTGCCAATGGAAGCTGGGGCACCACCTCATTTTCAGATGTCTCTGGTAGCATTACTTGAAATTCCTGGAGCATGAAACCAGTCTTAAAATGGTGTGAGAGCTTTCAGTCACACTTAGTGAACTGTTTCACTGGGCTGTGAGGGGAGCTGGACCTTCTGAGTGAGGGGTTGTTGGTGACTGCGTGCTTTATTTGCTTTATGGTGGTTCAGGGCCCCACTGAGAGCAGGGCTCTGCAAACCCTGGGGACACTCTTGGATACTGTACTTCAAGATGAGCAGCAAACCTGGTCTGGTGTTTGGGGCCAGATGTTTAAGAACCTGAGTTAATTTGCAATGCTAAATAGATTCCAAAAGAAACATCAAATGAAATTCAGCTTTGTGTGGTGACTGAGGGTGCTCCACCTCTAAAGTGGGAATGATACTTATCATTAATCTACTTTTAAAGTGGGAATGAAGTTCTAGTGATTGCTTCTTACTGCCATAAACCCCCTGTTGCAGTTCCTAAAGTGCTGGTAGTGTTCCTTCTGTGTGTTTTTTCTGGTGTGCCAGGGGTCGGATGCCACTGGGAGCCACCTGTGCCAGCTCCATCCCTTCCTGTGAGGGAAATCTGATGTGTCCTTGTGGAATCAATGCTGCTGTGACATGGCAAACACTGGGTGTTTGTCACCTGAGCACGAACATTTGTCAGGGAAGCTCAGGAGCTCAGTTCCAGATGAGCAGTTTGGCAGTGGGCTTGTTCTGAGACCTTCAAGGTGTTCCTGGCCTTCAGCTCTGCTGCTCTCCTGGCATTTTGTGTTTTGGTGCCTGCAGCAGGTGGATTCCATTGCAGGCTTCCATCCCAGAGTGTCACTGAGGTGGCACTTTGGGAGAGCTCAGTGCTGGTCCCCAGGAGCACCAGCATCTCACAGGAGGAGCTGTTTGACTGAGCCCACACCAAGGGATGGATGTTTCCACAGTGCAGCTTTGTCTAGTCCTCATGTGGTCTGTGCTGTGGGCAAAACCTCTCTTCCCTTCCATTGTTTCAAGCTCTTGCTTGGAGACAAAGGGAATTTTAACCAGACAAAGCATAGCTTTTGTGTTGACAAATGCTGGGATTTTTTTTTTTAAATTTATTATTTCTTTTCAAAGGGGATTTTTAAACAGTTGTGTCTTCTGGTCAAAGAGGCATTCAGGATGTCTGGATTCCAGCCTTGATTTGGCCAGTGACTCAGTGATTTAGCAATTCAGGCCCCATTTTTAAGTGCTTGTTAGCTTAGAGTGTCTCCATTTCAAGGATTGGTACTTTGGAGGATGTGAGTGTTAAGGACACACGATTTGGTCACACCAGCTCTGTGCTGTGAGGGGTCCTTTAACCACTCCAAGTTTTGGGGATGCACTTGAAAATGCTTTCTGCTGCTTTGTGCCTCAGCTGCTGTTCTGAGCACTCACAAGGTAACAACCTTTCCCTCCTGAGCTGTAAAAGGTTCTGAAATCACTGTAGAAATGGAGCTGCAGAATTCCAGAGCCTGTGGTTTAATGGGGGGAAAGTCTTCCCATCGGTGTCACTCTCAGTGCCAAATGGATCCCAGCTTGTCTGGCTTTGTCAGCTCCTTCCATTTAGCCTGAGGCTGCCCCTGGAGCCAAAAAAAAGGACAATTCTGCAGCTGTCAGTGAATTCAGACCCAACATGACCTGGGACAGGAGGAGCTCAGAACTCTGCTGCTCCCAGGATAACGATCCTGCATTACACAATACTCTTTCCTCTAATTACTTGAGCTTTTTCCCATTTAGTAATGCCCTGGGCACTGTTGCTTCCATTGTGGGACAGCAGTGGGCACATTCTCATCAGGAAAAGGCACTGAGGGACAGCAATGGGCACATTCCCATTGGGAAAAGGCACTGAGGGACAGCAATGGGCACATTCCCATTGGGAAAAGGCACTGAGGGACAGCAGTGGGCACATTCCCATTGGGAAAAGGCACTGAGGGACAGCAATGGGCACATTGGCATTGGGAAAAGGCACTGAGGGACAGGAATGGGCACATTCCCATTGGGAAAAGGCACTGAGGGACAGCAGTGGGCACATTGGCATTGGGAAAAGGCACTGAGGGACAGCAGTGGGCACATTCCCATTGGGAAAAGGCACTGAGGGACAGCAGTGGGCACATTCCCATTGGGAAAAGGCACTGAGGGACAGGAATGGGCACATTCCCATTGGGAAAAGGCACTGAGGGACAGCTGTGGGCACACTGGCATTGGGAAAAGGCACTGAGGGACAGGAATGGCCACATTCCCATTGGGAAAAGGCACTGAGGGACAAGAATGGGCACATTCCCATTGGGAAAAGGCACTGAGGGACAGCAGTGGCCACATTCCCATTGGGAAAAGGCACTGAGGGACAGCAGTGGCCACATTCCCATTGGGAAAAGGCACTGAGGGACAGGAATGGCCACATTCCCATTGGGAAAAGGCACTGAATGCAGTGGAGTCTGGGGTGTATCAGGTACCTTCCCCTCTCCACATCCTTCTCTGTGAAGCACCAGGAGACAGGAGGAAAGACAAAACCAGGACGTGGATGGAATAAACTGGCTCTTATTGCACCAAGTAGATGATCTTTTCTTGGATTTTAAGTGCTCTGAGGCCAGGACTGTTCCTTTGCTTCTTTGCACCTTTCCCTGCAGCTCTGCAGATTCAAAAGCTTGCACAGCAACCCAAAACATCTTAAATTTGATTTTCCTCCTGTCTAAATGAGCCAGGCACCAGATTAACTTTTATTTGTGTAATTCTAGAGCATAAATTCATGCAGTGAGAAGGCAGAAAACTTGGGGACTGAAGGTACTCAGATTAATTCTTTCCTTATTTGCTCTCCTCCTTAGAAACACCTTTAAGCAAAAAGATGGGGGGGGGAAGGAAAAGCTGATTATTCATGCATGTGGAATGATTTTAACTAGCCAGTTAGACAATATTGACATTTAATTTTTCCTCCCTTGTTAGTGGTTTTCTGAGCACTGCTGAGGACTGTTCACTGTGACATTCTTTGTTTCCAGAAGCCAATGCACAGATAACTGACACATGCTTGATTTTATAGATTATAATGCTGGTGTATGGCATGTCCTACCCCAGCTCAGGAATATTAAGTGACTGTTAAATTAAGTGAAGGATAAAAAGCCTAATTTTTTGCTGTGATTTACTACAGCTGGAACACATATCCTGTATTACCATCACTTCATGGAGGCTGTGCTGGGCAGAGGAATGTCCTTTTATCTTGACAAAGGCTGCCTTCCCTGAGGAGAATCCTTTGAATGCAAATACTTTTTATCACTTTGCAATGGCATGTGACATATGTAAGAACCTCTCCCCTTCCAGTGCCACTCCTGCCTGTCTTCCCTGCTCCCAGAGCAGATTTGGAGACTCTCCCCCATGACAAACTCAGCTTTGCTCCTGGCTGTAGCTTTCCTAGTTCCTGTCCTGGGGGTTGTCCTCTCAATATTTCCTTTTCTGCAGCCCTGTGCATGGAAAACCCAGAAAAACAGCAGCTCCAATAGCTCCTGGCATCCTCTGTGCTGATGAGACATGCTTGGAGTGTGCTGGAGCTCTTTTAACTCTTATGTGCACAACTTCTCTGGTGGTTTTGGGGCTTTTTATGGGATTTGGGGTGTTTGCTGTAAATCTCCAGGTCCTGGCAGTGTCACAGTGGGGTGGAACATCTCTCCACACTGAAAGCACCTGATAGAGCAAGTCTGGCACCAGAACAGCTTCAGCCCATGGGAGGCAAATTAATTTCAAGGAACTTATTCCAGGAGGGATTAGCACTGCTTTTCCAGCCCTGCTGCTGATTTAAATGCTTCTTCACTTTTTTATGATCATCTTGTATAAGCAGGGAGGGGAAAAAAACCCACTAAAAAGTAAATAAATTCTGTTTCTCTAAAGCGTCTGTGTGAAGCAAATTGGAGCTGAGCTCACTCTTTTATTGAAAAGAAATTTTGTAGCACCCTTCCTGTGTGGATCTGCCTGGCAGTGTGATCTAATTCCCTGGATTTAGGAGGTTTGTGTTGTCCTTCTCTTTTGAGTATATCCAAGTCTCTTCATCCCTTTATGTCTTATTGTGCCAGCTTCAGTCTCACTTCTGCTGTGACCCTGGGCCATAAATGCTTTAGTTCATGGTGGGGAGAGACAGTGTGTGGTCTCCTTGTTACTTTGATGACAATAAATTTATAATAAAAATAGTAAAATATTAAATAATTCTAATAGAATAATTAAAATCAGTAATGAAATAGATAATAACATAAATTACAGTGAAAATAAATTTGATAATCTTATCAGCAAGTGAGGAGAGTGGGGTGGGGGGAGGCTGTCAAAGGGGCTGTGGTTGCTCTCTGGTTTAAGTAGCTGGGTTTAGGCTGGGTTTGAGTTATAAGAGGAAAGGGCAGTAGGAGCTGTATATCCCTGATCTGGAGGAAACAACCCTGCTCATGGCTTTAAATCATTCTGGGGTTTTATTTTTCTGTGTCAGCACTGTCAGAGCCTATAATCCTCAGCCAAAAGAGGCCATCCTACCCTACCAAGAGAAGGACTTCAAGTGAGGAATCCCCTTCAGCAAGGATGTGACAAGCAGACTGACAATGTAAGATATAAGAAAAAAAATATCCTGAGCCAATATGCATAAAATTAGGGCCTGATTATGATGCAGAATTAAAAATAAACCAGGAAGAATTCCCCTAGCAGAGGGAGCTGGTGGAGAGCAGCACGAGGGGCAGCACTTGGTGCCAGCCATGCATTCTAACAGCACTAATTGAGCAGGTAATGATTATTATGCATGATGTATAAACCCCCTCCATCCCCAGCTCAGCCTGGGCAGGCAGGGAAGACTCCATGTAGCAGATAAGTGTTATTCCTGCAGACACTTTAAATAGCAGTCACTGTTCATATTCTCCTGTCCCTCTCTGATGCAGGAGTGGTACATAATATATGAACTTTCAGAGCAGATGCCAGGGAGAATGTCCTGGGCAGCTGTGAGGGATTAAAGATACCAGAACATGAGACTTGCTTGGGTCCTGAGCTGGGCTGGGGATGTTCAGACAGGTTGGTCTGATGGGCAGGGCAGCTCTGCTCGTGGTCTGGCTTTCAGGTCTTCTGGAAAACTGAGCAAGACACTTCCCTGGTGCTGCAGGTGGAGAATTCCTGCATGGAAAATGGCATCTAAACCATGGCAGGGTCTTCACAGCAAAAGAGTCAGAATTGTTGCTAAGGAGACAAGATAAGAATCTCTGGCTTTGCTTGTAGTTCCAGTGGTGACTTTGTAGTCTACTGGAATGAAAATTTTCCCTCTTAAAACTCAATTCTGGTGCTCATTAACTCGCCTCATCTCAACTCTAATCCCAGGAGGTGGTTTTATGAGTCCTTTGGGAGCCTGGGCTTCCCCAGCTGTAAAAAGGGAAATATCTCATTATATAACGTGGTTTATGGTGTTCAGAGCAAATGTGGAGTATTGCTCAATAGTTTGATCATGTTTTTTATCATCCTGCCCTTTGCAGGGAGCTTATAGCTGCTGTCTGCTTGCATTTGTATTCCATGTCACTGGGATGTAACTGTGCTCTGACAGAGCCAGCTCTTTCAGCATTTAGGGAGGAAGAGTTTGAAGTCTTAAGGAGCCACACAAGTCCTTGCTTGAATTCTTTATAAATCTTGTAGGAAGTACACTCAGCCATACTTCCTAGAAGAGGAAATGCTGGAGTCCTGTCTCCTGTGTTTAGAATAAACAGAATCCAGATAATTTAATCTAAAAGGAGAATGTTCTTTTGAGGATAAACAGCTTGAATAAAACATTTCTGAGCAAACCCATGACAATGTCCCCCCCCTTGAACCAGCAGTTTGTATCCTGCAGGATGCCAGGAGCAGCTGGATGATCAGGGGAATTGGCCTCACCACAAACCAGACTGTGAATCTTGCTCAGAAATACCCTGTTCTGCCTTCCCCAGTCAGCCTGGTACCTGCAACCATCCCAAAAAATCCTTCAGGATCAACCAGGACCCTGCAAGTGGGCACATCCTATTTGGCTTATCCTGTGTAAATGTCAAATAAGACCCACTGCCTGGCAGATATTGGGTTTATTTCTAGATGCTAATGAGATCCAGATGGACCCTGCTGTAGTCTGGGCTGATGAGCTGCTGTCATCTCTGGAGCCACTGGATGGGTTTTTTCCCCCCCCCTTGTTTACTAAGCAAAAATAACAAACAATTTCCAGTGTTAGGAAGCTGCTGCAACTTTTTGCTGAGCTTGCTGGGCTCGAGGAAGGCAGGGAGCAGCCTGGGAGGGTGAATTCAGGCTCAGAACAGGGAAATGAGGGGTGTCTAGTCCTGTCATTCCCCACAGAGCCAATGGGCTCGTTAATTGGCAGTGCAAAATTCACACATTAAAGCTGTGTCCTGGACTGAGTGCCAGCTCTTAATGAGCATGTGTCACAGAATAACAGGTACAAAAAGGGTTGGGATACCCACTTAGCCTGTTAGCTTGTTTCCAGTTATTAACAGGAGCTGGTTTGAGGGCAAAAATACAGCAATCGGGTAGGAAAAAAACCCCAAAACTTCCTCAGCGAGTTTTTTCCCCTCAGCAAACATAATGCACTCATTTATCCATAGCTCCTCCTGCCCATAGGTTTTGCCACAGTTATTCATGTCACAGTTGCATCAGGCTCTGACAGATGCCTTGGAAACTCTCGGGTAACCCCTAAGAAGTGTTTGATTTCTCTCGCTGAGATTCAGCCTGTGTGAGTCAGACTCTCCTGCCTGAGAGCAAACATGGAAATAAGGAGCTGGGAACTACAGGATCAGAGGGGATAACAGTTGATCTGAGTGAGGGTTTCACTCCAGAAGGGCCCAGCATTGGGTGGAGGTGGAAAAAAACCCCCAAGTGACAGGATGTGAAATCACAGGGTTACGTGGGGAATTTATGGCTGAATATTAGGCAGAAAATGATGTATTTGGATACTTGAAGAAATAAATTTAACTTGTCACTGAGCCTTCAAAGTTACTTCTATTCAGGAAGGCATTAGATAAGCCCTTTGAATCTGTTTTATAGTAGTTGGAGGTTCCATTTCAATGTGCATTTGTGAGGAAAGTGGATCCAGTTGTACCTCTGCTAGTCTGTAATACTGCAACACTGGGTGTTTGGCATCATGTCTTTTCACTGAGGGTGAGTAGCCACTGATGAGGCCAATTTTGGAAATTACCTGTGGGCCTAGACTTTTCCAAAGGGCAAGGTGGAAGTCTGTTTAAAAGTCTGCAAAGTCAAGTTCTGCTTCTGCTGTTCTCAGGTTGTTGGGAAAGAACAACGTGTCAGGTTTTGCTGGTATTGCTGGTACTGTTTAATTACAAACCCAGCGTGATCCAAGTCTGTCTTCCCATGGATTTTAAGTGCTGTGTGCATTAAGAAAAGGTGTGGATGCTTTTTAGCACATCCACAGCCTTGATGGGGTGTACCCAGCTTGCCATGGGGAAAAGGGAACCAAGCTAGGGGAGGGAACTTGAGCTTACTGAGATTTTATTAGAAAACGTGTTTCATGGCCAATATCTGAGTGTAAATAAAAAGCATGGGCACTGGCTGAGCTTATCAACCCGAAGTGCTGAACTGCAGTGGGTCTGATGAGCTGGCTGGAATAGAGAAGTCAGGATTTCTCAGGCTGAGGGAGGAGTTCAGACAAAAATAGGCTGGGGAACCTGCTGAGGGATGTGAGCTTTGGCTCTGTGGAGGGTGCCATGTAGCCTCAGGTGAAGGGCTGGCTGGCAGATGGCCCTGCAGCCCCCCAGCCACCCTCCTTGTCTCTGGCTGGTTCAGGATGGAAGGGATGAGTAAATAATTGGAATGTGGAGCTTTGTTTAGGAGCTGGTGCCTGGAGAGCCTTTGCTTAGTCTGGGTCAGGGGAAAGGTCCCTGCAGCAAAGCCCAGGCACGAGGCTGATTTCAGCTTGGTGAAACAAGGCAGCTGAGCTGGGTTTAGCTCAGGGAATGGGGACTGTGGGAGGCTGGGAAGTGACTCCAGGCTGTGCTCCCTGTCAGACACCCAGAGCTCTGGCAGGATGTGCTGTCTGGCACCTCGTGTTTCACCTGCTTTCCTTTTATATTAATATTTTTAGACAAGCACCAAAGTGTCCAGACCCCAGGATGTGAGAGACACTCTGGGTCTGTCACCCAGGGAAGGTGCTGGGATGGATTCCCTGAGAAGAGGGAGAAGTAAACTCATGGAGTCAAGGAAATTCCTCGGTTCTTAATGAGCCCTGGAGCCCAAAATCAGGATGGTTTGTGCTAAACCTCCTCCTGCCTGATGGAGCCCAGGATCAGTCCCTGCTGTCTTTGCAGAGCCCTCTGAGAGCAGTTACCTAATAATGTGAATATGTGGGTCTTTAGAAGCTGGTAGGTGGAAGTTGGACCTTGACAAATGCAGGATAGAAACCAAGTTTCAAGGAATTATCAGGCAGTTTAATTTGTCCCTGAACCAGTCCATCAGTGGAGCAAGAAGGGCTGTTTCTCAGGAAAAGAAGCTGATAGAATTGCCAGCTGTCCAACTGCAAACATCACGCTGATGTTCTGTGATCTCTGCACTGAAACTCAACCCAAACTCATCTGTTCTGCTTTGGAAACTCTATTAATAAGTGGTGCATTTCATTTTTACAGTTTTACTGTTGGGTGAGACTGAACTTGGTGGAACTGTGCACTTAAAAGTTCCCACTGAATTGTTATGGGCTTAAAATCTGCATTCTGAGGCAAAGCTGCAGCAGTTGGGCACTCAAAAGTATTTCAGTGAGTGGAACAAGTCAGTTCTTCGACTAAAAAAGACCATGCAGGTGTCTGACTTAATTTCCTGTTTGTTTTCTTTAGTTAGCTTGTCTCTTCAAATATCTTTTGTTGTCCATCTAAGTTTCACATCAGAATAGAGGCCTGACTTATCCTCAGTCTTATAATTTGTTCTAAAGTTACCCACAAGGCTGCTTTTGTTCTTTCGAGAAACCTCCTGGGGTTTGAGGCTTTGTCAACCTCTCCAGCTATTTAAAATAACACTTAACAAACAAAAGTTCATAAAAATATAAAACCAGAGGAATTTGACTCAAAGTAAAGGCTTTTAAAACAGGCAGCACTTGAGTGGCTTGGAAACATCCCTGTTGCTTTGCAAAAAACCTTTGGCTGTCTGGTTTTTTTCCCCCCCGGATCTTAAGTCTCAAATCCTCTTCTAGAGTTTCTTCATCAGTCTCAACTTGCTGTGGTCTCTTTTTGTACACAGATTTTAAGATCACGCTGTCTTTGTTATTCTCTCTGCAGCATCTAAATAAAATATATCCTTGTGTGGATAATATCAAGCCACAATTAGCAAAATTGTGTAGTTAGAAAAAAAAGGAGAAGAGAATTTTTCTAAGCAGTAATTTGGCCTCGAACATGAAAACCTCAGATGTTCTATTTCTCAATTCTTGGCCTTTGGAATAGATTCCCCCTCACCAAGAGCCTTCCAAGAGCAGGGAGGCACTGAGCTGGTGCTTGTTTGCTACAGTTATTCTGAATTGTTTATTTATTTGATCTTAAAAGTTCTTTTGGGGGGAATCTCCTCATCAGGCTCTGAAACGCGGCTGCACCAGTAAATAGGAAGCTGTGACATTAAAAGTAATTGACATTAAAATGTTGTGACATTAAAATTAATCATGTTTGATGGATGCTGGAGACTGAACCCACAAGGCTCCCGGGTCCCTGTTCCAGCAGGCTTTGACATTCATTCTCCCCCTCAAGTTTCCTGCAGCACTTATGTAACTGCCTGATCCCAAAACCTCCTGTAACTGCCTGATCCCAAAACCTCCTGTAACTGCCTGATCCCAAAACCTCCTGTAACTGCCTGATCCCAAAACCTCCTGCACGGGGAGAAATCCTGGAGGGAGGAGAAGGGGAATTTTTCTTGGAATTCACCACTTAGAATGGGGTGAAATAGCTGTTTTATTCTCCACCCAGCAAAACAGTATCAGATATTCAGAACTGGTCACGTTGGTCTCCTGATCAGCACCAGGAGATGATGAAAGGGATGTTGGAGCAGAGCTGGTGGAGTTGGTGTGGAACCTTTGCTCCCTGTGCTGGGGCAGTTCCAGGCAGAAAAAACCTTGGAAAAAAAAAGAAAAAAACCCCAAAAAACCAAACCCTGGCCCTTGCAGTGTAAAAAGGGATATTTTTTGTTGCCATTTTTAGTAATAATGGGGAAATATTTAGGTTTTGTAACAGCTGTGCCAGGTTGGGGAGGAAATGCTGTCAGCTGCTCTCACGTGGCACCAGCACACGGAGGGGAAAAGAAACTGGAGTGTTTTTCCTCAGGGCCTGGAGTTGCTCAGAGCTGGGGGGGGATGTGGGAGAACCTGACACCTGTATTTTACAGCCAAGCCCCGGAGCAGCAGCCAGGGGTGTGGAGAGTGTCAGGAACGGCTGCTCCTTATTTCCGTGCTCGCTTCGTGAAGCAGGATTTGGGTGAAATCCTAAATCCCAGCACTCTGCTCTTCCTTTGGGTGCCCAGAGCTCACCTAGGGCTGCTCCCTCCAGGCAGACAGGGAGAGATGCAGCACTTCTTGCTTCCAGCACGACGGTTTTCCAACTTCCTTTTTTAGCCATGTGGAGCTGGAGGGGCCTCAGAAAAATGAATGTATCGGGCAAGAAGCCAGTTACCTCCTCACAGCCTGAGCTCTGGGCTGGCTTCACTTTCTGTCCTATTTGGAAACAAGGAATAAATTGATTTTTTTTTTAATCATTTTTTTTTTTCTATTCTGTGGTCTGTGGAGGGTTCCAGTCTCTGGAAGTCAGCACAGTGTGGGCATATGGCCTTTTTTCCATGGTCTCCCCTTGGCACTGAGTGGTCCCTCGCATGACATTCCACAAAACTCAATTTTTACAGTAAACAAAAGGACTGTGCCTCAACTTTAGCTGGAGTTAAGCTTGGCCTTATGGTGAGGGGACTGAGAATTCCTGTGCTCACTCTGATTTGGGTGGAATTACGAATTATAAATCTTATTCCCAACTCTGCCACTGATTCCTTGTGACCGTGGTCAGCCTGGTTGTATCCCTAATTATCCATGGACAGGTTGTGCTTTCAAACCTCTTTTCTTTTTCCTTTGCAAACTGAAAACAGTGTTAACTGGGAGCTTCAGCAAAGGGCTGTGAGGAGAACACGGAGATTTTAGCAGAGGGAAGCTGGAATTTTTTGTCTGGTTCATTGTGCACTGTGCACAAGGTCATGTTAAAGATGTCTTTGCTTATGGAAGAAAAAAAAAAGTTAATTAACTGCCAGTGGATGAAATCTGGAAGGTTTAAATAAGTAAATAAATGACCCTTTGTTGAATGCACTATTTAATTTTCTTTGCACTTTTCTGTTTCTCTGATATCCAAGTCCCTGAGAAATAACAGGCTTGAGTATCCCAAATTCCTGGATTTGCAGAGGTGCTCAGGACCTGCAGCTGTGGATGCCCTGGGTGAAGGGGATGAGGTTGAACAGGAGCTTGGGCAGGCAGAGAGAGAGCAGAGCGCTCAGTGGATTTATCAGGTCTTTGTTCTCACTGAAAATGCCTTTTTTTAAAGCAGGGGGGGAGAAGCTGTGTCAGCTCCTGTTACAGAAAATGGCTTTTCCTGGAGAAGTCAAGCCAGCAAAACCCCACGAGTGCTGCAGAGAGTAGCCAAAGATTTTTGGTGGCTTTTTTGTGGCAATTCTGGGCTGGAGAACCCTGGGAATTTTTGAAGAGAAAATTAACCCGTTGGAACACTAAATTGGGATAACTCAAATTCCTTGCAGGAAAGTGTATTTTGTGGCTTTTGCAGAGAGGGTGAACCCTGTAAACCTGGGGTGATGTTCATTTCCAGGATCACAACAGGGAGTGGAGCCAAAGGAAGCAAACTGGAGTGTTTGAGCTCCCCAGTTCTTGCCTCACCTCCCCAAATTAGAGAATTGTTGGATAATGTCGAGTACTCTGCTAAGGCAAAATATCAATATTTGCACATTTGCTTTGTCCCTTTCTGTGCTACTTTCTGTGGTCAGTTGTTTATTTATTTAGATGTTTTTCTGCTACTATGAAATTCCAGTGTTGCCCAAACAAATCTTGGGAAACCCCAAATGTTCAGTAGTTGTGCTTTTACTTGCAAACTCAGACAACCAAGAAACAACATCAGGTGATGTGTAGCTGATGTTCAGTTTTCTCCTTTTATTGTCCTTGTTTAGTTTTGGAGATGGAGAAAAGCTGGTACTGGAGTGAAACTGGAGACAGCTGTGACCTGCTCAGAGATACTGTCAGCAGGAAAAGAGGCTGAATTCATCCAATGAATTAGGAGTTCTCCCCACAGACCACCCATGCTGGGGGAGCTGGGAGGGGTGGATGTGGCTGACAGATGGCTGGAGTTTAGAGAGTGGGACTTGGAGTCACAGAATCACAGAATATCCTGAGTTGGATGGGACTCATCAGGATAAAGTTCAACTCCTGGCCCTGCAGAGAACACCCCAAAAATCCCATCCTGTGCCTCAGGGTGTTGTCCCAACACTCCCTGAGCTCTGGCAGGTTTGGTGCTGTGACCACTGCCCTGGGGAGCCTGTTCAGTGTCTGTTTGACCTGCTGGAAAACTCAGAGAAGGATATAAATTAAAAGGGATTTCTGGAGGGCTCCAAGCAGGGTCAGATTATATCAGGCTGCTCAGGAGCTGAGTTTGGAATAGTTCCAAGGATGCTGGTTCCATAAGCTATGAGCCCCAATCCTGGAATATGCTGAGTGGGATTGACCGTTCCCATAACGAATAATAACCACAATAACCCTTTTTAGGACTTGTCTCTCATCCAGCTTTGCACCTCTGAGAAGTCTGGCTCTGACTCCTTCATCATTTCCCTGTTCCCTCTGTAAGCTTTACATATGCATCCCCCAGGCAGGCAGGTTTGCTTACACAAATTGGAAAGGACAGGAGTGAGGAGCAGAGAAGCTGCAGCTTGTCCAGGAAACCTGACGTGTGCAGCAGGGCTGGAGGTCCTCTTCTACCTTGAGCTGTCCTCCCAGGAACTGCTGTGCCCTCTTTGGGGTCCCCAGGGAGATAAATGTACTGGGATGAGTACAGCTAAGGGCCATAAGGATGATGAAGGGACTGAGTTCTGCTTGGAGCAGGGAACTGGACTGGATTTTCTTGGGAGGTTCCTTCTGACCTCCTCTATTCTGTGGTTCTAAAGCACTTCAGGTAAAACTGAGATATCAGGAGTTTATGGCAGGTACCACAGGCATTTTATTTTCCTCAGCAGCTGTGGCTCTGATAGATTATATTATGATCACAGCAGAATCTAAAATAGTTTTTCCCAAGACAGACTATACTTTACTACACTGTTCCTATTTTTTGTTGTCCTTCCACCTTTTCTCTGTGGTTTCCAATATTTATTCAACATCAGCTTTATGCTAAGTCAGGGCTGCTGATAAAAACACTACCTGATGCTGAGAAAATCCATTGGCCAACTTGTGGTGGGGCCCCTGAGCCTGAATAAGGACACGGGAGAGGTTCAGTGATGCTTTCAGGCTGCTCAGAGCTCTGAGAAGAGCTGAGGAGGAGGGTGGAGATGGAGCCCCAGCAGTGGAGCTGGGCCATGAGTGCTCCATTCCTCCCAGGCCTCTTCCCTCTGCTCCCCCTGACCTTTCCAGCGTGTCTCCTGATCGGATTCCTGACCTTTTCACATCCAATTAGCAGATGGGTTCAGCCATTGCCCGAATCCCATTTTTACCCTCCTCCTCCCCCCTCCAAGCCCCTCTTCATTTCAGCAGCTTGGGAACCCTCTGCTTGCTCACCAGGGCTCGGTGGCTCTCACACAGGGCTTTTTTTCGCCTGCAGAAGGCTGATACCCAACCTCTGCTCTCCAAAAGGGCTCTGCCTCTGCAGCCTCCCTCGGAGCATCCCCCTCTCCAGGGAGGGATGTGTGCCAGGAGCCGGGCTGCTCTCCTGAGCAAAGGGCACAGGAATATTTGGCAGGAGTGCTGCTGCATCTTCTCACTCAGGGACCCCCCCCCAGCAATGGCCCTGGGCTCTGACAGATCCTGGTTGCTTTGCAGAACCCTTGGTATTTGCAAACATGCAAAATATATGTAACATGCATTTCAGCTGCTGGCAGTGCAGCCCGTGGTGGGCACGGGAACATCTGCTTCCCTCCCAACCTCCTTCCCACTGCAGAGGCAGTTGGACATGACCTTTGGAAACTCCTTTGTGTGGTTCAGCTTTGATAGATTCGGAGCTGTCTGACCCTGGAATAGCATCCCTCTGTCCCCCCAACAGTTTGCAGGTTATATTTATTTATTTAACTCAATAATAAGTATATTTATTTATTTATTATATAAAAATATATAAAAATATATATTTTACATAAATAAATATAATATTTATTTTATATATTAAAATATATTATATAAACATATTATCTATAAATTAATATAATATTTATTTATTTTATATATAAAAATATATATAAATATATTATCTATAAATAAATATAATATTTATTTATGTAGATATAAAATATATATAAATATATATTATATATATAAAAATATAACATTTTTATCTATAAAATATACAATATATTAATATATTAATGAATATAATATTTATTTTATATATAAAATATATTCTATATAAATATATGTTATACATAAATAAATATAACATTTATTTATTATATAAAATATATATTATATATTAATATATTGTATATATAAATAAATATAATATCTATTTATTTTATGTATAAAATATATTCTATATAAATATATTATATATAAATAAATATAATATTTATTTATTTAACTCAAGAAATTCTGAAGCTTTGTTTTGGTCTTTTCACCTGCACGTTTGAAAGCCTGTTAAAACTGGATTTGAAAAGTCATATTTTGAACATGTTTCTGTTGGAAGTGAAATGGAGCTGCCTTCTGGTTTAGTCCTTATGCCTTTTCCAAGCATCCTACATGGCAACTTAATTCATGCTTTGAACTTTTAAAGATCGGGGGGTTGATAAATCTACACTGAGATCGAAGAAGAAACAAAAGTTTATAATTAAATAAGTTGAAAAACCAATGAACACGCTTTTCCAGATGTTTTTAAATGTTCCAAAGCTTTCACAGAAGCAGAAAAAAATTAATATTTGTTCATTTTTCTTAGGCTGTTTCTTAGGCTGCAGCACTGCTGCAGTTAAACAAGTTTATTGTTACAGTCATGTCCTTTTTAGGTTTGCAGGCTGTTGTCAAGTGGAAGGGATCCAGGAGCTGGAATTTGGCCCTCAGCTCACACCCTGAGCAGTCCTGGGGGGAGCAGGATCCTCCTCACACTCTTCCCTCTGCCCTGTGGCAGTGCAGGAGAACACCTGAGGTTCAGCTGCTCCTGACACTCACTGAAAATAAACACACACATATATATATATACATGCAGGGATCTGTTATACTCTCTATTAAAGAACATTTCCCTGTTTCCCATGTTTGATTTTTCAGTGCTTTCTGGATTTCAGGATCCCTCGCAGCAGCTGTGCAGCGTTGTCAGCTAAAATAGCTGCTGTGCTCCCCTCTGGAAAGCTTTCCCTGCAAAGGGAGAATGCTTCCCAAACTGGGCTTTTCTCTCTAAAGTCAGTGCAAGTTCTCAGGAGTGCAGTATCCAGGCTTTTCCTTGGCTTGTAAATATTACTGGGAAGAGGCTGGGGATCATTTGGAGCACGGGGCCTCTCCCAGTGCTGCTCAGCACAGCGTGAGCTCACACACAGCGTGGAGAACTTCAGTGAATTGCTTCCTAAAGTGCAGTTGGGTGTCTCTTCCAGCCTTTGCAGAGGGGTTTACATTCCTCAGTAAATCCCAGTTGCTCCATTTGCAGCTCTGATTCAGAAAGTGGGATTTAGGGCTCCGCCTCCACTCGTCTGAGACCTCGGGTGTCGTGTCCAGATGCCAAAACTCCTGGTAACTGTGGAAAAAGTGAGGGAGAAGATGCAAATGTCCTCAGAGTCTGCTTGCAGCTGGTACAGGGATGTGCCAAACTCTGGGGGAGACACAGGGAGGGAACTGAACCACAGTGACAACATCATTAAGAACTTGATCCCCCTTTTTTAGTTCCATCTCGTTCACAGTGAAGCCAGTGAAAGATGAGGATTAAGAGAAGGTGTCTTTAGTTTTCTTACCTCTGGAGTCGGTAAATAAGAAGTCATTGATCCAAAACCACACCAGCACTGGTGAGAAACAAAGAGCTGCATTGCCAGTGCCTGTGACCACAACTCTCCTGGAGTTCTGAGTTGCTGCTGTTCCTGGTCCTGTGCTCAGAGCTCAGGGACTGAACCTCGGCTTCAGCTCTGAAGTGTTTAAGTTGAATGTCTCATTCACAAGACTTCTGGGGGTGATGGGGAGGAGCTGCTGCTGTTCATCTCCTGCCTCAGGGCAGGCTGTGGCCCAGGCTTTGAGGCTGAGTGGATATGAAAAGTGACAGAGTGCTAATACATTAGGCATTCATTTTGTATCATATTAGTGGGGCTTGTCGTGGATAAGTGAGATGTCATCCCCTGTTATGTGCAATTAGGAGCCCACAACTGAACATCTCAGGGAGGTAACAGGGATGTGCTGAGCAGGGACTGGAGGCTGTACCTTAAAACTACGTCAAAGTTTGTTGGAAATGAGATCTGAGAGGAAGCTGCAGGAAGGGCTGAAGTTCACCTGTGAATACCCTGAGTTTCCTGATACCTTTTTTTGGCAAGTTTACAAAAAAGCTGGATTTCCACGACAAAAAGTAGCAGAAAAGCACAATTAATTCAGTGCTTTCTGGTTAACATCTTACACTGGGCTAAGGGATATAAAAAAGGAGAGGGAATCCTCAGTACAACTGGTTTTATTGGCAATCTCTATCAATGTCTCAAGTCTCTTCTTCTCTCCCCAATTTTCGGAGCTACCTCAGCTGATGCAACCCACTCCTTGGATTTCAAAATGGGCGAGGAGAGATCTGATGGACAAAAACTATTTTGAAAACAGTTTTGTTGCTGTCTCTTCTGGTTTGTATTCTGGATTCTGCTTGGTGTCTGCCTTGGGCAGATCACTTCATTTCTGTGTGCCTTCATTTGTGTGTCCCTGAACTGACAGCAACAATAGGCTCCCTGGGAGACAGAGGCCTCATTTCTCAGACAAAAGACATCCTAGAAATTATTATTGAAACCACATTCCTCCTCACACTTTCAAGCCTCGTTTGAAAACCAGGCAAAATTCCTGATGTTCAGGGGTGGAATGTGCAGTTTTCTTGCTTCCCTCAATACAAAGCTTTAAGGTGCACGAGGTATTGTATTTATCTCACAGGCTTGAAGAGAAAGGGAATATCAGGCAGCCAGAGGTGCTTCATCCCTCAAGGAACCTGAGATCTGCACTGACAAGGTCTCTGCACACATCTCGTCCTCACAGCTTGAAATCAGCAGCTGCATTTCTGAAAGGCTTGGCTGAGCTGTGTTGCTGTAAACAGGAGACACCTGGAGCATTTCACTGATAAAACTGCCTGGACTAAAGGCAAAGGGATTTCACACATTCCCCTGCACAAGCACTCCCTGAACCATTAAATTGGAAGATGCAGCTCTGGTGCCTTGTTTGCTGTTCTTGGGTCTCCGGGGATGTAAACCCACAATCTCCGACATGCACTTGATTTTTGAAGTGCAACGAGGAAAAAAAGGAAAGCCACAGCACACCCAGAGCTGCCTGGGAAGGCCCTCAGCTAATGGAATGCTTCAATGGGCTTTTTCCCAATATTCCCAAGTCTCCCTAGACTTTGGATTCAGTTGCGTGGGTTGGTGCTGAAGGCAAACTTTCTGTTGGCACTTTCAGGGATAGAATTTTACCTCTTGACTGTATGAATGTATAGGTAAGACCCTTAGTTGCTTGTGGTTTCTGGGTGCTGCAGGACCACTTTCACCTCTCTTAAATTCAGAGGTTCCTTAGTGGATTGTCCTCGGGGAATTTGCATCCTTGCTGCTGGGGGCATTTGTGAGACCCAGACTTGCCCTGGCTGGACCATCTCATTTAGGCATTAGTAGTACATTTAGACATTAGTAGTACATTTAGACACACATTGTGTGCACTGACACTGTGCTGGTACCAATCATTCCTCAAGTTACTTCCCTGGGTCCTCCAAGGATGCCCAGGGAAGGATTGGTGGGTGACTGCTCGTGATTTTCTGTTCACAGGACTTGTGTATCACCAGCCAAATTCCAGCCCCCTCCTGCACTGCTGCTTAGTTGTTGCAAACCTCTCAAATTCAGAGCCTTTGCTTTGTGAAATGTGGGGTTTTTTCTGTTCTCCTCGGGCCTTCCTCACTCCTCTGCAGTTCCAATTCCAAACGCTTCACGTCACCACTTGGAAACTCTGCCACACGCAGGACTCTTCCCCTTTCTGTCTGTCTGAACAGGCTCCTCCAGCACATGTGGTTCCACTTACAGAGCCCCTGCAGGGCTGTGTGCATTGGGCTGGGGCTGGGCTGACCTCTCTGTTCCACCACAGCCAGCCCCGTTCCGGGGGGAGCTGACTCTTATCTCCCTTTATTTCGTATTTGGGATGCTTTCGCTTCCCAAGGAAATTCCTGCCATCAAAGGGGAGCCGGCTGCAGGCAGCACGCACTGGGGCCAGGGCTTGGGCACTGGGAGCACTGGGGCTCTCGGGAGAAGGCAACCCTTGGCCTCTGTGTGTCTGCCAGCCAAGGAATACACAAAGCAGATGTCCCAGAGCACAGCCTTGGCTCGGGTAATTATCCTGAGGAGACTTGGCCCGCCCCCACTTGTGCAAAGAATGCAGAAGAGCTGTCTGTCCTGTAGGAGGACACCATTCCATGTTTATTTTGGCCCCAGATGCTGTCAGGGTAACTATTAGGGCTGTGTGGTCTGAGGATGAGTGGGGTATCGACCTTCTTGAGTCTGGAATAAACCAACATATTCACTGTCCTTTCTCCACAGCACAAACTGGGGGAAGAGGGAAGAGTCCCAGGGGAGATCAAAGCTCTGATGTGCCCGTGTCTGTCATTATAGAACAGCACTGGGAGGGGGGAAGATGCTTGGCTTCTCAACAGAGTTTAATTTTAAGGCCCACTGAGCCTCAAATACTTGACTGTCAAAGCAGTCCAGGGTGTCCTCAGCACTGAGCTGATTTAACTCCCAAGCCACGCAAGCAGCTCTCGAAGTTTCACTCGGGATGGGACTCTTTGGCCATAAAAGTACTTGTCAGCCTCCTTCTCAGGCATGGAAAATTCTGAATTTGCTTATTGCAAAATGCTCAGGTTTTGCTCGTTTGCACTGGGTGGGGGAGAGGGGGAAGAGGCTTTTGCTTCTTCCTAAGGAAACGTAGTAAATCATTTCCTACAGGGCTCTAGCAGGACTGAACTCTACCAGATGTGAAATGTCTTAAATTCCTGGAATGAAGGGGTGGTTCAGAGCTGCAACTGTCCTGGGCTTTTTGTTTTTTATTCCACAACATGTTATTTCTGTGTAGACATGATTTAGACCTCTTCTGTTTTCAGATGCTTTGATTTTAGCACAAGAACAGCGAGGCAAAAGTGCAGGATTATTCACCCAGAGGAACACTCCGGTGTAGTTCTGTGGATATTTATTCTCCCTGGGCTAATTTAAACTTTAAGTAGGGAGTTCTTGCTGATTTGGATTATTTTTACTGAAATGAGGTACTTAAATGAGTACCTTAAATGAGTTCAGCCTGAAGGTCTAGCTGAGACCAGCTCTGACATGGGACTGTTGGATGCACTGAGGTGTCCTGGCTTTGCAGAGTGTGTTATTCAGAGGACTACAGGGCCAAAAGCTCCTTCTCAGAAGGATCCCATTTTCAGACAGTGCAATGGCAGATGTGGAAATGACTTTTAAGAGTATATCCCAGGAAAGCCTCTAAATAAATCAGAGCAGGGAATTATTGGTTGCACTTGAGAACTTGTCTGTAGGGGAACTGTTCTTGTTTCAGAGGGGATGTGATGAGCTTTGACATCAGTGGTTATTCACTGTTCCTGTCACACTCTCACCCAGGAAACATTCTGATATTAATGAACAAAAGCAGGCAGAGCACCTATCTCAGGTGGAGTGGAAATTGTTCAGACAGTGGATAAACTGTGTGTGTGGATACCAGTGGAATTCCTGCCCTTGCTGGTGCAGGGAAGATTTGAGTCTCTTCCTGAGTCTCTTCCCTCTCTCTGGTGCTGGGACAGGACGTCTCGAGTTGCAGCAAAATTACAGGTTTTATTTCTACTCCTCCTTGGACATCAGTGTCTTGGAATAGCCTGCTGCAAATGTCATCCTTGATAAAAAGCCAAGGTAAATTGTAGTAAGTGTAGCTGAAGAATAAACTTCGCTGGAGCAGCTGAAACTTTTCAAGGCCCATTTTGGACATTCATACCCTAAATGTAGGTATGGTTTGGGCCAAGTTTACAAAGGATGATTATGCATTTCTTGTGTCTTGATTCTCTGACTCTTCCCCAGGCTGTTCCTCCTGATTCCAGCAGTTAAGTGATACAGCACAACTTATTACTTTTTAAAAAGCATAATCTATTTTTAGCATTGCTCCCTAATCCAAACCTTCTGAACTTAATGAAAGATTTAAATCTGGAAGCTCTTTAGCTTTTAGGATGCGAATTTGCCTACAAATAAAAATGTCAGCGAAACATTCATTTCCACTTTGATTCTGCTTGTCTGTTAATGTATATTTGATGTTGGTATATATGTGTGTTTGTGTATAGACATGTACTTGTCATTGGATGGGCATGAAAATCAAGTGAGCCTCATGTATAGGAAAGTAAGTGTGAGCAGGGTATGGATTCAGGCATGAAAACACTACTTTGGATGATGATAATTTGTGATAAGGCCAAATACCCAGTCCCAATTTCCTCAGTGTTGTACAGGACGTGGCTCCTTCCCTCCACATCCTTTTCAAAGGGCTGACTCTGCTGAAATTCAAACTCCTTTAAAACACAGTTTTGAAATCAGTGGTCCTTGCAAAATGTTGAAATGAGTTCTGGGAAATACTTTAAGGCTGACATCTTTCCACGAGAGGGATGCAGGCTGTTGCCCACATCTTTTTTTACTCTAAAATCTGCTGTGCATGTGAGGCAGAAGGGGCTGAGAGGGCTGAAATCTCCTTTTGTGTGTCCTCCCCCTGCCAAACCCGGGTGGGCACTGCCTGTGTTGCCTTTGGGCTTGTTTAAAATCTTTGTTGCTCTGTGTTCCCTGGAGATTTAAGCAGCGGTGAGGGATGAGACAGCCTTTGTCCTTGTCTGCAGGGTGTCGGTGAGTTATTGTGCTCAGAACAATAGAGGGAACAGTCAAACAAGGCAAAGTCTTCCCCCCCAGATGCTGAACATGCTCTCCTGTGGTGTGGCACCAAGCCTGGCACTGCACCCAAGGCTTTTTCTTTTTTTAAGGCTTCCAAAATGCTGCGGTTGGAACAAGCAGGAAAACCAATCCCACCTCCTTCTGAAGTCGTGGGACAGGGGCTGAGTAAAAACCTGAGTAACTCTGGAAGAAGCGCTTCCCAAATTGCTGCTCCCAGCACAAAGAGCCGCCCACAGGAAGGGGAAGAGGGTTTTTTGGGTAAGAACAGCGGAGCCTGCATACATGTGGCGTTACTCCTGGATCGGATTTCTGGGAAAATCATCCATTGTCTCATCTCTCGCGAGCCGGATCCAGCCCTTCAGGCTCCGGGCGGGCTCTGCCCTCGCGTGGCTGCGGAGCTTTGGAAGGAAAGGGTTTGGAGCCGCTTGGGCACCATCCAGCGCAGAAAGGGGCTCCCAGGGGCAAATTCCGCTGCAATCCATGTGTGTCCCGGCCATTGCTGCTGGAAGGGGCTGTCCATAAGCAGACACCCTCCTCTAGCAGCAATTTAAATAAAACTTAAACTGGGGAGGAGGGAGGTTTAGTTAAAAGCATCCCATTTCTTCGACCTGTTCTGGCACGGTCTCATCTCCACAAATACAACTTCAGACAGCAGTTATTCTTTGAATAATAAACCACTTTTAATAACCTAGAAGGGACCTGCATATGTTTCTAGCTGCTTTTTCTATTTGAGGTATATAAGAGAAATTCCAGCACGTGTCTAAAGTTTAAAATTTCCATTTCATCCCTGCTTGTTACTGCAAGGCCCTTCCCAAACTATGGAAAACATCAGGATTGTTCATGTTGAGCTCTCTCTGGATTTTTCACGGGTAATTTCTGTGACTGGCACCTCTCTGGGTACTTTTATGCAGCTGTTTTGAGCTTCCTTTTAATTCTGTACAGTTACAGCTGCCTGGGAAGAAAATAAAGTGAGTGTCTTGTTTGAAACACCAGCAAAACTTAAACTTCTTTGGGAGCTCGTGGGCATTGTTACAGCACTAATAAGGATTAAAGAGTGAAGTTGGGGGGTTTTAATAAGACTTTTAAAAATAATATTATAGAAATGTATGCACAGTGTGTGAGGGTCTGGTTATTGGTTCAGTGGTGAATCAGCTCCAAATTATTTCTGGTTGCAGGCACCTTTGGAAAAAAGAAGAAGAAATGTGTAGTCATTATTTCTCTTCTCTTACTGCCATTTAGAAGATGAGTTTAGAGGCACAAGGCCCTTCCTCACACCCAGGGATGTTTGCTGGGAGCAGCACCAGACTGTGAGCTCTCCTAAACCCGGTGTGCCCAGGCTAGAAAGGAATGAAAATGATATTTCTTACACCCTCCCAAGCGGCGATTTTTAATGCTAACCGAGACTTTTAAGGTAAAGTCAAGTTTTAAACCGCAGTGTGCCCAAACCCGCAGCGCTCCGCGGGCACGGGGCTTTGACAGCGCCGCAAATGGGATGCGAAAGGTCCCTATTGTGGTGGCTAAATTAAGGTTATTGATCACCATCTAACGAGGGCCGGCGTTAATGAGGGCGTTAATGAGGGCAGCCCGCAGCAACGGGAGCTGAGGGGAGAGCAGGGCTCGTCCTGGGCGCGACGTGTAATTGTATTTGGCAGATGGAGCTTTGAGAGCGGCGAATCCCAGTGATAAACTGGATTACTCTTCCCTTTAAAGAAAGCAGCTAATGTGGCTGAAAAGGAGCTTTCACTGTCATCAATTCATGCCGGGATCAATGCAGGGGAGGAGAGATTAATCCTTTGCAAGGCTCCACCTGTTTTATAATCCTGGGCGTTCTATAAAGGTGCATGAGTGTGGTAGATGATATCTTTTTATAAAGTGTTTGGGAAGCATAAATTAGGAGCTGAGGGGTGCTCATGGTAGCAACTCAGAGGCAGGTCTGAGAATAAAAGGAATTTTCTAAAAGCCAAATTCTAAGTTTTCTAATTTCCAAAAGGAATTTTCCAAATTGCTCCTGAAGGAACAGAGCTGAACAAGTGCCATCTTGGACGTAATTTTTCTCTCTGTCTTTCACTTCAAGGTAAAGAGAAGAGGATCCACTCTTTAAATACAAATATAGGAACAAATTCAGCCTGTGTAACTGGAACAGCTTATGCTCCTGCTGTGGGTTGTGTGTTCAGTCACAATGTGACTTCCCAGGGCTGTGAACTCTCCCAGTTTCACAATATTTGGCCCAAGAAGCAAAATATTTAATCTCTCTTTTCACAGGGAAAAAAACCGCATGTTTTTAGGATTTTCTCTTGAACAGCAAAACTGAAGAACAACCCAACTGCCCTCTGAGGATTCATACCCAGGAGGCAGATGGCATTTGTGCCCTAGAAATCCCCATGGAAACCTGGTTGGAAAATATTTGGTGCCAGGGCAGACCTGGGGGATCCCTGACCCCAAATGCCTGTAATTTTCCACACCTCTGATCTTTAGGGTCAGTTTTTAACTGAGTTTGAACTTACCATGGTGTGTCCATGTTCAGAAGTTGGAGATGGGCAAATCCAACCATTGATCCCTGATTTTTATTCAGCTTTGGTGTGGATGCAGTGTCGAAACTCGAACAGACAGTGCCTAACGCAGTGCTGGCCGAACATCCTATTTTTCTGCCGTGTATCATCTCCTGGGCCAGGTTTTAGGGCGTTAACACACGTTTGGGGTTTTTTGGCTGACATTTCAAGGGCTCTGCTTCCCTCTAGTGGGTCCACTTGGCACTTTCCTCCCATTTTTCTTTCTGTTTAAAATCCTGACAAACGCTTTTTGGCAATTTATATTTTTTCCTGACGTTGCTGTTCGAAGACACTTCCCTGTCCTACTTGTACCACGCTCTTCTGAAGTTTAACCCTCTTCCTCCCAGGCTGGTCTTTTATTTCCAGTGCTGAAATAAAAGAGCATCATCAGGGAAGAGACTCCAAGCCTTGTCAGAGTGACACAGGGATAAAGTGATGGGCTCTGAGGGATATCTGGGTGGAATTACTGCTTATAAATTAAGGTGATAAGAGGTGAAGGCAAAACTGAGGGGTTTATCTGGAGTGCACAGAGGGTGTGGGTGTGACTTCAGTACTGGCAGCTCTGCAGTGTGAAGCCATCTGCTCTCCCTGCTCCAATAGCAGTGTGAAAATGCCTGTGTTTGTAGAAATGTCCCCTTTCATCAGCTGCAATCTGCCCAGCAAGCCAAGCTGGTGGGTTTTCTTTGATGCTGGGAAGCAAAGGAGGAGGAATCCAGCCGAGACCTGGCTGGTGAGACCCACCAGGGCAGAGATGCCCCCCCGAACTGTGACCACTGGCATCTGTTTTTCAGCTTCCTGTTCTGTTTGGATGTGCAAGGCTCAGACTGAGTTTAAGAGGGTGGCTGAGGAAAACGTGACCCTGCCCTGTCACCACAGCCTGGGCCTCCTGGAGCAGGGCAGCCTGGACATCGAGTGGCTGCTGCACATCTCGGAAACCGTGCAGAAAGCGGTAGGTTTGCTGAGAAAATCCTCTTCTTTCTGCCTTGACACCACCAGCCACTGATTTAACAAAACTCCTGTGATGATCTCTGCAAGTTACTCTGCTGACCTTTAGAAAACACGGCTGATTTAGAGAGATTTATCACGTATAGAGGTTATTTGATAGCCACGCGTGCTAACGTGGTTCTGTTACAACCACGTTTCCTTTATCCAGGGGTGACTGATAATATTTCAAGTTCAGAACTGCCCTTCAGGTTTTCCAAAACGACCTTGGGTTTTGCAGGCCCAGTTTCTGAATCCTTGGTTTCAGGAAAAACATACAGGAGTTCAGTACTTGTAAAAATGAGGTCTGCAGTAACTTAAATTAGCTCAGCCAAGCCTACAGACTGCTTTGATATATTGTGACATGAGCTGATGTCTGTTTTGACAGTTGTATAAATGCTCCAATCTCTAGCATAAATACACTTTATGTGCCATTCTCAGACTAGAAATCCAGGTTTAATTTTCCACCCTGCCACAGGCTTCCTGTGTGACCCTTGGCAAGTCACTTCACCAGGCAGAACCTTGGGCTGGAGTTCCTGGAAAGGCTTTATTTGTTGTTCTGTGTGAAAGTACAATCCCAGCTGGCTGTCAGTGCCTGTCTGTGCCCCTCAGGTGATCACCTACTCCGGGGGCCGTGTCTATGATGACCTGAATGAGGAGCAGAAGGGTCGTGTTTCCTTCACATCCAACTTCCTGGCTGGAGATGCCTCCTTACAGATCATCTCCCTGCAGTCCAGCGATGCAGGGAAGTACATCTGCAAGGTGAAAAATGCTGGGCAGTATGAATGGTCTCGAATCACCCTCAAGGTGGTAGGTAAGGACACTTTATTGCTAAAAAAAAAAAAAAAAAAAAAAAATTAATTCCAGACTCGCTTCCTGGAGAGAGATTTATTTCAGCAGGGTATAAATGCACAGAGACATCTCACAGTCAGGTTTCCCTGTCCAACTCCATATCTGCCTTTGCGTTTTTTTGGCAAAGGACAGGCCACAGGAAGAGCCCAAAGAGTGGGTTTGAGGTAAGTGATTATCCACAGCAACATATGAACTGTTCTTTAAATTATCCCTATGATCTCATCACCCAAACTGGGCTGATCACCCTGTCCAGATCTCCTGCTGTGCACTGTGAGTTCATGTCCCAGGACCCCAGCCTGGTCCCAAGTCAGTGCAGGTGACAAATAAGCTGCCATAATTAGTATTTCCTTTCCCTGAGTTCAGCTCATAGGTTGGTTTTCCATGTACACCGTGATCCTGTGGAAGAAGTGCTGTGTCCTGGCAGATACTGTGGGGAGAAGGAAGAAATGGGGAAGTAGTGGGAGGGAAAGGATGTTCTCTAAATAGTGCCCAGAAGAGGAACGTGGTGGTACAGCCCCACAGAGTATCATAAACACACTGAGAAGTTGCACACAACTGCAGCTCAAGTCCCCTAAAATCCATCACTGGTGTGATTCCTGAACACATTCCAGGGAAGGCAGCTCTTGGAAGCTGCAACGACTGTACCTTGCCAAAGAAAGGGTTCGCTGTGTTTGCATGACCTGTCTTCTGCTCCTCCTAGAGAAACCTTCCAAGCCCAAGTGCTGGCTGGAGGGGGAGATGCTGGAAGGGAAGGAGCTGTCCCTGCAGTGCCGCTCTGCCTCTGGCACCGTGCCCATCTCCTACCGCTGGCAGCGCATCGACGAGGAGGACAGAGCTGAGCACCTCCCACCCAACTCCAGAGTCAGTAAGTCCGGGCATTGCCTCGATTCCAGAGGGGCAGTTCCTCAATTCCAGAGGGGCAGTTCATAGAATCACAGAATCATAGAATCAGCTGGGTTGGAAGGGACCTCTGAGATCATCAAGTCCAACCCTTGATCCAACCCCGCCGTGGTTCCCAGCCCATGGCACTGAGGCCACATCCAGGGATGGAGAATCCACCACTTCCCTGGGCAGCCCATTCCAATGGCTGAGCACCCTCTCTGCAAAGAAATTCTTTCTAATGTCCAACCTAAACCTCCCCTGGCACAGCTGAAGACCCAGCCCTCTTGTCTTGCTGATTGTTGCCTGGGAAAAGAGACCAACCCCCCCCTGGCTCCCCCCTCCTGTCAGGGAGTTGTAGAGAGTGAGGAGGTCTCCCCTGAGCCTCCTCTTCTCGAGGCTGAACAGCCCCAGCTCCCTCAGGACTTGTGCTCCAGTCCCTTCACCAGCCTTGTTCCTCAATTCCAGGGTCAGTGAGCTGGGGCAGTTCCTCAATTCCAGGGTCAGTGAGCCAGGGCAGTTCCCAGAGCTCTGGGAGCTCTCAGAGCCGGATAACTCCCACATGGCCGTGCCCATGGACAGTCACCTGCCTGCTCTAAAAACAGGATCACTCGGTGGCAATGACAGGGATGATCCCACAGCTCCTCTCACTGCTGCAGCTGGACCTTGTGGGGTGCTCCACCTCGAGCACAAGGATTTTGCTCGATGCTTTATTGACCCTTTGATTGCCCTGGGACTGATTTGATCCACAAGTTCAATTTGCGCTGCTGCGTCCTACCCTCGGTTAAAGTTTTTTTTTAGCCTGTTTGATTAATCCCAGTGGTGTTTTCTCCCGTTTCAGACATTTCTAATCCTGGGCAAGTCCTGCTGAAGAACCTCACCCAGATGAGCACGGGGTTGTACCAGTGTGTGGCCACCAACGAGGCTGGGCAGGAGAGCTGTGCTGTGCAGGTGACAGTGCAGCGTAAGTACTGCTGCAAACTGGGGCTCACACACGTGGGGCCACACCTTTGCCCTTTTGTACTTTAATCCCATAAAATAGTTCCTATTTATACTTATTTATTGCAGTTAGGGTTTGCACAGCAGCCCTCTGTATAACCTACAGTGATAAAAACATCACAACCTGAAGTGACAAAAAAAATCACAACCTAAAGTGACTAAAACACCACAACCTAAAGTGACTAAAACATCATTTGGGCTCAGATTTTTCGGTCTGTTAGAAATGTTGATTTTCAGAATGACTAATGGCATAAAAGGGGGGGAAACTGGGAGTTAAAGGTTCCAGAGCCTGCAGCTTTTGAGGTACTTCTGGCTGGAGTGGTTGCATATTATTCTCAGGTATAAACTGTCTCTGTGGATGTTCCATCGATTCAATTCCAAATTATTTATCTGTTGCACTCGGGACACTAAACTATCTAAAGACAGCTGGAAGGGCTCCACGGAGTAAAGTGGAGCAACTGTTGACATTTTGGTTTTAATCCAAATTTCATAAATTCTGTCCGGAGCACCAGAAGTTAAAATCTGTGTTCCGCCTGATAAAACCCATCAAGGGTGGAGCGTGTTTTGCATATTCATGCCAGGAAAAGGGTGGAGTTTAGCACCTAAAAATCCAAACAATAGAGTTTAGCAGCTCTCAAAGGAGATCAGCAGGGGCTGGAACTGCTGTGCTAAAAGACTGCTAATGGCGAGGTCTCTTCTTGGAGATTCCACAGCTTTGGAACTTTTTCTGCCCGGCCAAGCCTGAAATAACTGGAATACGGTCATGCAGCAAGGAAAACCGGTCTGCCTCAGGCATCTGAAGTAAAAGCGTCCGGGCAGCTTTTATGCCAATTGAACTGAATTGGTTTAAAACCTCAGTCGGGTTTGCTAAACCCTCCGTAGGGACGAGCCTTAAGGAAACAACTTTCAGCCAAGCCCAGCCCAACCGACCAGAAGTTGTCATAAAGTAGCAACCAAGGGCCCGTAATCGCTGGGAAATGTCTCATCTTTTCTGTTTCGGAGGAAAAATGCCACACACAGGATGCTCTTTCTTTCTACCCCTTCCTTCCTCTCTCTGACCCAGCTCGGGTCACTTTTTTCCCCACGATTAAATAATTCCTTCTGGAAAAGGGAATTATTTAAATGTAATCACTTCAGGGTAAGTTGAAGGGGGGAAAAAAAAATCCTCACGGGGAAATATTCACACTTGTGCCTCCAGGAACCTACTAGGTGCCGTGTTTCACATGTCTGTGCTTTCGGTGGCTCTGTGCTCAGAAGGGAGGATTTTTCCTCCTCGTTTCACTCTGACCCACAGCTGAAGGCACAGCACTTTTGATCCCACCCTTCCAGAGCTTTTCTCACCCTCAGCTCAGCTTCAGCAACAGTGCCTGGAGATAAACTGGTTCAACTTCTGTGTGGAGACACACCTAAATAAATAAACTGGCGCGTTCTGTTCTGATTTATACCCGGTGCTGTAAATTGTAGTGGGGACTAGAACCTGACCGTGCAACTCCAGTGAGAATTTATCAACTAATCCGTCTGTTTTTCGGACAACAGATGCCCAAAATATCGGCATGATCGCTGGGGCAGCGTGTGGGGTGGTGGTGGGACTCTCCCTCCTCCTCCTGGTGGTGAGGCTGACGATAAGGAGAAAAGAAAAGAAGAGATATGAGGAAGAGGAGGCACCAAATGAAATCAGGTAACGCCTTGCACTTAATCCCCCACCTCCCACGCTCCCTCCTTGCAGTTTCACACATCTTTTCAGTAAAGATTTAAGTAGCTGTAAGTAGGGCTAAGTGTTGCTAAAGTTTGTTCTAAATAGCTTTTAAAGTCTCTGTGAAATAGCACTGACAAATTTCTTCACTTGTGAGAATCTCTGTGAAGATTTTCCAGAAAATCAGATTAAACTTCCCCCCCCCACACCCCCAGGGCAAATCAGCATAAAACTCTCTCTCCCATTTGCAATTTCAGCATTTTAAAGCATTTACGCTGTTAAATCCAACCCACTTGTCCATTGTGGCTCTGAGAGGTTTTGGGGGGTTTTATTTCTCCTTCTCCTTCTTTCTGTCCCCTTCTCTTCTTTCTCTTTCTCCTTCTTTCTCCTTCTCTTTCTCCTTTTTCTTTCTCTTTCTCCCTCTTTCTTTTTCTCCTCCTTTCTCCTTCTTTCTCTTTCTTTCCTTGTCTTTCTCCTTCTTTCTTTCTCCTTCTTCTCCTTTCTCCTTCTTTCCTTCTCTTTCTCCTTCTTTCTCCTTCTCCTCCTTTCTCCTTCTTTTTCTTTCCTTCTCTTTCTCCTTCTCCTTCTTTCTTTCTCTTTCTCCTTCTCTTTCTCCTTCGCCTTCTTTCTCCTCCTTTTCTGTCTCCTTCTCTCTCCTTCTCCTTCCTCCTTTTCAATCACAGTTTTTATTGGGAATGCTCCAAGACAGGCAGGTTCTCTCAGTCCTCCTTGAGCCTTTTGAACAACTGTGCTCTGGATTTAGCCGGGGTGAGCAATCCCTGAGCCGTGTGTGAGGGGACACCCTCACCCCGGCAATGCTGACACATGTTCTTGGAGCTCATCTGTTCCAGGCCTGCCCCTTAACTCCCCTAAGCAGAGATTGCTCTCCAGCCAACCCAGGAAGGAAAGCACTGGAAAGATCTATTTCCAGGAAGGAGTTTTAGCTGCTCCCACCCTGGAAGAAACAACCCCCGTGCCTTGATCCATCTTTGTG
The DNA here is from genome assembly GCF_009829145.1 of Chiroxiphia lanceolata. Taxonomy (NCBI): domain Eukaryota; kingdom Metazoa; phylum Chordata; class Aves; order Passeriformes; family Pipridae; genus Chiroxiphia; species Chiroxiphia lanceolata. The sequence continues at coordinate 3,479,908 of NC_045659.1, read as the reverse complement.
TCTATTTGTACGACTGCCCTCATATGACATCTCTGTAATCCCTTCAGCAGCTGATTCCTCTGCCTCACACTCAGGTTGCCAGCCTGAAAGCAGCCTCTGCTGATTCCTTCCCTTCCCTTTTTCCTGCTTTCTTTTCCTTCTCACCTTGCATGAATTTTCAGTTGGAGCCTCACCCTCTTGTATCACCTTTTCACGCCTGACTGTTACATCCTCTCTCTCTTTCTCTCAGGACCCAGTTCTTGCACTTCTTTCTCTACCCACAGGTTATTTTAAGTGGAAGAACTGGTTTCAGCTAGTCTTGCCCAGGCCATTTCTCATTATGAGTCAGGATTACAGAGCAGACAGTTCCATCTGAGCTGTTTGCAGTGACACTTGGTATTTGTTATTTGTTCCACACGCAGAGCTGTGTGTGTTTTTATTCCAAACCTGTTTGACCAGCAGCTCTGCAGGGCAATAGGGGGGTTCAGTCCACCAAGTTACAGAGCACAGAATTCCGAAAGCAGATAACAGAAATTATTCCTGGGCAGATACTCCCTGGTGATTTGCAGCTTCAGGGAGCAACTGCTTATGGCAGTGGCGAAATGAGGAAGTGGTGTTTGAGCCCCTGCCATCTGTTTGGTTGCAGAGAAGACGCAGAGGCACCCAAGGCCCATCTGGTGAAGCCCAGCTCCTCCTCCTCTGGCTCCAGGAGCTCCCGCTCAGGTTCCTCCTCCACCAGGTCCACAGCCAACAGTGCCTCCCGCAGCCAGCGGACTTTGTCCACGGAAGCCACCCCTCACCTCACCCCTCCCCAGTACAGCCAGAGGGAGATGGAAGGGAAGGAGATGGAGCCAAAGAAGGTCGACTACAACAACCTGATGAAAATGGGAGCCACGTTGGTGATGGTGCCTGCCCAGAGCCGGGCGTTCCAGACCGTGTGACCCTCGGGAGGCTCCTGCTGCCCAGAAACACTTCACACACCACCAGCCACATAGGAGTTGTTAGATTAGCTAATTATCTTCCTGGTCAGCTTCATTTTAATCACTCGTGATTATTCACACCACAAGAAGCCCTCCCACTTAACTCTCGTACATCTTCCAGCACTGAGGTTATGAGACAGGATTTTCTTTTATTGAAGTTCCGATACGGGATTTTCTTTTATTGAAGAAAGATACATTTGAGGGAAAAGGGAGCCATTTGAGGGAAAAGGGAGCCATTTGAGGGAAAAGGGAGCCATTTGAGGGAAAAGGGAGCTTCTTTTTAAATTATCTCTTATTGTTTTTTGTTGTTGTTTTTTTTTTTTTTTTTGGAAATGGGACACTGAGCATTTAAAAACTGCAACAGCAAAGCGCTGTGCAGGTGAAAAGAAACCAAACCTCAGGATTTTTTAAAAGGGATCAACAGAGACATAAAGATGCATAATGTGCCAGAGAGAGGTTTTGTGGGGAGGGAGAAGTCTCTTGTACTGGTTTTGGAGAACTTTCTCAAAGATGCATGGTCTCACCTGAAGATTTTGAGGGCAGGCTGGTGTCCAGCCTCAAAGGGGACTGAAGGTGCTTCACTTTTTCTCCATTCAGTCTTCTAGTGAAATGCTTTTGGAGGCTGGAACTGAAGTGGAAATGAAAGGATCACTCCAACAGGTCAGGAGATGCAGTATTAGGGCAAGTGTCTGAACTGAACTCTGTATTAAAGAGAAAGGACCTTTTATGTCAAGAAAACAGAGGTGCTTTAATTGCCAGAATAAACTTACTGGTGCACCCAGAGACACGGCCTGGAGCCTGCTCTGCTTTCATGGCCAGCACTGCAAAGCCACAGAAACCCCTCTGGAGTGGGGTCTGTGGCAAATGAGCCTTAGTGAGATGAGAACTGGGCCCTGAATCCAGAAGGGAGGCAGTTCCTCAGAAGGGGAGGGCCACCAATCTACCAAAAAGCCTGGATGAAGCATTTGGAAGATATTTGTCCTTGGCAGGTGGTGAATTCCCCAGTTTTGGGGGGAGCTGTGCTGTAGAAGCCTTATGGAGAGCTCTTCCCAAGTCTGAACCAACAGCACTCTTGAGGTGGCCTCCAGGTAAGACTGAAGGACATGAGGAAAACACACCTGGGACAGGTAAACAAGCACAATGCTGCTTCCACCAGGAGATATTTGTGTGCATTGTCCCATTCCTACACCAAATGCTGGGCCACGTGCTATAGCTGAGGCTTAAACCTTTAGCAAGGTTCTTAAAAAACTGCAAGAATTGTAACAAAATATTTTTTGTGATTAACCAGACTAAACATTTGCAAGGAATATAAAGTCTTACACTTCAAGTTGAAGGCCAATAGGAAAGGATGGGAGACAGATGCAGAGTTCTGTCATTTGTATTTTCCTCTGAAGGACTTGGCTCTGACCACTGCTACACACAAGACACTGAGCTTGTAGGTTTTAGATTCCTGTATTCCTGGACTGATGATTTTCTGTTAAAAAAAAAAAAAAAAGAGGGTGGACTTTTTTTTTTTTCCATTTGAGGGGAGGGAAGGTTTTCTTCAATTTGTGGGATGAGTCTATAGAAGATGGACCTGCACAGAAGAACCACAGATCTGTAATTCTTTCACTCCAGGACTGTAATTTATCTCCTTTTTTGACTGAGGGTCGGAATTATAACTTCCTCACTTGAGGTCTTAAACAACCTGATCAAAGCCAAGCCCTGCTTGGGCTGCTTCCATATGGGAAGTAGATTTCAAACTTCCCCTATATTATATGAGAACCTCTTTTCCTAGGAGTAGTCACCCATTTTCATCAGATGTACCAAAATTTCACTCGCTTTCTCTACCCCTGAGTCAACCCTTGGCAGGACAAAGTGCTGATGTTGTGCAGGGAAGACAATCCTGAGTTTAAGGTTTAAGCAAAGGGGAGCTGGTGTGAGGTGTTTGATAAGCTGCTGCTTCCATGGTCTTGGATCCTGGTGTTGGATACTCTGTCATTTTACCCAGAGAGCTTCCCTGGGTGCTCCAGGAGCACATTCCTGATCAGCTGTTTGGAGAGGCAGCTGTAAGTGCCTGTGATTCCTCTGCAGTTGCTCTTTTCCAGAGCCCTGGGGGAATCCCAAGAGCAGGAATAGGATGGCTGAAGCAGTTTGGGGTTCTCCTATGGCTGCCTATTGTGCTTCATGTCACCTGTGCTGCAGCTGAGGATCCTCACTCCGTGCACACAAACCCCTGAGTGCTTCTCTCCTGCCTGGGCAACCAGGAGCTCCTCACCACAAACTGAGGGTGACAATTCCAACAGCTCAGCTGGTCCCAGCCTGAGAACCAAAGGTTGGCTTTGAGTCACGGGCCAGACTTGTAATTATTAGGGAGGAGGATCCCCTGTCTGCAGCCTGGAGGCTCGGAGAATGCACCAGCCTGCTCCTGGAGGAGCTTCTGGAGGCTTTGGGGAATTAGCTGCAGGACAGATCAGCTGTGGCAACCCTCTCCTGGTGTCCCAACCCTCCTGGAGCAGAGAAGTCACTCCTTGCCCTGTGAGGCATCAGTGTGACTGCAGGGGCTGAGAGGTTTATGAGCCTTTTGGTGAAGGTCAGCTGGAGGAATCACTGAAGCCTGGAATGTGTGATCATTCCTGGCTGTTCCAAGCCCTGTTGGGAAGCAGTTCAGGTACCTGCTATCCAGGTATCTGCCTAGAAACCCTGCCAGAAAAAGCACCTCTCCTGCCATGCAACAAAGGTGTGTGGCCCTGCTTAGGGAACGTGGGCACCACAATGATTTAAAATCACTAACTCTGAAACACTGAGGTGCTTTCCAGCCCCCACATCAGAGATCTCCCAGGGGAACACAAAGTCAGTGCTGCACTTCTGCTGCCAGCAGGAAACCCAGAGGGAAAATTCCTTACTCAAAGGGAACAGGAGAAAGAGATCATTCCAAAGGTATTCCATTTTCAGGAGTTGCACAAGGGAAGCAAATGAACCATAAGCCAAACTCTTTGTAAAATAGTGTATTAAAGCATTTACTGTCATATACCAGTTATTACTTGTGTGATTAAATGCAGACCATGTTATGTAGCTTTCTTTTGTTTCTCAGCAGCTGAACTAAGCTTCCATCTCCTCTACCTGCTATAATTGGTGTACTTGTACTGTGTCTGAACAGCTCAGAGGAAAGCAAATATTTATTATTGATTCCTTTGAATCAATGATTTCATAATTTTTTTTTTTGGTTGGTTGTTTTATAAATAAAGGTGCTGCAGCTAAAGTGCTGCAGCTCAACTCAACTCGCACAGTGCTCCATCTTCTGTGGTGTGATGTGTTACATGTTGTCAAGCTGAATCCAAGGGAAAAAATACGGAGTTAAAAATACCATTTTTAAGCCAACGAGGACTATTTGCATATTTGCATGGAAACATGGAGAAGCTGGGTTTTTTCCCTGGGTATTTTTCAGTCTAAATTACAGGCCACAGTATGAAATGTGTGAGACCTTGGGTGTACCGAGTGAGTGGTGTTTTGTCTTCCATGGAGCTCTTCCACCTGAGATATTTTGGCTGAGGATGGAGGTGGTAGATAGTGCCAGCACAGATATAAACCCCTGGTGACATTATCCTCCCACTCCCGTGACCTTACTGCTGAACCAGCCCGTGTTTCACTGATCTCAAGGGCTGTGAGGTGACAAGGAAACTTTGAGCAACCACCTGACCCGTGCTCAGACAGTTCAGATCTTCTCTGCAGATGAACAGTTTGAGGCAGCCAACAGGAATCTCCAGTGTGGGAGCTGGAGGTGGGATTTTAAGGGTAACTAAACGTCATTGTGGTTGATTTCTCTCAACCTCCTCTCCCCGAGGGTGTTTTGCAGAGGTCTCCCCACATCAGCAGCGCTCCTTACTGAAATCTGGGAGTAAAAATTGCAACATCACTAGAAAGGATTTAAAACAGAACGCAGTGGTCTCATAGGTGTGTCCTGGCTGTCCCTGATTCATGAGAAAACGCCGTCAACTAGCTCCCACTGGAGTTGGTGACATTAAAAATCCTGATTGGGGATTTTCAGAGGAGTGGAGCAGTTGCATACTTTTGTACAGTATCAGGAATCTGGGGTTATTTTTAACCTGGATCCGTTGGTACTGACACACTGGAGGGGGAGAATGTGGTGGGAGAGGGAAGGGATGGCCTTGCAAATGTGTGATTTTCAAACTTCAACCAGGGATTGCAGATGCAAGTGTTGTATAAATAAACGTTGCTGCTGTGAGCAGGAGGAATGTCTTTGATAATCTCTATTCTCCTCCCAATTCTGTTTTAAACTCTTAAAGGAGAAGCAGTGCTTGATCCCTAACATACTAAATTCATGTCCAGAAATAAGTGGAATCAGTAATTTGAAGAAACTCCACACAAAATACTTAACAGTGTCCAGCCTGCCGAGCCTTAATTTTTCTGATACACAGTAAATGAGCTACTTTGGTCCAGTTTGTTAACAGCCTTTAATTCCTAATGTAATGAGTCATTTGCCCTCCTCCCTGCACTGACTCACTGCTGTTCCAGGCTCCCTTCACTTGCTATCACTCTGCTCTGCCAAGTGTGGTCGCACATCTAAATGTCACTGTGGAATTTCAAGGTGCAGGTGCTGCTATTCTCAGGAGGTCCTAGTGGAATTCTGCTCATGATTTACAAACAAAAAAAACCTCCAAAGGCTAACAGCACTGCACCTGTGTGTGGTGTGTTGAGTGTGAGTTACACCGAGGGGCATCCCTGGTGTAAGGTGGGAGCAGGGTGTACTCTGGACAGGGTGAGGTGTATCTGGTCAGGGGTCACGCCGAGAGCTCTTATCTTGTGTTCCCTCCTCCCGGTGACTCCCTGACTTTTCCACTTGCCCTTTATGCCGTGTAAACATTGGATTGAGTCCTCAGCCTGACCTCAGGTGATTCCTGACCTCTGCTCCAGCCTCAGGTGCTGGGACCATCCCAGGGTTTGTGTGGTGTCCACGTGCTGCCTGGGTCCCAAGGGATGTGGGACAGCCTGCTTTCCCCATTATTTCCGTTATTTCCACAGAAATAATCCCTGCTGGGAGCTGCGAGTGAGCAGCAGGGACATGCCAAGCTGTGGGAACACCCTGTGCCTTGGCTTGGTTTGGAGCTGCTGACGGATAAGGACAGTTGGGATGGATTATGGAGCAGGGAGACGCTGAGGTGGGTTTTGCTCTGTGGAAAAAACCCGTGTCACCCTAAAACACCACAAACGTAGTTTCCTGGGAGAGAAAGAGGGCGCGGGGACAAACCCGGGAGCCTTGTTGAAGGGAACATGGAGGACGGTGATTATTGTACCGGGGAGATTCACTGAGCACACGCTGTGGGGAAGGCTATGGGGAGGGGCTGCGAGCACAGCAACGGGAAATGCCGCCATTCCCGGGGGGGGGGCAGGAGGGAATTCTGAGGGCATAGCGGGATCCCGGGGGCACAGGATCTCTTAATTATTAACACTCATTAACCCCACAGGACCTCTGTGGTCGCTGCCCCTCATGGCGCCGCCATCTTCTCGGCCCCCCTCCCCCTTTCCGCTCTCCCTCTATGCAAATCACCCTCCATGGCCGCGCTCCCATTGGCCCCATTGCGAAATATGCAAACGAAACCCGGGCTCGCCGCGCGCCGATTGGCTGCCGCCCCTTCCCTGTCCCCGCCCCCGGGGATCGTCAGCCGCGCGCGGCCGGAGACGCGGGCTCTGATTGGCAGCGGCGCACGGGAAGCCCCGCCCCGCTGGTAGCGGGCGGGGTGTGCGCGGGGAAAGCGCATGAAGGTTCCAGAACACGGGGCCGGCTGGCGCGCCACGCCCCTTTCCGGTGCGCGTCACGCAGGACGGCGACCAATCACCGACGGGCAAGGTGGTGGAACCCGCGCGTTGATTGGCCCGGGCAGCACTCTGGGGGCGTGTCCTTCTGGAAGGTTCTGGGCGGGTATAAAAAGCCGGCTCGGCGGGCGCGGGGCATTGAGCGCACAGGAGCTGAGGGGTGCGTCTGATCCTGTGTGAGAACTATACCGGGCCGGATTGCCGGTAATGGCGTTGGGGGAGTCCTGTGCGGCACGCGGGGGGGTGCAGGGGGATGTGGCTGCGTGGGGGAAGGCGCGGAGAGAGGGAGCTTTGGAGCTTTGGGCCGGCTTTGGGAGGGCGCGGGTGGTTTTGTGTGTTAAGAGGGCTTTTCGCTGCGGGGATCGGGCTGGAATGGCGGGTGCAGACGCGTTTTTTGCCACTGCGGTGCTTTTTTTTTTTTACCCCTGGTTTTCTCTTGGTCTGTGAGCGGTTTTTCTGCTCCTTCGCCGCCGCATCCCGTCCGTCCCCCCCCTCCCCCGCCGCGCGTCTGGTGAAAGGGCGGGAGGGGGAGGACTGCAGGAGACGCAGCGCCTAAGTTGCTTCCCTAAGGGGCCGCCCCGGGGGATGTAGTGCCCGAAGGCGGGGAGGAAGGCGGGAGAGTAGAGAAGCGGCCCCGTGCGGAGTGTTGCGGGAGGACGGATCGCAGTGGGGTCGGTGCCGCACGGGGCTGGGGCTGTGCCAGCGCACGCGGCCCGCCCGGCGCGGACTCCATTTCCCGGCAGCCCCCGGGCCCGCCCCGCTGCGCCCGTCACGCGGCGCGGGCGGCGCGGGGCACGCCGGGATTTGTAGTCGCGCGCCACGTGGTGGGGGGGGCGCAAAGGACGCCAAGCGGTGGAAGGTGGGAATGCACCCGGTGTGCTCCCGATGCCACGTGGGATAACGGGAATGGGATTGCAGGGTTCATCCTGCAGTAGCAGGGTAATTTAGGTTGGAAGGAATCTTAAAGATCGACTGCTTCCAACCTCCGGCTACGAGCAGGAGCACCTTTAACTGAAACAGGTTGCTCCAACCCGGCTTTGAAGTCTTCAGGAATAAGGCAGCCACAGCTTCTCTGGGCAACCTTCAGCAGTTCTTCCCTTTTAATTAAAACTTTTTTTGTTTTTATTTTCCAGACAAGATGTCGAAGGGACCAGCTGTCGGGATCGATCTTGGCACCACCTATTCCTGTGTTGGCGTGTTCCAGCACGGGAAGGTGGAAATCATTGCCAATGACCAGGGCAACAGGACCACACCGAGCTATGTGGCCTTCACAGACACGGAGAGGCTGATTGGAGATGCTGCCAAGAACCAGGTGGCCATGAACCCAACCAACACAGTGTTTGGTAAGGCTGCAGGACTGCCAGACTTGGCGTAAAGAAGCTGAGCAAAGGGATAAATGTTACCTGATTACAGTAATTACTAATAGCAGGCTTAGTAACTAAAATCCCTAATTTGTTTTTAGCCTGATTAATACAGTTAGATTACTGCTAATTAATTTTATATTATATGCAGGGAAGGTAATTGCCTTAGGGCTAAAACTTTGCTTTGCTGCAGGTTTTCTTGGCAGTTTGTTTTAAATGGCCTTGACTAACTGTCTCATGCTGGTTTATGGTCCAGCTGCAGCATTTCTGAGGTGGTACCACTGAGTTTGTGCATATCCAAGGGGTGAAAGTCAGCAATACCTGCACCCAGACAGTAATAATTCCAGATTAAGGATAATGTTCCATGTTTTTTTTTTTTCATTTTTAGGAAGAACTTAGTGTTTTTAATTGTGAATAAACATAATATTCAGGGTCAAATCGTGTTTTCCAGATGCCAAGCGGTTGATTGGGCGCAGGTTTGATGACTCTGTGGTCCAATCTGACATGAAGCACTGGCCCTTCACTGTGGTGAACGATGCTGGCAGGCCCAAAGTGCAGGTGGAGTACAAGGGCGAGACAAAGAGCTTCTACCCAGAAGAAATTTCTTCCATGGTTTTAACCAAAATGAAGGAAATTGCAGAGGCTTACCTTGGAAAGGTGAGGTTTAGGACTCGAGTGGAATGTTGTAATTCTCTGAGCAGTTGACATGGGTAACTGAGCTGTTGGTTGCTGTTTTTCAGACTGTTACTAACGCAGTGGTGACTGTCCCAGCCTATTTCAACGACTCCCAGCGCCAGGCTACGAAAGATGCTGGAACCATTGCAGGGCTCAACGTCCTGAGAATTATCAACGAGCCCACAGCAGCTGCCATTGCCTATGGGCTGGACAAAAAGGTATGGTGTGGTGTTAAATCAGGTCTGAAGTAGGAGAAATAGTTCTGGGCAATTTTGAGTAGAGAAGAGTAGAAAGCAGTTCTTACATCATAGCACTTCAGGTACACAAAACACATATTGCACACACCATAGTATAGGCCTTAATATTTTTGTAACTATATCTAATTAATATTTGAATATTACATCTTTGGTTTTACCTAGCCCAGAATTGTCTGTCCCATCAGACCTCCCTCAGACACCCTTCCCCCTACTGTGACAAGCAGTCACAAAGACCTCTCCTTCCTCTTCATCCTCCTCTTCACCATCTTCTGTCCTCCTTAGAACAGCTTCAAGGCTTCTGAGTCTTCTGAGCAGCTTTGGCTCAGTTACATCAAGCAATGTGCTCGTTATGTCTTTAAGTATGTTTTCTACAGATAAAACATTTAAAAAGTCTTTATCTGTTAGAATCCCTGACCAGAAATACTGAAACAACATTTTAGGATTGTAGTGCAAAAGGTGCTTAGCTAAGGGTTCTATTCTAAAATTGCTGAAAGCTGTACTACAGTGTTTAATATGTATTTTAAATGTTCTAAAAGTCTTTATCCACTGGAATCATTGACAAGAAATACTAATATTTGTGGAATTTAGTAGAAAAGGTGCTTAGGTGAAAGTTCTGTTCTATAATTGTTCAAAGCTGTGGTGAAATCTGTTTAACTGTCTGATGGCCAAATAGAAAAGTTGTTGACCCCCCAGCAGGAGGCGAATTAAAACCATTGGTCTCCTCCCAGGTGGGTGCTGAAAGGAACGTCCTCATCTTCGACCTGGGCGGCGGCACCTTCGACGTGTCCATCCTGACCATCGAAGATGGGATCTTTGAGGTGAAATCCACAGCTGGGGACACCCACCTGGGCGGGGAGGACTTCGACAACCGCATGGTGAACCACTTCATCGCCGAGTTCAAGCGCAAGCACAAGAAGGACATCAGCGAGAACAAGCGCGCCGTGCGCCGCCTGCGCACCGCCTGCGAGCGCGCCAAGCGCACCCTGTCCTCCTCCACCCAGGCCAGCATCGAGATCGACTCCCTCTACGAGGGCATCGACTTCTACACCTCCATCACCAGGGCTCGCTTCGAGGAGCTCAATGCCGACCTGTTCCGGGGCACCCTGGACCCCGTGGAGAAGGCCCTGAGGGACGCCAAGCTCGACAAGTCCCAGATCCACGACATCGTGCTGGTGGGCGGCTCCACGCGCATCCCCAAGATCCAGAAGCTGCTGCAGGACTTCTTCAATGGCAAAGAGCTCAACAAGAGCATCAACCCTGATGAGGCCGTGGCCTACGGTGCAGGTAACTATAATGTAGCAGTAACTCACATGGTACAGCTGTAGGAGGTGGTGGTACAAACTGCTACCTGAGTTCAAGTCTCAGAGCAGTACAGCTGTAGGCCCTTTGTTTACCACCTGGATGACTAAAGCTTTTCAAATCAGTAAATCTTCTTGGACTTGCAATGATGAATCAGATTCCAAAGCCATTCGTAGTTTCCACCAGAAGTCTACTAATGATGGCCAAAGTCTTCCTTGGATGTCTGAGCGAGCCACGTGCCTGACTGTAGTGTACAGTTTATCTGTAGCATTATCTGGCTCCTAACACTTCCCCTTTCTCTCCCCAGCTGTGCAAGCTGCTATTCTGTCTGGAGACAAGTCTGAGAACGTGCAGGACCTGCTGCTGCTGGATGTGACCCCGCTGTCCCTGGGTATTGAGACAGCTGGAGGTGTCATGACAGTGCTGATCAAGCGCAACACCACCATCCCCACCAAGCAGACCCAGACCTTCACCACTTACTCTGACAACCAGCCCGGGGTGCTGATCCAGGTGAGCACAGAGCTCTGGGCTGAGGTGATGAGATGCTTGCAGTAACTCTTAGGCCAGAGGTGGTGTGTCCTTGCAGCTTCAAAATCCTGGTTGCTGTGATGAAAGTGATTCCAAAGCCATTCGTAGTTTCCACCAGAAGTCGAAAGACTTGTGTTGGTCCAAGTTCCTTCCTTGGATGTCTGAGCGACCATGTCCCATCAGGATAATTAATAGCCCATTATGGTTTAATAATGTCAACCTTAATGACATAATTGGATGGTTTTGCTCACTAGGTGTACGAAGGAGAACGTGCTATGACTAAGGACAACAACTTGCTGGGCAAGTTCGAGCTGACTGGCATTCCCCCTGCTCCCAGAGGTGTCCCTCAGATTGAAGTAACCTTTGATATTGATGCCAATGGCATCCTGAACGTGTCTGCTGTGGACAAGAGCACTGGCAAGGAGAACAAGATCACCATCACAAATGACAAGGGTAAGGACCCACGTGTTCCTCTGAACTGTGCTTTTTATTTTAATCACAACTTGGCTGTAATTGGCACTTTCACACTGATTGTAGCTGTGAGCCTTGGTTTGCTGCTGGTGCAGTAGTTCATGAGTTCCTGAGAAAGCACATTCTGGGCTTCTTCTGCCTGCCCAAACTAACTAGAAATGTGTGATTTTTAACTTCTGGGAGTTTGTGACTGAGCACAAACCGTGCCCTGTGTTCTGCAGGCCGGCTGAGCAAGGAGGACATCGAGAGGATGGTGCAGGAGGCAGAGAAGTACAAGGCAGAGGATGAGAAGCAAAGGGATAAGGTGTCCTCCAAGAACTCCCTGGAGTCCTATGCCTTCAACATGAAAGCAACTGTGGAGGATGAGAAGCTCCAGGGCAAGATCTCTGATGAGGACAAGCAGAAAATCCTGGACAAATGCAATGAGATCATCAACTGGCTGGACAAGAATCAGGTAGGTCCCATTCCATGGTCCTGGTGTCGGGCTGAGGCTGGTCCAGGAGGATGCAGAAGCTCTGGTTGCTGTGATGAAAGTGATTCCAAAGCCATTCGTAGTTTCCACCAGAAGTCGAAAGACTTGTGTTGGTCCAAGTTCCTTCCTTGGATGTCTGAGCGACCCCAGCTTCCAACCCCTCCTTTTTCCAGCTGGGTTTCTCCCATGAGTGGTCTGACCTCATGTGTTGCTCCCAAAGCAACAGGACCTTAACATTAAACAGTGGTAAAAGTACTAGGTAATGTTGATACTAGACCAAGCAGAAGTTATCTTACATCTGTCCAATGCAAGTCTGACTTGGTGGGGCTGAGCATAAGCAAAAATAATAATAAAAATGATCTGGACTAAAAATAAGCCTAGATTCTTAAAATATATATCCTGCTTTGTTTCTGGGCTGTGTCCATAACATTAACTGAGCTCTTGTGTTTTCCAGACGGCCGAGAAGGAGGAGTTTGAGCACCAGCAGAAGGAGCTGGAGAAGGTTTGCAACCCCATCATCACCAAGCTGTACCAGAGCGCTGGAGGGATGCCCGGGGGGATGCCTGGAGGATTCCCAGGTGGTGGAGCTCCTCCCTCTGGTGGAGCCTCTTCTGGACCAACCATCGAGGAGGTGGATTAAGGACACTGGGAAATGCATTCCACTAGCAGTTAGTGTTGGAGGACCCCCAGCTGGGGGGTAGAGTGAAGGACCCAAACCTGTAGGCACATCTGGGTTGGTTTTGCCAGATTAAAACTCCGTAACTCAGCTGCTGTAAAAAAAGAAAACAAAAATTCAAAAGAAAAAAAGAAACATTTTCTGGGCATTTTAAATACTTGAAAGTGTGCACAGGAGGGAGATGAAACCATTGCACTTTACAGTACTGTAATGAGTGGAAATGCAGTTCATGTCCTAAAGAATAAAAACTATTTAATGGGCATCACACTGTCTCTGTCTTCACTTCTTTGTAGTTGTAGATTTAGGGATCATTAATCTTTATTTACCCTGAAGTTTACTTTCTTTTCCCTTAACATGATCCAAGTGGGTGCTGGAGTAGGGAAGGGAGCCAGATGCTGCCTGGGAATTATGGTTGGATGCATTTTTTGGGAAGAACTTAAAAGCTGATTGTCATAGACATTGGGCAGTAAATGGCATTTTTAAAATAGACACAGATAATGATTTGGTCTTGAAAGCATTTATAAGCTGAAGCATCTGACTTGCAGGAAGGCAGGTTCAGAGGTGGCTTGAAGTTTGGAGAAGCTGTGGCTGGGTGGGGAGGTGGGGTTTTTTTGGGTGGCCTTTTCAGCAATACGAGGCAGTAATACTATGTATTCTGTGAAAACTGCTGCTATATTAATATTTAATATCACTTTATATAGCAGCAGTCTGCTCCCAGTGAAGCCTGGAGCAGAGGAGTGGCAGTTCCCAGTTGCAAGTGCAGTCCATGAAAACCTCTAGGCCAGGATCAGTTGGAAGGAAGTTGGAGAAGTCATCCAGTTCCAGCTGCCTGGATCAGGGCTGAAAGACCTGGTGTTAAAACCACAGGCAAAGGACTGACCTGGAATCACCTCTGGAATTCTTTCCAGTGTTTGCCCCCCTCTCAGGAAGGAAGCATTTCCCTCTCTCTAGTCTAACCCTGCAGCACAGCTTGGAGCTGTTCCTGTGCATCCTTACCATTGGATCCCAGGCAGGGATCACCACGTTCACTCCACGGGATCACCTCCAAATTCAAACCCAGCTCCCTCAGCTGCCTGTGGCATTCAAATTCCTACCCTTCATTTTTGGGTTGTAGTGCCAGAGCTGTGAGTGGTACTTGGGGGCACAGCAGTGCTGAGAGAGCCCAGGGGGGTGACATAGAGCTTAATTGGTGATAGGAAAGCAAAACAAGGGATTTACTCTTCCATCACACCTGATGGTGACCAGGGAGGAGAAATCCCATCTCTCTCTCCCCTTCTTCTTCCTTCCCCCAGCTCTAGATGCTGATGCCCCCACAGGGCCTCGGGCATCCCTTGGGGTCACCTGGCTGTGTCCCCTTGTTCCCCCCCAGCCTCTCCTGGTGGGGTGAGGAGCAGAAGAGGCCCCTGTGCCAGCCCTGCTCAGCAGGAACTGAGCTATCCCTGTGTGCTCCTCCCTGTTTTCATCACAAACCCCAATCACAGCCTCGGGGCAAACCACTGTGAACAAACCAACCTGTCCCAGGTGACCTTGGCTTAGGACAGACTGTCCCTCAGTGTCCCCTCACCCTGTGCCTGCTGACTGCAACATCCTCTGCACTGCCAGCTCTTCTGGTCCCCTGATAATAATTAGGGGAATAACCACAGCATTAATTAATCCCACAAAATTGAGTGGGAAATTAATGTTGCACTGCAGAGTTTAAATTCCTTTCAGTTTGGGGGGGCTGGGGGCCCTGCTGGCACTGCTGGTGCTGGGCCACCAGATAGCAGCACCTGACCATGGAATGGCACAGAGGCACCTTTTTTGGTTGCCCCTCTAAGGTTTTGAATGATGTCACCCAAAAAATATTTATGGCATTTAATTGGATCCGTGGCAGCACCTCCCATGAATGGTGTGTGATGCCTTTGTTGCCCTAAGGGAACATTAAGTGGAAATGGGGGTGGGAAAGTGGTATTTTAGGGTATTTTAGGGCCAGTGGGTTAAGCCAGCACAGTTCTCACAGGAGGGTGTTGGTGGGGGCTGTCAGAGCTCTGGTTCAAACCCACCAGCCTGGTCAGGCTCAGGGAGGAGGTTTCTAAATCCTAAACAAGCACAGGTACAGACTGAGGGTCTGGCCAGAGGGATGTGAGACCCAGAGTGGGACAGAAGGGGCTGCTGCAGAGTTCTGCAGCCAAGCAGTGCTTGGCACAGGCAGTTTTTGTGAATAAATGAGGGAAAACGCTGTCAAATTTATGAGATTTTCCATTAATGACAGCAAAGAAACCTAAAGAGTTGTCTGCAAAACAGGGGAGCAAAATAAGGGATACCCACCAAAACAAAGCATTTCTCAGGGTCAATCCACCTGTATTTCATATGTTTGGGGGAACACTTTGACATTTAAAAGCAGCAACAGGACACCTAAACCTGTGCCCGGGAGCAAGTGCAGGTACTGTGTGAGGGTACATGAACAAGTGAGTATCTGGACAAGTGAATTCCTGGATGAGTGAATTCCTGGACAAGTGGATCCCTGAACAAGTGAGTACCTGGACAGGTGAGTACCTTGTATTGTTTTCACAGTGCAGGTACAGGTACTTGTATTGTTTTTCTCATCCCCTCTGCCCCATCACTGGATTTATTCGATTTATTTGTCTCACTGCCTTTACCCAGCAGACACGGGGACACACCAGCCCTCCTCCTGCCCTCACACCTTCCCTGCTCTTCCTCCCCTCTCCCACATCATCACCCTCATCACCCCTTTCCTGTCGGTTTTCCACCAACGCCCAGCTCTCCTGCCTGGAATGATTTCCCACCGGGCAGTGGTTTATTTCAGTCGTCAGATCTCCCCTGAAATCTTTAGCCATGAAATATTTAGCCCGGCACCAGCAAACCACACATAGTGTTAACGTGTCACAGGCTGCCTGGAGACAGCATTAGGCTGTAATTTGAAAGTGAGTGAAGTGATAATGCCACGAGCCCTGCTTTTGTGAGCCTGCATTAATGCAGCTTCTGCCGGCACCAGGCATCGACAGCACATCGACTCCCACTAATAGTGGGAGGGAAGGTGGCAAAATTGGGGCTGATGCGGAAAATAAAGCGTATTGACCAGCCCACTGCAGCGCCACAGCGGCCCTTAATCCATGAGTGCCCTGGATGGGGGGGTTTTAATGCAACTTTCCAGTCAATCTCATTTGTGGTCTCACACTCTGCCTGCTGGGGAGCACTGGGAAAATGGCAGAACTCGGGTCATGCTGTTGCTCAGAGCTCATAGTTATTGATCCCAGCCGGGCTCAGGAGTCTGGGTTATAATTATTTCATTAAACCATTTAATGGTTATCAAATATGAACCCTTTCCACCGTTCCATTTCAGGAGTGTGGCGAGCTCTAAGTTTTATTGCTAATCCATGTGGAGCTCATTCTTCTTAAATTGGCTGATGCTCCCAAGTGGTCGCTGTTCCACTCCCAAAGTTCCCTGTGCATTGATCCCGGGAGAGCCCCTCTCACGTGGCACAGGGAGCTGGGGTTATGTGTGATTGTCATCCCAAATTAAAACTGGACACCCCGCTCCCCTCTCTGACCCGTTTTTGCCGTGGTGGGGTCACTCTCAGGCTGCCACAGTGAAGACACTGAGTCTCTTCCCTTACACCAGGACCTGAGGGAATGGCTGGAGTTCTGTCAGGAGAGGGTTAGGTTGGATATCAGGAAAAGCTTCCTCCCCCAGAGGGTGGTTGGGCACTGCCCAGGCTCCCCAGGGCAGTGGGCACAGCCCCAAGGCTGCCAGAGCTCCAGGAGGGTTTGGACAACGCTCTGAGGGACAGGGTGGGATTGTTGGGGTGTCTGTGCTGGACTGGATGATCCTTGTGAGTCCCTTCCAGCTCAGGATATTCCATGATTTCTATAATTCTTATGGAAGACATTTTGTGCCTCAGTTTCCCCATGTCTCAGTTTCCAGCTTCAGCAGTGGAGTTACTTGCTTTTTTTCACTCATTTGGGGCTCAAGGAAAGTTATGACCAAAATCTTCCTCTTATTCAAAGACAGGCTGCTTGTCCCTGTAAAGGAGGGAGAAAAATCCCCTTCCAAAGCGTTCTTGGTTTCTTTCTGAGAATGAAAACAATTCTGTTGTTTTCCTCATCTAACCAGACTATGGCTGCATCCCAGTTGGTCCCAAATGTTTGTGACAGCTTTAAAGCATGGCAAGAAAAACACAGGCTGTTGCTGCAGCCCTGACATGGAGCATTTCCCTCTTCCCTGGGTATATTGTCCTCCTTGTGGCAGCTCAGAGCACCTTGTACTGGAGTGATTTTGGGAGGCTCCTCAACCTCTAGAGGTGCTCCAGGCACTGCCAGGCACCATCTCTGTGGGCTTTGGGGTTGGTTTGTTCTATTAAAGTGGCCCACATTACCCAAAATCCTCTTCCTTTCACTTTGCCTCCTTGTGAGTGGCACATCAGGTCAGGGTTTAATTCCTGTAACTGGAAAACCCCAGAGGAACCGTAGGAATCCCAGGGACTCTCATCAGCTGCCCCAGGGCACCTCCTGCCCCCTCTGACACCCCAGTGCCTTTCAAAAATCCCACAGAACTCATGGAGAGAACTGGATGTGCCCAGGTCTGGGGGGGACAGGGAGGAAACACCTGGGAAGGCATTTGTATTCCAGACCCATTGAAAGCCTGTATTCGTCGGCACCTTTCCATTAAAGCCCTGGATGCTCTGGAAAAGCTCTATCTTAATTTGAACAAACTGATTCCTGTTTCTGTGGGCAGGCAGCACAGTTCCTGCAGAGTCCTTTATCAGTATTCTGTGCTGCCTTCTGGCAGCTGCTCATTTGCTGTTGCCTCAACCTGTGCTGACCTCATTTTCTGTCACAGAGCAGTGAAGGATTTGGTAAAAATTAGTTATATTAGTAGCTCCCCATACAGCCAGTTTATTTGTGATATGACAAATATTTCAGCCATTAGGATCTTTCCATCTCTTAGCAGCTTAAATGCACTCACTTATATTCCAAATCACTGCTTAATTTAAAAGCCTATTTGTGTAGATTGTTGCAGGCATGAAAAAAAAAAACAACTGTGGAACACTTACCCTTTCAAATAGGCCTGTGCAGAGCTGGAGTTGTGGCTGTGATTGGATCTCCCACTCCATAACTTCACACTCCCACTAATCACTGGGTGCACAGCAGCAGCACAGCAATTCCAGGCAGGAAGGGAGGGTGTGATGCCCAGGATGAGGGGGCTGGATTGCTGCTGGCTCCACACCCTGCTGGGATTCACTGTGCCTCAGTTTCCCCACCTGCCCTGCTGGGATTTTGGTGGGTCTCTGGAGCCACACAGCCACCCACCAGTTTGGGAATACCCTGTGTGTGAGGGCAAGGAAGTCACTGCAGGGGTAGGGAAGGGCAGGAGGGATCCAAACCACCCCCTGTAGTGCAGAATTCCGGAATGGTTTGGGCTGGAAAGGACTTTAAAGCTCATCTAGTCCACCCTCTGTCATGGGCAGGGACACCTTCCACTATCCCAGGTTGCTCCAGCCTGGCCCTGGACATTTCCAGGGAATATGTGCTGTTTATACTCAGTGGGGTTTCATGTTTCCCATGACCCTAAAATAAAGATACTCATGTCTTCAACCTTGCTGGCCTCAATCCTCCACTTCAGGGAGGGAAGATGTTGGGATGCGCCTTCCTTGGTGCTGTCCCTCCTTGAATTCCTCCTGTCACTCAGCTGGGATATTTCTCCAGGCTTTTTTTTTCCCCACACCCAGGAGGCTTCATGTTTCTTTTAGAGGTTTCAATGCTTCTTTTAGAGGCTTCAGTGCTTCTTTTAGAGGCTCTGTACCTTTTTATTTGTTGGAGGTAACATCAGGATGTAACTCCAGGGTTGCTTTAAGGAAGGTGCAAAGATCACAGTCAAATCCCAGGAGCTGCTGGTGCTCCTGTGGGATGGTGGCTGGATCAGCCAGGCTGTCCTTGCTCTCTCCCTGTGTTTATTCCCCTGGGGAACTTCTCAGTGGCCCTTTGAGGGGTTTTTTTCACCCAAAATACAGGTTGTGTGATGCGTTTTCTGCCTCTTCTACCACCCCACTCCCCCTGGATCTCAGCTGTCCCTGTTGGGATGAGACACACCAAACATTTCCCTCTGACTTTTAGGAGATGAGATTGAAATTCGAAGTTGATTTTTGAGGAATAAAGGATCCACAGGTTATCCCAGCTAATTCTGCTTCCAGGGCTCTGCAGAGGAACCAGTTCCAAGCCTTTTCCTGAGTGTTATTCCTGCCCCTGGTTTTCCCTCTCCTCCTCCCAGGTAGGCAGCTGCTGTTCCTGGATTCCACCTCGATGGATTTGATGGATTGCAGAGCACTGGGAAGAGCAGGAATTCACCAGCTCTAAAAAGCAATGGCCCAAAGTGTCATTTGCTTTAGAGGGAAGGTTTTGTGCTCGTGGCATTTGTCCCTCAGGTTCACAGGCATTGCCTGCTGCTGATAATTCTGCAGAGGGCTGAGAAGGGGTAAAAAAAGGGAATTTAAAAGTTAAATGCTGCAATTACTGCATTTGATTATATCAAAAATATCTATTAATAAAAATCTTATAGTGGATGATGGCAGAGGATTCTGGCTAAAAAAAATTATCCTCAGCAACCAAGTCTTGATAAATTCTCCTGCACCTTTCACAATGAAGGAGTTGTGATGGAGGAACATTTAATTGCTGGAAAAAGCCTCACAAACCCAGAGCAAACTGTAATTCTTGCTTGCCTTCACTATTCAACTTGCAAGACTCTGGGAGTTCAGATGCTGATGGAAGTGTATCGATTTTACCCTATATTGAATGCTTCCAAAAAAAAAAACCAACAAACCTGAACAAAAAAACCCACCCAGCCTCCCGTGATGCAAGTCCCATGGTTCCAATTAAAATCACCTGTTAACTTAAAAAGGTCTCTTTTTAAAAAGGCTTTAAAAGATTTTCATTTAATTGATTCAATGTAAAATGCCCTTTACAATTACCACTATAAACTACTTGTTTCCCACTGAGTAAGACCCAATTTGAGATGTTTATCAAGACTTTGCACTCTTTCCACTCTTCATACTGAGTTCTTAAATTCCTTATTGACAGCTTGCATCTGTCAGCAATGGATATTTTTAGTTGGCTGCAAGAAAGCTTTTAAAAAGGTTGTAATGGCTTGATTTTGTCTCTGTGGTCTCAGGGAATAAATCAGCCCTGAATGGCCTCGTAAGTGTGGCCAGTGCTGGGCTCCCCTTATTCCAGAGCACTAAATTGACTTGATTTAACAAATTTCTCCTTTCCTTGCTCCAAGTTTGTCCATAAAGACAGTGGGTTTAGTGCAAATATCACACCCCGTGTTCTACTTTAATTTTTGTCTCTTCCATGAACTAATAAATGTTGTGGCCCTGGTTGGGTTCTGCTGAAGTCTGTGGGGCTTATTTAGAACTTTAGGGGTGTCCTGTGCAGGGTCAGAATGTTCCTTGTGGGTCCCTTCCAACTCAGGATGTTCTCTGATTTGTCCTCAAAAGACTGATGACTCCACCCAAATTTAATTGAGACAACTTTGCTTTATTAGAAGACAATTTATTCCAACAATTTTCTCTCTCACTGTGCATATTTAATCCAATTTTTTCAGTTTGCTTTATTAGAAGACAATTCATTGCACCACATTTTCTCTCTCACTGTGCATATTTAGTCTCATTTTTTCAGTTTGCTTTATTAGCAGACAATTAATTGAACCACATTTTCTCTCTCACGAAATTCTCTTTATTTGGAGAAGGTGGATGCAGAACACCACTGCTTTCCCAGTGCACAAACTACATCCCTGTCTCCTTGTTGCGTTTTAGCTCCCAAAATCTATCAGGGGAGAGAGCTGATCCATCCAGAAGGGCACAAAATTTTTTGTGTGCCCGTGAGCTGGATGGTTTTACCATCACCAGACCCCAAAGCACATCCCTTAATAGAAAGGCACAGAAATTATCCAACCACCCAGGGAGGAAAAGCAGGAGAAATAAAAGGGACCTAATAAAGGATCCAGAAATCAAAGCCCAACCTGTTGGGAGTTTGGAGGAGCCGAGGGAGCCTCAGTGGTTTAATCTGGGATGTTTCCCTATATAAATATAAAGGCAGCTCTCCTTTCCTTTCTCTCTCCCCCCCTCTTCTCCTGGGAAAGCTCCTAAACCCAAGGGGGTTCAAGTCTTGCATTGCCTTGAGAAATCAAGTCATTCCTGTAACCCCAGCTCTCTGGGCATGTGAAACAGGAGCATTTCAGCAGAAAAAAACCCCCTTGCTTTGCAGTTTTACATCTGACCCCACAGGTTCCCTGCGAGGCACCAGGGAAGGGCCTTCTGCAGAGGGGACTCCAGGGAGCTGCTGGAAAACGGGTTTTCCTCAGGAAAGCCAACAGCTCCTCTGGATCTGTGAGTCCTTCAGGCACCAAAGGGAAAGAGATTTTTTTTCCCCTTGCAGTCAGCATGGATAGAATTCAGCAAATAACCAGCCTAGGAGAGGCCTTTTCCCCTGCAAAGCCATTTTTGTGTCCATTAAAGGAGGTGCTCTCGGAGGAAGGAAAGCACTTCCACTGCAACACGGGCACCTTCCCCCAGCGTGGAAGAGTAAAACACAACCCCTGAAAACAGGGGCTGGCATCTCATGCAGTTTGCTCTGGCTGGATTTCAGCCTTTCTCCACATCTTTTTTTTTTTTCTTGGGGGGGAAAAAAAGGCCAAGTTTGTGCTGCTCAGCAGCTGCAATTTGTCTTTATTAAAACACACTTAGACTCAACTAAGTGTGTTTAAACCCGGCCCAGCTTTCTGACCTGGGCTTGCTGCTCATAAAAACCCTCCTAAATTACCCCAATTACAGGTTCACAAACAGAGAGTTTGTTTCCACACTTTCAATTCAAACCCCACCTATACTGAGGGTGTGTGTGTGTGTTATAAAAAAATTAAAGCCCCCAACGCTAATTACAAACCACAACAGGTTAAAGTGCCCAGCACAAAGGTGATAAATACAGGCATAATTATGGGTTATTGCAGGAGCTTAATTAGGATAGCTGTAATTAGCCTATTTTTCCCAATTTTCAATGAGCAGCAAACAAAAATCAAATGGAAAATATTTTAATTTAAAAGGCATTCTCAGCCCGGGGCTACTAGGAGGGACTTAATTATTCATTGATAACAATAAGGGGGAGAAATCAACTCTTTTGTGCCAGGATTGATAAAAAAACGAGGCTCTCAGCCAAAAAATAATCCCCAGCAGGTTTAACCCTGGAATTTAGGTTCCAGCCCATGCAGAAATCTGGGAATCCTCACCTTCACTTTAGTCAGGCTTAACTTGCAAACTGGCACCAACACCTTCCTGGAAATGTCTCTCTTGTCTTTTTTTGGGTGAGGGGGTGCTGAGCAGTGCCAAGGGGGTCCCAGAGCACCCCAAATTTCCTGCCTGCTGGTACCTCCAGCTGCTTGGCTGTGTCTGAGTGGGTTTAAACACCAAAGCCTTGGAGCTGAGCTTCCCTCTTCCCAACACCCTTCCAAAGGAAAGAGGGAAAGAAGGAGCAGGTTTAAGAGGCAGGGTGTAGGTGTGAGGGGTCTAGGTGTGTCTAGCAAAGGGGCAGGAGAAGAGTAGGTTTAAATTCAGGTGCCCAGGGGCTAATGAAGTCCTTCTTTGAAACATTTGTGCTGGCAGAGCCTCCTTGAAGCTGCCTTGGAAGCAGCCTGGAAAACCCTCTTGCTGCCTCCCGTTGGATCTCCAGCCTCTGGGCAAGGGAAAGCTGCAGAAACGCTCAGTTTCCTTAAGATTAAACAAAATGCCCAAGTCCCTGAGCCCTGCTGCCGTGGTGGGAACGGGGCACAACCCACACTCACCCTCTCAGGGTTTTGGGGTGCTGCTTTCTGCCGAGGAGCCCCTCCTGCCAAACATCCCCGTGGATTAAGTTGCTCATTTTGCTGGCCTGGAAAACACTTCCCTGCCCACGAGCCGAACAGATGAGGCTCCAAGACCCCTCTCTTTCTTGTTCATTTAGGGGTGAAAAATTGCCAGCAAGAGTTCAATTAGCATCATATCTGCTCAGCCTGGGCTGTGCTGGGGGCCTTCCTGCACCCACACTTGGTGCCCACAATAGCAGCATCTGCTTTATTAGCAGTTGCCTAATTGAGGCTGACGTGCCCGGTTGTTCTGTGCTCTGGGGTGAATGGCTACAGGGAAAGGGATGGGGCAAGCACAAAGATGGGTTTCCCTCTGCCCCTTGGACCTCCTTTCAGCACAGAAAGCCTGGGCTGACCTGGTGCATTGCTTTGTTCACAGAAAGGTCCTTAACTTCTGGACCCGGCTGATGCGGCTGATTTTCCTCCGGGAGTTTGGGTTTGTTCGTAGGTTTATTTATTTGTTTTTTTAAACATGCACAGTCAGCACTGTCAGGGAGGCTTCTAAACGGTGTGGAAGGGACTCCTCTTATATGAAAATTAAAGTTATCCTTATTTTTTTGCTGAGGAGCTTGGCCAGGCTGGGATCCAAGGGTAACACCTTCCAAGAGCTCAGCAGATACACTTGGAAAAACCCAGAAACACCTTTTGAAGGTCACAAACTCTTCTCAAAGAACTCTGCACAAGCCTCAAGGCCATCAGTGCTTTGGTGGGGGGATGAGATGAGCAGCACCAAACCCGAACTCCCAGAGGAACTGAAGCACAGACTATAGATAATGTATATAAATATATATATAACTGCTTCATATGTAAGGGATTGAAGCACAGATTATAGATAATATATATAAATACATAAAAATGCTTTATTATAAGGAACTGAAGCACAGAGTATCAATAATATATATAAATACATATAAATGCTTCATATATAAGGAATTGAAGCCACAGACTTTATATAATGTATGAAAATATATATATGCTTCATATATAAGGAACTGAAGCCCAGAGACTATATATAATACTTATATTTAATATATATATGCTTCTATATAAAGAACTGAAGCCCAGAGAAAATATAATATATATAAATGCTTCATATATAAGGAACTGAAGCACAGACTTCATATAATGTATGAAAATATATATATGCTTGATATATAAGGAACTGAAGTACAGAGACTATATATAATACTTACATTTAATATGTATATAATATATATATGCTTCTATATAAAGAACTGAAGCCCATACTATATATAATATATAGAAATGCTTCACATATATAAGGAACTGAAGCCCAGACTATATAATATATAAAAATATATCCAAATGCTTGATATATAAGGAACTGAAGCCCAAAGACTATATACAATATATACATTATACATACATACATACATACATACGTATATATATATACATTATACATACATACATACATACATATATATATATATGCTTCTTATGTAAGGAACTGAAGCACAGACTGTATATAATATATATAAATGTATCATATATATAAGGAATTGAAGCACAGACTATAGACAATATATATAAATATATATTATATATATAAATAAATATAAATATGAGAACCTGAAGCTCAGGGGCAAATTAAACCCTGTTACCCAGAGTTAACCCATCCCTGAGCAGACCCAAATTTCCTGAGCAGGGTCAGTCCCTCCACAGCCCAAAACTGAAAACAGATCCCAGGATTTGTGGAATTCTGGGATCTTTCCCTCCCACCCCAGGGATGCTGCACATCCGGGGGAAGAGTCCTGAATTTCGTGGGAGTAACTTATTAGTCAGTAAAATTAATTAATAAAACTTGTGAAACAAACCCTTCCCGAAAAATCCCGGCTCCAGGAATTGATGGATTTGTGTGTGTGTGTGGAAAGGGAGCAGCACAGGAGGAACCAGGTTTCCTGTCCTTTTAGGGTTGGATGGCAATAACCTCCCAAGGATGGCAGCTAAATTAGCCAAGATGGCTTTCCATAATTTCTCCAAACAATCACTTAATGGGAGCGGTGTAATTCCACGAAATAGGTGAATGGAGTAGTGATCCATTTTATGGAACCATCAATAAACTAAACCTTGCCTGCTTTTAAGATTAAACTGAAAAAAAAAAGCCAAAAAAAAAAATCAAAACCAAACCCTACAGCCAGTGAGAGGAGAAAAAAAAAAAAAGAGTATTTATCTTTACACAGAAAATTTGTGTGCTAGTAAAGTGCAGGCAGTGACAGGAATTTCAATTATTTAATCAAAAAGAAAATGAAAGTGGCTTTAAGTGTTGTGATTTGAGCCAGTGAAATCTAATGTGGGCTCACATTGAATATGAGGAAAATGGGAAGAAAATTAAAGCTGCTCCTACTTAAATCATGTGGTTACAAATGGTAAATTAGTTTCTCGATGTTTTCATTTAAGTGTTTAAGTGGAAGGTTTTATTCTTAATGTAGTGTTGTGACACAGAATAAAAACCTTATCTGTCTCTATGGCTTTTTTTTCTTCCCCCCTCCGTGTTGCTGCCTTAGAAGGCAAAAGGGGAAAAAGCTGCAGCAGTATTAGACTGCTTTTGTTAAAATTGGGAGGCAATATGCTTTCACCACAAGCTCATTAAGGTAATAGATGAATAATGCCTATTAAAAATGCACTAGGCTAAATGAATTTAATGTGTGTTGCATTTGCCAGAGGATACAAACTGGAAAATTCTCTCTTTTTTTTTTTTTTTTATTACTTATTGGGAGGCTCAAGGACTGATCTCGGCTGGGCACCAACAAGCAGACACACACATCTCCTATTTTTTGTTATTTCATGATTATTATTTATGCTCTCTATATATTATAGACACCTCTTTTACACAGAAAGATGCACAGGCTTATAAAATTCTAAAATCCCCCCTATTCTGAGGACATTTTCTATGATCTGTTTGTTTCCCACTCTCTCCAAGCTTATTTTACTTGACCTGTTGGACTTGCAGGTTTAATTTCCCACCTACCACAACAAATGGCAAACTCATTTGCAAAGACTCCTTTGGGCTGCTGAACTCCAAGTCTTGATCCCCTCCAAGTCCAAAAACCCCCCAAAATTCAGACAGAAAACTAAGATTTTCTTTGCACTGGTGAACCTGGTGATTACATTGAATTGAGTGTTTCTAATATAAGCTTTGAAGAGCAGAAAATGAATTTATGGACTAAGAAGCCCCATAACTCATTATTAAAAACAACAGATGGGTGGAAGCTAAATCAACACCTAAAAAATATCAAATTTGTGTGTTTCCTCAGCAAGAAATCAGCGTGTTTTTAAGTTTTCCATCACTTTTCTGGTCTAAAAAACAAATGCCAAAGTCACCGCAGTGATTTTTCAGGCTCACACTGAAACAATGGAGTTGCTGCCTTCTCCCCAGCCACTTAATTATGAAATATTTGGGGCAAAATGTATGTTTGAGGCTGCTAATTGTCCAGCTAATTTGACTGGGTTTGATTGCTCTGTTAAAACCACGGTAAGGGGGAAAAGGAGAGTTGGAGAGGGATGTAGGAGGCTCACTTTTGTTTGAGCAGGAAATCATATTAAAACAAAATATCAGAAAGAGCAAGGAATAGCTGGGCTGAATTGAACACTGCAGAACTAAATAAATGGGGTCTATTTTTGAAGCATGGCCAAATCATGGAAATGTTACCTCACTAATTTGTAACCCACCTGCATCGCCACTTGTTTCAGATGACTCAAAGCATTTTAATACTTCCCTTTAAAAATCATCCTGACAAATGTGAGGGAGTGTTCTTAACATTAAGCAATATTCCCTTCCATTTGAATACCTCACCCTTGGAAAGGGACAAAATCCCATTTCAGAAGGTAATTCCCAGTTTTAAAGCGTTATTTGAAGATGCATTTGCGAGATGCTGACCGGATTCTGTCCTTTCTTTTTTTTTTTCTTTTTCTTTTTCTTTCCCCCCCCCCTCCCTCCCAGACCTGTCATCCACTTCTGGAGTGCTTAAAATAAAGTGCACAGATACAGAGTAAGCTGAAACAGTCAAGAAGCCATATAATACAAAAATGTTTCGAGTAAAGTGTGTTACTCAGATCTTTCTAAAGTACATTTCTGCCTTTATTCTGAGGGCCACAGCACAGGCAACTCTGACTAATGCAAGTAATGGAACCAATCTCTCCCTTTGATCATCAAAAAAGGTTATCTTTTTTTTTTTTTTTTTTTTTGTAAACTAGGTCCGACTAGTTTTGCAATCTGTTCGGAGTAAACATGAAAGGGAAAAGGTTTAATTAACTTTCAACCAAGAATAATTCATTTTCTTTGGACAAAGTGCCTGGGTTTGGGCCCATCCCTGTGACAGACACTCCTGAGTCGTGACATTTGGGTGCCTCAGGTGAGACAACAATTTGTGTGTTTAAACCAGGAGGAAAAACCAGCCCTAAGTGATTTATAAAATCTGGTAGAATTGACCTTTTAACTGGAGGCTGAACTGTGTTTACAGGAGCTGAGTGTGGTTTGGAGATAATTTTCGGGGGAGCTGCTCAAAACATAAACACGGAGCTGAGGGCCTTGATAGAGATCTGGGGATGAGAGAAAGCTGCTCCTTCACCCTGTTTATAAACACTTATTTCCTCTGCATACACTCTGATTCAAACTATAAATATAAAGACTTAGAAAACTGGGGGTTTTTGTTCCACAGGCTGCCAAGGTTGGATGTTTTCTCTCCTTGTCTGATACAGGAGGTCAGGCTGGATGGTCATAACAGCTCCCTCTGACCTCAGAGTGCATCATTTGTCTGCTTTTTGGTTTTAAGGCTTCAAAACGAGACACTTTAAGGCTGGAAAGCGAAGAGTGGGATTGAAAAGGATATCAAAGTATTTGAGTCATTTTGCTTTCTGTGCTCTGCTGGTTTTTACTGAAGTTACTTCTCACTTACTCCAGGCTGAGCTCACACTTGGGGGTTGTATATTCAGTGGAAAAGGGATATGAGGTTTTCATGAGGCAGAAAGAGGAAAACCACAAAGAAAAGTAGGGAGACAATGGGAATAAAATCAAGGTTGAATGGATAAGAAAGGGAAAAGGAGGATTATCCTGCCCCAGAGGTTAAAAGCAAGGACGTACACGGTTCATACATCACCAAATTGGGGAAACAAGGGAGGTCCCGAGCCATTAATGCAGAAAAGTGACTCAAAATGTTGGGTTGTGCAGATGCTTGTTACACAGCTGGAATGAAAGAGCACCAATGAGCATTAATGTGCTAAAGGCAACAACAAAGCAGGGACTAGAGGAGCAGGAATGGATTTTTTTAGAGAGCAGAGGATTAGCCCAGATCCCAAAGTACAGATGGTGTTGGGTGAAATAATCACCTCGGCCTCGAGGGAGCCAGCAGTGCCCATGGGTTGGTCACACCACGAGGAGGAATTGAGATGCAACCAAATGAAGAGGAGACTAATTGAAAGCAGGTCCCAGGGAAACTTCTAAGCCTCCCTCCCAATTTCTGACTCATCCCTCCACCCCCCCCCCAAAAAAAAAAAAAAAAAAGAAAAGAAAGAAAGAAAGAAACAAAGAAGAAGGAATAATCTTGCTGTGTTTTGGGATAGTCCAGATGACCCTGCTGAAGTGGAAAACAAATATTAGAGAATTAAAAAGGTCTTGGTTAATAAAAGTCACTATTTTAAGGGAGTGTTTAGAACAAACCTGCCAATGTTAACACTCTCATTCTCCTTCTGCAAGTTCCCTGCCTTCAGCAAATGCTCAGGATTTCCAGCTGGTGAGGCCAATTTTCGGCACAGAGATAAAATTTTTGGATCTAGGAATGGAACCCCTGAGCTCGTGCACACACAGTTGGGTTTGGGAGGTGTGTAAGGAAGCTACAGTCTAGTTTTAAACTTTAAATTTTATTTTGCCTGTCAGTGATGTCACACTTCTTTTTATCCCTGAGATTCTTGCAGTTATTGGTAGTGATACAAACCTCAAAAGTGCCTTCCTGTCTCAACACCTTAATGTGGTCCCCTGGCATCAGCCACACTTCCATCCCCTGTACTTTTCACCTGGAACTACAGCCCTCAAATTATTGTGCTGTTCATGGGAATATTCAGTGATTCTGTGGGAATGACACCGACCCAGCTTTTGACCTGAGTGTTTCTTGTCTGGGGATAAAGTAACAGGCTGATTTCTTCTCTGTTTCTCACTCTGCCTCCTCTTCCTCTCAGCACAGATGAAGGACAGGGCCATGGGATGACACATTTCTGAGGCAGCAAAAGCCAAAGGGGAGTTTTGATTCTTGGAAAACTCTGAATATTCTCCTGGTTAGGAGTTAAACCCCTCTTTGATGCTCCTTTCCCCTCCCACCCTCTCTCAGCCCTGGGACAACCTCCCTGTGGTTTCAGGCAGCACTTCACCTCAAAGCCCATCCACCACACCCTCCTCAGACTGGTGCCAAGGCACAGCAGAGGGTTTCCAACACTGAAATATCCATGGAATCACCAAATATCCCAATCTAGAAGGGATCCACAGGGAGCCCAGTTCCTGATTCTCTGTGGCAATGCTGACATGCCAGGAGAAACCTCTGGTGCAGACCCAACTTGGTACTCAGGGGTTTCCCACCACTGCCTTTATCTCCTGCCAGATGAGCTGAATTTTATAAAATCACAGCTTCCCTCCTCCTGGATGGATTTTCCACAGCCTGCAGGGTGGTGGGAAGCAGGGTTGGGTGCCAGGTGTAGGTGGGGTGTGGGAGGGCAGAGGGGCTGGAGCAAGACAGGAGTGTTTTTGCCTCTCCCCAGCAGCACCACAGGTCAGGGGCACCTGCTCCTGCAGGGTGGGAAGTGGTTTTGCCTGAAGCACCAGGATGGAACATTCTCCATTAAGCCATGCTTTGTGTTCAAAGGACCTCTCTCTATGTTATGTGTGTGGCTACTCAACCTGAGCTCTTCAGACCTCTTTCCTGCAGCCAGGCTCCCATTTTGAGCATATCAGGGCTGTCTGGTTTTAATTTAACCCTTCCTTTTGGAGTGGATTTGTCTTGAAAGGCATGAAAAGGCCGGGCTCCCGAGCTACCTCACCTCTTCAAGAGCCACAGGAAGGTAAGTGCATGTATTTTTAAACTGCACCAAGTTTAGCCCTAATGCAACACACTGAAATAAAGCTGCCAACATCAATGTGGCTGCACCGACCTTTTAAATGACCCCCGAGGTTTTGAGTCAAATAAATTTCTGTTTTCCTGGGCAAAATTCTCCCTGTGATACCTTGAAATGATCTTAAGCGTGCAAGTAATGATGGCTGGGGTTTATCTAAGCAAAGCACACGAGTTATGTGTGTTATTAAATCATGAAAAGGAGGTGTGTGTGTGCATACACGGGGAGGATGTGTTTGTAAAAGTTAATAAAGCTCTTTGAGCCTGTAAGGGTCATTTTATTTTACTGAAGAAACAACAAACAAACTCCACAGCAGTGTGGCTGCCTGGGTTAGGTATCCCATGAGGTTTGGGGGTCCAGGCTGAGCTGTCACCCAGCTTCTCAAGGTGTAAAATGCAGCTTCGAGGGGCGATTCTGCTCCTCCCAAACAGGGAGGGAAACACACAGGGAGTAAAACAGCCAAACCTGCAGCTCCTCCCTGCTTTGCCCTGACCTCAGTCCCTCTTGTTTTCCTTCCTAGGTGTGTCCCTCAGCCCAGGAGAACCTCAACTTCTGCCCAGCTTTGGGGCAGCTGCTGCTGAATTTGGTGAAAACCATGGGAGCCCCTCACCAGGAGCCCCTGCTCTGCTCACCCGGGAGGTTGGCAGCCAAAGGGATAATGTGGGCTTGCAAAAACCCACAGGAATAGCTGCTGTGTGCATGTCTGGCCAGCAAAAAGGGTCATCCTGGGATCTGGGGGCTGCTCCTTGGGGAGGGCACGTTTGGGGGTCCCTGGGTGAGATCCATCCTGCTGGACCCCCCCACCCCAGGGACCTGCAGGAGAGGGACAAAAGGGGAAAACAGGTAAGAGAAAAACAGGTAAGGGACTTCTGGGGCAAAGAGGCCACACCTGCTGAGGGTGGGAAGCCCCTGGCACCCCATTTCTGTCCCAAAAAGCCATAAAATGTTAGATTTAAACCATTCCTGGGTGTGAGGGCTGCAGGGCAGAGGTCCCTCCTTACTGGGGCCTTTCCCTTCTCCACAGATGGGGGTTATCACCTCTGCTTCTTGCCCCTGAACTTGCACCAGCACCTGAAGTGCCACTGCCTGGTTTGGGGATGGGTTTTGCTGCTGTTGCTGCAAGAAAACATCAAAACAGGACCCCACCCCCCCTCTCCTTTATTTCTCTGTGCCCTAAACAAAAAGGGACCCCAAAAAGCAGCCTCTCTCAATGTGGTTTCAGGCAAGAAGCTCTTGCCTGAGTCCCAAAGCCTTCACCCAATCTGGCTGAGGCAACACAACTTTAATCTTTCAGATCTGCTTTAAATAAATATATATATTTATGGGCTGAGTAAAGCCCCAGCCCTCCCAGAGAAGACATCTCAGCTGATTAAATGGCCAGTCAAGCAGCTTATACACTCCATGTTGGGCTTTAGATCCTTTTAATCACTGTTAATTCATTTACTCATTTGCTCCTCAGAGAAAGTTGTTGGTGTGTTTTTAAACCCCCAGCCAAAACCCCGTGGTGATGCTGAAATGGGCATTTGAGGAGGGGACACTGCGACAGATTTGTTACATTTATCTATTTGTTTGTCTGTTCATTGGTCTATTTATTCTTCCCAGAGAAAAAGAGGGAGTTTTGTGGGTAGCACAGGGAGGGGAGAGATTTTTCCCCCCAGTTCTGAGGGGCTGCTTCTGCTTCTCTGAATTAGTGCACCTGCATCCACACTCTCCAGGCAAGAGTTTATATCATCTATATCTATATCTATATCTATATCTATATCTATATCTATATCTATATCTATATCTATATCTATATCTATATCTATCTATCTATATCTATATCTATCTATCTATATCTATGTCTATGTCTATGTCTATATCTATGTCTTTATATCTGTATATCCATATATCTATATATCTATCTATAATATATATAAGAATACAATATAATATATAATATATAATATATAATATATAATATATAATATATAATATATAATATATAATATATAATATATAATATATAATATATAATATATAATATAAATATAATAACTGGAATAAATATAGAAATATACAAAATATACAATATAGGAATATACAATAATATATAAATATACAAAATATACAATATGAGAATATAATACAATATATAAATATAAGTAAAATAAATTTAAAAATATGTATTAAATACATATCTATGTTGTTGAAGTGAGTGCTGACTGCCTGTACGTGGGCACTACAGGTGTAAAACAAGGGGGGGGGTGTCTCACACATATACAGGGTGAAAAACGCCCCCGTGGGTTTTCCCGGTGGGATGGGGAGCTCTCTGCTCCCCCCCCTCGCCCCGATTTTTGGCACTGGTGCAGGAGCCGCATCTTTATCCCACCCCCGCCTGTCCGTGCCCGGCGGTGGCGGAGAATCGACGGCGTCGCACATTCATTAAAAGCCCGACGGTTGCCATTTCTATTCTTTTAAAGCTTTTTCCTCATCTATTTATCATTTACCAGCTCATCCATATGGAAGACATGGCTTACACTTCCCTGAGAACTGTACTTTTAGGACTAATTGATTCGGGTAATTAATTTGTTCTACCTGCTGGATCAGATGGAAGCGCTGTCCGTGTGCCCAAGGATTAGCACTTGCCTTTCTAACATCTTTCTTAATTATCTAATAGCATGGGTTGTGCGAATTCTGGCTCTATTAGAACACTTTTACTATTAACGGTAGTGATTGGAATTGTGATGACAACTCGATTTCAACAAATTAGAGCTTAAAATCAGGAGATGAAGGAGAAGCGCCTTCTTTTAATTTCCCTGAGTTTAACATCAATAATTAGAGCAATTTTCCGAGATGCGAACCGAAATTACCTCGGCTATGATGTGGTGTATCACCCTCATTTTAGCAAATTGACTCCGGGGAAATGAATGTTACAGATTAGAGGGGAAAAAAAAAAAAAAAAAAAAAGACAAATAGAGGAAAGATCCCCCCCAAAAAAGTCTTGGCTCAACAGAGAGCGGGGAAGGGACGGGAACAAAACCCCAAGGGGGTGAGAAGCTGAGCGGGAAGGGAGAACCTGCGTGCGCGGGGACAGGTCAGGGGAGCTTTAGGGGCGGTTTTAACCGCTCATTTGTTTTCCCCGAAGTTTTCTCTTTTTAAAAATAAGGAGGAAAAAAGGAGGTAACACTGAGATTTGGGGAAACGCTCCCAGGGGGCTGAGCGGGCTGGTGCGGTGCGGGCTGCGGATGATGCTGCGGGGGATGCTGCGAGGCACCGGAGCTGCTCCAAAGCGGCTCCTCGCCCCCGGGGTGGTTTGGGTGGCCCGGCTGGCCCGTCCCCCCCCTGCTCGCCATTGGCTCGCAGCGCAGCCCCCTTCCCGCCGCGCCTCAAAGGCGCGCAGCGCCCCGCGCATCCCCGACCCGCCCGCCTCGCCTCCCCCGGCTCCGCCAGGTTATTTCTGGCCGGGGGATATTTTATTTGTTTTGTTTTTATTACGATTATCGTTATTTATTTTTACTCCGTCGCTTTTTAAAAACTGTCGTTTGTTTGTTTTCGTCGTCGCTATTTTTGTTTGTTCCCTTCCGCCCCCGGGGGTGCAGCCGCCCGCCCCCCCTCTCCCCCTCCTCCGGCAGCTCAGCCCGGCTCGTTCCCTTCCGCGCTGCCCGAGGGGGACACAAGCGACATGAACCTCAACTTCACGTCGCCCGTGCACCCCGTGTCGGCGCCCAGGCCCACCTCCTTCTTCATCGAGGACATCCTGCTGCACAAGCCCAAACCCCTGCGGGAGGTGCCCCCCGAGCACTTCCCGGGCTCCTTGGCCTCCCGCGTGCCCCTCTTGGACTATGGGTACCCCCTGATGCCAACGCCGACCCTGCTGGCGCCTCACCCGCACCCTGCCCTGCACAAGCCGGAGCATCACCACCACCCCCCCTATTTCCTCACCACCTCGGGTAAGTGCGGGAGGGACACGGGGAGTTTGGGAAGGTGAGGTGGGGACTCGGGTGGGGACAGGAGTGAAAGACGAGCCCCTCCGGGGTGGGTGGGCATCTTCCTACACCCCTCACCGACGCGCTGGCTGCATCCCCCGGGGCAGGAGCGCCGGGGAGCCCCGGGCAGCACCGGCTTCGTTAGCGGGGAGAAGGGAGAGTAGCCGACCGCGCTGCGGCTCATCCTTCACTCGGCTGCCCGAAATCTCGAGGCTTTCCCTATCTGTACCTTTAATTTTATTTTTTTTTTAGAATCACTTTTATTTTGGGACCGATAGCCTCTCTTTTTCCTTGCGCTGTCCAACCGGGCTTCGCTTTCCCACCACTGGGGCTCTGCCGCTCCTCTCCCGCGTCCCGGGGCTCTGCTCTTCCCCGGGCCCGTTCCTTGCTCTGGAAGAAGAAGAAAACCTCAAAAGTTCCCCTCTGGGCAGCTCAAAATGTGCACCAGGGGTGCCGCGGGGGACCGCTCTCCTCCTCCCAGCTTTTTCCAGGGCTCCCTTGTGTTTTTCCATGCCCATTTCGTTGTGGTTTCGTTGCCGGGAGGGCGCAGTCTCGACTCCCCTCCGGTGGCAGCGCTGCGGGCACTGCCCGCGCTGCCTTCGCCTTCCCTGGGTGAGCCCGAAGCGCTTGGAAAAGCAACAGGATCCCCCAACCCAAACCAATAAATCGACCTCAGAAACGAAATAAACGGAAAAAAAAAAACCCAACAAAATTTAAAAGAGGCAGGGGGAGATCCCACCCCGAGCCGCCGCATCCTCCCCCGGGGGTTCCCCCCGGCCCCGGGTCCCTTCCCGACCGCAGCGCGGGGTCTCCGCCGTGTGTCCCCCCAGGAATGCCGGTGCCAGCCCTTTTCCAGCACCACGCTCACGCCGAGCTGCCCGGGAAGCACTGCCGGCGCCGCAAAGCCCGCACCGTGTTCTCCGACTCGCAGCTCTCCGGGCTGGAGAAGAGGTTCGAGATCCAGCGGTACCTCTCCACGCCCGAGCGGGTGGAGCTGGCCACGGCCCTCAGCCTCTCCGAGACCCAGGTACGGGGCGGCGGGGACAGGTACCACCCTGCCGGG
The DNA here is from genome assembly GCF_009829145.1 of Chiroxiphia lanceolata. Taxonomy (NCBI): domain Eukaryota; kingdom Metazoa; phylum Chordata; class Aves; order Passeriformes; family Pipridae; genus Chiroxiphia; species Chiroxiphia lanceolata. The sequence goes on along the minus strand of NC_045659.1, from coordinate 3,445,357 downwards.
AAGGGCTCTGGCACCTGTGCCCACCCCTAATCCCATCCAGCATCCCCTGTATCACACTGAGCATCCCCACATCCCATCCATCCAGAATCCTAGATACCCCATCCAGCATCCCCAGATTCCATCCTGCATCACCACATCCCCTCCGACATCCTTCTCCCTTTCATTTTTATTATTTTTTTTTCCCCCTTCCTTCTCCTTCTTTCCCCGCCCTACCCAGGTGAAAACCTGGTTCCAGAACCGCCGCATGAAGCACAAAAAGCAGCTGAGGAAAACCCAGGACGACCCGAAGCAGGCGGGCGGCGAGGAGAGCCGAGAGCCGAGCTCCCCCGAGCCCGAGCTGCCCGAGCCGGCCGGAGCCGAGCCCCGCAAGGGTCCCCCCGGCCCTTTCCTGCTCCAGGACCCCGAGGACGAGGTGGACATCCTGGAGGAGGGGGATCTCTGCCCCCACCGCCTCTAGCCCGGCCTGGGCTCTCCTGCGCTCCGGGGTGGCTCTGCCCCAGCCCCGACCCCGCAGGTCGCCCCCTCCTCCCCAGCCTGGAGGAACGCGCACAGGGAAGGGGGGCACAGGTTTTTTTGGTGCGGGGGGAGCCCCCTCCCCTCGCCGGGGTGAAGGCAGTACCGCCGGTTCCCTCCCGCCTCACCCCAAGCCTGAGCTTTGCTTGGAAACCTGATATTGGGGTGGAGGGGGGAATAAACTAAGCCGAGTTTCCTTTAGGTTTCCCCTTCCCCTCGAGATGTCGGACTTTTCCCCGTTCCCCGAACTTTCCTGGAGTTTCAAATAAATGTATACTCGTGGCAGCATGTTGTCGTTCCTGGGAGCGGCAGGCAGGGCAAACCCTAACCCCATTCCCCGAATCCCTAAATCCTCGCCGCTCCTTCCACGCGCTGGGCTCGCCGCCTCCATCCCTAAACGCTGAGCCCGGGCAGAGCTTCCAGGACGTGCACACACTCAAACAAAAAAAGAACTGTAGAAAAGCCCTCCAAAGAAACAGGTAAGAGCGGAATTCCGGTTTATTTAATTCCGATGTGGACAAGGGAGAGGGGGAGCATCGCCAAGAACTCGATCCTGCCGGGGATGCTCGGAGCGAACGCGCTCCCGCCGAGCGAAAGGGATTTTCTACAGCTTGGAGAAACACCTGCGCTGGCAGCCTGATGCCTTCACGGCTTCCAGGTGGGAATCAGCTCCCGGATATTCCCTTTTCCTCTCAAATAGCCCCGGAGCTGCTCCCGCTCCAGGTTTGGCTCCTGTTCCCCCTTTCCTGCATCTCCTCCCGGCTCTCCGCGCTCCGTGTCGCGGTCACACGGAGCAGCCACCGGCCGCCCTCGCTTTGCCTTCATCTTCCCGCCGGGGAAACGGTTTTAATTTCCAGGTAAATTAAGCTTTTTAGCATTTATTTTTGTGAGCTGCCGGCTGGGAAACGCGGAGCCTCCGCCGCGCTCCCAGGGCATCTTCGGGGAGGAGACGGTGGGATTGGGGATTTCCTCCATAAAAACCTGGAGCAGAGGCTGTTCTGGCTCAGAAATCACCTGTGCAGCCCCCGCTGCACAACAACCCGGTGGCACGTCGATGTCTCGTTACGTTATTTAATTTATTTTCCTTACGTTTTTTGATTTAATCGGGAATTTAGTTTTGGTTGTCTGGCGTTATCAGCACTTTCAGGGTATTTTGGATTACGGGACGTGTTGTTTTGTGAGGGGGGAAATGAGTCCCTGTTTAATATGTAAAATATAGATGATTGAAAAGTGTATGTTTGCTTCCTTTTTGCGGGTCTTTCTTTATGTTTTTTTTTACAAGTAAAATAATAAAGACCACGCGTTGTGGGGAGGAAAAAAAAAAATCCCAGCTATCCAGAAAAAGCTTTTAATGTGGTGTTAGCGAATACTTTCAGGGCAATAATTTTCACCAACAAAACGCCACCCTAAAAATTATGAATCAGAAGCTAAATCAACCACTTTCCTCCTGCATTGGTGTGGTTTGAAGTGCTCATTGTCAGCCTCCCCCGAGCGTGTGCTTGGCTGGGAACTGCTAAAAATGATGGAAAAGAGAAGCTCTACCGTGATATTTTTCACGTCCGTGTTTTCCTGACCGTGTTTCCAGGGCTGGGAACAGCCTGTGGAATGCACACAGCTCAGGGCTGGCCTGGCTCTGCTCTGGAGGTCTGCGATGTGCCAGGAAGGGTCAGAATGTGGCCCAAATAACACTCGAGTCTCCGCCGTTTCTCCCCCGCCGCTACAGGAACTCTCTTCCCGAAGTTTTTATGCTGATCAATAAAATAAAACCCCACAACCACCCGCCCATCTCCACCTCTCTGTGCTTTTAGGCACTTTTTGGGGGGCGTTTAAAGCTACAATCGTATTATTTAGAACCAAAGCCTCTGATTTCTGGCGACCTCAGCGACAAACGCGGGCAGAATGGGACAATCCCAGGGATGTCCCCATCCCAGCGGTGAGCGCTGAGCCTTGCAGGCAGCGGGAGGATTTGGGAACAGGCTGCTTATCCCGGGAAGTTCGGTGCGAAAAACCCTGAGATTGAGACAGTTGAAGGAATTAGTCACTGCCTGAGACATTCCCTCTGTCCCCAGCCGGCTCCTTCCCAGCTGGGAAGCGATTCCTGCCAGGCTCGTGTTGGGAAGATGCAGCTTCTAGACAGGGAGAGCAGGATTTTTGGGAAGAGGTTCTTGCGTGTTTGGAGAGTGGAGATGGCCCTGGGAAGAAGGAAGGGCTGGGGAGGTGTTTTATCTGCTCATTTCAACGATTTTTCTCGTAGAATAACTAAAATTAATTTTTATTCCTGTGTCCTTCCTCATTCCATGACAATGACTCGACTTTTTCCCGCTCTCCCCAAAAGCTTGAGGAGTAGGGGAGAGGTTGTTTAGAGCTGCCTCTTTCTCTCTCTCTTTTTTTAAAAAATATTTAATGTCTTCATTTGGGAAATACTGGAGTGGAAGGGGCTTGCAGGAAATAATCGGTGGATTTCCTATTTTTCAAGAAATCCATTGAAGATTGATTTTCATTAAAATTCATCAGTGAGTTGTTTATTTTTTTTTTAATGAAATAGTTTCCTGTTAATTTATTTAACACCTAAGTGGTCAATGGTTTTCTTGTGGTTTTCCTTATAGAAAATCAAACAGCAGCCTAAAATCCTTCCATGAACCTTTGCTGTTTGGATGTTAAACACTTTCCCGTTCGCTGCCCTAAACATTTTTTAACTTTTTTGGGTCTGGAAAGCGAATTTTTTCATTCAGTGGCCAGAGCTACATAAAAGCAGATCAGATTTGCGGGTTGTGTGGGCAGTTATAAAGTGAATAGTATGCAAAGCCTTGCTGTTAAACACGTGTAGGGGCAGCTTTGACTTTGCTCTCCCTCACTTCTGGTCACAATAACAAACAGACCCACCTTAATTAACTGCAAACTCCTGCTTGGATGGTCTTACCGGGCTTAAAAAGTGGCTGATTTCTGTCTTGGAATTATCTTATTTCTAAGGAATTATAAGCTTAGATGAGACACTGCCAGGGGTGGGTGCAGCTCCTCGCAGGATTAATGCAGTTGTAGCAAGACTTGGTCAAGTCAGGGGGGTGTAAAAGATGTTTTTGGGAGACCAGAGTCACTCCTTTCTTCACATTCCTGCTTTTCCTCGGGTTTGGGCAAAATGCTAAAATAAACCCAGCAAAACGATGAAATAAAAAGCAAAAATAAGCATAATAAAATAAACAGGCTAAATAATAAAATAATAATTAAAAAAAGGGGCATATTCTTTGTGCCACTGTAATTTATTGTAGCATTTACCCAGCTAGGAGTTGATAACAATCAAATGCTTGGCTTGTGGGCTGCTGGACATCAGAGCTTGTTCAAGCATTTAATGACTGCAGGAGCTGGACACAGCCTTGTCTGGTTTACCTTTTGACTTCAGAGACGTGATGATGGAACGTGGCTTTGAGGTTCTGCCTTATTTGATGTTTTTAACTGATAAACCCACCTTTTTTGGGGGGGGTCAGCAGCCTGTCCATGCCTTTGGTGAGGTGCTGATGTCACTGCAGCAACATTGCTCCTAAATAGAAGTGACCCCAGGTCTTTGACCCCTGAAGGTTCCCTGGGCTGCAACGCTCCCAGAAGCTAAAATATTAAGGAATTACGGCCCTACAAAGGGCCTGCCAAGTAAATATTGGGAATTTCCATGGGATGAAGCACATAAATGCCTCTCTGCCCTGTTTTGGACCGTGGGACCAGCAGACATTTTTTATATACAAATTTTAATACATTGCTGCCTGGATAACTGGAGTGCCTTTGTTGTCTGAGTGAAACACTTTTCCCAGCAATTTGAATCAAAATCAAAAGGACAGTTCATTACCTATATTATCAAGAAAATGTTTTACTTCTTACTTTCAAATTGATACTTAAGTCACTGCCCTTACTCTAACTAAAATAATTAAAATAAAGTCAGTCTAGGCTAGCCAGGTTCTGCTCCAGCTCAACCCCTCCTTCAACATTTAATGCCACATTCAAGGCCTGTTTCCCATTGAAATTCCTTGTTTTCCTGATGCGAAAGACACGAAGGTTTGGCCTTTGCTTTCCAGCAGATGGATGCTCATCTCTTACTTGTGTGGTCCCTCTTTGTGCCACCAGACCTGCTGGGTGCAGGAAAAAAACGTGTGCTGGTGTTGGGGGAGATCAAAAAGATTTTCTTTCTACCTATGCTGCAAATTTTGGGAAGAAAACCCCCCAGACAACACCACAATGAAGAGATTTTTCCGAATTTTTGTGAGATGATCAGTGTTTATAAAGAAACCTCCCCCTCCCCTGGGAGCAGCTTCACACACAGGGCTTTTATTTTAGTAGGAACTTCATTGTTTCCTTCAAAAAGCCCCAAACCCAGAGAGATTCCCCCTAATTTATGGGAGCTCTAAAAAGGTAGTGGGATGCCAGATAGGGAGGAAGGTGATCAATTAAGACATTAAGCATTTTGTACCACATGGGTGCATCTGCATGGCAGCCAAATAATAAGGCCATCAGCTCATTTTCAGGGGGCTGTTGCCTACTTCAACTCAATCCTCAGATCAAAGAGAAAATGTCTGCTCGGGTTTTCTAATCAGAAAAGGGATGCTAATTTAGGTTCCTTAATGTGTGGTGATAAGAGACTTCTTCAATTAACTGGATTCTATAGCTGGGAAAATAAAAAAAAAGGGGGGATACAAAGGGAGTCAGGCTGGAAAGGCAGAAGTTCTCATTAAATCAAAGGTCCAATATTCATTACCTCCAGCATCTGGGGCTAAACACTAAACATGGAGATCATCAAAGGGGGTTTAATGGGTTAAATTGAGAATATAATCTAATTAAAATATTAGATACGAGTAAATAGCTCTTTGATATTCATCTGAAGGTTTCATTAAAATAGGTACTTGAGGTTTGCATTAAGGGGGGATTATCACTTTTAAGCAGAAACAACAAGTTGAGGTTCCCTGAGCAGAAATGCTTCCAAGTGCTACCATTTGGCTTAAAAATGAGAAGCAGGAAAGCAGCGGCTGGCAGAGCATGGGATCGTTTTTCCAGCCGGGATGGGTGGATTTTACCACCTTCCAAAGGGAGAGAGGGCACAGGCAGAGCCTGAGGGTGAGGAGAAGGGAGGCTGAGGCAGAGGATGGCAGTGGAAATATTCCCTGACGTGCCAAACATCCCCCCTGCAGCCTCACCCGTTTGGGAAGGTGATCCTTCCACAGCATCCTCCCCACACTGCAAATGCTTCTCCCACCAAGCTCTCCCCAAATGTTATGTGTGTCCTAAACTTCCAGCTGCCAAGCCCAGGTCAGCAGGAGACAAAAAGAGACCTGACAAATCACAATTTATCAGCACTTACACACGACCACAAGGTGGTTGGTAATTTATTTTCCCTGGAATCAGCCTGTTTTCTTGGAGATTTTAGTCAAAATTCCCTTGCTGTGTGTTCTAATCACATTTCACGTGTTGACTTAATTCATAATTCACCAAGTTAAAGGAATGGAACCACCATAAGAAACCCATCTGTTTGTTGTTATTTTTATGGACTTAATCTGTTAAAAGCTGTTTCCTCTCCAACATGTAGCTCTCAATTATCCTCAGTCACCCAGTACATTTTCCAACTGCTTCTGGCTAATAACAGATTGTCTGCCTGCTCAGCCAGGACTTGGTTGGAATTTTCTTGTCCCAGATGAAGCTTCAAAATTTTGGTCTTAATGTGACAATTATTCCCTAATAAATAACAGAGTAATATTTGAATAATTAGTATTGTATCATTACCAACTGCTGGGTTTGGTGCATATTTTTGTTTTTTTTTTTTCCCTTACCAGCAATGGCTTATTTTTGGCTTTGTTTCTGGACAGTTTGCCAAAATCTCCTCTGCACTTCAAAAAGAGAAATACTGATGGTGTTAAGATCATCCTATGAAACAGAAGTTCATTTTTAATATTTTGTAGATGTGTCCATGTGTTTGACGTGTCCAAAAATGAACCAGCTGTGACAAGCCAACAGCTGACTAGTCTGAAAGATGCAACTGCTAGATCAGTTATTTTAAAGAAATGTAACAGAGAAGACCGTATTTAAAATGCTACATATGCAAAGGTTTATTTTATTTAAAAAAAAAGAAAAAAAGGTGTGGTAGAACCGTGTCCAAAATTTATCAGTGATTAAACTTGAGCTACTTCATATTTCGGTGGGCTGGTAAATCAATATGTGATGGTCAGAGCTCATAATTAAATAGTTTGGGCATTTTTGGTTTGGAGATATCCCAAATGTTTTCAGATGTATCCCTTAGAGGATGTGAAGGGCTTTGAAAGCAGCCACAACCTCCTTCTCCTTCTCGTGTCTGCTCCGCAGAGTTTCCAGGGATGGGATTTTGGGGAAGCTGCTTCCATCTGAAGTCTGGGACAGAGCTTCCTCTTTCACCTCTTTGCCTGATGGTCTTGTCATGAAAGTCTTTGGCCTTGGAATCTTCTTGGCATATTCCAGTGCCTAAAACCAGGAAAACTGGGGTAACTCATGGGGAGAAAATCTGACTAAAGTTTCCAGAACATTTAGGTGGGTTTATGCTGAGTCCAATTAATATTTCCCCTAATTCCTGATGTTGTTTCTGACAGAATTCAACAGCAGATGGTTCAGTGGTGACTGCCAAGTAACCCACCCCAAGGAGTTTTGCTTTCTGACACTACTGGAGGCCACCTCAGACACTGAAAGAGTGTTTTAGTGTTAAAAAGGAAAGAGCAACATGAGTTTATTAAGGTTATAAACATTTTTTTCCAGTGTCCAGTGTGATGTCTGGAACCTGAGGGCTGTCTTGCAGAGGGAATGGGAACAGGATTGCAGAAATCCTGGATCTGAGAGAGCCCTGGTTTAACCTGGGATGTTTTTTGGTGTCTGTGTTTGCTGCATGAACTGGGAAAACACTTGTTATGTCCCAAGTGGAAGCTCCAAGTTCGTGGTGAAAGAGTGTGTGGGAAGCCTTCTGAAGGAATCCAAAGCCCTTCTGACACCCAGAGAATTCAGTTTTGTCACTTTGTGGTTCATGTGAAGTTTGGAAATAAGTGCAAGTAACTGAGGGATTCAACTGACATCAAACCCCCCAACTTTGTTCCCAAAGCCTGCAGGTCCCCCTTTGTCCCTTTGGAGAAACACCTCCCTAGGCAGGTGAGCTCCTGCAGAACTGGTGGGTCAAAAGATGTTATTTCCAGAGCTTTCTTAACTCCTGCAATGAGGAAAAGGTGCTCCCTCAGTTTGTGTGTGTGGGTGCAATGCCAGGGAGTCCCTCATTGCTCAGTTGGGCTGTTTTTGGAGGCCAGTGAAGGCTGAAGTGACTTTCTGATTGAAAAATCAGAGTAATTACTGTAGCCATGGGACTGATGGGCACAATTCTGAGGGAGCCTGAGGGGCAGGTGGATAAGAACTAACAAGAGGAAATCTGTGATTCATGGAGCTGTTAAAAGGAAAATCAAAGTGGAGAAACTACTTTAGCCTACTCTGAGCTAAATTTATTCCTTTTCCTCTGTGCAAAGCCCAGAGCCTCTCCCTGGGTGTATTTTAAAGGGAATCTGTTCTTACCTTCTGTCTCGACACTGAAGATGTGACCTGAGGTTTTGTTGGTAACTTCTGAACCAAAGTAATATTTTTCATGTTGTATTCCTTAATCTGCCTTGAATATTCCTTTTGCAGCTTTAACTTCTGCTTCTGGAAAAAAAAAAAAGAAAAAAGGGAAAAAAGGGTTTGTCACTGAATGTCTCAGTGGATCCATCAATGAACCACTTTTTCCACCAAGTCTTCCATTTTCACCTCTGCTGCTGTTTAACCTGGCCAGGCCATTGATCCCCCCTTCAGCAGAACACAACAGGAAACCCTGACAAATGTCACAGCTTTTTTTTTTTTTTCAGTTGCTTTTCATTTTTAAGAGCTTTTCCTTGGGCTGAGGAGAGAGCTCAGCAGAAAGGTGACATCTGAGTGTTCTGAACAATCTGCCTCCACTTCAGCAGAGTATAAATGTGCATCCAGCTGTTTGCTTCTGTTTACACACAACTTGTTCTACTTCCACTGGGAAGGCTGGGCAGACCTTCAGCACTGGGAATGACAGTGCAGCTCGAGTCACATGGGTGGATAATTTACTGAGGAGTTCTGTCAGCTACTCCCTGCTTCTGGAACTACAAAATCAGAGGGTTAAAATTACCCACAGCAGAGTTATCTTCCCTTCTATCTGAATTTCCCTTTAGGATCTCAAGGCAGACCCAGAGCCAAGGACATGAAGCACATCAAACAACCACAAGTTGCTTCCCAGCAGTGATTTCTCTGCCTATAAAATCACTTTGCAGAGCTGAAATGCAGAGCAGGTAACAGGGATTTACTCACTTTCTCTTTGATTGCCTCATAGTCAGGTCCAAGGCCCCCAAGCTTCACATTCAGGTTTATGGTGACTTTTGGGCCACATGGCTGAAAAACAAACAGCAGTGACAGATTTTCCTTCTTCTGGGTTCACAGAGAGAATAATTAAAGCAGGAGTGGGGCTCAAACAGAGCTTCAGCCTTACCCCTGGCATGTCTCATTTTAAATAAGTGACCAACAAGGCAAAGGACACTGTATTTCCTTTGAATCTTGGTGGGAAATTGCCAATTATCTGAATCACAAAGCAATAATTTCTCAGTCAAAACTGACCTCTTGTGGGCTTTATTTTTAAACAGCTTAAAGCGACCCCTTTGACTGCTATAAGAGACTCCAAAGGAGGTGCTGTAAGAGAAGCAGATAAAAGTACCTGATTTTGGTGGTAAAAAAACGAGGCAAACGTTGATAGTAATAGTAACCTTTCTTTGTTCTCAAAGCTGCAATGGAAAACTTCAACAGGCAGTTGAAAAATCCGTGTCTTGAGCACAGCAAAAGCTTCACAAGTGCATGGGAGGAGAAGAGTGATGGGTGATGCCACTTCAATCCTTCTTTATATAAAGACCCCAATGCTTCCAGAATGTTTTAATAAGAAGATTCTTTAGTACAAAGTGCTTTTTAAATAAAAACTTTGAGGAAAAGTGCTCTTTCGAGAGTACCTGATTAATTTTTAGAAGTGAACTATGTTTTAAAAACTCCTCCTTATGATCAGCTCTGTAGTAATTTTAATCATGGAGTAAAGCAGAAGCATTAAGACATTTCTCTATGCAAGTAAAATATGCATTTATTGAAAACTCAACTGCAGAGAAACTAATTCAATGCACTGAATTTTCTGTCTGAGGTTTCTTTCTCAGTTACCCCTATGATATGAATTACTAACTTTTAATTTTAGCTGCTGTGAGGAGTTAATCCTTTAGCTGTCTACAGCAAAATCAGGGTTTTCTCACTCCACATGATGAGTAGAACTACATCTGTTTATTAGGAAAAGCTGGATTTTCCTGTGAGACACAAACACTCTTATTCTCTGGGCATTCCTCACATACGAAGCGTGAGAAAACCACTGAAAATACAGGATATAAGCAATGGTTTGAGCTCAGGGGAACAGAAAGGGAAGGAAATCTGCCCTTCAGTTACTATCATAATCCTGCTAATTCTTCTTAGAGGCATCCAAGCAGCAAGACACAGATGAAACACAGCAATAATTATTCCAGCTTAAGTTTGTCTGCCCCGAGACTGGGAGCAAACTTCTTAAACGTTTAATTTGTCATGGACACACAGGGATCCCTTTATGCTGTTCCACTGCACCCGTGTTAACTGTGAAACTGGACACACAGAGGAGACAAAACGAGACAAAAAGGCCCAAATGGGATCATCAGGAGGCTTGGAACCGTGTTTGTGCCGTTAGCTTCCCAAATCCCCCCAGTTTGGTGCTGTTCCCTGGGAATCCCTTGGAAAGCAGGAGATTTGGGCTGGCCAGCAAATGAGCCTGAGCAGGATAATGGTGTGCTCAGATGGGAGGCCAGGCTGCCTGCTGGCACATCCAAACAGCTCCCAAATCATGTTATCCCTGAGAACTTCAGGGCCACATGCTGCTCTCTGGGTCCTTGAAGCTCATCAGTGACACGGGCAGAGCTGGGGGATCACCTTGTTCTTTGCACTAAAGGATTTTAGTGTCTGTTTCTTACCTTTGTCCCTTGATTTTTTTTTAATGCTCTGGGCAAGCTGGTGTGGGTGCTTTCTGCACCAGTGAAGTGTTTGATGGTTTATCAGGATTCTGAGGTAGAACTCAAGGAGTTACCATAAAGCAGAAAATGTTACAGGTAGAAAAGGTTGGACTCACCTCCTCTGTGCACCCACTTTTTTTTTTTTTTTTCCCTAAAGAACTTTGGATTACTAAGAAAAAAAAAAATCAATCAGAGGGGGAATAGAAATGTTAAACCATCCAATGCACAGCTGTTTTCTTACCTTCCTGCTGACTTTAGGCTGGGTTTGCTTTTTCATTTGTGTGAGATGTCCCTCTGAGTTCCTCCTGCTTCTTGTCAGTGGGTTTCCTGCCTCGGGATCTCCCTGGGAACCACCTGGGACCCGTGGGATCGCAGGGGGCAGGAGGCTGAGCAGCCACCTGTCAGCAAAGGGAGCTCCTGCCAAAGCAGGGATTCCTGGGAGATGCTGCTCCAGCAGCTGGGGAAACCCGGGGGTGGCACAAGGAGCTGGTGGTGAGCTGGGAACAAAACATTGGGCAGGCCTTAAAAAATGAGAGATATATTTATATAATCTATAATATCTATAATCTATATATAGATATCTACATTATATCTAGATATATAATCTCTATATATCTATATATATATGTATATCTATACATCTATATATATCTATATATATCTATAATCTGTATATTTATATCTATCTATATCTATAGATATATAATCTATATATGAGAGATATATATAATCTATAAATGAGAGATATATTTATATAATCTATAATATCTATAATCTATATATTTATCTATATATAGATATCTACATTATATCTAGATATATAATCTGTATATATCTATATATATCTGTATATCTATACATCTATATATATCTATATAACTCTATAATCTGTATATTTATATCTATCTATATCTATAGATATATAATCTATATATCTCTATATTATATCTAGATTATCTATATATAATCCATATTATTTATATAACCTATAATATATTTATATAATATATCTTACTATATAAATTTATTTTTCTATAAATTTGAGCTGTGAACAACAGATTGGGCAGGCCTTAAAAAATGAGAGATATATTTGTATAATCTGTAATATCTATAATCTATATATTTATCTATATATAGATATCTACATTATATCTAGATATATAATCTGTATATATCTATATATATCTGTATATCTATACATCTATATATATCTATATAACTCTATAATCTGTATATTTATATCTATCTATATCTATAGATATATAATCTATATATATCTCTATATTATATCTAGATTATCTATATATAATCCATATTATTTATATAACCTATAATATATTTATATAATATATCTTACTATATAAATTTATTTTTCTATAAATTTGAGCTGTGAACAAAAGATTGGGAAGGCCTTAAAAAGTGAGATATATATTTATATAATCTATAATACATATAATCTATATATTTATCTACATATCTATATATAGATATCTATATTATATCTAGATATATCTAGATATATCTATATATCTATACCTATATCTCTATATGTATCTATATATATCTATAATCTATATATCTCTCTATCTCTCTCTATATATCTACATATATAGATATATAATCTATATATCTCTATATTATATCTAGATTATCTTTATCTAATCTATATTATTTATATAATCTATAGTCTATCTATATAATATATATTACTATATAAATTTATTTTTCTATAAATAAATATTCCTCACAATTTTATAAATATATTTTATAAATTTTATAAATTTTTTATATATTTTATAAGTATATGTTTTGTTATGTATGATTATGTATATAGAACATTATTATTTTATTTTTATATATTATTATATGTATTTATATTTTATATATTATATTTGCACACTATATTTTATACATATTGTATTTTATACATATTGTATTTTATACATATTATATTTTATACATATTATATTTTATAAATATTTTATTTCTATTTTATATATTTTTACCATTATATATTTATATTTTATATTTATATTTTATATATTTATATTATTATATATTTATATTTTATATATTATATTTACATATGTTTTATACATATTATATTTCATACATTTTATATTTATATATTTATATCATTATATATTTATATTTTAATATTACATTTTATATATTATATTTATATTTTATATATTTATATTATTTTATATATTTCTATTTTATTACATATATTTTTTATATACAGCAGGTAGCTCAACAAGCAACCTGCACATGGAACATACTGAGAGCATGAAGATGGAAAAATATCTCACAATGACTGACTTTGCTTGCACCCAAGTGTATGGAAACTGCTTAAAATAAATGGAAAAAACTGCAGATGGGGAGATTTTCAGCCTGATGCAAAGTTACCTAAAGCCAAGAAAAGCTGCTTTTAGATGGCTTTGGGTCAGGCCCACTGAGCACTGAAATAAATCCCACATAACTGAGGATTTTCCTGCTCTTTCCCACAGGTAGGGAGCCAGAATTGGCACTGGACTGACCCTGGATATCCACCTGGAAGGCCAGGTTTGCTTTATGCACAAATTCTCTTTCCTATCTGTATTTTAAACTTTTCCTTCTAGCAACTTCCAGCTGTGGGAAGTTCTGTGCCTGGAACTGTCCTTTGCCAATGTGCCATATTTAAAAATCAATAGCTACAACAAATCTTAAGTTAATAATAATCTATAGTGGCAGGCTTGTAGCAAAATAACTTTATACTTCAGGCTTTAGAGCATTTTATTGTCCATTTCTACATTTTTTGGGCATCACAGTGTTATAATAATACTGTTCCAACACTTATATCCTTACAAAAACTACTGATATCATAGTTCTGGTACCTTTTATCCTCATGAATGTGTTTCTTGCAGTCCTGAAGTGGGATTTGATCCTTCAGTTCTTGAAAACTGGCACTAAAAGCAGCTGAAATGTTTGAAATGTTCCTGTGTTTCGGATTTTCTTGGCCACTGGTACTTCCAGAAGGCTGCCCAGGGATGTGGTGGTGTGAATGTGGAATTCCACGTGGAGATTCCTGCTGAGATTTCTCGTTCTCCTTGCTGGTGTCTGCTGGGTTCCAGTGCTGGGATGTGGGATGAACATGACAGGAAGATGTGGGAAAGTCTTGCTTAACAAAATGTCTCGAATTTGGGGAATTATTGAACCCAGTGTTGGATTTTGCTGCTGGATCAGCATCAGGATTGGGATGCAGAGATTCCTGCAGGGCAGTGTCCTTGTCCTGCTCCTCTGCACTGGGAGCAGCCTGAAATCCTGGTGTTTGCTGGGGATTGTGGTGCCAAGGCTTTGGTTCTGCTGCTCTTCCTGGTGGTTGTTGGCTGCCATTCCTTGGAAAATCTTTGCTGTTGAGATTCCCAGTGGGTTTTGTTTTCTCTCTCTGGGAGAACTTACTGTGCTGATCCTGAAACAAGTCACCAAAAGTGGGGTGAGCTTCAGTTTAGGTGTTCAACAGGAGCCCTTAAACACACAGGACTACCTGTTCCCAACCCTGGGGACTGTCAACCTGGAGAAAATCATTCAAAAATCAAAGCAACTTTGGGATTTTGTTCCCTAAGGAAAATAAACTGTCCAATATTTCAGGGAAAGGTGGCTTTGTACAAAGCAAACTGTCCCAAATTTTAGGGAAAGGTGGCTTTGTACAAAGCAAACTGTCCCAAATTTTAGGGAAAGGTGGCTTTGTAGGAAGCAAAGTGTCCCAAATTTCAGGGAAAGGTGGCTTTGTAGGAAGCAAAGTGTCCCAAATTTCAGGGAAAGGTGGCTTTGTAGGAAGTAAACTGTCCCAAATTTCAGGGAAAGGTGGCTTTGTAGGAAGCAAAGTGTCCCAAATTTCAGGGAAAGGTGGCTTTGTAGGAAGTAAACTGTCCCAAATTTCAGGGAAAGGTGGCTTTGTACAAAGCAAACTGGCCCAAATTTCAGGGAAAGGTGGCTTTGTACACACTATTAGACTGATCCACAGCAGGAACAGACTGATGTCAATCATATGAATGATTTTATTTCTAAACCTCCTCCCTGCCTGGACCCCACAAAACATAACCCAGATGCTAAGAGACAATTTCAGAGTTTCACCACACCAGGGCTGCTGTTGTGAGCTGAACTGCCCTGCTCTAAATCTGGAGTTTATTTAAGATTTATCCCTTTCCAATTACAGCGTCAGGTGTTGCCCACTTGGAGGAAAGACACGGGAACACACAAATCCATTCTCAGCCCATTTAATCTTTGTCAGGGCTAAAATCCTCCATTTCATCCTCCTGTCTCTCCAGGGTTCTTTTGTCAGCAACACTTGCAATCAGCACATGGCATATGCACTCAGAATAACTGCTTAATGGTAGGAATTAAAGCCACATAGAGACCAGGGGGTTTTGGTGAAAGCTTTAGCACTGGGCAATCCTGCCTCCTGCAGCCAACGGGGTGATTTGTTAGCTCAACCTTTACGAAATTTTCCCATTTAAACAGCCCCTACTTCACCCTGAAATTCCAGATACATAAAGCAAATCTGTCCCGATGAACAGCAGCCTAAAAATCCTGTTTTTGCTTTGCAGAGGTGCAGCCTCCAGTGTGAGCAGCTGGGAATTTAGGTAGTGCCTGGATTACCTTAAATACTTGGGAATAACCAGGTTTGCCAGAAATAATCACAGTTGGCTGGTTCTGAAGCTCCTGTTTTGTCATCAGTGATCGTAACCTGGTCTCTTCAGTGCTCCAAAGACTCCCAGTGCATTGGTTTAAAGCCAGCAGAAAACAGATTTATGTGTACAGAGGAGGTGAGTCCAACTACTTCTACTTGTAGCATTTTCTGGTTTATGGTGACTTTTGATTTTCACAGGGATTTCAGGGGACAAATAAGGCAGCAATAACTGAGTTCTAGCTCAGAATCCTCATAAACCATCAAGCAGAACCATGTACCATTGTGATTTTGCATTATTATCAACCAAATAATGTCATAAATCAACTAAATAATGCCATAAATAGGCAAGATTCTTTAAGCTCAGAATTCCTTGGCGTTTGGGATCCCTTTTGCTTTAAAAATATTCACTCCATAAAGCACATGCACTAAATTTTGGTGATTATCTATCGATAAATATTCAAGGATTTATTGTCAGTCATCAGTACTTTAAAAATAACAAGATGACAGCTTTAAATATCCAAACTTCAATGATTTTACACATATATTTCAGTTATTAAATTCTATCCAAAAGGAACCTTGAGCTGCTGTCCTTTCAGGTTGTCTTCAGGCTTCTTTTTCACAGTCTGGGGTGGTGGTTCTTCCTCATCAACTGTTTTAGGATCTGTGACCTGAAAATTGAGAATGTTTGTGGCAACAGCCCAAAGAAATGAAAGGCTTTAAAAGTCTGGGGGAAAGAATGAGCAATAATTGTCCCTCTATTAAAACTAAAATGCTGAAGTTAGGCATTATATAATAGGCAAGAAGAAAATAAATGGTTAAAAGAGAAAAGGAAGCAAAAACCCAGTTAACAGTGGTGTGGTACTAGGGAGTGTTCCTTCTACTTTTAAGGGGAAGAGAGGAAAAGAAAATTGTGGGAAGTTTGCAGCACAGAAACCTCCTTGTGAGTCTCCAGTGTCTGGGCTGCTCCATTTCTGGGAGTGGATGCACCTAATGACAGAAAAACAACCAGAAACCATCCCTGGCCAAGCAATCAGACACTGATGGATGACACCCTCCTCCTCTGCCAGGGCCTGAGCAGAAAGAGATGGCAAAACACAGTAATATTGGGAGAAAAGGGCAGGGGGAGCTGCAGGAATAAAGCATCCAACACATGTAACCTGGCAAAATAAGCTCAGGGGCAAGAACACCTTCACGTGGCCACAGCTGGGGGAGCAGGGTGGGAGCTGCAAATGTGGGAGCTGCAAATCTGATTTGAACCATTTTTTGCCCAGTGATGCCCTTGTAAATACAGCAATAATGAACATTTTCCTTGAAAGCATCATTTCCCCCCCCCCCCTTAATCTATAAAACTGCAGGAAAACAATTATTTTTAAAATTTTTTTCGACTTATATTTGTGCTGTCCCAAACTATCCTGCCAAGTGACCCCGATGAGTGGGGCAGTGTCACCACAGCAGGTGACCCACACAGGACCTGCACTGAGAATACACCTGTGACCAAGAGGATCAAGAATTCCAAATCAGAATGGTGAAATCAGTGGGAAGAAAGCGTGGAAGAACCTTTCTGGGAAGCTGAGCCTCTCTGGGGGTGAGAGATCAGGACCACGAAGAAAAGGTAAGTGGGGTTTATTGCTGAGTTTGTTGATCCCATTGCTCCAAATGGAAATGCAGAAATTATAAAGCAAATTAAAACTTTGCACACAGGTTTCCTGAACCGTGGAAAGACCCAGCCCTGCAGGCAGCAGGATGTTTTTGGTGGAACCAACTGACTCACTGCACTGATGGTTTCCTGGGCAGGTAAAACATACTTCTACATTATCTCTTTGAAAGAGGAACAGGACACAACCTCTGCCAGCATTTTTTTTTTTCTTCCTCCTTTTTTTTTTCTTTTTTTTTTTTTTTTTTTGTGAACCATTCTATTAATACCAATCAAATTGAGAAAATGATCAAATGAAATTGCATTTTGAGAATCATAAGCTGTGTAATGCCTATTCTGTTAAATTGAGGCCCGTAATTGCTTCTCTACTGAAAAGATACAACAAAGACAGCAATCATGGCATGTCATTATCCCAGACTAGAAAACCAGCCTTTGCAGCGAGGACTTCAAAGGCTTGTGGTTCTCGAATTGCATTTGGCTGCTATTGTTGAAGCACAGGCAATCTTGATTAGGTGTTTACACGGAGGTAAGGCACAGTGCACACAGAGTCTGAGTGCCTTGGTCTAGAGCCATTAAAAAATTGTACATTATGTTCCTGGCTTTGAAGTAAGGGGCTTGTAGGTAGGAAAGCAACTCAGATTGAGCACAGCTGAGCTAGATTGGGCCACTACTTCTCTCTCTTTCCCTCTCTCTCTCTCTCTCAAAGAAACTCATCATCGGGTTCTTTAAGAATCAGGCAACGCTGCAAAGAACTTGATGCTTTATGAAATGCTGTATAAATTAGTAAATATACAGATCAGCAAAGGTTTATGGTGTGTTTTGGTACATGCAGCCCGTATGCACAGAGAGAACAGACGTAAATCTTGCAAGAAGGAGGCTGCAAATATTTTAACTCCAGTGTTTTAACTCCAGTGTTTTAACTCCAGTGTTTTAACTCCAGTGTTTTAACTCCAGTGTTTTAGCTCCAATGTTTTAGCTTCAATGTTTTAGCTCCAATGTTTTAGCTCCAATGTTTTAGCTCCAATGTTTTAGCTCCAATGTTTTAGCTCCAATGTTTTAGCTCCAATGTTTTAGCTCCAATGTTTTAACTCCAATGTTTTAACTCCAAAGTACTGACTTCAGTGTAAACCCTATTTCATTACCACAGCACCAGTGGCATATCAATAAAAATATCCTACCAATAAAACCAGCTTCAACCCCCTGCAAAGCTCAAATGAATCCAGTTTAGGAAACAACAGTTTGGTCACCTCAGCAGAGGATGTGACTTGTTTGCTTCTTCACATCCTTGGTGTTTTTGCACTTTGTGGTAAAGTTTTCCAGGTGAGGTGACCAAAGTTTGCTCGTGGGCCAACAAGATGCTTCCTTCAGGACTTATTTCACCCCTTCCAACAAGATGGAGCAATGAATTAAGGACATGAGAGGTAAGTGCTTCCTCCTGTGCAACAAATACACGGGTGGTGATGCTGCTCCTAGAATCCCAGAATTACAGAACTGGCTTGGAAGGGACTCAAGGATCACCTAGTTCAGCCCCCCTGCCTTGAGCAGGGACACCTTCCACTAGCCCAGGTTGCTCCAAGCCCTGTCCAGCCTGGCCTTGGACACTTCCAGGGATGGGGAGTCCACCCCCTCTGCTGTTTTGGCTGTATCAAGTTTTTGATGGAAGAAACACACTTTCCTGCACATGTCACAGCTTTGCTGTCCCCATGGCTCCTTCAGCAAGGAAATCTTACACCACAGCCCTGATGTTAACACTTTTTTTTCCCTGTTACATATCTTTGAACAGTGCCAACACAATGGAGTCCTGATCCCTGGCTCCAAGACTCAGATATGAAAGATTTTCAGAACTCCCCAGACAGCAAACATAATCATATCAACACAGCTTTAATTAGCAGCAATCTGCACTAATTATTTTTGCCATCAGCCAAATTATAACTGGAAGAAAACAAGTGCTCTTAATAGCCCTGCTAGAAGAAAGCCTGTCCACTGTTCCTGTCAGAGGAATGGAGTCACCACACGCCCTCTGATGTTGTGTCAACTGTTCATTAGCCCTGGGAAGCAGAAGTTTCACTCCAAGCACAAAGACCCAGAGGTTTTCCAAGCTTAGAATTTTCCATCCCACAACTCCTGGAGCGATCCAGTGACTCCCACCTTCCCATTATGCACGGTAAGTAGCAAGAAAAAGCAACAAACTCCTGTGTAATGGTTCATTAGGAGCTGTAATTAGGTTTCCACTTCATCCTTCACACAAGTTGGCTGATATTTCACAGTCCCAGGAAAACCAGGCCCTTCAAACCCGAGTGCTGCACCTGATTCTAGAGCTGCTGGTGGCCAAGAGGAAATCTGGACTGGGATCTTGGCAGGCTTGAGGCCAAGAAAATCCAGAGGAGATCATGGAGATGCTCCAGGGCTGGAGCCCCTCTGCTCTGGAGCCAGGCTGGGAGAACTGGGGGGGTTCACCTGGGGAAGAGAAGGCTCCAGGGAGACCTGAGAGCCCCTTCCAGGGCCTAAAGGGGCTCCAGGAGAGCTGGAGAGGGACTGGGGACAAGGGATGGAGGGACAGGACACAGGGAATGGCTTCCCACTGCCAGAGGGAAGGGATCAGTGGGATATTGGGAAGGAATATTCCCTTTGAAGGTGGTGAGGGGCTGAGATGGAATTCCCAAAGAAGCTGTGGCTGCCCCATCCCTGGAAGTGTCCAAAGGCAGGTTGGAGCAACCTGGGCTAGTGGAAGGTGTAAACTGGGAGGTGGAACTGGATGAGCTTTAAGGTCCCTTCCAACCCAGGCCACTCTGTGATCCCATCAATTGGTATTTTCTGCACTGAACAAGACTTGGAATTTGCTATTAGCAGAGACCATCATCATCAAATTCATGCTGGCCAAGCAGGAAAAAATCAGAGGCAGCAAAGAAAGAACCACTGAGAGGGTGCAGTGTAGAACCAGTATTTCTTTAGCATCAAGATTAAAAACTAGTGTGAGATCACCTCTGGGACATCTCCATGGCCAAGAACACACGTGGCTTTACTGGGCTTGTAAAGTGGCCATTGCTGGGGTTGTTACTGGACTTGGCAATTCTTCCATAGGGAACAAGATTCTCCCTGGAAATCTTAATTTATCAGTTGCATGACAGGTTGCAAATCTCCTTATCTCCTCTGCAAACCTCACCATGCATTGCATTTAAAACTAGACAGTCCTCAGTTTATAAAAATATATAAAAATTACCCACCTGCTCTTGAAGACCTTGTTGTTTTTTCTTGTGTAACTCCAGATAGGAATTTATCCTCTCTGAGGGCAATCCTAAAGTCTGCTTATTTTTTTTCACAAAGTTTTTCTTTGCTCTCTGTGGTCGATCTTTGGACTGAAAACCATCTCCAGATTCCTTCTTTTTGGTTTGAGGCCCAAGGGGTTCACTGCTGACCAGGACAGTTGGTTCAGGAAAGCTTAAAAATTCTGAACCGAATTCTAAGAATGAATTTTGTGGGTTTGCCTCCTCTTGACTCTTTCCTTCTGAGGAGCCACTGGAATGGAGGTAAAATGACTCCTGTGAAAAGTCCACACTGCTTCCTCCAACTTGAGGTGCTTTTCCTGCCTTTCTTGTGTTCTTCCAGTTAGGATTGTACCTTAGGCTGGAATATTTGTCCACAGACTGGTTTTTCCTATTTAAAAAACAAACACACAATTATTCTGCACAAACTGCACGAATTCTTTATTATTTCATTTTGCAATTGGAGCCAACAAACGTCCTGCAAATATGGCCAATTGACTTAGTGCATAGAATAATTGGGATTGGAATTAGAACAGTTTTATCCAACATTTTTTTAGGAGAAAATTTAGGCAGGACCTCCTCTTCATTTTTAATTTGCATTATCAGTGAATGATAAATTGGTCTAACATCCAGATCACAGTTGAATACAATCATTATCCTAAATTCAGCATAGAAATCACAAGTAGCAGTGGTAGAATCAGCTAGAAGTTGAAGTGATATCTTATATTGCTTCTGTTGTTTCCTTAAAAATCATGAAGCCCACAAAAGGCAGTGTGTGCTTCTCCTTCTTCAGAGACTCTGCTGAGTGAAATAAAAGTGATATTCCTGGTAAAATCACTCTCTGAAGTGTCCCTTTGAGACTGTCCAAGCAGGAACAGCCTCCAGCTCTGTATTTTTATTTTCTCTTCTTGTTCCTATGAAACACCATGATATTGCAATAAAAAACTCTTCCTGTGAAAGACTTAAAATAACTTTTCATTAAAAGATAAGTGTAGAAAAACACGAACAAGAAAGGGCTGTGGGCTTGCCTATTTTTTTAACAAGTGGCCAAATCATTGCTCTGAATTACATTTGCCATGAAACAAACACAGATGCTCTGCTTTAAAAAAAATCCACAATTGGTTCAATTTATGATTTCTGATCTGATCCAGAGGGAGGAAAACCAACAGCAGGAGCCAAACACTCAAAAAGTGGCTTCCAAGAGATGTGGAGGAAGCAGCAGGAGGAAGAAATGTGGGAGGAAAAAGCTTTTAAGACTGTTTTTATTTCACTGGACCTGCAGTTTCTTGGCCACTGCCATGATGGGTCTTTCAGAGTGAAACCTGGTTGACTCCTCAACCCCCTATTAAAAGAAATGTCCTGATGTGCTGGATTCTCCAAAGTGTGGCCTAGTTAATCCTATTACCATTTCCATAAACCATTTATTCACGTCTCTAAATGATTGATCTGCCTTTGCCTGCATTTCAAGTGGCTCCTGACAACAAAAATAACATTTCATTTTCATTTCAGGTAACCACTGGTGTGCTGCGTGTCCCGGAGAGGAGGTGATTTGATTTACCCCGGGGGGAAAATATGATTATTTCCCGTTGCCATGAGCTGCAGGTAAACAGAAATGGGCGACCACATTTGGAAATGAGTACAGAAATATGTGATATAATTGCAGTGATTCAGAGGATAATGCTAAAGAGCCCCATTGTGCTGAAATAGGGGCTCAATTGCGGGCTCCAGCCCGGGTCACTGCACGGGGATAAAATGAGTGTGAAGAGCCCCTTCAGCCCTAATCATCCCCCAGACAAAAAGGGCACCTTTTATTCCTCCCCCCTCCCAGCCCCAACTGGAGAGGAAGGTTAGATGGACTCTGCTCCTCCACAAAAGTGGGATGTGCAGACAACAGATGCAGCGCTTCCTCTTCAAATTCCAGGGTTAGTAATGGATGTAGAAGGGGTTTTTTTTATGTATATGCTGTGATATTTACTCTGGTTAATGGACTGGGTTGGAGTACTTACTGGGCTAAGTTCAAACAAAATAAAATCAA
The DNA here is from genome assembly GCF_009829145.1 of Chiroxiphia lanceolata. Taxonomy (NCBI): domain Eukaryota; kingdom Metazoa; phylum Chordata; class Aves; order Passeriformes; family Pipridae; genus Chiroxiphia; species Chiroxiphia lanceolata. The sequence goes on along the minus strand of NC_045659.1, from coordinate 3,423,123 downwards.
ATTTCCATTTAATGAAGAGCCTCACATTCAGTGCAGTATTCAGTCAAAAAAATTACTAAAAATTAGAGCATGTTTCTAGTACAATTAACATCATTTGCACTCACAATAAAATATTCAATAACTGGCCATTTTGCTTGTTGAGGAGGTGAATAAAAGCATGCTATTAATCATTTAGCCTTCATTTGTTTGTCATTTTATTTTAAGTAGACAATTAAATTGAAACTGCACATTATTATTACTTCGGGTTTAATTTAATCCCTCTAAACTTGAGAATTATTCCCAATTCATAGAGGGTTAAACCTTTCACGTGCACGGCAGCAAATTAAATTTCATTTTATGTACCAAGTTAACGCTTTCTAAAGGATGTTTAAACCTGACAGTAACCCTGGACATTTTTAGATTCCCACAGCCATGAGGACAAAACTGCATTTATTCAAGGCATTAATTTTTACCTGTAAGTTTTCTAAGAGAAGTGGCCTGGTTTGTTCAGCACTTTTTGTAAGGAATGAGGAGGGCTCAGTACTGAGTCTTGTTTTTTAACTCTCTTGTCTTGCTCTCCAAGTTCTCCCTGCAAGCAGTGACTGCAGAATCATAGAATTATGGAATATCTTGGGTTGGAAGGGATCAAAAAGATCATAAAGTCCAACCCCTGGTGATGCCCCCCAGGACAATGGATGTCCCTCCTGGTTGCTGGGCAACTGTGACTCATATTTAACTTGCCCAAAGGTTTGTGAGGGATGTTTTCTTCTCCATCTTACCCTCCTGGACTGCTCATAGGTCATTTTATGTTTCAGCCAACATAGTAAAAGTTGAGGATATGCTGAGAAATGGGCATAGTAATTATGAATGTAAGATGAAATAGTATATCTTGGGGTGTGACTATGTCTGTAGGTCCTCTAAAACTATGGCTGTAGGTGCTTTAATAGCACTTGGGCAACATAAATTGGTCTTGAAATGCCATTTGTATGTTCTGAGGAATACAAGGTCCAGAGGAGAGCAATGAGGCTGGTGAGGGGACTGGAGCACAAGTGCTGTGAGGAGAGGCTGAGGGAGCTGGGGCTGTTCAGCCTGGAGAAGAGGAGGCTCAGGGGAGACCTCCTCACTCTCTGCAACTCCCTGACAAGAGGGGGGAGCCAGGTCGAGTTTGGTCTCTTTTCCCAGGCAACCATCAGCAAGACAAGAGGGCTGGGTCTTCAGCTGTGCCAGGGGAGGTTTAGGTTCAATATTAGAAAGAATTTCTTTGCAGAGAGGGTGCTCAGCCATTGGAATGGGCTGCCCAGGGAAGGGGTGGATTCTCTGTCCCTGGAGGTTTTTAAGGTGAGACTGGATGTGGCCTCAGTGCCATGGGCTGGGAACCACAGCGGGGTTGGATCAAGGGTTGGACTTGATGATCTTGGAGGTCCCTTCCAACCCAGCTGATTCTGTGATTCTGTGATTCTATGAAAGCGTCAGAACTGTTCTGCTCACCTACTGAAATCTAAGCCTTACCTTCCATTCTTCTGCGTTCCCTTTGGACTGGTGTCTTCTTCTGAGCTCACCTCCTCCAGGCTGTCCTCTTCCAGGCTGTCATTGTCCAGCTCCTCAGAGCCCAGTCCCAGCAGCTCCTCATTCTCCAGGATCCTCTGCTGGAGCCCCAGCTGGTCCTGCCCCTCCTCAGCAAGGCTCTCTGAGTCCGAGTCCTGGGAGTCCTCGGGGCTGGAGGCAGATCCCCCTTCCCTCAGAGTCCCCCTTTGCCATTTGGGAGGGTGGAAAACGGGCGGCACGAGGACTTTTGGAGGCACGTGGATTCTGTTCACGGTGCGAGAGCGGGGAGAAAACACTGCAGTGTATTTCAGAGCTGAGGGTTTCATGCCGTGCTTTGCACTGCTGGTTTATTTACACCAGCCCTGTGTTTGGAAAACAGAGCAAACAAAAGGGTTGCTGGCCTTATAATAATGATAATATTTATTAAAAGCTGCAGTTGTGGGTACTATTGTTGGCTAAGGCTCAGAATTTGAGCTTTTATTGTTCAACAATTCTTTATCCTCATCTGTCACACTCATGTTTCATTAAGCAGTTAATATCAAAGTCCCTATGCAGCAACTGCTATGAGATCTACCTTAAACTACTGGTGGTCATAAATAATGCATAACCAGCTTTTGAAAAGGAAAATGAAGCTGAGACAAAGCAACAAGATGTTATCTGTTAACTTTTGAGAATTCAAATAAATTCTGGATGTTCTCTTTATTCAGCTTGATACCATCCTGACATGACATGCAAAATCAGCAAGGAAGTGTGACAGGGAACAACACAGTGAAAAGAACTGGAACATTCTAAATTAGGATGAGAGTTTCTTTACATTTGATTGAAGTGTTCAGAAGTCCTTAAGGTAAAGTGTCTGGGAGGGAGAAAAAAGGCTGGTTTATGATAAAAAGTACATTAGTGACAGCACATATGTGGGTAAAGGTGCACAGGGAGTGTCACCTTAGCATGTGGGTGATAAATAATTCCTAATTTTTCAGGTGAGACCAGCAGTGCTAACCCTGACACCTGGACAGACACCTGCCTGTCCCTCACAGCCCTGAGAGCAAAGCCTGGGGCGGGCAAGGAAGGTGGAATCTCGCTGGGAATTGCCTCTCCCTCCACAGTGTCCATGAGGGAGGTGAGACCCTGCCTGCAACCCCTGCCCCAGGTCCCTCGGGGGCCGAAGCAGGACCTCAGTCCCTGGAGAAAAGCCAGGCCAGGTGTGTGTTCCCCGAGGTGTCCCCATCCCCACGTCCCCATCCCCTGTCCCCTCACCCTGGTTCCCTTTCCCAGTCTCCTGTCCACTGTCCCTGTCCCATTTCCTTGGTCTCATGTCCCATTCCCTGTCCCCTCACCCTGGTTCCCTTTCCCAATCCCCCATCCACTGTTCGTGTCCCATTTCCCTCCTCCCTTCACACTGGTCCCTTGTCCTGGTCCCCTCTCCCAGTTCCCTCTCCTGTGTTCCCTCACCCCATCCCCTGTCCCATGTCCCCATCCCCTCTCCCGTGTCCCCTGTCCCTTTCTCCTCTCCTGGTTCCTCATCCCATGTCCCCTCACCCCAGTCCCCCGTTCCCAGCCCTGTCTCCCAGTCCCCCGTCCCTGGTCCCCTCACCCCCATCCCCTTTTCCGTGTCCCCTGTCCCCATCCCTTTTCCCATGTCCCTTCACCCACTCCCCTGTCCCACGTCTTCTGTCCCCCATCTCCTCTCTCGGTCCCCTGTCCCCAACCCCTCAGCCCCTGTCCTTGTCCCAGTTCTTCCCCTTCCCTTGTCCCCATCCCCAGTCCCCGTCCCCAGTTCCATGTCCTTTCTCCCTGTCCCTTGTCCCGTTCATTCCTGTCCCCTCTCCCTGTCCCCTGTCCCGTTCATTCCCGTCCCCTCTCCCGGTGCCCTGTCCCCATCCCCTCTCCCGTGGCTCCCATCCCCTCTCACCCTCTCAGTTCCCGGCTCATTCCCGGTCCCATTCCCGGCCGTTCCCTCCCCGTTGCCATGGTAACCCTGAGGACGCGGTCGGCACGTACCAAGCGCGGGGGGAGCGGGGGGAGCTCGTCCTTCTCCCCCCCCCCCCCGGGCGGGGCTGTGGTAGCGCCCGGGAGGAGCCGCTTTTCCACCGAAAAATGGGATTATTTCCATCCTCCCCACTCCCCCCGGGAACCGAAAGGGATGTTTCTCTCATTCGACATTCAAACCCGCTTTGCAGAACTTTTTTCTCTGGCGAGAGATAACGAATTCGAACGACAAAACCACCGCTTTCTGTTGTCACGTGCGTGTCCTTTATTTCGGGGGGTCGGTTTTACCCTTCTGCGACAGGAAAAAGGCGATGCTGTGGCAGAACTCTGCGGGTGTCCAGTCCTGGCGAAGCTCCCACCTTGCCTGCTGGCAGGGAAGTGACTCCATTCCTGGATTTGGGGGGGTCCCACGTGTAACATTCTGCATCCCCTTCACGTTCATAGAGGCATAAAATCCTAGAATGGTTTGGCTTGGAAGGGACCTGAAAGGACATCTGTCCTCTCTATAACACCCCTGGAATCTTAGGTGATGTGGGAGACTGTAACTGGTGATGTTGTGCACAGCAGGGAGGGATGTTATCCTTGGACAGGTGAGAAATGTTATCCTTGGACAGGTGAGAAATGTTGTCCTTGGACAGGTGAGGAACTGAGGCAGAAGTCCTAGAGAGGGGGAATAACCTTTTTTTAACCCCCTGCTTGGTTAAATCCAGCTGGAGGTCCATGTCTGGGGGCAGAATGAGATCATACAAGGTTTGCAGCACCTTGGATTTCCTGTGATCACTGGAGCAGTACATTAATATTTTGGTATGGACTGAATATCTTCAGAGGACCCCAGTTGCTGGTGGGATCTGGGATGGGATTGATGAGCTCTATTTCTGGCAGTGGATAATGAAATCCTCTGAGGATTACAGGTGAACCAGTCCATTGCTGACAGGTTTCCAGGAGCACCAGTCCCATCTACCTGTCCTGCTGTTTAATAAAAGCAGTCCCAGCTGGCTTTTGGATGGAGAGCAGCTGCTGCTGCTCCTGCTCCTTGAAATCATGAGACCTGAGATCTTTGACATGAGGAAAAAGGGGGGTTTCTGCCCATGGTACAGGTTTCCCATCACTATACATCTGTTTCCTTTCCACATGCAAACATTTTCTCACTTATTGCAGTGGTTTTGTCACTTGGATTCTTCAGAGTAGTTTCCCCATATCCTTCTGCTACATATTGCAGGTTGGGCTTGTGATTGGCAACTGAAACACAAACACATTTATTATTATTATTTATTATTATTATTATTATTATTATTATTATTATTATTAACTGCAGAAATGCCCCAACAGGAATTAGTTTATGTTGGTTGAAGCTTTTTACCTTGTCCATTCTTCTCATGGCCTGGACTGTCTTCGTTAGATCTGGATTTATAACTCTCCAGTGTCTGCTCTGAAACATCATTTTCTGCACAGAAAACAAATGTAATTAAGAGAATGATTTTTTTTCCCACGACTCTTTCTCACCCTCTGCCTTGAGCATGAAAATCCTGAGGGCCTGGTTATGAAATGGGGCTTCAATCAACCTGACCAGCTCAGAGACAGGCTTCACACAGCAATTCCATGGTCAACATTCCAGGGCCATCACCCACCTCTCTTCCACACTCCATGGGCTTGTTTCAGCTTCATCAGGAAAAGCAGGACGATGATGAGCAGCACAAAAATCAGGGCAGCCACCAGGATTGGCAGCAAGAGGTCCTTCTCCTTCTTTATGGTGCCTTTGGATTTGGGATCTTGCTCTGGAACAGAGGCAGAGGGGTGTTTGTGTTGTGAAATGTCCTGTGAGCCTCTGGTAATTAACACAATAACCTGGACCAGGCCAGATGAACATGACAGAGGAGCAGAATTCACCTTATTTGACTTAATTTTAGGATATGAGCTCAATTTTTTTATCGTATGAATAAGAAAAACCGATTGAAATCGGAGGACTTGTGCTCTGGCACAACAAACAGCAAAATTTAGCTTTTTTTTTTCCTAGATGATACAAATGCCTGTGTTTCCGTGGTCTCCCCCAAAATTTACAAGCATTACAAACATTACCCTGGTGCACTGACAAAGGGTTTGGAGGGGGAAATGTGGTCAGAGAGCCCCAGCCTGGTGTCAGAAAGCTCCTTTCATGTTTGGAAGCTCATTAAGGAGTTCCTACCAGCAGTGAAGGTGGAAGTCCCAGTGGTGTTTTCACGTGGCACTGGGGCTTCTGTCCTGGGAAGTTCCTCTGTTGTGACATTTCCTTTGGATGTTGTCTCAGTCCCTGGAGGAAAGGAAAGGAGAACAATATTTCTCTGAAGGGCCAAGAGATGCTTAAGAAATGTGTATTTTCCCAGCAGTTTTGAAGCACCTGGGACTTCCCCTGACTTAGAGCTCTGTGCTCACTCCCCTGATGCTGGATTTTGTTTAAATCTGAAACTTTATGAGCGGAGAATCCTCAGAGTCTCTTACACATTGTGGAACTCGATGGTTCCCATTTACAGCCGAATTAAAACAAAGCTGAGCTTTGACTCTTTGGTCATTTGGGGCTTTCCCTGTCCATCAGTTTGCTTCCTTTGCTGGGAAAACCAGGAGTGAGTGTGTAAACTTCTTCTTAAAGGAGATATTTTGGTGTTCATATCCCTGGCTACTCCTGTAGTGTCTTCACAGCCCCCAGTGGTGCAGTCCCAGGGTGACAACCCCTGTCCTTTGCCATCACCCCCCCCCGTGTCTGATGATGTAAATCATACCATTGGGGTCACCATAACCCGAGGAACCTCCCAATTCTTCGTCTCCTGATGAAGCTGCTGATCCTTCAGGCCCTGCACGGACAGAGAGACGAGTTCTGACTTTCTCATGGGCACAGACAATATATCCTTGTGCAATTAACTTTGATTTGTAAAGCTAAAATGATGATGATGCACCAAAACTCTGCATTTCCCTCCCTCTCAGGTGGGTGAGCACATCTTGTGAAAGCCACACAATCACAGAGTGGTTTGGGGTTGGAAAGGACCTTAAAGACCAACTAGTTCCACCCTTAAAAGATTCAGGCTCCCCTTCCATGTGTGTTTACCAACACACCCATGAATTGTTTAGTTCTGTGATGTTTGTAATCAGCGATGTAGCGCTTTTGAACAAAAATAAACAAAGAGTTCGCGCATTTCTAAAGCAGCAATTGACTTTTCACCGCAGGGGCCTCTCATGCTAAGCAGGCACAAAACCCTTGGTGGGGTTTGGCCAACTTCTTTGGGCAGTGGAGCTCTTGATTTTGCTGGAAAGAGCTCGGTAAGTGCAGCCTGGTGCAGCACAGGTTTGTGTTGTTGCACAGTGCCATCTAGTGCAACCCATCCAGAGGATCCCAGCCTGGATCCCACCATCCACCTGCACCTAAGGAGAGAGACTTTGGCTGCTTGAATGGCTGGAAACTGGGAAAGCAAGCGATAAATTCTGGTTTTAATGTTCCACAGTTCTTTGCAACGTGGCATGTAAGGCTGTTCTTGCAGCATTTCCACCCCGGTTTGGTAAATTCATGTGACAGAGACCAAACTTACAATCAGATGTGACATCTGGTGGGAGGTTTTTCTGGGTTGGTGTTGGTGCTGAGCTGGAACCTGCTGGACCCTCTGGTGCTGCAGGAGGGCTGGTTGGTTGTTTGGACCCTAAAGGAAGCCCCCCCCAAACACGACAGAAATCAGAAGACACACTTTGCCACTTGAACTGAGCCTGGAAAAGCTAAACCTGCCCTACAAGCTCCGTGCTCTGGGCTGTTTGGGTTCTCTGTCTGATCTGGGGTTACACTCACAGTCCTACTCTCCCACCCTCAGTTTCCCTGCTCTCTGAATATATTTAATGCTGTGAAATGAGGAATAAAATGAAGGTGAAGCACTATTCTGTGGGTGTCTTAGAGCAGAGGCCGTGCTGCTGTTCAGACCTGACCCTGAGGAAGGACTCCAAATCCTTTTTGCCCCAGGGAACCTTCTCCTTTAAAAGCAGATTCCACACACAGGGCAGCAGACTCTGGGCTTTGGCTTTCCCTGTGTATCTGTGCAATTCTGACCCCCTCAGAGCAGTAGGATGGGAAGGAGCTTGGAAGGAGCTTGGAGTACCCGTCCTGGGGAGGTCCTGGAAGTGGAAAGATGCCATCAGCTTCTCTCCCCTCAGGGCTGGGTGGTGGATGATGCAGCTGGCTGTGGCATTGGGCCCGTAGGAGAGGACTGTCAACGTGCTGGTTGTGCTCCATTTCTTCCCATCAGATCCCAGCTCGTGCTTGGTGTCACCTGAACATTTCAGAAAACATTGAAGTGCTTTCTAGCCCAGGGCAATTGGATGAAAACCCTTCCAGGGCCAATGTGCTTCACCCAGCTGTGCTGAAGCAGCACCTGATGGCTGTGCACGAGTGGTTTGTTGTGCAAATGGATTTCAGGGGAGCCCAAAGGTCACGTTTTCTTCCTCCCAGCTGTTTAAGTGCAGGCCTGGCTGTGCTTCCTCTGCTCAAGCCAAACCCCAAACCTCTGCTCGTGCTGTGACTCACACGGGGAAATTCCCCACACACCATCTGAAATGTTCACACACCCACTGGCAATTCTGGGCCTTACCAGACACAATAAATTGCTTTTTGTGGGACACTGGGGAGTCTCAGTGTCAGAGAATGCTCCTAGATGCTTTTCAGTGGTGCCCAGTGGCAGGATGAGGAGCAATGGACATAAACTAAACACAGGTTCCACCTCAACAGGAGGAAGAACTTCTTTCCATGGAGGTGGCAGAGCCTGGAACAGCTGCCCAGGGAGGGTGTGGAGTCTCCCCGTCTGGAGACATCCCAAACCCCCCTGGATGTGTCCCTGTGTCACCTGCCCCAGGTGACCCTGCCTTGGCCTGGATGATCTCCAGAGGTCCCTTCCCAGCCCAGCTATTCTGGGATTCTCTGTGCTCTGCAGCACAACTGAGATTGAGAAGATTTTCAATTCTATGTGACACCCAAGGGCGTTGAATTTGTGTTTTAGCAGCTGTGCATTTGTTACCATAAAAATAAAAAAAAAAGATTTTTGTGCAATATTTGTGCACATCAAGAAACATGTACAGCTAATATTGATGGGCAACAGTTGCATTTGTACTAAATAAATATTTCTGTAACAGTTCTCCATCATCCCTGCAGTGCAGGTTTGACTTTTCTCCTTTTCCAGCTGGGGGAAGTCAAACACAAAGATTCATTGCCTTGCCAGAATGAATTAGGGAGAGCCGTGGAACCTGTCTGATGTAGCTCCTACCCCTCCAGGTAATACTGACTGTATTTATATGATTTGGAACAAGAAACATGTATTTCATGTGACACAGAGGTGTGTTTGAACAGCCCTGGTGGAGAGGGAGGTATTTTAAATGTGATGACACAATAATTTCCACTGTCTGTTTATAATGTAGAGGTTCTCATGCTTTCCCTTGATCCCTTAAATGAAAGAAATTCCTTCTTTCCAAATCAACTTCTGCAGATAATTCACTGTATCACACAGACCAGTATTTCCCAACCCTCTTTTCCATCCCCAGCAGGGTCATGGAATAGCTCCAAAGGCTTTCAGAGTGGTTTTTGCTGGGAAAGAAATAATCTTTGTCAGCAACAGCTGAGTAATTACAGCTGGTTTGCCCCTGCTGGGCCCTGGTGGAACTCAGGTGATGCTGGTAATTAAGGTTGATTAGCTGTTTTCTGGTTGGTATAAATATTTGCAGTAAGTGATTAAAGCTGAGGATGGAAGGAAGGGGAAGGAGAGGCAGTCCAGGCTTTGAAGGAGGAAGAGCAAGGAGAGTCAGTCCAGGCCTTCAAGGAGGAAGAGCACAACTGTCAAAGTAAGTGGGGAAATGCTTTGTTGGATTTATGGAGGTGTTTACTGTCTGTGTTGTGATGCCACAAATAATTCACTTCATCAGGCCAGAACTGAGGTTGTTTGTGATTTGAGGAAACCCCTGGTTTTAGAAAAGCACTGTGAAAAACATACATAAAAACTCAGGGGTGGTGTGTTGCTTCCCTGAGTACTTTATTTGCATTAATGCCTTTGTGTTTGGCAGCCTGTTTTTTTTTTATTCACTCCTGGTTTCTCTCTATGTTCAGGCCAGCACACTTCTCTGTTGTTTTCTTGAGCCTTAGTTACAAAAAAGCCCATCTTGGGGGCAGAGGAATATTAGAGGCTAAGCTTTGAATATGTTGCTTGATGATGCAAAATATGAGTGAGAGCTTGTTAATGTGTGAAAGAAAATACATTTGCATCTGGGAGTGTTTTTCTCACACTTTGATGCAGTTGTGCACCAGAGATAACAAGGCAGTGATTTTTAGAATAGTGCTATTTATAGTAATCTGAGAATAGCAGCTCTTTATATAGGTAAATGAGCAGAAGGGCTGCTGGTGTGTGTGAGCTGCTCAGCGAAGCTGAGGCAAATCTGGCTGCTGGTTCCAACACAGAAATGTAGTTATAATGGATCTGTTAAGAGACTTTGTACTGGGGAGTTGAAAACTGTGCCTCCAGGGGTTTGGGCTTATTTTATTCCAGTGGAATTTCTTGCTCTCCAGGGGTTTTGGTGCCAGGTGTTGCTGTTCTGTGCTGAGTGTGAGTGAAGCAGAGGAGCCTCTCCCTTGCACAGACACTGGGATTTAGTGCTGCCCAGGCTCCAAACCTGCCCCAGGTGGTACTAAAGGAGTAGTAGGGGATGAGTAGTGATCCAAACTGATGTGTTGCAGAAGGTGTTTCACCCTCCAGTATTTTTAAACTGCCCAAGGCTGGTAAGAAGGAATTGTTGGTGATCAACCCTGGTCCTTGAACACTTACCTGGGAGCTCCATCCCATTGTCCAACAGCCAGGTGACCCGGGGTTGGGGTTTGCATCCTTGGGTGTAGCAGGACAGTGTAATGCCTCTTTCTGTGTCTTGGGATACTTCCAGTACTGGATTAGAAGGGGCAGCTGTGGCAGGAAGATTTAGAGTCAGTATTGGGGCATCTTTCTCCTCAGTTTTCTGAGTGGCTGCACACAGAGCATCGTCTGGGGGGGCTCAGCTAAGCCCAGGATGCTGTTGTGTTGAGCACCATTAAAATTCCAGGCAAAACTGCAGGCTTGGAGTTGAGGAGCTGGCTCTGTTGTCCTGCTCCTCTGGAACAAGCAGGGGAAGGGACTTACCCAATACCTCAACAGGCTGGGCCTTGCTTTTGAAGGGTCTGCCATAGTAGAAGCATCTGTAGGAGCCTTCGTCGTGCACTGTGACCTGGGACAGCTGGATGGATAATTCAGCCTTGGAATAATGGATGAGTTTGTACCTCTTGTCTCTTAAAACTGTAAGGAAAACAAACCCCAGCGTGCCATGTGTGTTGGTACATAAGAGAAAGGCAAATAATCAAAGCAGTGGTGAATGAAGACAGTTTTTATAATTGAATTTTTAAAATTCCTTTCTTGAAGTACCAGAACAGTTTTTAATGAAACCATCTCCTGGGATACCTCTACTCTGCTGTACAGTTCTCTCTCTTGACTTTCCAGTCTTTATTTCATCCCTCCTGGATGACTTAGAGGAGCCCTCAAGGTCAGACCAAGTTCCTGGACTTTTCCCACCATTGCAACACAGAAACTGTAACTTTCTGCCCTTAAAATGAACCGAAACTGGGGGTGTGCACCAGTCCCAGGGAGAAAAAGACCTCAAAACCTATCTTTTTATTTTTACTATTTTTTTTTTCAGCTGAGGTTTTTGTAAAAATACAGAGCCTGGGAGAAAATCACTTCCAAAGTGATTAAATACTAAAGAATTCTGAGATGACCAGGATGTGTTGTGTTTGTAGCTGGAATGAGGCTGGAGGGAACTGATTCACAAAGTGATTTATTGGAGAAGCCACGAGACAGAGGCTCCCTGTGGTGACTCAGAATGAAAAATGAAAACTTCCATGTGCAGGGTCAGCTTTGGTTTCTCCTTAAACAGGGACTGTTTTCTTTTATAATACAAAAGGAGAATATTTGGTGTGCCTGTCTTATCCAGGATCCAAATGCTTTGCAAACTCTGGTCCTTGTGGGTGTTCTATCATGTGTCTGACTGAAGGGTAATTGTGGGATGTTGGAATTATGGGGGGAATCCTCAGGTGATGGAAGTTTTGTTCACTTGGGTTAAAATCTGCTGCTGTAGACACCCATGGACATGTCCTTTCCCTACCCTTATTAAATTGTTGTGCCAACTCAGAAAAACTCAAGCATCAAAAGGGCTGAAGCTTAAAAGGTGCAGATGTTTAAAACTGGAGATGGACAGAATCAAGTGTCTTGGTCCAAAATTGCTTAGAAAGAGTTTGTGGACATAAAGAACCTGTGTAAATAAAGGGGTTTTGCTACCCTTGCCTACCTCTGTGGTGTAAAATAGCAAGAATACAGATATATGTAAAAACCAGAGATAATTGATGGAGAGAGGATTTCCCTCCAGGTTTGCAGATAAATAGACTGCAAGAGGGGAGAGGAACCCTTGCCTTAGGCTGCTGGGATTTTGGGGGCCTGGATGTCCAAGCAGCACAGGGTGGGTTGCAAGAGCCCCATTTCCCACCTGGATTAGCTGTCAGGGGCTTTGGATTTGGATCCCATTTAAACCTGAGGGTTCACACCCTGAGAATACTGAACCTGGGATCTTGGATTCCCCAGGAAACAGTTCCACATCCATACAGGGGTGAGTCACTTCAAATGGCTAATGGGCACTCATCCCACTTGCTCTTGTAGCTGAGTAAATAGGAACAACAGTCACTCATGGCATTTTCTGTTTAGAAACATTGGCAATATTTAAGGGAGGCATCAGTGAGCTGGTTTGGTGGGGGTGTGACAAGACCTGGTGGCTGTGATTCCCAGAGCAACCTAGGAGGACTTGGGCAGTTTCAGTGGGAGCTGGGTAACCAATCTGGATAAATCCCAGTCATTATTATCATTAAAACATACAGGATTTAACAAGAAATGTTTAACAAGGAATGCAAATAGGGAAGGCCAAAGCAGTGCTCATCTTGCAGAGCTGTTTGGTCCAAGAGGGGGAGAGACAAGGACAGAGGGAGGTGAGGTGTAGGGAGTGGAAGGGAATGCAGTAACTGCAGCTTTGGCTTTGTCAGCACATCTAAGAAATCACTGCTTGTTTCTAAAAGCTTTCTCTTGATGCACTCCATCCAACTCCCTGGTGAGCAGGAGGGTGCCCAGGGCTTTCAGGCACGTCCACCTCTGCCTCTCCTGTGGGGCCAGAGTGGGGTTTAGTGCTGAGCTCTGGGTGCTGGGGGGAACTGCAGTTCACTACAGTTCACTGTCTTGCTATTTTTTTCCTTAAATATTTCCCTGTCTGGCACAGTCAAATATGAATCTCTCACACTCTCCTGTGTATGAAGGACAGGAGACTAGTAAAAGCTCCAGTGCCAGACCCCTCCTGGGGGGGTTTCCATCTCATCACCTCCCTGCCAGAAAGGGCTCCACTGTGAAAGCCCCTCGAGGGTGGTGGATGAGTCAGACCAGGAGCTGGCACAGCCCACCCCGAGTGACCCTCACCCCCGGGGAGAGTGGAACAGCAGCTCTTCACACTCACCCTGCTGGCTGTTGAGAAAAATGGTGAAACCACGAGGGTTCAACCACTGCAGAGCAGAGCTGTGGGCAGCGCTGGGGGGGCTGAAGGTGCAGTGCAGGGTCAGGTCTTCTCCTTCCTTCACAGTCACGGTTTCACTGCCAGCCCCTGGAAACCCCCCTGCCACAGCCCAAGGGGGGGAAAAAAAGCACCTCTTAAAGTGTGACAATAAACTTCACAGTGTTTTGTACACAGTAATATTGCAACTGTCCTTTTCCCAAGGGTTTTTCTGCCCTGGGAAACTTGCCAGTGTGGTTGTACTGATAAAAATCAATCACAGTTGTTAGAGAGGTCAGTGGGGACTTGTACCAAAGGTTTGTGATCAGCACAACCAGATTTAGTTATTAAATGTTATTAACCATTACAGGATTGGTAGTAGACCCATTTAATGCACTTGCTCCCTGCATGTTAAAACAAACATTCATTTTCTTTATTCCATTATTGGAACTCCAACGGTCTTTGAGGTCCCTTCCAACCCAAACCATTTTCTGTGATTCTGTAATTCTGTGTTTCACTGAGGAGCTGTTGAATCTGGTTTGCAAGTGTGTGAGACTGAGCAATGAAGGATTTTTTTCAGCACCTCTGAAAAACAAGGCTTTTTTATTCAGAAATCATGATGCTGCAACTGCTTGGAAACTTCTTGCCAAGATAAGATCCACAAACCTGGCCTGGCACAGGTTACTAAAATGAAATTTCATTCACTTCTCTCAGTTCATTTTACAGTAAAATGTCTTTTGCTCTCTCCAGACATTCTAAGATATATAATGTATTCTGTGAAAATATTTGACCTGGAATGAATTACCTTCTCCAGGAAAAAAAAGCAAGCCCTGGAGAAATTACTAAGAGCAGTGCCTGGGTTGGAGTTAAGTAAATAGGCAGTAAGAGGGTTTTGCTTTTCATGCCCTTCTTATGTGTTTTGATTTTATTTTCTGGGTAGCTCTGCTGCAAGTTCCTACTGCACATACAAGCACTGCAGTTTGGGGAAATGAACCTTTCTGGGCTTTGGGAAAGCTTTTCATGTTCTTGAAGATTTTAAATATATCAGAAATGAAGCTTTTGTAGAGCACCGTTGCTGGAAACTGTTATTTTCCCACTGGAAACAGGGGGAGGACTTGTCTCCCTGTAAGACAGTTGTTTCCCAGGGGGGTTTGTGGCCCTTGTGGAAGGAGGTGCAATGTTGTCTGAGTGGCAGGGGAGGGTTGTCTGTGGTTTTCCACGGGGCCTTTCTTCATCATGATGGTTTCCCGTCACCACCAGCAGTGTGGGGTCTCTCAAATCACACCTCTGGAGGTGAGAACAGCAAGACTGAGCCAGAAATGGGGGTGTTGTTTGCTTTTCTGAAGCAGAGCATACATGTAATTTCCATGGGAGCCCATGGCTTTGCTCAGCCCATGACTCACAGGTCAGATCTTCCCTGCACAGGGGGGGCAGCTGGACCTGGTTGTGATCTTCAGCCACTGGGGAGTGGGAGATGCTCCTGTGCCAGCTCCAGGGGATGGGGTTCTTGTACCACGTGTGCCCCACTTGGCAAAGTGAGTCTGGCACCAAAAACAGTGAAATATCCACCTTCTGGGCAAGAAAGAGCAACAGTTTTGTGCTGGAAATGGCAGGGTGCACTGAGCAGAGTAATTCATGCCTCTGGTTGCTGTTCTAAGAGCCCCCAGGAAGGGCACTGAGAACTCCCTGCACTGAGATGTGCACTCAGAGCAGAGCTCTTTGAACCTGTGGCCCACACAGACACCCTGTTTAAAGGGTTATTTTTGGCCTGTGAGTGGAGCTTGAGTGAACTGTGCTGCCCAAAGCAGCCAGTGGTGGTCAGCAGATCCAGGTTCATCTTTCAGGAGGAGGAGAGGGCTTGTACTCTGAGCAGAAGGTTCTGAGGGCATTAGCAAAGTATCAGCAGCAGCCCTGCTGTGGTTTCTGCTCCAGGAACTGATAATGGAGAGGGACCCCACATTCATTTCTCCTACACAGCTCAGGAGTGAAGCCTGCAGGAATCTTGAGCAAGGATCACTGTCCTGCTGGTTTTTTCCTTAAATCTTTCCCTGTCTGACACAGTCAAATATGAATCTCTCACACTCTCCTGTGTATGAAAGACAGGAGATTAGCAAAGCAGGTATAAGCTACATCCTCTAGCAGGAGCATTTAAAATGCTTTTCTTTTTGCAAAGTACTTTGCAAGTGCTTTTTAAATTATTCTGACTTCTATCAACCTCTTTTTCCACAATGCATACACAGATATCCAAGCCATGGAGGGTAAGCAGTGATCCACTGTCCCAATTTAAGGGAGAATCCCTTGTTATCTCAACTCTGTCACCAGCTGCTAGGAGGTGACTTGGTCTCACAGATCCTGGTTTTTGGAGTCAGCTGAGACTCACCTTTGGGAGTGGGGTCACAATATCTCAGTGACAACCAGAAAACAGGGCAGCAAAGCTGGAACTGTGGGAATAGAGCTCTCCAGGCTGGACTGGGCATAAAGGGGAGGTGGAGTAAAATAATCCAGAGGTCTTACCTTGCACGAGGAGCAGAGCCACGGTGTGCAGCACCCTGGTGACAGTCATGCTGTGCTCTGGGGACAGGCAGTGCTGGCTTCCTCTCTCTGCTGGGGCTGCTGAGCAGCAGCAGGTCCCTTTTCAGCACGGGGGGGGAGCAGATTTCCCGTGACTTCATCCCCACCAGGGTCTCTGCCCCTTTCCTCTGCCCCCACCTCACATTTCCCGTGTGTTGGCGACTGCTGAGAAATCAGTGACCTCACAGGGCCCAAAAATGAAACTGGTGGGTGACAGGATGGGGGGACTTGGAGAGATGCATGGGGGGGGGAGCAGGAAAAGGGTAAGAGAACCGTGGCCCTGTGATGCTCCAGCTGCACTGTGTCCAGGATTTCACCCCCAAAATGGGAAGGCAGAGCAAGGTGGCTTGAAAATCTGGCTGTGTGGTTTAAACCCCTGGGGAAAAAAAAAACATCCTTGTGTCACTCTGCTCTTGCCCCTAGAGGTTTGTTTGGCTCTTTTTGCTGGGGTGAAATAACGAGGGAAAGGTAATTTTTGCTGTGTGTGGTTCTCCAGGGAGGGCAGAGCTCGGGTGAGGTGGTTGTGAAAGGTTTGCTGAGCACAGGGGGCAGGGATGGGGACAGTGAGCAGGTCCCACAGGACTGGTGGGGCAGTCCTGGTGGCACAATTTGGGTTCCCCGTGTCCCCTTGCAGGTCTGATTTATTTCAGGAGCGATCTGAGACTTAGAAAACCTTCTGTGTCCCCTTGGTCTGTGATTTATCACAAGATTTATCCACGTGTTTCATGGTGTAGCCACGTGTGGTGACTTCCAAAAGGCTTTGGCACATCCTCTTCTGGGCTTTCTTTGCCACTGCCCAAAATTTAGCGTAAATGGCTATTACTGTCAAAATAAACTGACTTTAATAAGGTCAGAATTATGGCTTAAAAGCTGTGTGCACTTGCAGGATGTGGGCTTGAGGGAAGTGGACAAAATGGTTAATTATAAATGCATTACTGCTTTGGCTTCTAATTTATTAGAAACTGTTTCCATTAAACTTTCAGGTGCAGGGAAGTGCATCATTCTATTAGTGTACATTTGATTTATGAAAGTTATGGCTTCTATGTTAATCATAATATAATCAATTTGACTGGGATACAGAGCTGCAGGTCATGAATTCATGGAGTTGGTTTGAAAGGGAAGAGCCTCTCTGGCTGATAAAACTATTGCTGGATTAAAAAAAATTTCAAATTTAAAGTTAGCAGTGCTTTGGGTTTAGAAAGTTGTGCTTCCATTCCACACGTGAAATAAGTCTGGGGGGGGAAAAGGGAGCAAGGAGATGAGACTCCAGGGAAAACCACACTCGAGAGGGTTTTGTGCCATCTGCTGTCAAACGGATGAACTTCACCATCAGTGCAGGGAACTAAAACGTGCCTCAAATTCCAACACAGAGGAAGACTGGAATAGGAAGGGTGTTTGGCATCTTTATTAAATCACCTAGGAGACTTTTTTTTTTTGTCTGACTTCCGAGAAATCCATTTAATGTCAGAAGCGAATTAAACTGCAGTGGTTGTTTTAACAGTTGTTAGCACTCGAAACTGAGATTAAAAACAACCAACCAACCCCCCCCTCCCGCCCCCAAAATAAAAAAATACAGATGTCACAGGTAATTACAGCTATTTTTGGCAATACAATTATTGGTTTCTTTTAAAACAGCAAACACTTTTTTTTTCCCCCCCTCAAATAAATACAATCTGTTCACACTAAAAAAAAAAAACCCCAACATAATAAACAGAATGCTACAACAGGTTGAAAATGAAACACCAGAAGAGTTGATAACATCGAGTTTGAAGGGATGTCACCGAGTGAAATATATTTGAATGGGAAATAATAAAGGAACTGGCTGAGTGTTTTCTGTCAGGAAGCATGTGCAGGTCGTGAATATTCCCCAGGGAACAAGTATTTGAGGAAGTGGTGAGCAACAAGTAGCAATTTAGGGTGTTTTTCAGCCAATCACGCCTCCTGCTTAATTACATTTATTTTCTTCATTGATTCACCATTTCAAGCATGTCTGCCCCCACCATCTCCTGCGTATTTTTAACTTAAAAATAATTTCTTCTGTGCTCAGGCTCTTTTTTTTTAAGAAACAAAGCAAACCACAAACCAAACTCGTTCTTTGGTGATAAAAATTATCACTCTCACGGTAACATTGACACTAAAATCTAATATCAGAGGGGAGAAGGAGGCTCCTACTCTCAGCCAACTTCTTCCTGAAACTGTTCAATCTGAGAGAAAAGGGAAATAACAATGTTTTTTAAGTTATTATGGTCTGGATCCTCATTTTGCATAAAAAAGCAAAGCTCTGTGATTTCAGTTTGCAGTGTCAATTTGACTCTTTTTATTTCTCTAACCCAACCCATACATTGCAATTCATGAAAATACTGAATTACCAATTTATTCTTGGCAGCTTTATTCCTTAATTAGGGAAAAATCTGGGAACTATTTGCCTCCTCCAACCTGATGAGACTGTTGGGATTCTGATGCAACTCAAAGTGAAGGCAAGGGAAAGACTTGACATAGATCAAGTCTAAATTTAGGACAAAACACTGGAGTGACTTAAATACACATTAATGAGCAGCAATGGACTGAAAGTGAAGCAGCAGTTGTTTTGTACCCTTAATTTCTCAATTAAAAATTTAAAAGAAACACATTTTTATTCTTTTTTCCCCGCCCCCCCCAAATAAACCTTAGCAACATGAGACAACACAAAACCCCCAAGAGAAATCAAAATGCTAGAAGAAAATAAGATTTTTTTCTTTCTTTCTTGACACCTAATTGGAGACAAGACTACAATTGTCAAAATACTTTCCCAAACATCAAAAAATATACTTTTTTTTTTTTTAAAGAAGAGAGTATTTTACCACTACCTTCTCCAACAGAACATTCTTTTGTATCACTATATGCAAAGAGCAGCTTGTACACTATTCAAATTGTGCATTCAGGTTTTGTTCCCTCTCTGTTTCATGCTTCTGCTTAAAAAAAAAAACAAACTTCTTTTAATGTCACTTAACTGCAGCAGGGCTTGAGCAGCCTCCACTGCTTTGTACAGGCAATAAATACTATAATATAATAATTTTATTGCCTCCACTGCTTTGTAAAGGCCATAGATATTATAATATAATACTATTTATTGCCCAAATTACATCTGGCTGGCCCCCAGCATGAAACAAAAGGCAATCTGGAGAATTCCACATCAGGAACCAAATTTCTTTTGGTGTGATTGTCAACTACTTTAGGTTTTAAGCGTGGAGGAAAACAAGCCAGAAATGCTCTTCAGGATGTCTTTGCACAGCCCAAACCAGTTTAAATTACAATTAAAAATTAAACCTGACAGTGATAAACCTGCCCAGGAGCAGTTTGCTCTGTCATCCCATGAATTATCTCCCTGACTTTGCAGTTACATCCCTGGGATAATAATGCACTTACAAGTGGCCCAGGGTGTGTTACACAGGCAGAAAGGTCCAAATCCCAGAATATTCCTAGGGATGGTGACAGTGGACAGGATTTTGCACAGGAGGAGCTCTGTGCTGGCTGGAAATATGTACAGAATCTGGTGGTCAAGCTTGATTAAACCCAGAGACAAGCTGAGCTTGTCTGAGTCTGGTGACATCTGAGTCTGGTGCATCCCAGTTTTGCCTCGTTTAGGAAGAGGGAATTGCAGTTTGTGACTCCTGCTTTGTCCTGGCTGCTGGAAGGGCAGCTTGGATGTGTCCTGGTGGAGGTGGGACCAGTCCTGCTGAAGGCTGGATGGCTTAAAATAAATCAATACGAAGGCAACTCTGATCTAGGAATACTAAACCTACATCAAATTGGACCTGTGTTGACCCGTTCACACCTTTCAAATGAGGGCTCTGACACTTTCTGCAGAGGAAAAGCAGGACAGAAGGATGCTGGAATGTCTCCCTGGTACATCTGAATGCCCCTTTGATGCTATTTTTTTTATTATTACCTTGTTTTTACTCTTTGTTGCCCAGTGAAACTGTTGATGCCCCATCCCTGGGAGTGTCCAAGGCCAGGTTGGATGTTGGTCCAGTGGGAGGTGTCCCTGCCCATGGCAGGGGGGTGGAATGAGATGAGCTTTAAGGTCCCTTCCAACCCAAACCATTCTGGGGTGATTCTATTTCTGGGAACACTCAGATTTATGGCTCAAACCAAGACAGGGCTATGCCTAAATAACCTAAATCTCTGTCATCCCACTTCAACACATTTTTAAGTACCTTCTGACAGTGATGAGATCCATACAAGTGTCTGCAGCAACATTTTCATCCAAGGCTGATGATTTAGATAATTCTAATCCAAAAAAACCCCAACCCTGCTCCGATGCCACTTTATTCTCTAAACTACCCACTGTGGTGTATTTTGCATTCTCCTGTGACACAGCTGGCACTGGCATCCTGCAGGCTCTTGCACCAGGAGGGACCCCTCTTGTGATTCCAAAGATTTTAGTTAAAGCTGGAAACTCTCCTCTTCCCCTTCTCCCAAAATCCTAACCCTTCCCCCACTGGATAAATAGCATCTTCATAGGCCAAAGCATGTTGCTCCTAAATTTAAGTGTACTGGGTTTATTTTTTTTTTTTTCAGCTGCTTTGTCTTTATGACAGATGGCACTTGGGAATTAAGGGTAAGGAAGCAAAGCACTGAATTCCAGCATCTTTTTGAGTTTCATCATTCCCTCCTGGAGAAAGCTGCTTACTGCAGAATCTCACCAGGGCTGACCAAAAAAAAAAAATAGCTCCCAGGGGACAGAAAGCCACCCCTGTGTAAATGACCAGCACAAAATCTCAGCATAAAAGGGGAAATCCCTTTTCTGAAGGGAATTGAAATGGCATAAATGCTTTAGGCTGTGTCTGTGCACAGGGATGGGTTTCAATAACCAAAGTAAAGGGAAAAAAACAGCCAACCCTGAACTTTCTAAATCCTCCAGGTTTGGTTGAAATAGGCTTATTTTATCTCCTCTTACAAGAAACTGCTCCCAGTCTTTGTTCACAACGACTTTTGATGCTCAAACTTCACCTGTAACTGATGGGAAATTTGGGATTGTCCTGTGCTGCAGGTCAACATCCCTCAACCTCTGCATCCAGCACAACGCCCACCACAGTGCTCAGACACAGGAGAGGAACCAACCTGCTGCTGGACCCTCCTTTGCAGCTGGTGGTGATGAAAAGGTGCTGAGAATTTGGGGGCTGTGAGTGCAGCCCCTGCTCACACGTGGTGCTGGAGGAGCCTGCTAATGCTCTGCAAAAACAGTAGTGAAAAAGAACCAGCCCCAGCCTCCTGAATGCTCCACTGACACAGTGCTGTGTGTTCCTAACGGGGTGCAGATGGCAGTGAAAGTGTCACCAGGGCTCCCTCCCAGGTGGGAACATGGCTCAGCACAGACTCTGTGCTCTGCAAGACCTTCAAACCTGTATTTTAATATATTTTTTTTCCCCCTGAAATCAGTCCCTTTTTGTATTGTAGTCATAGATGAGACTCTTTGCGTGACTGTGTGAGATGCACCAGGACAGCTGCTTGGGTGACCCCCTGGGCATGGTATGACTGTTTTTTCCACTGTCAATAAAACACAAGAGAGAAGAGACATTCTCCAACGCTTCCAAAGGCCATGGGTTGGGTTTTCCTGGCTGGGGTGGCTTTGCCTATTCCTGCAGTAAGGTTTCTCTCCAGTTAAAGCCTCCAGTTGGTCCATGTGTGAGAGGGAGGATGGGGGGGTCTGTGAGCTGCCAAACACCCGTGTCTCCCAGTTCTTCACAGGAGCAAAACCCCAAGTATGGAATCTGTGGGAAGAGAGATGGAAAGAGAGGTAACAATAAGCAGGGAATGAGCTGAGCTGCCCTCAGGGGTGAAGTCCTGCTGTGCTGCTGAATCATTTCACCTTCTTCTCTCTTTCCCTCTCCCCAAAGCCTTTTTTCAGAAGGGGATTGTAGGACTCAGGTGTGACAGACACTGTGCATCTTTGTATGTGCAAAACTCTGGGAAAGACAGATTATAGCCTTGCATCTTTGGTTTAAATACAGGGCAGGAATCAGCTGTGATTCCTGTGACTGTGCATCTTTATGTGTGCAAAACTCTGGGAAAGACAGATTATAGCCTTGTGTCTTGGTTTAAATGTGGGCCAGGAATCAGCTGTGACTGACTGTGCATCTTTATGTGTGCAAAACTCTGGGAAAGACAGATTACAGCCTTTGTATCTTTGGTTTAAATACAGGCCAGAAATCAGGTGTGACAGACTGTGCACCTTTGTATGTGCAAAACTCTGGGAAAGACAGATTACAGCCTTGTGTCTTGGTTTAAATACGGGCCAGCTCACACCAAAGGTCTTGGCTGATGTGGTTCCCAAACCCTGAAGGCCAGCACAGCTCTGCAGGGAAATATGGATCCTGCAGATCAGCTCAGGATACCCCAGTGGGGCCTGGCTGTGGGCAGTGCCCTCTCCCTGGGCAGGGCTGGAGGAAAGGAGTGAAGGTGATAAAAAAACCCATTCTAGTTTTCAGCCCTTTCCTATGGCAGTGAGTGAGATGAGAAGGGGGAGTGCAGGTCAGAAGTGCCCTGGCCACTGTGGTGTGGGGGTTCTGGGCACTGTGGGAGTCTCTGCCCAGCCCCTGGTCCCCACAAAACCACAGCAGAGTCGCTGCCAGCCCATCTGGAGGTGGGCACCTGATCCCACAGTGACAGCAGGGACACTCAGACCATCATCAGCCTCTCCAATCAACCTTCTGCACTCCCCTGGCTGCTGAAAGGAGGGAAACTCAGGCAGAACAAAGTGCCTCTGCCTGGCAGAGCAGTTTTCAAATTTCTTTTCCCCCTGCAAAGCCAGAGCTTTGCCCCTTGGTGGGAATTACCTTCCGGACCATCTGCACGAAGTCCTTGGAGTTCTGTGGAGACAGCCCTTGGAGCTGGCAGGTACAGGCCTCCAGGGAGGATGCATGGGCCACTATCAGGATGTTATTTCCTGAAATAAAGGGAGAAAAACAGGTTAAAGAGGGAGAATGAAGCCAAATTCAGGCACTGGTGCACAAGATCAAGCAGACCATTAAAAAACCCAGTTTCAACTCATCATGTAACAACACATCAAGCTGTGTATTAGGGAGGAAAAACGTGACTTATTAACATATTTAAAGCATTTCTCAAGTTTCAGGATGAGGGTTAACTCAGTGCTCCTTAGTTTTTGATGCTTGCTGAAGATAACAAGAACTGCAGTGAGATTTCAGCTGTCTTGGGAAGCAGGTGCTTTTTGCCTACACAAACATCAATTCCTGTTCCAACAAACAGTTTAATTTCTCTTGCTGCTTTTCCACTGTGGTAATTTCACATTTCCATTTCCAAGCTCCTTTACAACCAATGCCCCACTGTGCTGTTGAAGTTTTGTGTGCAAACTATTAAAGCAAAAGCTTAGAGACAGATCAGCGAAATGAAATGAGTAAAAACACCAGACCTTAGAAACATCCCATTTCTATGCTGTGAACGAAAAATAACAGCCAGAGTTTGTTTGGGTTTTTTTTAAATGTCAATATTGTGTTTGGAGAAACATTTTAAGGTCTTTCTGGGGGATATATTTCAGAGGAGGAGCTCAGATAGGGGAGGAATGATGCTGGGAACAGACAGCAGAGTGCAAAAATAGCTCATTTATTCCCTTGGGTTGGGTAGGAATCCCTAAAATACCTTGTTACTTAAGTTTATGGACCTTTCTCATAAGGTGAATGCATTTCAACTCGTAGTTCTGACACCTGCAGGAGTTTCCAGTGTCTCTGGGAGAGGGATGAGAGATTCAGGTGTGGGAATTCTCCCTCTCAGGAAGGAAAGGCTGGTCAGGAATACTGGCATTCACATCCCAGCCAGCCTGGCTTGTTTTTTCAGCCCCTCTGCAGCACTTACCTTTGCCTTTACATTCACTGATGATTTCCTTTGTTACTTGGTAGCTTCTGCTTATGTAGGTGTCATAAGATTCAGAAACCACCAACTTGCTGACAGGAATATGAGGTCTGTGAGCAGAAAAACATGCACAGTAAACTGGAAGAAGCAATAAAATTCTAAGTGCAGGTTATGATTCATCTCAAGGTATCTGTTCTTTAAGTCTCCTCTTTCCCTGAGTCCCCAGACCTTGTGCCAGGACTGCTGTGATGATTTTTAAACTTCTAGAATGAGGTGTTTACTGTCCTGCTTTGAGATAATTGGGAAAAATGATAATTGTTTCCTCTGATGGGGATCACTTAGTGAAGGCAGTTGGGTGTGCTTGTGTTCCTCCTGCAGTAGAGATGCTCCTTTGTGTTTCTTTAGGTAGGTTTGTGGAAAAAAATTTGGTTTATAATGAGCCATTTTCACGTCATGTTCAGCCCAGCAGCCTGGAACCTGCTCTGAGTTTATTTTGGGAGCCTCAGCAGCTCTTCCAGGCACTACCTAAACTTAAAAAAGACCCTTTCCCCCCCTTTTCTGCTACCTGTAGGTTGTATCAACGCTTAGAGTAGCTGCAGCTAAATCCACAGGGGGGATCCAGGCAGGTAGTGTGTTCCCAGAGACCCACTTGGTCCACTCAAACAAGCCTGGCTCTATCCGGATTTTCAGGTTGTTCTCCTGTTGCATACCTGGAAAAGGGAGAGAAGAGGCCAGGGATCAATGGAAGCAGCTGGGGAGGGAGGCAGAAAGACTTGGCAGCTTTAACACTTCAGTTTGATTGTTCATGAATTGTTTTAATCAGTTGATCAATGGCAGGTATGGAAGATGAAATGTTTAATATATGTACTTGATGTAGGATATGCCAGGGAATGCAAACCTCTGGCTGGCAGCTACATTAAAATGAAATGGCAATTAAAAAAGGGTTCTTTTATGCTAATATAAAATATATTCCCATGGAGATAATCCTCACCCTGAATTCCCCTTCCCTTGGGTCTCCCATATCAGCGTTTTACCCAGAAAGTGAGAGGAATGTTGTGTGTTCTCACCTTTCAGGATGTTGTGTGCTGTCTGCACACACCTCAGGGATGGGGAGCTGTAGATGTAGTCTACAATGGTATTAGTTTCTAGCAAGGCTTCACCTGCAAGGAAGTTTTACCTCCTGTGAGTAAAATCAGACAAGTGGCACTGCAATATCAACAACAACCTGCAGCCACCCAGCGAGGAGCTGCTCAGGTCCTGCCTCCCCTGGGTGCAGCCAAAAAGCAACCAGTGTGCTCAGAAAAATTGGAGAGGGCTTGGATTTGAATTGATTTCATTTATAAGCTGTAAATCAGTGATTCAACAAAACTCAAACCCAACTTAATTCAATTGGCTTGACTCTAGTATAAATTACCATTTCATTACACAGGTGGGAGATCACTGAAAATTAGGTAAGAATCAGCTCCACTATCAGGGTTATTAATATTCTTGCAATGCCTCAGGGAACCAAAGGAGAACAGGGATGTGCACAGGCTTGTAGGAAGCAAGAATTACACTTTTGCTCTATTTGAAGAGGCAGGACAAAGGAGTGGGAGCAAGAAGGGGTCCTTATGTCAAGGTCTGGCTTCATGTCAAGGTCTGTAAATCTCCTGAGAGAAGTGGGTGCCCCATCCCTGGAAGTGTCCAAGGCCAGGCTGGACAGGGTTTGGAGCAACCTGGAATAGTGGAAGGTGTCCCTGCCCATGGCAGGGGGTGGGACTGGATGAGATTTAAGGTCCCTTAATTTAGAAGTCCCAGTAATTTAGAAGGAGAAGGGTAATTTAGGAGGGATCTACCACCCCTCCCTCACAGGGAAGCTGCTCTTTGGTTTCAGTCATCAGAGGAATTCTGGCTCCAGCACCACCAAGGTCACACTTGCAGCTGCAGTTTTGTCCTCAGCCCCCTCCAGTGCCACCAGCAAAGTGTGCTCAGACTGCCCTGCTGTCATGGGCATATTGCAAACCCTGGTGCCATGTGGAGCCCGAGCATCCTGCTGCTGCATGGGGATTTATTTCTGTTTAAAGAAGCAAGTGTAATTTTAGCTGCCCTACTTTGGCTGTGACCAAGGGGAAGGATCTGAAGGATCTGAGTCTGAGGAAATGCTGAGTGCTGAGACTCATGTCTTTGTGGGGCTGGGCTCCTCTAATCACAGCACTCTTTGGCCACCAAATGGTTTTCTGTCTATGCACAGAGAGGCTCAGAATTCAGGGACAAGGATGGGGGGCGTGGGAGAACACTGGAAATAATTTTGACTTGATAATTTATGGTTTTGACAACATAAAGCCAGGCAGCTCGAGAAAAGAATATTGGGGAGGCAAAGGAAGATTGTGAAAGTCAAGGCAGGAGCATATTTTGCATGAGGTGACTGTCACCCTGCTGGTAATAACAGTGTATTTCAAAGGCACCCACCCTGCTGATGGCTCCCATTTCATCCCATGCCCCAGATTTCCTGCTTTGCCTTTTCCTCAGCTGCAGCAGCTGAAGGAGAAAAGGTTTCCTTTGAAAGAGGGGAAAAATTGCTGGGGAAGGTGAAGGGACTTTGTAAAGCTCCTGGAAACATCAAAATCTCATTTGTTCAGGGCACCCAATTCATTTTTTATTACCTTGCACTTTATCTTTCTCTTGGCTGAGTGTGTGAGAGGAAGACAGCAAAGCTTCCTGGGCAAGCTCTCCACAGGATCCTGGAATGGTTTGGGCTGGAAGGGACCTTAAAGCTCATCCAGTTCCACCCCCTGCCATGGGCAGGGGCACCTTCCACTAGCCCAGGTTGCTCCAACCTGGCCTTGGACACTGCCAGGGATGGGGCAGCCACAGCTTCTCTGGGAATTCCATCCCAGCTCCTCACCACTGTCACAGGAAAGATTCCTTCCCAATATCCCATCTCTACCTGCCCTCTGGCAGTAGGAAGCCATTCCCTGTGTCCTGTCCCTCCATCCCTTGTCCCAAGTCCCTCCCCAGCTCTCCTGGAGCCCCTTTAGGCCCTGGAAGGGGGTCTCAGGTGTCCCTGGAGCCTTCTGTCACCCCCAGCTCTCCCAGCCTGGCCCCACAGCAGAGCAGCTCCAGCCCTCAGAGCATCCTCAGGATCCAACAGGTCCACTTGACCCTCTTGTGCCTAAACTGGAAGGAGTTCCAGGCTAAAGAGTTGTACCCCAAAAATTCCACCTCATCCTTGTGTTTCTGCCTCCCTCTAAACCCTCTCCAGCCCGCTCCCCACCCTCCCAGGGAAGAATTCCTTCCTAATATCCCATCCAAACCTCCCCTCCTTCAGCTCAGCCCTCTTTTCTGAGGAGGACTTACCAACCAGCCTTGCCTGCGTGCAGCCCAGCACGGTGATGGGAGCGTCCTTCTCGTAATCCCTGAACCCACCACTTCTCTGAGGTAAATTGTGAGGCATGTTCAGGTTGCTGCGCATGTACCTTCCTGGAGGGAAAGGTTCCAAGCTGGAATTATTCCTTCAGAGAGACACAGAAGCATCACACCTTCTTCTACCCTCTTCCACCACCCACGTCCTGCGGGCGCTGCCCAGCCCTGGCTCTTGAGCAGTTTTCCCCATGTAAAAACCACCAGGAATCTCCCAAAATGAAGTGAAACAGCTTTCAGCAGCAGAGGATGCTGCTGATGCTTTTAAAAGTTACCTTTAGGACAGTTTTCCCCGTGGGAAAACAATTTCTGTCCCACAACAAAAGAAACCCTGAAGGTCACGCTCTTAAAGGAGGTTAAAATGTCAGAGCTCTTCTGCCAGAAGTTAGAAAGAAGGCAGTTGTGAAATTATCCTTTGGCTACAAGATATTGCTTATGTTTTAAATATAAAAAGGACTTTTGGGACAAATTTCTGATCAGTTCTAATGCCAACAGAGCCTGGAGTTACAGTTTGTTATCTATACTCTGAAACTCAAGCATATTACTGGGTTGAAAACACCAAAAGCCACCTTGAGCTGTACTTTTAGGGGGGTTATTTTCATTTAGCACTGTGAGCCAGCTGTGCAAAATAAATTCCTGATGGTAGTAAGTGTTTTCACTGAACACTGATTACTAACATCATGACTACATTTGTTCTTTGGCCACGTAACTACAGCATAATCACTCCTGCAACAGCTTCCCAAATATTAGCAAACAAACATTTCCTCCCTAGCTTGTGTTTCTGCTTCTGACTGCAGCCCTGCCACCACAAAAAGCATCAATTTGTGTCAGGAAACCATAGGTTCTCTCTGAGATTTGCCCCTCTCCTTCCTCCCTCTAAACCTGGGAGACCCCAGAGCAGACTCACCTTTGGCATCGAAACACTGGGACAACCAGTACTTCCCAAAAACCACATCCATCCTTTCCCCGTGCCTGCAGACAAACAAGCAGCGTTTCTGAGGCCCTGGCTGGCTGGTTATCCTCAGGGGCTGGAAGGGAAATCACAGGGTGTTTGACCTTCATCAGAGTGCAAAGGCTTTGCTGAGGTCTGGGAGTCAAGACCAGGCACTTCTTGTTTTACCCATTGCAGGAAAGCCTTCTGTATTTATGATTTTTATGGATTTATGGAGCTCTTTATGAATTTTATAATTTTGGTAAATTTATGGTGGTATAAAAGTGCTGAAAGGAGCAGAGGATGGGGCCCTGCCACACCATCTGAAGAGCCAGACTGGGGACAGAAATGTCTTCAAAAACTGCTGAAGGGAGCAGAGGATGAGGCCCTACCACCCCCTCTTAAGAGCCAGTTTGGGGACAGCAATGTCTTCAATGCCTGTGGTTAATTGTGTCTTTCCAAAGCTTGCAGAGAACTTTCCCCTGGTCTCTTTTCACCCCAGTTACAAGGTATAGGTTTTTAGGGAAAAGCCAGTGGCTGGCAGCTTGTCCCTAAGGCTGTGTGGATTTTGGGGTGTGGGGGTCCCCACCTGCACGTTCTGGCAGATGATGGTGAGTGGCCCTGCATCCCCAGGTCCTTGGTCTTCCTGCTGTCTTCTCTCCAGAGCTCCATCAGTGAAGCCTTGAAGGGATGGGGAGGATGTAGTATTCAGGATTGAGTAGGACCTGCCAAAACCAGAAAGGTGTTGTTGGCTTTGGGAATGCTCTGTGTGCTCAGGTTGCACTGAGGGCATCTCTGCAGTTTTCAGGAGCTGGGGAGAATTCCTGTTTTAATGTTATTTTATTATTATTTGTGTTTTATTATTATTTGTGATCTGCACACTTGAAGAGACAAATTCCACCTCAGTGGGCTGTTTCCTTGGAAACAGTTTAGGGAACAACAGTTCCCAAACTTTGGTCTGTGAGGTTCTGAATATTCTCATGGAAGTGCCATGACCTCCCTCACCACCACAGGGTGCTCCCTACCATCATCTGGGGACCAGCTGCATGTCACTGCCCGTGGTCTTGAGGACCAAAATTCGGGGATTGAAGCCTCTGCAGGGAGTTTTCCCCCACCTTTGCAGCACAAGCTGTTGCTGGGGCTCAGCTCTGCCTCTCCCCCTGGGCACAAAATAGCTCCTACCCTCTGGTAGGGACCTGGCACTGTCAGCTTGGGTGGTTGTGTCTACATTTTTCAGTGCTGATTATTCTGTTTCTCACCTGCATGGGAATTTATTCTCACCAGTGCTCCCAGTTAAATGCAGCCAAATGGATGGAACAGGTCCCACTCTGCCTCAAGGGGTTTATCTAATGATGGTGCCTTCTGAATAAAGCCCACACATTCAAGGACTTTGACCAAAACCCTTGGGATTAAACCCTGACAGGCAATTACAGAAGCTGCAGTGCCTCTCTGCTGACTCAGCACATTGGATGAGTTACCTTTGCTTAGTCATTTAAAAAAAACCCCATTATCAGATAATGTACGTGGTCATTTGCTTTGACAGAAATAGTTGCTAGTGATTGCACTTTTCAGTGCCTTAAATATGCCAGCACTTGCTTCCTGATGGCACCTAGTTAGGAGAAAATCTCAGAGGGGCTCCACAGCTGTTGGAATAACACTGAGTGCCTCTGCCAGAGGAACAAAAATAGGTCACCTGCGTTTTTGTTAAGAGCTGATGTGTGAGATCACACCATTTGCACCAGTTCAAAGGAGAAAAAATGCCACCTTGTTGGTCCTGAGAGTTTCTCCAGCCTCCTGCCCTCACTTCAGACCCCACCTTCTAGTTTATTTTAACTGTGTTTATTTTATTCATGGTGAGTTTTCCCAACAAGGGCTGGCCCTGCTCCAGGGAACTTTTCCTCTCAGGTAAAGATTCAACACAGATCCTTTTATCCCTGACCCCAAAACTTGGTATCTCAATATGAGAAGAATCTCAATTTCTTAGCCAGACCCATCTCTACTGCTGCACAAAGTGATCTTCCAGCTTCCAGCCCTTCATCCTGTCTCAGCCCTTTCCTGCTTTGCCCACGTGACAGTTTTTTAAGGACACTGCCTGGAAAACACTAAGGAGTTTTTGGTTACCCCTCTTCCCTTTGCCCCCAGGAGCTGCCACACAATTTCTGAGACTTTCTTTCTCTCTAAACCCTTATTCCAAGGCCACAAATGCTTCAGCACCTATTTATAGCTGGGAATGATGATGAGGCAAAGGCACCCTATGTTGCTGTGTCTGGAGAAGAGCCACCAGCTTGTCTTCTACCTCCTTCATGCTGCTGCAAAACAGAAACCACTGAAGCTATTTCAGCTTAGTCATCCTCTAAGCACAGGTCACTATTTGGAAGCTTTTCCCAAAGGGAAAAAAGAGGCAAACAGAGGCTGAAGGCAGAGAACAACATCCACTGTCTTCTGGATGATGCTTTGTCCTCAATGCTATGTCAGGGGTACCTCTGTGGCCCTGGAGGAAAAGGCCCCTTGGAGAGTGGGTTCAAGCAGAGGATGGAGAAAGGGTCTCTGTCACAGCTGGCCTTGAGCTCTGGGTGGGAAAAGACTCCTCTGCCACATCCCTCATCATTATCCAGAGGAGAGGGATTGCTGTGGAAAACGAACCAGCCACTGTTGCAGAACAGGAGAAAGAAAGGGTGGGGAAAAAAACCTCCTCAGGTCCAAATATAGTTGGAAAAATTAGGGCTGTTTTCCCTCCCCTGGCACTTGTGCCAAGCCTGATTTCTCAGGGTTACTAAAGGGGCAAGGAATGGCTTTGGCATCTCACGAAGAGCTGAAATAGCCTGTGGTGGAACATCCACAGCACTCCTGGCCATTCTGGGGCAGAGGAGGTGACTATTTCTGGCTTTGCTGGGAATGGAAAAGCAGTGCAGGGAACCATCCTACCATGAGTGCCGTGGTAGGTTGTCCTTAGTTTGCTGTATGGCTTTGACCACATGACATTCCTGGACCTGATATTCCCTGTGGGAAGCCCCTGTGTAAAACAAGACCGTTTCTGGGTGTGTTACAATGGTTTTGGTAAATGCTCCACATTTCATGCTCCAATTCCTGATTTATAGCCTTCAGTGGTAACAAGGGAAGGGGCATTTCCTTCCTTTGCTTGCCTGGAGGCAGAGGTGCTGGAGTTACAGAACATTTGGCTTTCCTTTTAGTTGCTGCTGCTGCAGCAGTAATTCTTGCCCATGCTACTCCCTGGGCATCAAAACTCTTGCAGGCACTGTAAGAATAAAAAGCAGGCTCCACTAGAGCAGAATGTGCAGTGTGTGTGGACCTGAGAGTATTTTTTTTAGGAGAAGGAAGGGTAGTCTTGCTGGATTGCAGATTGGAGGGTCTGAATTAAGTCCTGCCTTCACACAGACAGTGCAGGCAGAGGGGCAGCAGGCAGGCTGTGCCTCTCCCCTCTCCTTACATACAAACTATTCCCTGTGCTCCAGGTTTGTCAAAGGCTCTTGGCTGCTTAGATATCAACCCACTCCTCAAGCACTACTTTTTTTGTCACTGTTTAACTAATTCCCACCAAGGCACAAGGCACAATCTCATTCAAAAGGTGAGGGCTGCCTTCTCACTGAAGCCTTCTGAAAAATCTTGCTTAAGTATCTTAAGAAACGTTGCTGATCCCAAGTCCTTTTCCACAGAAGACGTCTCTTCCCAAATTAATGCTCAGCTTTAAACCTTCCTGATCCTGGTCCTACCACAGAGATATCTCCCCAGCAGTGTGTGCAGCAGCCATCTGCTCCAGCAGTGATCCTATGAGTGATAAATAGTTGCTGTAATGTCTCAGCTAAAAAAGTCACACTGTCCTCTAACCCCATGCCCTGGGGCAGCATCTGCTCTTCTTGGCTCAGGAGATGGGGCTTTGTGTGCCAGTTCCTTTCTTCCAGAGACCTTCCTCACCAGCACTGAGGAAGTGAGTCCCCTGGACTCAGCCCTGGTGAGGCCACCCCTGGAGTGCTGTGTCCAGTTCTGGGCCCCCCCAGTTCAGGAAGGACATTGAGGGGCTGGAGCAGGTCCAGAGGAGAGCAACAAGGCTGGGGAAGGGACTGGAGCACAAGTCCTATGAGGAGAGGCTGAGGGAGCTGGGGCTGTTCAGCCTGGAGAAGAGGAGGCTCAGGGGAGACCTCCTCACTCTCTACAACTCCCTGACAGGAGGGGTGAGCCAGGTTGGGTTTGGTCTCTTTTCCCAAGCAAGAGGGCATGGTCTTAAGCTGTGCCATGGGAGGTTTAAGTTGGATATTAGAAAGAATTTCTTTGCAGAGAGGGTGCTCAGCCATTGGAATGGGCTGCCCAGGGAAGTGGTGGATTCTCCATCCCTGGAGGTGTTTAAGATGAGACTGGATGTGGCATCAGTGCCATGGGCTGGGAACCACAGCGGGGTTGGATCAAGGGTTGGACTTGATGGTCTCAGAGGTCCCTTCCAACCCAGCTGATTCTGTGATTCTTAGCAGCCCTGGGAGACTCCTCACCTCCCCAGGTGAAATCCCAGCTGCTGAGCACCTTTTCCCAGCCCCAGAGAAGTGGACTGAGCAGGTTTTTACCTACCCATGGAACACCCAGGTGCCACATTCATCTGCCTTGGTGATGTAGTTCTCGGGCAGCAGCCCGGAGCAGCCGGTTGCCAGGGAAATGCCATAAATCCAGCCCTCACTTGTGCTGGTTTGTTCCACTGGGGACATGAAGATGAAATCCCCTGGGACCAGCTCCAGTTCATCGTCGTTCTGGGGGGTGTAGGGGTAGATCACCTGCAGAGTCTGGGGGAGAAACAGAAGCACAAATGAATGAGAGGGTTGTTGAGGGAAGGGAACCTCTGGCAGAGTGGGGTAGGAGCAGCCCCACACCACATCTTTAACCTCAGCAAGGTGTGAACAGCTCTCCTTGTGCTCTATCCAGGAAAGTTTCCCTTCAGGGAATTCCTGCTGCTTCCCCCTCTTTGCTGTTGGAAAGATTTTCTAAGTATTTGCTCCTTCTTCCCTCTTTAATTCCAGTGGCATCTTTGATAACCAGGAGGGGAAGGGGGGGGGATGGTTTTTTAAATTGAGCAAAATCATGACTGTGTGCTTAGACCTGTTTAAAATGGAACTGAGTTCTTGCTGGGACCTGGAATTTAGACAGCCCTAGTGGTCAGTGACCATTTTTGATTTACCTACACATGTTTGATCTGAAAGGGCAGTTCTTGTTGCTGTTGCTTTTGAAGACAGGGCAGAGACACTGTTGGGAGGGCAACAGGTTTGAATCTGTGACCTGCTGCTCTCAGAGCTGTTCGTGGGAATGCACAGGAAAAAAAACACAGGTGATGAGAAATTGTGGCCACATTGTTTTCTTTGTATTTCCTGACATGAACAGAATTAAGTTAAAAGGTGGGAGAAAGATGAGAGAGGGTAGTTCTGTGATCTTCACTTGAGCATGAGGAATCCATATGTATTAAATGTCTACCATTAAATTTCCTTGGGAATGGCATCAAGAGTCTCCCAGTTTAAAAGGGGAACAGATGTATTCTTGTCCCCTGGCCAGGAATAACTTCTGCATTGTTGCAGAAAAGAAGGAAACCCCTCATGTGCTGAGCAGCTCTGCTCTCCTGGTGGTGTCAGCCCTCACCAATCCTTCTAGACTGTGTGGCATCTTCAAAGGAAGGTGGAAACAAGTCACTGTCACCTGATACCACGTGGCCCAAACTTTCTCAGGTGGCTGCCTGAAGTGAGATATGCAAAGCTGGAGCTGGGTTTCAGCAGCAACTGCCTTTGCCAGCAGCAGCAGTGGTGACTGTGTGATGCTTCTGAAGGTCACAAGGACGCTCTGGATAGGAAAGGAGGCTGTCACACAGCCTGGGCTGGCTCAGAGAGATGTCAGCTCTCCAGGAGCCTTGGCATTTGTGTGGAAAATCGCTTTTTCCCACTCTGCCACAGGTTTTGTGTGTCTGGTTCTGGGCACTGGACCTCGGTGGGGTCGATCACCCCAACCTTAGGAGCTGAGTTAAACACCCGAGCTGAGCAAGCACCTTCTGTAAGTTCCCTCCTCCAGACACTGATTCATCCTGAGATAGACATCTCAGATGGGTCAGATGTCTCATGTTCTGGAGGTGCCTGTTT
The DNA here is from genome assembly GCF_009829145.1 of Chiroxiphia lanceolata. Lineage (NCBI taxonomy): Eukaryota > Metazoa > Chordata > Aves > Passeriformes > Pipridae > Chiroxiphia > Chiroxiphia lanceolata. Next base: position 3,389,151 of record NC_045659.1, on the reverse strand, counting down.
CTCTGCACTGAACCTCAGACTACAGGTCTAACTTGGGTATTTACAGTGAGGTCAGATGAATCTCATGTTTGGTTTCTGAATGCTCAAGATCCCAATCTGTGAAATGGAATTAATACTGTTTTTCTGTATGTTACGTGGAAAACAACATTATTAAGGAAACTATCATAAGGGACTTAAATACTGCAGTTACAGAACCCATATGAGTAATTGAAATATATGAGGGGAAATGTTTCTGACATGGTGGAACTAAATGCTGTGGTTAATAATAAAGTCAAGGCTGTACAGCAGAACTGGATACTGGTCAGGTTAAAACACTGGTCTGGTTCTGGAGAGATCAGACCAGTTTGTGTTGAGCTCAGAGGAGAGTCATTATTAGAATTAATTAATCCAGCAGGACACTGTGGGATGAGTTGGGGTGAAACAGCAAGTCTGGACAGCAGGAGTAAAAAGGAAAAAGAAAGGCAGTAAGGACTGTTTGTTCAGATGACTGGTTAGTTTGGGGTGTTCTTTTCCTGAGCCAAGCTCCAAACTTTACCTCGTGGTTGACGAAGCGAATGTCTCGGGAGAAGATCGCGGCCACCCAGTCACAGCCCAGCTTGACATCAATGTTCTGGGCCAGCTTCTCCAGCGTGGGCAGGTGGCTGCTCTGGAAGTGATAGGCCAGTGTCACGTGGAGCTGCTTCTTGTGGGGCTCCACGTGAACATCTGCAAGGAGAAGAAGACGTGGGTGAGCAACCCCTGAGTGTGAGATGGGAGGTGAGACGCGCTGGGAAGGCGGGAGGGCAAATGTCACCTCTGCCAGGAGATGATGGGCTTTGGAAGACAGTCAGGAGGAACAAACTGCAGGGCAGTTTGAACAGGCTCTGAGGAAGCCAAATGTGAGTTCTCTGCGTTGCACCTTGGATCAAATTATTAGAGGTTTGTGGTGTGGTTCAGCCCTGAGTCACCCCAGGGTGGGAGACGAGGCTTCCCTGCCCAACTGCCAAACAACTTGTTTCTGGGTGGTGTGATAACAGTTATTGCCATTCTGAACACACTGCCAAAAAAAAAGACACTTTTCCAGGTAACTGGTAGGCTTTCATGAGCAGCTGAGGATCTCTCCAAAATAAGCAAGTTAAAAAGCACAGTTTTTCCTCTCCCTCCTTTGTTCTCTCTGCTGCACCAGCAATTACAAATCCATGGAATTTACAGGTTCATGCAAATCTTGATTAAATCATGATTAAATCTTTTCCCTTGGGCATTAGTTGGATTACCAGTTTAGCCACTGAGGGTGAGGTATTCCCAGGTTGTGGAAACAGACACTGATATAATAATGATTCAAAATGATCCTGCAGGAGAAAAAAAAAAAAAAAGAACCTCCATTAGGAAAAGATTCCAGGAAGCAGAAAGGTGAAGGTGTGTGAAATATTGGGACTCTTCCAGTAGATGTGGAAATCACAGGATATATTGTTTGCATGTAATTTATTCTTGCTTATTCAACCAAAAATTGCTATTAAATTTGACTGATTATTCAGTCAAAATTGCAGCTATTCAGAGACTTGGCTCCAAGTGCCAGCCAGGGGTAGCTTTGCAAGCTCATCCATCTTTTTTTCTCTTTTTTTTTTTTGATCAACAAAGAAAAATATGTTTTGAAAAAGCCCCAGAGACTTTAATGTGATAACCTGCCCAAGCTGTGGGGGCTGCAATGCAGCAACTGCCTTCCCCAAGAAAAGAACCAATTCAGTCTGAATTGGAGCAGTCACAGGGGCAGAAGTTTGTAGGAAGCCGTGGGTGCTTCCTTCTTCTGGGTCAGGGTTTTTTTGGGGTAAGAATTGCCCCTCTGACTGTGCTGGTTTGGAAGGTGTGTCTGGGGAAACACTCTCTCACGTGGCTGCAGCATCCTTGGACCTGCCCAATGTCTCTGTGCCTGTCACTGCCTAAAAATGTGCCTTTTTAAAGATAACATTCCCTCCCTCTTCCAAAGGGAAGGAAAATTCGAGGTCATTGTTGGGTGAAAGCAATGAATTTCAGAGGTGTGGTGAACCTACAGCACATCTGGATCTCTCCTCTGAACCAGGGGCTGTTCTGGATGTTCTTTATGGTTATGAGATGCCTGTCTAGCAGGCAAACACCCCCAGGGATGCAGAATTTGCTGTGTCTTGATGTATTTAAGCTCTAGATTAAACCTATGACAGTGAAAGGCTAAACCAGTTGTGCTGTGACTAGTCCAGGCTGAGCCCTACAGTGATGGAGGGTGGGAGGATTAGTCAGGGAGCTGTTCCAGTGCTCCCATGCTGTTCTGAGTTTGGGGGTCACTGGAGGACACCCAAAGCCTGTTCAGCAGTGGGAGCACGGGGTGCTCTGGGTACTTCCCCCTCCACAAGCAGCAGAGGAGCAGACAACAGAGCCAGAGGTGTCAGCACCGAGGTTTGAAAAGGTTCTCTCCCGGGCTGCCAGGGGTCTTGGCAGAGTCCTCTTCACTCCTCAGAAATGCAGTGACAAAACAAGCACTGCCCTGAAATGGTCAAGGGAAGTTTTGTGGTGGTGGCTTGAGGCAGGGAGAGGAGCAGGAAACACTCAGCAGACAGAGAGAAAGGTTAAGGAACCACCAAATGTCAACTTCCCTTTCAGGAGATAACACTCGAGATCGAGAGCGAGGTGATCTTTGAGCTGAAAACACCGAAACCCAGAGCACCTGCCGGGGTGTTCCTCTCGAGGCTTTCAGTTTTCACTTAAAAATCAGCCACTGGCTTTATGAGCTTTGCTCCTTCGTGGCATCCAAAGTGAAAATGCCCAAAATGCTGGAGCTCTTTGCAGCTCCAGCACAGCCGCTCACCTGCTTTCGAAGCCGCCTCCGCAGCAAAGTCCGCAGCAAACTTCTTGAGCACCTCAGCACTCTCCTCCTTGACGAAAAGCCCGATGAAGTTGGAGGATGTGTAGAGCTCCAGGGGCAGGGGGGCAGGGAATTTGCACTTCCAGCGCATCACGGTGGCCTGCAGGGCTTCTGTGAGAGCATCCACCTTGCTGTCCTCACACTGCCGAGGCAAGGACAGGCACTTGTCAGGCAGGGGAAAGGAAAGGAGTGGGTGGGTGGGTGTGAATGGCCTACCTTGGCTATAACACAGTGAGAAAAAGCACGGGAGGGGCACAGAAAAATCCCAGTTTAGAAATCCCCTGCCCCTCCCTCGGCCTCGAAGTGGGATCAGCTATCCCCAAGTGACCTTCCCAACCTCCATTCTCGTGTTAACCATCGCTTGGGATGATGAGAATTTGGTCCCCTGCTGCTGCTCTTGGCTGAAAACAACAGCTTAAAACCCAATTACCTCCTCAACAAGCCCAGGCATCAGCAAATGCCCCCCCAGCTCCCCAAACCCTCGTGTAGGGAGCGAGGGAAACGTGCAGAGCCCCATCCTGAGCCTGGCCAGGGCTGCCCATGAATTCACCCACAAAGGCAGAGAGGGAGCTGGGCTTTACCATGAAGAACTGGCACAGGGTGATATGTGGGAAAATGTTGTGAGCTTTGTTCTTCCCACAGATCTGCTTCGACTGCTGCCAGAAGTCAGAGAGTTTCTGAGCCAGGGGGCCCGTGGGGCGCAGGTACAGGACGTACTCCCGGGGCAGGGGGTCGTCCAGGAACGGGTCACCCACGTGGGAGAAGAGCCTGGGAGGGAGAAACAACCGTTAGATTGTCAGATAATGGCATATTTTCTCCCAGCAAAACCAGCTTTCCCTCGTCCTCGCTCTTGTTCATTCTCCCTGGATGGGAAGAATCCCCTCTGGCAGGTCAGGCAGAGCTGCACTGTCTCCCTCCCAGCCCACAGAAAATCGGGGTTTGGTTTCAGGCTGACGCTCTGAAGATCTAACCCGGGTCACTGCTTCTGCCTTCCTGCCTTTTCAGAGTGCAAAACACACGGGGGAGAGCACTGGAAATGGCTCAGCATCTTTGAAAAGGCAGCTCGCAGCTTTCTGATGATCAGCTGCAGATAGTGGGGGGGTTCTTTCTCTCTCATCTGTTTCTGCTTTTACTGGAGACCACAAACTCCCTGAGACAAGGCTCGTTGCTGGATTGTTTATCTACAGCACTTCAATGGCATTCCACTAATTCTGCAGGTGCTTCTCAGACAATGCCCCTGTTTTACACCCCCCCATTCTAATGGCTAAAATCTTAAATTCCCTAATTTTCTTTTACTTTTTAACATTTATTCATACCAACCAGTCGCATGCTGCTTGAACACTTCTTCCACCTGTCGATGCCAGTGCTTTTTGTCTGAGGAGAGAGCAAAATAAAGAGCATTTTAGTGTTGCTGGGTCATGTGGCTCCTGTCACAGATATTCCTTGGACCTTCCTTGTGGGAAGGGCTGTAACAGTGTGTTTGGAAACCTGTGGGATACCCTTTCCAGGCTGATTCTCTCAGCCCTGGGGCTTTTTTTTTTTTTTTTTTTTGGATGTGCCACCTGCCAAATTGCTGCAAACTGTTTAAAGGGCAAAGTCTTTCAGCCAGGGCAAAGTATGAGATATGGACCTCTGGCCTTTCCCTGCTTCCCCAGTTTTATGGACAGTGAAACACCAGATATTGGCATTCAGTGACCTCTTTGCTGGTCATTTCACTGTGAAAACCCAAAGGTTTGGGTCTGAAAGTGCAGACGTTGCACTGAGGACAAGAAAAATTCAACTGCCACGAGAGGGCACAAACCAGAGATTTTCAAGGTTAGAACAGTTCCCTTCAGTCCTTGCTACACAGAAAGAGCTCTTCTGCTTTTTTTTTCTCTTTAAGACACCTCTAAATCTCTTTTCACTCCAGCTGGGAAGACCCAGGTCTCTTGTTCTGCAAGTTTTCCAGCTGCAGGGCAGATGAACACAGTGCTGTTTAACTCCTAGACGTGGAATTGTGCTTTCCAAATGCTCGACATCAGCACTGAAATGCAGCTGGGGATCAGGGAGGAATTCACTCAGAATCCACATGGCAGAAATACTGAGGGCAAAATGATGAGTGGAGGAGGCAGAATAGGATAGAAACGTTGGGGTTGTGGGGTAGCAAACAAGGTTTCAGTTGGGTAAGGGCAAAATTCCCAATAAATAGGTGATTTCAAGGCTTCTTGCTTAAGGGAAGAAGGGCAGAGTCCGGGTGGGTCTGAGATCAGGGCAGTTTGGACCCTCCAGCACTTGTTGGTGTGTGGCTGTGCTTCTGTCTCCCTTTCTGTCTGCAGCAATAACTCTCCAAAGCACCCTGATAACCACGGAGAATGTTCATGCCATGTCACCCACCAGCTCCTAGACATGTGCTGTTGACTCAGCTGTGTTTCAGCTCTGCCCTTGCCTTCCCCACCCCTTGAATATACATATTTTTGCTCGTTTTGAGAGCAAGAGGAAGGCAGAAAGATAAGGCTGCTGCTTTAAAAAAATAAAGGGGGGGGGCTGTGTTGCAAATGTGTGATTATGAAAATACTTCCTCCTGAAGGGTTTTTGCTGCCCTTATCTGCCAGTGTTCACTTGAGGGGTACCTGCCTTCTGAAGGACAGATCTTGGGTGGTGAACACTGGAGGTTGGGGTGTTCAGCTTGCTGCCCCTGCCTCAGCTGTGCTATGCAAAAGTAGCTTTGAAAAGTAGCTCAGGGAAAGAGCAAAAGAGCGAAAAAACCCCCCAAAAAAGCTCTTTCCAGCAACTTGCAGAGGGTGGGAACCTCTCAGGGAGGCTGGATTTTCCCTGCCCTGGTTTCTCACCCGTTTCTGTTGCGTTGCCTTTGCTCAGCTCACCTCCCCTCTTGCCTGGGTTGCTCTTTGCAAGTTTAAACTTTTTGTTTAAAGTGTCCAAACCATCCCTCTGCAACGTGCCTGTGTCAAACCCAGGGCAGTGAATTCCAGCTGCCCTCCCAGTAAAGCTCTGGCTTGGAAATGAGCAGTTCCTGCTGTTGCCAAGCAGGCTCTCCCTCGGGATTCCCTCTCCCCAGATCCCCAGCATGGATTTCTGGAGGAGCCATCCAAAATCCAGCAGGACAGACGGTCCTGCCACCCACCCTTGGTGACTTGTTCCCTTAATGAACTGGTGTTTTCTTGGAACAAATCACACACTGGGAGCTCTGCTGGAATAAACTGCAGCTCCTGCAGTGCTTGGGGACCACAAAGGGCATCACAGAACGTCAGGTTGGACCCTCAGATGTTTGGTCATCCGTGATTTCCAAAGTTGCCTCTTTCATCCACAGGGACAACAAACTCCCTTTTCAATGTAATTTTCAGTGTGAGCAGGAAATGCTGCTCACAAACCAAAGTATATTTTTATCCCAGGACTTGAAACTAAGATGCTCTTTTTTTCCCTTATTTTTTAATTTAGGGCAGGGAGTGGTGATGGTGACTGATGCCCTCTGCATCCCTCCCAAATACTCTCCCCTGCAGCCAGAACTTGGAGAGGGCTCATCTTCCACCCCCCAGGCCAAGATCAACTTTTTATAAGTTGAGTACTCAAAACTAGTCACAGCTTATACAAAACTGGCCTGGTTTTCACAACTGCTGAGTGCAGTGGGAGCTGGGAGACATATTCTGCTCCTGAGAAAATCAGGTCACTTAATTAGGTGACTGGGGGGCTCAGATTCACTCATGCTGGGTAGCAAATGTTGGCTGTAGCATTGTAGCAAGTGGTAAAAAAAGTGGGTTTGTGACTCAGATGAACCAGAAGAAAAAAGAAAAAGGGAGAAAATAACTTATTTTTCGGAATCTACCAAATGGCATCATACAGTAACCACTTCTGGTCATGCAAAAATGGCAGCTGTGTTCAGGGAGCACATGAAAAGCTTTGTGCAGAATTACCAGTCCCTTGAGCCACCCCAATTCCTGCATCTCTTGACTTCTGCTGCCTTCTGAGATGAAGTGCAGGGAAATCATTTAACAGCAACACGTAATAACCCTTTGGAACAGACAGCAGGGGAGAATGTTCTGCTCAGGTCTGCAGGTGGAGACTTTAGGGCAGGGCAAAGAAAATCCTGATAGCAGTGTCTTCCAAATGCACAGCAGCATTTTGGCCACCACAAAGAATTAGATGTATTTGATTCTTCAGCCTCTCTGTGACACTCTTCAATGCCAAGTCACAAGGAAAGTCTTTCTCTATTCAATCACTGGTTAAACAGGGCCAAAATATTGCTGGGAAGCACATCCCAGCTAAACAGTTGACCCCTGGGCCCAAAATATTCCAGCAAATGGGTGTTGCTGCCCTGGTTTCCATGTTAATATATAAGTGGTGCCCATGTTAAGCCCAACCCACTCGAGGGGAGAGCACAGAGCTCTGTGTGCTGCACAACTTAACTCCTCACCCTTGAAGGATTTTTGGCTTCCTGCAATTTCAGGGTAGGGAAATAAAAAAAAAAAAAAAGGCACAGGGGAATGTCAATTCAGCTTGGAAATATATATCAATAAACAGAAAGTATAATGGCCAAATCCCATTTACTTCAGAAGGAAGTGGCTGTAAAGGGGAATGATGCATTAACCAGAAAGAGAGCCTTCAGTCTCAGAAGCACCACACAGAAACCCTCCCTCTGCTCAGTGCTCAGCTTTCTGATGCTAGTCCAGCACTTTAAAAAGGGCTCAGCTTTATTCAAGCCCAGTTTAAAAAAGGAAGGTGTGTGTGTGTGGCTGCCAGAGGCAATGAAATACTGCGTGGGAAAGTTAATGCAAACAGGGAATTAAAAGTTAACGCAAACAGTGCAAGAGCAAGGGATGGGAGGGAACTAATTTTTAAGATATTTCTTTATCTGCATTATATTTTATCACTAAAAAAGTATGCAAGCTTCAGGGGGTCGATGCCCCCAGCAGGGATTTCCTTTGGCTCTTCCTTTACTTTGCCAAGCAGAGACTCCAGTTCTGCCCTGGGCAGAGCTGAGCTTTGTGTCTTTAAGGAGGCCCTTGTTCTGCTGTGAGTTGCTGCTCTCAGAGGCAGCAGAAAATGCCAACATCTCTACCTCAGACCCACCTACAAACTCCCTGCAGAGGCACCAGGGGATTTGTGAATGAGCAATGGAAGGATGGAGGCAGCCTGGGAAAAAAAAAAAAGGGAATGACTAAATCTTCCCTTTCATTCTCAAGCCCAGACAAACTTCTTACCCATGAACAAAAACCCCTTGGAGGGATGAATTCATCATCTCCAGTAGCCCTGAATCTCTGGCCCATAAAATATTTAGCTGTGTAAATACTGATTTTTTTTTTTTTTTTTTTTTTTTTTGGAAATGGCATTAAACATGATGGAATACTTGGCTCTCCTCGTTAGGTTCTGTTCAAAGGCCTGCCTGACATGATAAGATAGGAATTACAGATCATAATTTATGCCAAGGGAGTTTGAAAGAAGGATGCTGTCAAACACAGCTTTTTTTCTTACAAATAGAAAATAGGCACCTTTATTTTTGCTTGTTTGTGTGTATAAAATATGTATTTATGTAAATATATCCTTAAATAGGTATATGTATCTATTTAAAACTTGACTTTTTCCGTCTTTGTTGGTTTATGGTAAAAGAATAGACAGCAAAATGCTGGTTGGCTCCAGGGAATGGGAAAAAAATAGGGATTTTCTAGATGCGAAGCACATGTGTCAGTCCAGGTACAGGTCAGAAACTCAATATTTAACTCCTCCCTTAGTTTTTGTGTCAAGCTCAGCCACGGTGTGAGAGGTCCTGAATTCAAACCCAACAACACCTCCAGGGAAGCTGTTCTAAATTCTTCACAAACAGTAAAAATTCCCAGATTTTTCTGTGTATGTTTGTTTCCAAATTGTTTCCAAATTGTCCATCTAAGTGACCTTTACAGATTCCTGAATTCTTGCAGTTTTCCTCAGTGGTTTGTGCCACTATCAGTGCAATAACAGAAACGTGGCTATTTTAGGTGTTCAGTCAACAACTGCACGTTGAAGAAAAGTTCTGCCAGTGAAATTTCTGTCCATCTCATGACCTGACTGGGGAAGGACACCCAAATTCCAAAGGGCTGACTGAATTCCACATAAAAATGGCCACAGTGAGGTGTCCTTCCCAAATGGTTTTCAGTGTGGGCCGTGCCCCTCGGAATTCTCCATGTGCAGGATTCAGTTGGTCACCAAAAAAATCACATGATACCATTTCTGTTCTTATTTGGGTGACCTTCCTTCTATAAATAGGGACAGCACAGGAAGATTTCACCAGGGATCCAGTTCCTGTTCAGGGCAGGGGGTTGGGTATGTTCCTTTTCTGCAGGGGGGGAAAAAACCCCACCCCAAACCCTGTGTGTTTTTGTGAGACAAACAATTCTAATGCAAGTGTGTGGCAGAATAATTAGTTTTTCTCCCTTCACTGAGCTTTGCTCGACCCTTAGAGCACCAGCTCTGCTCATCCTTCTGTTCTCATGCTTGATGATGGACATAAAGCCCTCCTCATCTTTAAACTGAGTGGCTCTAATTGCAGCTCTACCCCAAGATCCCCTTTGGAACAGCCCTTTCTGTACCACATCCCTAATTTAGGCCAGGCCTATGAGCTGTGGAAAGACCCAGGTCTTGCCTGAAATACAGGAACTTTCAGAGGGGGCTGGGGAAGTGTCTGAGTGCAACATTTCAAACTCTGCCGTGTCCTGGAGGTCACCTCAGTGCTTGTGGGAGGTGCTGGGGGCTCCCTTCCTCCTCCTTCCCAAGTTTATTCCCAGCTACTGGATATCAACCTCTGGTAACAGGAAAGAGAGAGAGAGAGAAATGGGAAATGTAATCACACACTGCTGTGTCTTCCTAGTCTCCATAATTTAAATATTCATTTTTTTTTAGGGCACAGCCCAGCTGGCAAACTGCAGCCACGGGATGATGATGATGATGATGATGATGATGATGATGATGGTTTTTAAGTGCAAACAGCGAGGGCCTGGGTGTGTCTCTGGTTCCCATGTTTGTTTTTGACAGTTATGTAAGATTCTGAAGGCGGATTTCTTTTCCCCCTCCTTCTTCAGCACATGTGCACTAAGTCATCCCCCTAATCCTGTGCTCAGCCAGCCTGTTAAAGCAAAAGGAGAGGGAAGTACAGGCTCGTAAAAAAGTGTTTGGGATAAAGGCAGGAATGTAGCAAACCATTTAATGTTTTTTAAAGAGATACACAGTTTAAAGAGGAAGCAGGATATTATTTTCCTTAAAACAATAACAGCCCAGCTTTTATGAGACGTGGGCTTAGATGGCCAAGTCCTGAGCTCACAGTTGTCACTCCACATCCCTGTGGGATGGAGGAGGAACAAGGTGCAGGTATTTGGGCTGATTTGGGTTGGTCACACCCCATCAAAATTCCTCTGTCCTTTTATTTTCCCCTTCATAAGCAACCCCCTTTTTTTTTTGCTTATTATTGCTTATAAACATGACACTGGTTTTCTTTTTAATTTTTGCTGTTGATTCCATTTGTTGCCTGGCTTTCTACTTCACTTCCTTAAGCTTTTCTCCCTGTGTGCTGATCTAGAAATGTATTGCCCAAACAAAGAGCAGCAGTGTCTGAAAATAACAGGAGTCCTGAGGCTGGAAATTTAAGAAAACCGTGTCTCACAATTCCCTAATAAAACCATAAAAGTTGGCAGCACCTCAGCTGGCTGGTTCAGAAAGCTCCAAAACTGTCATGCAGGGCAATCACTGGAAAATGAGGTCAGGGTTAAGGAAGATGGGGAATAAATGGTGCTGCTAAAGGGTTTGGAGAATTCTGACCATTAGCAACACAGTCCAATAAATAAATTCAAATGGAAGGTGGATATAATTGGAGCACATTGATCTTGTCCCCTTCAAACCCCTGAATGCTGCAGAATGGCCACGATTTCATTCCTGCAGGGAGCAGGAGCTTCCATCCCAACACCATTAATACATCTTTAGCTAACCAGGAAGACAATGTCTTTGTGAGGAGCCAAGTTAGAGGTTTAAGTAGGCTCGAATGTACCATCTGGAGGCCCACTGATAGCCAGAAAAGGAAGCAGTTGTCACGCTGATTGCAAATAAATAAGTCCCTGGCAGCGCTGGGGACAAACACGGCGCTTTCTTCTTTCTAACTGCTCTTCTTCCTACACAGGGATGGGCTGGGATGGGACAGAGATTTGCTGCAGCTGTGTTTTTGGGATCTTATCCCTCTTTCTCTCCTCGTGGGTGGGATTGGGGCAGCGTGGAGCTGCCACACGAGGGTGAGGCAGGGCTGGGTGGCCGCTCGTGGCACGTGAGTGGCGAGTGTCCCGCTGCCCCTCCATCTGTCACCTCGTGTGGCACAGCCCCTCTGCAGGGCCCAGCACAGCTCTGCCACCCAGAACCAGAGAGCCACGGGGATGGATCACACCCCACACCCCCCAGTTTGGTGTCTGATGTCACACAGGTGCCGTGCCAAACCTGGCTTAAAGCTCCCTGGAGGGACTCGTGCTGCTTTGCCGTCCCCGAGTCCTTAAGGCAGCCCCACTTCACTCCTCTGCAAGTAGAACTTTTCACTATCATGTAGATCTTTAGGAAGGAAAAAAAAAAAAAAGAAGAAAAGCCACAACTAGCACTTTAAAGTGTCAGTGTTAACATTTTCCAGCTCCTTGGGGTTTCAAAACAGGAAGTTTGGGGGCGGTGCAGTTGCACAATTTGCCAGAGAGCTGCTGTTCTGTGAAGCTGGTGATGCTGGGCTGTACCAGGAACTTGAGCCCTGATGGCCACCAAGGCCCTCACTGTCTGGGACTCCTCCTCAGTGAGTTTTGATGTGCTGCTCTTGTTAGCAGGAGCCTTGTTTTAGCTCCTCAGTGGAGAGCTGAATGTTCTCCAGAGGCACAGCAAAGCCCAGAGCTGAGGGGAAATTCTCCCAACCTGGCAGAGGTAACACAGCCCAAAGCCAACGTGGTGCAGCTTAAGCCTGAAAACAAGGCACTGAGCTGCTTGGTTTGGATCTTGTGATGAAACCTGTGATGCAAAACTTCCTTCTAGGTCAGAGTCCAGGTCTCTGTATCGTGAGTATCCTCAGAGGGAGAGCTGGAGTGTTGGTCTGCACCTGCTCTGCTGGACAGGGATGGGATTTGGACTGTATTGTCCATTAAGGTCCAAACAACAGAGACCCCCAAAGTTTGTTCAGAGGGCGAAACATCAGGTTGGGTCCTGCAGAGCCAAATCACAGAATCACAGAATGGTTTGGGTTGGAAGGGACATAAAAGATCATCTTGTTCCATCCCTTGCCACGGGCAGGGACACCTTCCACTAGCCCAGGTTGCTCCAAGCCCTGTCCCACCTGGCTTTGGACACTTCCAGGGATGGGGCAGCCACAGCTTCTTTGGGAATTCCATTCCAACCCTCACAGGGAGGAGCTTCTTCCATAAACCCATTCACTGTTTCAGTCCCTTTCATCTAGCAGAGGAAGTATCTTGTATTGCCAGAGACAGATGAGCTAAAACACCCCTCTCAAAAAGCTTATTGTGGTATTCTTTGCACAATTTTTGCATTATCTCCTGCATTTGGAAGGGCCTGTGTTCATTCTGACCCCTTGTTTTCTTCTCAAGCAGTGATTTTCTCTTCTTTGTGGGCACTGTCTTTCTACCCTGAGGAATCCTCCAGGTTGTGTGTGCCAGTGGCCTCACATCTTTGCTGAAAAGGCAAACCCCAGAGATGGAAAATGGGAAGTGGATGCCCAGGGAGGAGCCAACCACGATCTCACACCCAAAATAGACTCAAGCAAAGCAACAAGAAGGAAGTCTAAGAAATTAAGGAAGGTGGAAGGAAGAAGGGTGGGGTGCTGAAAGAGTTGGATTAAAGGCAAAAAGAGAGACTCAAAATAGCCTCCTGCTCTAGACAGCTCTGTTCAGGAAATATCTGAAGCCCTGCTGTTTTCAATACTACACATTTTTCACAATATTCCAAATAAGTATTCCTGCCTTAGTGTTTCTTGCCATCCAGGTAAGACCAGGTTATGTCAGTATTTGTTATGCCAAAATTCATATGGGAGAACCCCAAAGTGCTGCAGGAAAAGGGGGAAAGGAGGGTTAAAGCAGCAGCTGCTGAGGCACATTTGCCACTGACTCAAGGCTAAAACACCTCCCTGAAGAGTCTTGGGAGTGGGAGTCCCGTGGTACTCAAAGCTCCATTCTGGGGTGAGAAAACACACACTCAGTTCTCAGTCTCTTGCCTCAGAGACTCTGAGGTGTGTGGTTAAAGCAGCCAGCGAAAACTAAAGTCAAAGTTTCCATCAGGGGAAAGAGAAAACAAGTTAGTTTGCAAGCTCTGGTCTGAATTTCAACTTGGGTGTCTGTATTTCAGACCACTTTGTAGTCCTTGGGTGATACAAGTGATGGAAGCTGTAAAAATGCACAATACAATTATTTTGCTGTTCCAACAATGATAAGTCATAAACTCATGGCCAGACTTTAACCTTTAATACCAGATTACATGTTAAAAATGGCCTTGTGGTGTCTGGCTCAGTAATCTGGAGTTTGTACACGAGGTCTAGCCAAGAGACTCCAAAAGGTTTAAATCCTTACTAGGGAAGGGTTAAAAAAAAAAAAGCCATATTAAAAATAAATATGTTTGAAGTCTAAAAGGGAACAGGAAATGAAGAATTGTGATAAACTGAGAAACAATGAGATAAAGAAGGATCTTAAGAATGTAATGAGAAAACTTTACCACAGACTGGGAATATTTCCTTGCCTGCTTTCCTGATTTTATTATGGCCTGTCAGCTCTAACTGTGGAGTCTTTAGTCCTGGAGCTGATCATACTGCTGCAAGAATATCTAAGTGAATTACAAAAAAAGGAAGACTTTAATGAGACCTGGATTTAGTAATTATCCCTACACCAAAGAGTACTTCTGCATCTATTTAACTTCAAGCATGTACTTACAGACTTCACTGAGGCAGAAGCACACGCCAGCTGCTCTTATGCAAAGCATGTGCTGAAAGGTTATTGCAAATCAGGGCTTTGGGTCTATTCTTCCTTCCAGCAGCATTTCTAAGGGCTTTAAAACAAGTGTTTGAGGTGATAAAAGGAACTTTGTTCAGCCTGCTGAAAACCTGGGGGGATTTGGTGCTGCTAAGTAACAAATGGATGTGTATTTGCTGGAGTATTTGCTCCCCAAAAGCCCCCAAAGCAGCACTACCTGAGCAAAGATCTGTCACAACCCTCAGCACCTGCACAGTCCTGCTCCATCCCCTCACCATGGGATTTTCCTTGACCCCATTCATAGCCTTTAATTTAATTTAAGCACAAACCTAGCAGGTATCATGATGCACTGTTTGCTCCAGTGCTTAGTTCTCATGTTTGTGGAGGAATAACTTCACCTTCCTGTGCTCTTTTGCATTTTCACTTGTAAAATGCAGCTGCAGCATCTCCAGTACCTGGCACAAAGCATGTCAGAGACCTCAACAGGGCACAACCCCAGCACAGACCATAAAACACCAGCTCAGCAGGATCCCTCAACCATTCCAGTCCCTTCTGAGCCACCTGGGTAAACACAAGGCTTAAAAAGTGCTCAGCACACGGTTCCATCCGACCACAAGGGATGGGAATTCCCAGAGGATGAGCCCAGCTGAGATCCTGCCAACTTCCCAGCACTGACCATAAAAACTCTGTGTTTCCACATCCAGAATCCATGGGATGTGGGTCCCATGGTCTGGTTAAGTCTCCTTCCTTCCCTTTCTCTCATCATTACCCTTTGAATTTCTGACACCTAAAAGGTGGGAGCAATGGAGTGGGAATAAGCAAGGATATAGTTCTCACTCCTTTTGCCTGAGGAAGGGCTGAGGATCAGAGACACAATCTGGCCTGTCTCTGACTCTCTCCTTGTATTCTTGGCCAATACACCTCCTGATGTTTTATGACTGCTTGGCCACCCAAACAGTGGGAAATCTGGGGCTTTATTTAAGTTTTTAATTAAGTCCTAAGTTGAGACTTTTGACCCCAGGGATTCTCAGATGAGACGTGTTGGGAGTACGAAGTGGTTCCTCCCATGGTTTTTCCCTCCCCGGTCCCCAAACACAGCCAACACCTCATCTCAGCACCTCACAGGGGTGTGTAGGAGGCCAGGTCTCAGATGCTTCCCTTGCAGACCTTGTTATCCAGACTGATCTTTTCAGGCAGGTACTGTCAGACAGACACACACACGAGCATCACCTCATTCCCACGGCCTCGCTCTCCCCCGCGCCGAGAGCGAAGTGCTGCTGTGGGGGTGTGTTTCTAAAATTATTCAGGATGAAAATCTTGTACAACTGAGCCCCATCTTCTCTGTTTTTTTTTTTAATGTGTGTCTGGTACCTTGAAAGCATCCTAAGAACTGTTTTGGGTTTGTTTTGTTTTTTTTTCCTGTTAGATGCAGGAGGAGTAGTGGTAATTTTGCAGCCTTTCTTGCCGTGGGGTGGAAGTCACTGATCCAGTGATCCAGTGACACTTCCAGCCAGGCAGCATTAGCAAGTGCTACCCAGGAATAACACCTTGTACTGTTGGTACAGCAAGACCCCTCGCTGCACCTGTCAGAGTGGGATCTTGGGAGAAACAACAAGGAAGAGCCATAAATTAATTCAATGCTTAGTGTGGAGAAGGATTGGGTGTAAAGTCCTCTTGGTTTTCACAGACTGGTTTGTTCTTCAGGCTCCTGTGGTTGTGGCAGAGGATCCAGACTGATGGGAGCTTCCCCCTTGGTAAATATTTAAGAATATTGTGAAAAGTAGGCAAGAAAGGAGAATACTTGGTGTCAGTGCAGGATAATTCTTTGCAGTAAATTCCAGAGACTGATGGCAAGGCATGTACAGTCATAGGATCACGGAATCATGGAATGGTTTGGGTTGGAAGGGATCTTAAAGACCATCTCATCCCACCCGCTGCCATGGGCAAGGACACCTTCCACTAGCCCATGTTGCTCCAACCTGGCCTTGGACACTTCCAGGGATGGGGCAGCCCCAGCTTCTCTGGGCAACCTGTGCCAGGGCCTCACCACCCTCACAGGGAACTCTTCTTCCCAGTATCCCATCTAACCCTACTCTCTGCCAGTGTGAAGCCATTCCCCCTTGTCTTGTTGCTCTGTGCTCTTGTAAGTTGTGCATGTGTTTTGGAAGAGGTGGGAGAGCCCTTCTGGAGTCCAGGATCCCCTTCTTCCAAGAGACAGACTCATTCCAGTGTGTTCCACAGGAGCAGAAAGCTGCAGCCCTGCTTTTCTCCCTGCCCAGCACTGCCTGGTCTGCAGCCAGGGTCAGGCTTGGCATCACCACACCAGGAGACAGGATGAGAGACCCTCAGACTGCTTCAAACCCAGAAAACACAAAATTTTAAGAGGAAGGAGTTGAGCATATCCTGGGAACAACCTTTCAAGCTTTTCTCTTCAGTGAGGCCTCTCTTTAGCCTGGTTCTCAAAGGAGCTGAGGTTTATAGGACTGTGCTGCATCTGTGTGTGTGTCTGTGGGTCTCACCAACCTCCCACAATAATTTCTGAGCCTACTGGTTTATTTAAACCCAGTGTGACAGAGATGTAGAGCTATCAGGGATATTTCACGTCTTGCAGCTTCTGTGTAATGTAACAAAATAAAGAATAAAAATAGGGTTTTGGATGGCTTTAAGAGTGAACCATCTGGTAAAGACTGGGAGGTGAGCTTTTCTCGTTATTAGCCATCAGAGGATCCCCACAGAAGCAAGGCCCTAAAACATGCTGCAGTCAGAAGGAAAGCATCAGCCAGCAGACAGACGTGCACAAACCCAGCCTTTGTGAGTTGTTCTGGCACTCCCCGAGCTGGTTGTTCAAAGCCAGGGCAGGTTCAAAGGCACCACAGACACGCTTCTCCACGTTTCTGTGCCGTGGATTCATCGGGGCTGTTGCTCAGACAGGGAGGACAAGGGCTCAGATCTGAGAGTGCAGGAACTGCACCAGCACGAGCACTTTGATACTGCCACAGCTGCACAGGGGTTGGGAGTGTTTTGTAGGAACTGCTGCCCTGGGAAAGCCAAAAGAGGCAGAATGTGTGGCTGGTACAGGAGCTGAGGCTTTGAGAAATTGCAGCCATCCTGCAGGTGAAGGCCCCCCAGGTGCAGCTCTGCAGGGCCCTGCACTCCCCTCCAGCAGCTGCTGGGGGGTGTGTGCACAGACACAGGAGCCAGCACAGCCCTTCCCTGCTCTCTCCACAGCCCTGCTTGGCCCTCACAGCAATTCCACAGCCCCCCCTTGGGAAGCAGAGATAAGGAGGCTGCAGGAAATGAGAACTGGTGTGGGGGGGTGTGTGTGTGTGTGCAGGGGTCTCCCCTGCCTCCCCACGTGGCAATACAGGATTTCAGGCTGCAGCTGAAAACAGACCTTCCTTCAGTGCATTCCTCTTTTGTTCTGCAGTTTAACATTTAAAGCTTTATCTCTGCAAGGCACGTTGGCAGGCAGGGTGTAAATAAAGTGTGTGGAGTGAGGCTGAACCAAATATCAGAGTGAATTCTGTAGGTAGGAGACCACTGGGACCGTTTTCTAAGCACAACTCTTCCATTAAGGCTTTGGGATATTTAGGGATGCTAAGCCCAGTTCTGCATAGATTCCTGTGTGGGAATTACTCTCCATCCTGCAAGACAGGTAAATGTGCTCTGAGCTAAACTGCATCAAGACAAGGCTTTCAGAAGAGCTCAGCATTAGCCTAATTTTGCTCCCAGTGGTATTGAATGAGGCAGAATTAGGCTGGAGCTGAGCTTCTGAAAGCTGCATCCTATCTTCCTACTGCCTAAAAATAAGGAGTCCAATTAAATCTACAGCAGCACAGAGTATGAGGGAATGTATAATTAATTAAAAAAAATCAAAGGCTGTCTTGCAGTGCTGATCAGCATTTAGCAATCCTGCCACCAGCTCTCACTCTTCTCATTCTTCCTTTTTAATCAGTGATTATTGTTGTATCTCCTGACATTGTGATCACATACTCTGGTAGTATTTCAATATGACTGCGTTCCCTGGGAGCAGTAAACCTGCTCACAGGAGGAGAATGAGAAACTCCATTAAATGAGGAAGGGAAAAACTTATTACCCCTTCCAGCCCTGGCCCTGATGCCTCACTGGAGCCCTGATATTGGAGAAGGATAAAAATTTGCTCCCTGTGACAGTCAAGGCTTTCATTTTTGCAGCACAGCCCTGGTGAGAAACTAAAGGCTGAGGGATGAGAAATTGCATGTCCAAGGTCATCTCTCAGAGCTATTGCTCTCTCTTATTGCTGTTTTCTTATATCTAGCACTCCCAAAAACAAAAAGGGGGGTTTTTTTTGGTCTACCAAGAGGGCATAAGGAGGCCACCTGTGAGCCCAGGGCTATGTCACCTCCCAAACAAGTGTTTCACACTTGTACTCTCCCAGTGCAGAGTGAAGGGAGCTGGAGAGGATGTGCTCTTCACAGTTATCCTGGCAGGAATCCCCAGGAACTGGGCTGGATTCACAGCAAATCTGGAGTGACTCCATTTGGGTCCCCAGGAGCAGAATCTGGCTGATATTTTGAGTGCCAGCTGTTAGTGGGAAACAGTAAGACAGCAGCAAAGGAGGGTTTGTATCATCCCACTCCGGTGGCTCTTGGTGGGGTTGTGCCTGGATTTGTCCACCTTCCCTTTGCCTTGTGGAATTCCAGGTTGGATCTATTCCTTTGAGTCAAATTTCAGGTGGGAGTCATTCCTCTGAGTGGAATTTCAGGTTGAATCTGGCCCTTTGTGGCAGCAAATGTGGGCAGTTAAAGAACCTCATGATGAGTAAGGACAGACTTCTCCCTCAGGGGAAGGCTGAGGGGAAATCACCCCAAAACCCAGCAGGGATGGCACCAATTGCTCACCCCGTGGGTCATTCCAGTGAGGTGAATGAATCTTGTGGTGGCATCACTCCTTTTAAACATAAGCACCTGCCTCTGGGCTTGTCCTGCCCTCAGTGGAGGCACTTGCAGGGCACGGTGTGGGCAGGATTTCAAACAGGGCTGGTGACTCACAGCCTGCAAGTGCCTCTTTCTCCCCCACTGCCTGGAAAAAGGGTGAGATGACCCCAGGCATCACCTCCTGCCACGTCAGGTGATGTGACAGCACTCCTGCCCTCTCTTTTCCTCTGCCTCTTGGGGGGCTCTGCCCTTTCCTCCTGGACATTCAGGCTGTGAACTCCTGACATCAGGGTGACGTTACCTCGGGCTCCTTCAGCAGCAACAGGACAAAAATAACAGCACAGGACCTTCTAATTAGTACATGCAGACAGCCAAAAAATCAGCTGTGAGAGACAAACCAGTCACAGTGTGGTCTCTACACTCTGGAGGGGGAGGATCTTTTACCTTAAGCCATGAAAGCAGCTTTTACGTGTGACTCATAATTTCTTGATCGACTCAATGCCCCCGGTAAAAAAGCCTGATAAAAATTATTAATAAAGGACCAGTCATCTCTAGGTTCAGTGAAATTCAGTAGGAAGTTATATCCTGCTGTGGGTTGGTGTGGAACAGCTCAAAGAGGATGAAAAGGGATCTCAGGAGACTCATATTTGTACAAACATCAGCCCCGGGCTGCATTATAGTGGTGTGTCTGTTAAACAGAATTCTTTTCAGTCTGAAATACAATTTCAGATAGTTCCTGCACTATTTTAATATTTTGTTTAGTGTATTCCTGAAGGAGAAGCCCCCCCCCGATGGATTCAGGGTTCCAGGAGCCAACTCTGCTGGTGCCAGATTTAAAAATAAAGATCTCTCCCAGGTTTTTTTTTATGTAAGGAAGAGCAATTTTTACTTCTCTGCTGCCTTTGCTGACTGGGCACTCGTTTCCAGCCATAGGCTGCTGCTCTGAGCCACGCATTTGAAGTTATTTCTGAAATGCATTATTACCCTGAAGTTGCATCTCTCCCTTTTTGATGCATAATTTAGATTTCAGCCTCTCATAAATTACATGCCTAAGGAACTGCCGATGCTTCTGAGAAAACAAAACAAAACAACAACCCAACAACAACACAATAAAACTGTACAAAGTATTCTTTGTGGAGACTGTTCTGGATAGAAACACATTTATGCTTCTCTGAGTTTTCCTTATTTTTGTCTCTGGGACGTTCACAGGGATACAGAACCTCTGTTGTTTGGTAATTCCCCACTGTATCAATGAGATCCCATGAATTCCCACTGCAAATCCTGAAATCACAGTTGTGGGTGGCACCCAGAGGGATGGATGGAATAGGGATGGAAAAGAAACTCAGATAGGTTTTTTTTTTTCCTCCCACTGCAGAACTGGAAGACAAAGCAAAACTCAGGGAGAAACATGACTGTGAAAATCATGAGGGGGTTTGAGCAGCTACATCTCAAATGCTGGATCTCGTTCTCTTCTGCTGGTTGATGTTGACAAATCTTATTTATTTCTGGGTGCATTTTATCCTGTGCCCAAAATAGAGGTAGTGAGGTCTCTGCCTGTCGCTGTCATTCTTTAGGTTATCACAGATTTCTCCCAAAAAAATCTGCTGAAGAAAATCCCAGTGGCTGCCACAAAGGTCTTTGGCTTTAATATTTCTAATTAAAGGGTTGTAGGTATTTTGGACAAGATCCCACAGAATATGAAATGCCACAGCTCCCTACTGAACTTGGCTTAAAATTAGTAAGACCCAGCCTGAAGTTAATTAAAATCAGGGAAAATAAACCTCCTGCTGCAAAACAACCAGAAGGGTAGAAGATTTAAGATGGCTCTGCATTGTGTGTGATAGATAATTACAACTGAGTTCATCTGTGCTGCTCCTGAGGTTAAAAAGAAGAAGAAATTATTGCCTGAAAGGAATAAATATATGCAAGTAAAATTGAGATTCAGCGGGGGGGCAGGGGAAAAAAAAAGTCTAAAATGGGATGTTTTTTCTAAGTATTGGAGGCAAAACATCAGCAGGTTTTGAAGTGTTTCATTTGTCAGGGAAGTGACTCAAATGAAATGATGCACTTTTAAAAATCAGCAGAGTGTTGAGGACGTAATAACCTTTGAAGAATTTTAAAAGCCATTTCATATTCATATTATTAGAGTTAATCCTGTAATTTTATCTTTTTTTGTTGTTTTGTTTTGTTTTAATGGCACAGCTCCTAATATCAAGTGATTATTTTGGAATCAAGGAGTCTCATTAAAAATCAATCCATATCCTTCCTATCTGGGGAGAAAAGCTCAAGAAAACAAGTGTACCCTAAATCCTTAGAGACTGTGATGACAAAAAAATTAAAAATCTCAAGTTTTAATGTTCTGGTAATTAAATCTCAATGTCTTTAAACCATGAACTTCTGTCCTTAGTCATAGGCCTTGAGTTCTCTCCTGGAGAAGGTGGAGGATGGAGAGAAAAAAAAAAAGCATCAGAAACTCCAACCCTTAAACTCTGTGGCAGTTCCCCACAGGAATTAAAAATATATGGCAGTTTATGGTGAGGATGAGGCTATTTTTCTGTATTCCATTAATAGGAAGGATCTGCAAGAGCATTTTTGGGGGCAATCTGCTACCATTTAAAAATCTACACACTCTGTGAGTCCCCAGCGTTTTCCTCCTCTCAAATCAAGGTGGCTCGAATTGCTTTAGATATTTTTCACACTGAAAAGTCTTCCTTGAGGTTTTTTTCGAGCCCTTTGCCTCCTGCACCAGCTGTGGGATGCAGCAAATGGTACCTGAGCCCATCAGAGTAAGACATCAAGGAGCTACAAATCCATGGGGGACTTTTGCTAAAAGCCAAATCAATGACAACCTTGTCCCATTCCATGAGGATTAAACACTTCATGTAGACTAAAAACCAACTTTTTTCCTCTCTGAGAGCCACGTGTTTGCAAACCAAAAATGCTTTTTATTATTTTTTTTTGTTGTTGTTGTCATTGTTGAGAAGAGATGAAAGTTTTTTCAACTCGGATTTATTTTTAGGGACCGGCTTTTCTGATGGAAATAGAAAGTTCTGACAAACAGCTCTCCTGGATATTTCAGCCCTTTGTAGTGGAAATTATGGTTTGGCAGGGGGGTGGTTCTGGAGAGTCACCTGGAGGCAGGTTGGTTTTATTAAGGGAACAGCTCTGCACAAAGTCCTCTCTGCCCCTGACCCAGGAGATTGCAGACACCCCTCGCAAAGGGGCTGGGATTTGCTTCAAAAGGAGTCAAACAATAACCTTTCAATGGATTCCATCACTTCCTCCATCAACAAAACATGATTCCCTCTCCAGCTTCCCCAGAGTGCCAAGTTCTGGGGCTGCAGCACAATGGCTGCATTGTTCCCCCGTGCTCCAGGCTAAAATGTATTTTGGTAACTGCTGCTCTTTATAACACAATTGTCTGCTGACAGTTATTCCAGCAAGCCATTAACTCCTTCAATCCACAGGAACCTCTTTCCAAGCAGGATAAGCCCCCAGGAGTCGATTTTTCCCACTGGATAAGAGCAGAGAGCAACCTAAACCTGGGACTCTCAGTGTTAGATAACATGTAAATGATGGTGACTCACAGTGGAAAATCGTAGATAAAAATTGCACAAAGGCTTATTTAACCACCATCTTGTGATTTCTTTCCCTGTGCTTGAGAGTGTGAGATAAACTCACACACACTGCAGAATAATGCTGCTGTTTGTCCATCCCTCTGCCCTGCAGCTGCCTTTGGCAGATATGAGAGACAGAATAAAAATGGCCATGCATATTCATCTGCATCTCACATTCCCCACCGAGGCATGAATGAACCCTCCAACAGCTTTGATTTGTGACAAACACCCCGATTCCCACAGCTACACTGCCATGGAAAAGCTTGCTGGATTACTAATGGGATATTCTCATTTTACAGCATAGGGGAAAACCAAAGAAGTTGGTGGGTGATCCAAAGCACCCAAAGACTGGGGAGGGATTCCAAGTGATGGTTTCCCAGACTTCCTTCCTTGGATTAAACTACAGGAACCACACAAGCCTGGAAAGAAGGCTGGAATAGGCAGAATACCTGACTTGTCATGGCAGGAAACATTGAGAACAAGGTGTTGGGGTTTTCTTTCAGTGTGTGCATGTGGTGTTTTTGTAACCCAAGCTCAAGTCACAGCCAAGCTCTGAAAACACACCAAAAAGAAGAGCCAAATATTGAGCTGGAGACCAATTCCAGCAGTGACTGAGATATTCTTGAATCAGTAAACCTGAGTAATGTCCTGTGCTGAGGGAACATCCCGTGAGGAGAGAGAAAACAGCTGGGCCAGGACAACAGAAGAAAATTTGAATTTCTGAAGGACACAGGTTCATAAAGAAGTGCCAGAAACCGTGGCTGGATTTCCAGAGAAGGGCTGAAGAAGTGCATTAAGGAGTTTCCATATTACTCATCCTGCCCATCTCCCCAAGAGCACAGGATTGTTCCCAGGAGGATTGTTTCATTCCTTTCCCCAGCCCAGCACTCAGAGGCTGAAGGACCAGGGCCAGGCGACCTCACAATTAGAAATGTTCTCCCTGATGTTCCCCTGCAATTTGTCTTTGCTCATTTTCACGCATTAGCCTTTATGAGCTCCACAAGCCAACCTTAATTGCATTCCCTGCTGTCTGCTTAAGGAAGGACTGGGGTTTTTTTTTTTTTGCCTGGATTGAAAGCAGGGTTTGGAGCCAGTGTCCTTGGAGAGCTTTGGCACTGAGTCACACCAAGGGGCCGTGTCCACTCAGGGGTGACAGCTCTGGGTGCCAGTCCCACATCCCAGGCACTGCCCCAGCACGTGCTGCTCCATCCAGGGCATGAGATCCACAGCCCTGTCACTCTGACAATGCCCATTTCAGTCCTTTCATCCCTTCTCTGCTGCTTTGCTCTGGATTTCCAGCTCTCCCCTCTAGGTACCTCAAGCACAACAAAGCCTTTGATGGTTCTTTTCTCCCTGGAGCACCTCAGCTCAGGGATTTTTACAGGCACATTGAAGTGAGGGCTTCCCAAAATCAAAATCACCTTGCTTTGCCAAGACCTGAGTTGCTTAATTCCTGACAAGCCCACCCTTGAAAGGATTCCTGAGTCAGAGCTCATCTATAAGGTCCCTGCTGGAACAGAGCTCAGTGTGGGGTCAGTGACTTCCAGAGGGAAATAAACAGTGTTTTATGTGAAAAGAGCTAATATTCCTGGCTTTTTGGGAAGCTCTAGGTGCAGTCCTGCCAGGCAAAACCCACTCTGGGTGCAGGACAATGAAGCAGCCAATTCCTCCTGCACTTTCCCACCTTTCCTTGCCCTGTCTGTACTCACACGATGTTGCCTCTCCAATTCTTAGGTGGAGGGTTTTTTTATTAGCAAAGAGCATCAATATATGTATGAACAGTGCTCAGTAGCTTGTGACCTTGATGTCAGAGGGAGGCTTTTTGGTTCTGCCAGCACATGCATTATTAATGCAAATATCATAACTACTTGTGAGGAACCAGAATTTTCCTCCTTTGTGCTTTGGTGTATAAAGGTCTGTGAGGATGGATCAAGCTGCTTCATCTATATTTGCTGTGTCTAAGCTAGAGCTCCTTAAAAACAAAATAAAGAGAACTCCTTTAATAACAGAAGTTATTTTCCCAACTTCCATAGGTTTTCTTATTAACTTGAGAAATTGCTTTTAAAACAGTGAGTGCCTTTTATAATGAGTCAACAAAACCTGACTGTGGTCATGCTGGATGGTTCCCCAGAATCAGCAGATTGTGGGGAAAGGCAGAAAATGTATGCCAGGCACATTTTAGGTTTGAGGGAGGCAACTCATCAACAAACACACATGAAGAACCATTTACAGGAATGGTACATTCAGCTTTCAGTGTGTGACAGAGATGTGGCTGTTCTTGGTGCACAAGTCTCAGTTCCTTCTCAATCCAGATCTTAACCAACTGCAACTGTATTTTTCAATCTTGTAGGAACCTTTCTGATCAGTTTTATTTTCAGGGCCTCCTTGCTTTCCATCTTCCAGAATTGCTGATTCCAGCATTGCCTGATTCTCCCTGTAACTAAATCCTATTTGTCCTGAATTCAGTGGTGGAACTTTGGTTGGTTTGTTTGTTTAAAAGAATCATAGAATGGTTTGGGTTGGAAGGGAACTTAAAGATCATCTCATCCCACCCCCTGCCATGGGCAGGGACACCTTCCACCAGCCCAGATTGCTCCAACCTGGCCTTGGACACTTCCAGGGATGGGCCAGCCCCAGCTTCTCTGGGCAACCTGTGCCAGGGCCTCCCCTCCCTCACAGGGAAGAATTTCTCCCTAATATCTGACCTAAATTTCCCCTTTTCCAGTTTGAAAAAAGTCCAGTTGTCGGCTAAGAAATCTTCCTAACACTTTTAATTCCCAACAATTTTTAGAAGAGGAGACAGGAGGCAAAGAAGGGTGGGAAGATGGAGAGGTCAGGACTGTGAGGTTTGTGTGATTCTCTCCCTCTCCTGCAGTGGGAAGGTTTGTACCTGAGGTGTGTGATGGATGGGGAGGGAAATGGGCACTGAACTTTGGGTTCATTAAGGAACATTCACAGGGCTATAATTCAGGAGTGGTTTTTGAGTTTTGGTTGCAGACAGATGAAGTTTCACGAGAAAAAGAAAAAAAAAAAAAAGCCAGGGGAATGATCTGGTTTAATACTTAAATAAAAAGGATGGAAGCCAAGAGTCTGAGAAGCTGCCTGAAGTGTGAGGAGTCCTTCCTGGGCTCTCATCACCTCACCAGCTTTTGTAGTGTCACAAAGTGACATTTCCAAGGTGCCTGACTTTGATCAGAACCAGCCCAATTGTTGTCTCTGACAAAGGAGTTAAAAAGCCCCCAAAAAAGTGCTTGTGCAGAAGCGGGGAGGGATGGAAAGGCTAAAGGCTGCTCTAACAAGTATCAACTTCAGCGCCCACCCACCTCCCACACACGACTAGAAATAACCTTAAATAATTTATTTAAGCGTGTCTGTATTGCAGTTACATATTTAATGACTTAAAGGGACAGCATCTCACTCAGGAACACATCTGAATTTCCCAGAATTTGAAGGGAAGCATCACTCCTGCACCCAGTTTTCTGAGAATTTCAGGATGTCTCACAGTGGATTAAACTCCAGGCTGCTGTCTCAGGTTGTCAGTACCCTTATTAACAGGGAGAAAACCACAGCAGCTAAACTTAGAACGTGGTAATTCAGTGAGAGAACAAGGTAATTCTCCTGTCCCGCTCGCTGAATATCAGAAGGAAAAAATACATCTCATCTTCCTCCTGCTCCTATTGTTTGTTGCCTCAGGCATTGTCTTTTTGTAGATAATAATATAGTCAAGGACTTGAGGGCAAAAAGTTAGGTAGGAATGTTAATGTGGGGACATAATTTAGAAAGGGAGAATAAAAGGAAGCGCACACAGTAAAACTTCATGTTGGAATTATCTGAGGGCATTGGAGATGAAAGCATCTGACTGAGTCAGGTTATAATTATGGTGAATAGTTCACATCTCTGGAATTGTCTGTCCTTTTCTGTAAAGACCTTTGCCTTGACAATGGTCACATTTGGCCAAGCTACTTCCAGGAAATTCTAATTTTCACGTGTTTAGCATATTGGTACATTTGTAGAATTAATTTGGTTTTATCAGCAGAGGACTATTCCTGAACGTGAGAGGGTTTTTTTAACAGGCTCCAGTCATTTTGACCTTGCAAATGGGCAGGAGAGCTGATAAAACCAAGCTGTGGAGTTCTTGCTTTTTTTTTTCCCCACACTGTGTTGACTGATTTAAAGAGAGAGAAAGAGCTGAAAGACCCAAAAAGCTTGTTTGGTCATTTCTGGGCTGACAGCTTGGTAGGGACAGCACATCCCAGAGGAGGGAGAGGACTTCAATTTGTACCTCAGACATCATTTCCCCATCCTCCTGAAAGAGCTCAGTGCCCTTCCAACTCAAATCATTCCGTGTTTCTCTGACTGTGGGGAAATAATTTGGTTTTATCAGCAGAGGAATATTCCTGAATGTGGGGTTTTTTTGTTTATTTGGTTTTTTTTTAACGGGCTCCAGTCATTTTGACCTTGCAAATGGGCAGGGGGGCTGATAAAACCAAGTTGTGGAGTTCTTGCTTTTTTTCCCCACACTGTGTTGACTGATTTGGAAGTCATTTATTTCCCCATCCCCCTGAAAGATCTCGGTGCCTTTCCATCCCAAACCATTCCATGTTTCTATGACTATGGAGAAGGCACTGCCTTGGCTGTGGGCTGGGATGTCTTGAGGGTGTCCCCATGGGAATATAATCCCCCTCAGCCCTGAGGTCTGGACCTGGAGTGGGACATTTGGGGAGTGTCCTGCCTTGGGAGGGTTTCCTTCTTGTAGCTGAGTAGGAAATCTCAGAGAACCACTTCCTGTGCTGCCAGTGGGGTGAGATGAAGGGCACTGCTGGTTTGGAATCCATCTGAGCCCCCAAAGAGCACCCAGCACGTGGCACAAGCCCTCTGTTAGCACAGGGAAAGCCCTGATCTCTAAAGCACCGTTTTCCCCTGTATAAATACACGGTACAGAAAAGCTAATTATAGCCCCAAGGCTGACAATTATCAGGGACAAACACAAACCCCCCCAAACCAACCCGAGAGTTTCTCATTTTCAAGGAGCTCCAGAAATGCTCTTTTAATGGCACAACACCTGAACTGGGTGGCAGCTTCCTTTTGCCTGGAACAAAGCAGAAAGCAGGGAGGCAGTGAAGCCCTGGCAGCTGCCTGAATCTCAGCATCCTGCTTTAATTTCCCTTTCAGGGTGGCAGATGGCAGCTTTGCAGGGGTGTTAAAATCTGCTCAGAACTAATAGGAGGCTGTTTCTTCGAATGCTCCATCTATTTCCACAGGAACAAACCATCCATTTTCACTATAACACAGCACAGCCCAACAGTCAAGAGACTGTAATGTGACTGGGGGGTGAAAAAAATTAAAAAAAAAATCACACCACCCACGTCCCTTAAAACCTCTCTCAAACAAACAGCATAACCAGGGTTGTTTACTACACTTTCTCATGTGTTCTGTCAGTCTAAGAGCTGAACCCCGTGTGCTGCTCACAGCCAGGCTGCCCAGGCTTGCTAAAATATGCAGGCTGAGAGATGCTCTGACTTCCTCCAGGCCCAGAGCTGCTGTTTGTTCAGAGGATGAGACACAATCCCTGGCCCTGGAGTACTCACAGCTTAAACAGAGGATGGAATAAACAGTATCTCATCCCTGGGACCTCCCAGACCACAGAGGGAGCGGGTCAGATGTGTTGGGTAGGTCTCAGCCCCTGTTTTATGAAGCTTTCCACTCCCAAAGCAGCGTGGTTTCTGCACTCTTATTTTGGATTTTCCCCTTTCACATAAGTTTAGCACCTATCACAGAGGGTCCAGCTGCCCAAAAAGAGGGTTTTTTTGGAGGTAAATCCATAATAGCTGAAGTTGTTACGTGGAATTGAAAGCAAAGCTTGAACCAGCACTCTCAGGGACGGGCTTGGGGGGCAACTGCTGTGCCAGGAAAGCAGCTTTCACACAGGACACCCCGTTCCTCACACTCCAGGTGCCCCCTGACACCCTCCTCCTGCACTACTGTAAAATACTATGTGGGTTTTGCATTGTATTACGTCAGTGCAATCATTCTTAACAACAGGTAGAGGGGCTTGATATGGCAAATATTGAGAATTACACCCCCAAAGACGTGCAGGATGTGGGACTGGGGGCTGGGGGGGGAAGGCAGTGGTTATAAAACTGCCCAATTTTTGGTCATTCACGTGACTGTCACCTCTGGCCCAAGAGCTGCACAGTGACCTGGGTTTGTGGGCAGCTTTTTCCACCCTGTCAGCAGCTGAATCTCCCATCAGCCCCAATCCCTGCTCGGGGCAGAGCCACCAGAGAGCACAGCAAAGCAGCTCAACCCCTGCTGAGCTCCAGTGGCCACGTTTAGGTGAGACTGTTTAAAAGAATCATACAATGGTTTGGGTTGGAAGGGAACTTAAAGATCACCTCATTCCACCCCCTGCCACGGGCAGGGACATCTTCCACTAGCCCAGGTTGCTCCAACCTGGCCTTGGACACTTCCAGGGATGGGCCAGCCCCAGCTTCTCTGGGCAACCTGTGCCAGGGCCTCACCCCCCTCACAGGGAAGAATTTCTCCCCAATATCTGACCTAAATTTCCCCTTTTCCAGTTTGGAAAAAGTCCAATTGTCGGCTAAGAAATCTTCCTAACACTTTTAATTCCCAACAATTTTTAGAAGAGGAGACAGGAGGCAAAGAAGGGTGGGAAAATGGAGAAGTCAGGACTGTGAGGTTCGTGTGATTCTCTCCCTCTCCTGCAGTGGGAAGGTTTGTACCTGAGGTGTGTGATGGATGGGGAGGGAAATGGGCACTGAAATTTGGGTTCATTTGGGTTCATTAGGGAACATTCACAGGGCTATAATTCAGAGCCACCAGAGACCACAGTAAAGCAGCTCCCAAACGCTGCTGAGCCTCCAGTGGCCCATGTTTAGGTGAGGCTCTGCCTCCCCAGGGCTGCAGGGAAAGGTTTCAGTTCCAATCCCAGCCCCTGGTGAGTGTTTGGCTGCAGAATGAAGGTTCATTCCCACCACACTGCAGATCTCAGCCTCTGCTGTCCAAGTGCTTCTGCCCAAACTCATCTGGGTGGAGTCCTGATCTCTGTAGCCCTGCAGTTGTCCCTGAACTTTTTGGCCTCTCCTCCTCTTTTTCTTGGTCAGGGAAAATCCTCCTGCAATTGAAGTGATGTGCTCTGAGGAAAGAGGGGCAGAAGGTGGCCTGAAGTCACTGGTGGTCACAGCAGGATCTCGTGGCTCCCCCGTGCCAGGGACCAGCCACAGCTTTTAGAAAAGCTCCCTTATCAAATGTCACCACAAAGGACACCAACTCAAGCAAGGAGCTCTCCCACCCACGGAGCAGATACAGTGACACCTTCTGCTGCTCCCAACAGACAGCCCAGCTGTTTATGACTCTCAGTCACTTCTAAAACACAGGGGCTGTGACCTCCCCACTGAGGCCGAAGGAAGTGGAATGGCAGGATCCCAGAGACTGCACAGCTTGGCTCCTGTTCAGGTTTTGGGCTTCACTAACTGCAGGGCTGACGCTGAGCTCCTTCCAGCTCCTGGGCTGTGCAGATGTGAGCCCACATGGGGCTACTTTCTTCTGGATCAAGGGGCACACTTTGCTTCCAACTATTCCTGTATCGTTTCCCCTCCACCTCCAATTAACTGTTATCATCCATCCAGTAATAAGCTCAGCTCAGAACCAAAGGAATCAGGCACTGGGATTTGCTTATATCCCACTTGTACGTGCTTCTGGAAACTGGTTTGTAGTTGTGTTCATCCCAGAGCTGGCTCAGAGCAGGCACATGACTGCTGTGCCTGACAATGGCTCGCTCCTGTTCCTGCTGACTAATTTCTGGGGTGTTCCACCTCAGCTGAGCTCCGACTCATCAACAGTGAAGTGTCACACAACCCTGGCTGCAGAAGGGAGAACAGGGGAATACCACACAAGCACATCAGATTCTCACACTGAAATGTAAAGCTCATTTTTTTATCTAAAAGGTAGAAGAGAGATTTCCCACTTCTAGCCTTTGGCTTCCCATTAAAAAGGGAATGAAGGTAAATAATATCCACCAGCCTCTGTCTGTCTGGACCCTCGTGTTGTATCCTTAGTTCTCTCCTTTTCCTTCAAGAATCATAAATTGGACTCTTCTAAATTGTATTGGCTATGGTTTGATTGCAGGTCAGAGCTGGGCTCCCATTGATTTTATGTGTCTTTTGCCTTTGAAATCTTTAACATGCTCGTGTCCTCAGCATGCACTTGATGGGGTTACAGCAAACAGGTGAACTGTGGATCTGTTAAAACCCACTGAAGGCCAAGATTAAAATCTGTCTGACCCATCCCTTGCTGTGCTGCCAAATTAATAACTGAGTTCTGCCCAAGGCATTTAGAAGAGCTAAGGGCATGTCTGTGCTTTTCTCCAGGTTTGTCCATTTAAAAAAAATACAAGCAGCACCCCCATGAGTGACTGAGGAATAGAGGGCTCAGGGATCTTTGGGGAGAGAAGGAAGGCAGATGTTTGACTTTTTTTTTTTTTTTAAAGTAAACCTTAGTCCTCTCTGCTGAATCGTTTGCTAAACTCGGGTTTGGATGCTTCTAGACGTGTTTTAAAATACCACCTAAAACAAAAGCTTAGGAGCCTTGGTCATCCTCTGGAGTTGGTTTAGATGGATATTCAGACAACCTAAAACCTGAGCTTAGAGGAGTCAACAGCTTTTGTGCTTAAAAACATGAGCAAACACACTGGAGTTCTTTTAAGATGATGCTCTGAGTGGTGAGAGTTACTGGCACAAAGTCTTGTGGTTGAAGTATAAATGCATTAAGAAAAGGGAATTTCAATTAGGATTGGCTTAATAGTGGCTTTCAAGCATTTTGGGCCAAATGCAAAGTTTGGCTCAGGAAATCTCCTGAGCACAGACTAAGAAGAAAAGAACTCCTTAGTGGTGTATTCAGCTAAATGTAATAAATAATAAATCTCCTCTAACGGGCCGGGCAGGTCCTGTATTTTCATGTGTGCACATGAGAGGAAGGACAAGCTGTTATTCTTTCTGGGCTGGCTGGCTGACTGCTGACATCTGTGGCACTGCAGCAGGGCAGGACTGGTGGCTGCTGAGAGTGGCAGAGCCCCATGGGCAGGAGGGGACTTGGGCTGTTTGTCACCGTGGTCAGAGCAGAGCCCGTTCATCTCCCAAACCCACCAGCTCACATCCTGGGTGTGCTCAGCCAGGCAGTGCTGGGAACCTTGGAGGTGAACCCACACAGACACACTCTCCATCTCCACAAGGCTCTTTTTAAGCCCTGCTCCATGTATGGTTTGACAGCAGCCCGCTGGTGATCCAGGCCACAACTTGCAAAGTCAGGGTGAAACAGTAACAGAATAAACTGTGCAAAGGTTAAGATTTAATTCACCAGGCATCAAGTTCCTACAGAGTGTGGCTGGGCAGGCAAACCTCATCAGGACAAATATGTTGTAGGACAGGTTTTTAGTGCCAGCCCTTGCACATTCTTTGTGCCTGAACCGTTTCACCCCCCCCAGACCCTCCACAGGAGCTCCTGGGTGGTTGGGATGTGGGTTCAGTTTTAATAAGTGAGGTTTGTCATCAGTCTTCAGGTTCTTTTCCAAACCAACGATCTCTCCTGGCTTCTGCTGCTAAATCTGATGGTTTGGTTTGCATTGTAGAGAGGGGAAAAAAAAATGAAAGAAGAAAGCAAACCTGCCTCATTTCAACTGTCCATCCCCTGAATACTTCAATGTATGTACTGCAGGAACATATGCTTGTGTACATGCATATAAATGTGTGCATATGCCTGCCTATATAGAGTAAATAGGTTTATCTGTGTATTTTTACAGCCCTAAGGAATGTCAGGGATTTTCAGCTGTATTTGAATGGATTCCCAATTCCCTCAACATGTTTTGGGCGAGCTGGATAAGTTGCAGAAGGGCTGCAGAGATGGAAGAAGCCCTTTTCCTTTCCCTTCCCAGATTCAGAAATGCACAGGAGACAAACTGCAGGGAGCAAACCCCAGCACCAGTGTTTGGGTGGACCTCCACTCTCTCCTAGATCCTCTCTGCTTGTAAAGGTTATGGAGACACGTCAAAGAACTGCTCCAGGGCCTGCACTGGCCTGGGTAAGAAACCACAAGACTGTGACTTATAAATAAAAGTCAGAGCAGTTTTAAAACTTGCACGGTTCAGGGGGGAGAATTATTATTTCTCTCCTTTGAGTGCGTCATCAAGAGGAGGGGAGAGGAAGACATAAAAATCCCGTATTTCAACATTTCTTTTCACCTAAAGTGGGCCTGCAAAAATCACCTGTCACCAGAGAGTGTTTCTGTAACCAGACCTACACCCAGAAATAGCCACTGTTGGCAGATTTACAGCTCCACATTTCTGACCTTTGTTTCCTGCCCAGAGCAAGAACAGTTGTGTCTGACACGTTCCTGGGAGAGGGAAGGGATGGAGTGGGAGCCAGGGATGGTGTGTCTGGGATGTGTTCAGTGCTGCTCTGCTGGGAGCTGTCACATCATGGACAGTACAAGTGGAGACCCTGAGAAGGGAAAAAATATGCTCCCAAGCTGCTGGTGGAGCACAGCTGGGAAGGGCTGGGGAGGAAAAGTTGGCCATGTGTTTAATGCTGACCAACCTCAGTGGGGAGGGATGTGCTCTGCAGCTGGGTGGGAGCTCATCATGGCCATGGCTTGCTCCACATCTGCTCTTCTTGTTTCCCCCAACACCACCCACAGAGGCAACCCTCTGCAGAGGTGTCCCCTGGCACGGTGGGTGACACTGGCACCGAGCTGGGTGCTCAGAAACCTCCTAAACCTGAAAGCCACCAGTTACTTTCTGCAAACTCTGACCAGTGTCAGTGAAGCACAGCACTCTGAGGCCTGCAGGGCTGGGTTTCCTACAGCCCTTTGCTGTCTGGAGCCGTTCTGAACACATGCAAAGTGGGGAAATGACTGCCCTGTGCTCAGCTGGCACAGGGGGGCAGAGAGCAAAATATTCCCCTACCTCAGTCCATCCCAATCACTGACACAGGGTGTAAACAAGCGTTTAGGGCTTTCTTTAATCAGAACCTTAAAAGTCTTTGTGTGTTTTAACAGATCCCATTCAGCCACCAGCATGTAAGATTCATTTTCACCAATTATTGCAAATATTTCTCTTCTCAGCCTGGTCTCCTGACCAGCTGAAGCCATTCCAACCTCGCTGGCCAGGCTTATCACACTTCCTGCCCGGAGTGGGTTTGGAGTTGACTTGGATATCACCAGCACACGAGTGAGGCAGGAAAATCAATGCTTACAAAGGCTGCTGAATCCAAGGGAATGATTCCTCTTCAAGCCAGCGTGCTCTGAATGAGGCTGGACAAAGGAAAGCTTTGATAGCCATTGATTTCTGAGGCAAAGGAGCCGCATCTTTTGCTGGGCTTGAAAATGAGTTGCTTAAAAGTAAAGGCAAAAAAATCCATGCTGGCTCGGGGAAGGTGATTGGGGCTGTGCACAGGTTGTGATGATGAGAGGCAGGCAGGCTCCAGGCTCTAATGAGGAGAATTGAGAGGGGCTGTGCTGGAGATACAGAAGTGCTCTACTGTGAGAAACGAGCAGATAATGAGAATGAAGAACTTCCTTTGATTATTGCTTCTCATTTCCTATAATGCAATCTGCATCTTTAAAGAAGGCTTTTGTGTTAGACACCAGATCCCCTTGCCTCCTCTGCCTGGTTAGAAGACCTTAAGCAGCAGTATTGAAAAAGAAAGGTTAACCTGAATCAGGTAGAATATAAGCCTGTTTTTCTCCTGAATTATGTGCAGTGTAACACCACAGGTATGAGTGGAGCCATTTTCAGATATGCAGCAAAATCTGGCAGGCAGGAAAGTGCAGGACTTGGCTGTGGTAGCAGCCAAGACGGTGCTGAGAGAATCGAACAGGAGGTGATGGAATTGTGTGTCTAGATGCCTGAATTCTTCTAAAAATCTAGCCCCAAATCACCACTGAAAATAACTCCTGAATTCACAGGTAATGTCAGACATCTCCTCTCAGGTTCTATATTCACATTGGACTGGTGGTTTGGAGAAATATCTCAGTTTGCCACGGGCAGGTGCAGATTTTGGATGTTTCCCTCTCAGCTGTGCAAGGGTTTCCAGAGATGGTGCTGAGCTGCATCTGGGGCTGGAGGTGTGAGCGCTCACACACGCCTGCTTTTACATGGCTAAGCCCCCAAAACTGACAGCCAGGTTTGAAAACAGAAGCTGAATCCTTCTGTACTTGCAGTTCCCCTCTCTGTGATAACACTTATCACCCTGCTGATGGCCAAGGAAGCTGCTGGAGATCTCTCTGCCTTCCTCACACCACAGTGGGAGGCAGAACAGCCACAGCTGTCACAGGGCAATGCCTGTCCTTGAAATCCTCTTCCAAGTAGGAGCTGAGGGACATGGGCAGTGGGCACGGCAAGGAGCAGAGCCAGAGAGTGGAACTGCACGTTTGAGAACAAACAGGATGCACAGACACGAGAGAAAAACCCTCCTTGATGAGCGCCCAAGAGGAAATGAAATTAGAGACACTAATCCAGATAACCAAATCGAGCAGCTCTAATGTGGGGTGGCAGTTAGGCAAGGGCAAGAACAGCAGCACAGGGCCATCAGCAGACTCCACCCTGCACCACAGCACTGAAAACCAAAACTGTTTCAAGGCTGTGCATTCACCCGCCTGAGTAATCTCAGCTTAAAGCAAAGGAACCACTCATGCGTTTGAACTTGAGCAGCACGTTTGAATCCCTTGCCAGGCTGGCACTGAGACTCATCCTGGTTCCCTCCTCGGAGCTGGGAGAGCCTGTGGAAACCTGTGTGGTTCCTCAGAGTGCACTGTTCAAAGGATGACATTGCCTCTGCTTAACGTGCTGCTGCAGAGCTCAGTCCTGCCTTAAACCTTCAAAAGCCACAGGGATGTTGTGCCTTAAATACTCTTTTCAGGAGTGGAAACAACTCCCAAGCCTTGCTGGGATGCTGCTGACATTCCCTGCTTGTTTTCCCACCAATAACAATAACAAGAAAGCCACAGTTTTCAGGAATTTTCATTCCAACCAAAAACTCGTCTCTGCTTTGACTCATACCTTGAAGCAAAGGGACAATTATCTAATCACAACATTCAATCCCATTTGCATAATCTCATCTAAATTGTTCAACTGCTTCAGATACTTTTGTGATTAGAAAGATGCTCCACAAATAAACTGCCTGCATGTTCCTGACGCTCAGAGCAGGGGCTGCAAGTAAGGGGAAGATAAAGCAGCGTGGAAAAAGGATTCCTTCCTTAGCAGCACTCACACCCAGCCTAAAAAAACCACCAAATTTCATGTCTGTTACTGAAATGAAAGTCCCATCAAAGGCCCTGGAAGACTCGGGGATATTCTGCAGCAAAACTGAAACAATATTTAGTAGGTGGAAGGTTGAGTTCGATGCCTGGAACAGGAGCTAAGTGCCACCTAAGAGCACATTTTTGGCTTATTTATGGCC
The DNA here is from genome assembly GCF_009829145.1 of Chiroxiphia lanceolata. Lineage (NCBI taxonomy): Eukaryota > Metazoa > Chordata > Aves > Passeriformes > Pipridae > Chiroxiphia > Chiroxiphia lanceolata. The sequence goes on along the minus strand of NC_045659.1, from coordinate 3,353,325 downwards.
TGATGGCAAATCTAAATTACTGAGCTCCAAACCCAGTGCTGCAAGAGACTGTGTCCTCAGGCAAATGCCTTAAAGTGCTTTCATGCTCATTAGGAGCTGCTGCACTTGCAGAGACACTGAGCATCAGCTGGCCAAGGTTCTCCAAAGTGGCTGCTGACTTTGGGTCATTTTGGACTTCCAAAAAGGGCTTGGTTTCCACCCACTGCAAGGCCCACAGTTTCTTTCAGTGAATAAACCCCAAAACCCAACAATACAACTTTCTCCCATGTTATATATTTGAGAACATGGTTAAGATTTTCACATATTTAGATATTACTGGCTCTTAGTAAGAATTGTGAAGGAGAGTAGAGGAAGAACTTAAGAAGTTGCTTTTGGCCTTTATACCATCTTGGATAACTGAATATTTGGGGGGGGGGGGGTGTTTTTGGCTTTTGGTGATCCAAGGGGGAATTGTGCCCTTTTTGTGGTCTGTACACAACTCCTGTGCCCCATCATTGTCATAGCTTGCACCTTTAATGTATTTATCCTCCAAAATATCTGTGAGACAGGGAGTTACTGTGCTCCTGGAGCCAAAAGAAGGCAGCACCTTGCCCTGGGAGCTGTTTGTGGCTCAAGGAACCAACTTCCAAATGTAGTTCTGCTAATCTGGCCTCAGGCTCTTTGGGAATGACACATCCTGAAGGACTTATTCACTTTTTCCCTCCTGTTGTCCAATTTTCTCTGGGCAGCCTTGGCTTTAGCCTTTCAAAGTCGACTTTGCAGCAGATGGGCCTATTTGAAGACCAAAAGCAAGCACAGAAATCAGCAGCTGGTCACCAGAGATTCCCAGGAGGAGATGGAAGGGATCCCAGCAGGCTGCCCAGCACTCTGGCTCAGGCTGACTCACACCAGGAGCCTGGCAAGACACATTTCCTGGGCACTAAGACACAGCCAAGGCTAAAATCACAGGGTGATGCACCAGCAGAAGTTCCTCTGTGTGGGATGCACTTCCAGAGGAGCTAAAGGCTGTGCCAGTGACTGCTGGCAAATGTTGGGAGGGAGATGGGAATCCAACAGAACTCCAGGCCCTGTGCTGTGCACTTCTGACATGCCATTCTCCCCCTTGGAATTCCCAAGGGCTGAAACTGTTTTAATCTCAAGGAGGATCAGCAGCTCTGGGGCAGGAAGTGGAGGAAGCTGGGAAGATAAATTGACCCCCAAAGTCAGGGTCTTCCTAGGGAGTTAAGTCCTCTCCCTGAGATAACATCTATGAGCTTTTTTGGGAAGCTGGATGATGAAATGCAGCGTCCCATGCAAGTAGAATGATGCTGATCTTCCCATGCAAGTAGAAACTATTACCTTAGGGAGAAAAGAGGAAATACCACAGGGAAGTGGGTCATTATCCCCCTCCAAACTGCACTATTCTTACCCAGTCAAAGTGAGACTTAAAACATCCCCCAGACAGTTGTTTCAGGTTGGTGTGAGGGCTTTTAGTCGTGCAAGGCACCCCACACAGGAGAGCTCCTGGCAGAGGCTGAGAAGGGATGGTTAAACAGGATGGACAATGGATTCTCCTGCAGCAGTGAACCTGGAATTGCTGTGCTGCTGAAGGGAAGCAGCACCAGCTGCCCTGAGCCATCCCAGCACAGCCTCTCGTGCACCACTCGGGTCTCTGCGGAGCCATCCTGACTCATCCTCTGCCCAGCCTCGGCTGACGTCTTTCAGGCCCAAATAATCAGGGTATCCAGGGACCAAAATGCACCCCAGCTGCCTGGGAAAACATCAGTACGTGCCCCCAGCTCCAGGCACAGAGCTGGAGTCACTATTTATAAAATCCTCTGCGGCCCCAACATACAAATGTGCTGCAAACAGGCGAGAAACACCTGAGGTTTATATTTTTCTCCCAGAGGCTTTGGTACCAAGTCTTATTTATGCACAGGCTCTGAATGGCATAAAAACCCCTCATTTCTCTAAAGGAAGCTTTTTTTTGGGTTATTTCTGGGTAAGATGCTCAAAGCTGGTGTGCATTAGCCTCGCTCCAAGAAAGTAAATGGTGCTGGGCTGATTTACACTGCTGGAAGGCTTTGCCTCTCAGAGCATGAATGCATTTATGACACAGCTACACAGGGACTGTAAAGGGAATATAAATGTGTTTTCTAAGGTGCAGCTGTAAGCTACATTTACTCCAGGGCTTGCTTCTGTTGCCCGTGGACAGTGTGAATATGAACCAGATCCAATTCTTGGTTAGGTTGAGATTTCTTTGAATGGGGCCTGGGAGAACTGACTGTAACTTATCCATGGCTGATACGTTGTGATTTGACACTTACTGGGCCTTGGCAGCTCCTCTCAGAAAGAAATATTGATTGGGAAGAAAAAATTCGATATAATTGTAGAACAAGGGAGCAGGACATCATTGACACCACTTAGAGCCTGCAGTTCTGGAGAGCCCTTTGTCTCAAGTGGATGGCAAACGTTAATTAAGGTGCCCTCTCTGGCATCAAGTGACTTGATGTACTGTCTCATGGTAAATTTTTCTGGCTGTAAAATGAGAATGATAGTTATTTGGAAGTGGCTGTTCCTGCCAGTGCCATTCTCATGCAGCTGTGAATTCTACCCATCAATCTAACTCAGCTGTAACTATGGCAAACACAGGGAGTGAGGGATTTTGGAGGCAATGCTGGGATCAGTGGCTGTGAGCAGGAGATGATCCTGTCTGGCCTCTCCCCATCCTCCTCTCCAGAGGAATTTGCTCTTTCTGCCTCCTGGAGCAGGGAGGGTGTTTGCCTTTTCTCTTTGCACAGCACAGCAGGACTGTGGGACATGAAAATCAGGCTTCTGCTCGCCGGGGAAAAATGCTATTAGTGTTTCATGTCAGCACAAACTCAGGGCTTGAAATTTGCATCACGAAACTGCTTCAGTCGCTCTCGATAAAATGGGGAACAGCTCAGAAGAAAAACAGCCCCACCTTGTCCATGCCAGGTGTCTCCAGTGCCGTTTAACTTGGGAGAAATGTTTGGAACATCCTGGTCTCAGCCATTTTCCAGCACGTGCTCAAGGGCTTTGCTGAATCAGAGCATTCATGGGATTTGTGTCGTGTGAGAACTTGCTGTATTTCATTAAGCAGAGGAGAAGGAAAAGAGTCAATTTAAAAAATTGGGAGATGGAAAATCTCCCTGAAATGTGCCTGCCCCTACAGTGGAATTGTGTCACAGTCACCAGCCTGGAGGGATTAATTCTGCACTGTCATGACAGGGGGGACAAGTGGCACTTGCCTTGTGTTTGATAATAGCAGGGGGGTGATGGGTGTGAGTGAAATACAGTTTAAAACCTCTTTCCACGTCAAGTTCCCAGACTTGGCAACTTGAGTTCCCAGAGCTCCCAGTTTTTGGGTTTGCCTCTGCATTTCTAGCACACAAGGCAGACATCCCATGGTTTGCTCAGCCATAACCTTTCTCCAGCATTTCCCTGCTGATCTCCTGCTGGCAGGGACTGGCCTGGCAAGGTGCTGGCAAGGACAGGAGAATTCAAGGACACGAATTTGGTGCCTGGGGAAAGCAAAGCCATCAAACACATCTCCTCCCACTCCTTCCATGTTCCAGTTCCTGATTGTTTGCTTTCTGTTTAAATTTTACACCAGCAGTGGGTGACAGAAACCACTTAGGGCATTGTCACACCTGCACTTGCCACTCTGCTCCCCGTGCCCATCTTTATTCTTTTGGGAATCTGTGGGAAAAATGGGAAGGCTGAGGCTTCCCAGGGAAAGGAGGAGCAACGGCTCTGCTCTCTGGTTGTGGGAGGTTGATGTATCAGGAGTTGTGGGTATTCAGGAGGACCTTAAACAGCACCTTTTGCTGCTGGGGCTTGCCAAAGCTTCAGGACAAATATCAGGGAGAGTGGATTTGAAGGGACAGCACCTTATGAACACAGACAGGAGGTACAAGGTGTCTAAAACTCTGTTTGTGTAGGTTGTCAGCTGCTTTGTTACGGTGACTTCAGCAATTCCCTCAACCCACTCTACTATTTCTTGCTGGTTTTTATTTTTTTTTTTTTGCCCCTCCACTTTATGCTGCTCTCTGGATTCAATCTTTGTGCACAGCACAGAATATGGTGGGGAACAGAATAATGCCAAGCAGAGCCCTGGCCTATTCTTTTTGGGTCTGTTTATAGAGGGGCTGAGTAAGACACAGGCTCAGCAGTGCACCCCATTGTACTGCACAAAGCCTGCAGAGAGTCTTGGTGATGGAATCCAAAACCCTGTCAGCTGCTAAACTACAGCTCTTTTGATGACTCTGCTTGTTGAGGATAATTAGACTGGTGCAGCACAGACACACACACGGATGTCTCTATTCTTCCTGCAATTGCAGAGCACATGCTGGGAATCCACTATGAGCTCTGGTGAAAACCCAGGGCAACGTTTCCGAGTGGGAGCAAGATTTGGGAGGCCAGGATTTGCTTTCAAAGGTGACTTAAAAACACGAGGGTCATCAGGAGCCAGCAGGGTTAGCACTTGATGTTTAAAAGCACTAAATTTTTAGGTTTTTTTTTTCTAAATTTTCACTAATGATCTTTCAAAGGATGGAATTCCCCCCTGACTTATGTCAGTGTAGTTATTCAGGAGGTGCTGAGGACTGGCAGCATCCTTTGAGCATGGGCTCCACAGCAAAGTGGGAGCAATAATTTAGGGATAAACTTCCTTTATAAGGGGTATTGTGCAGAATTCTGCAGGAACAGGCTGACCTGCTGCCACTGCCACCGAGCCTCCAAGGGGGGGGGAAGGATAATCAGCATTTAATGCAAACAAGGCTCCATTCAAAGAGTCTGGATATCTGAAATCATGAGTTTCTCTAGTGAGCCTTTGTCTTGAGAATCTCATCAGTAAATTTAAACTGGCTCCTGACAGTGGTATCAGGTCTGTGAGGAGAGAGAAAAAGGGACAGAAAAGATAACACTGGTATCTGTATCACTCCAGACTGATAGGAAGCCTGAAAGGGAATTGCATGCTAAGGATCAAGTTATTAACTGCCTGGGGGTTTGACACAGAAGGCACAGAGTAATTTTTCAGGCTCTCTCAGTGACATGGGAGGTCTGGGTTGCACTCTCTGAAGCTCCTCTCCTTCCCAGTGCAGAGAGTAGGATCAAGTTCAGGACCTTGGCTCCGAGACAAAAAACTCATCAGAGTCATAGAAGCACAAGCAAATGTTTTCTTGTCACCATGTAATTTTAATACCAAAACAAACCAAGTACTCAGGGACTGGGAAACTTTCTGACATCTCCTACAGCGTTTGCCAAAGTTAGAGAGCCCTGAAAACCACATCCCAGCAATCCAGGGATTGCTGGCTTCTGGCTGACTTGCCACTGAACTGGGGATTCACTGCACGTGGTGATGCTACTCAGACACTTAAATCTGAGCTCCCACTGAAGTCCGGGGTGTGCAGGCACTGGAAAGGGCTTGGGGTGTGTTCTCCTCCCTGCACACACCCAGCCTGTTCTCCGGGCAGCCAGCACTTATCCAGCCAGTACTGCAGTGACCTTGGCTGTCCTGGGAGCAATCTTTGGGTAGGGAGGCTCTGGCCTTGAACTGTTTGTGGCAGAAGCATTTTCTTTGCCCGTATCAGACCCGAATATCTGATTGTTCCACTTCCCCCCAGCCACCAGATATGATTAATGGCAGTTGTGTCCAGTATCCTGAGTCACTGAGGTAACACAGGGCACTGCTGCTGCCATTAGCATGTCAGGGGGTGATCTTATCACAGGAATGGCTTCTCCTGCCTCTGATAAGGAATGTCTCTCCATCTGAAAATTCTGTCCAATGCCATAGAAATAGCTGTTCCATTTAGACCAGACATCTGAGTCTTGTCATTAAGCTGTTGGACTGAAACTCTCCAGATTTAGGAAGAATATCAAGTATCAGATTTAGGTGGGTGCAAGTATCAGCCTAACTATAGATCTGATGTATATATTTAAGCCTCTCTGTGCTTCAGTTTCCAGACTGTACAGTGGAAATAAAGAGCCCTGTATGGTTTATCACTTTAGATCTTTAAAGTTAGGATGGAGATCCCCCCACCCCCAAACCCAGTGGAGCCACTGGCACGGAACAATCTGAATCCTGCAGGAATCATCTCCTGGCCCCAACAGCAGAAAATTGCAATAAAGCCAATGAAAAAAAAAATAAAAATAAATCCATGTGCAGAGCAGCCACGGGACTCAGCCCCAAATGCCTGTTTGCTCCAGCCTTCCTCCAGTGCACCTTCCTGGCAGCTGCTAATTCCATTGCACTCCCTGTGTCCCACTGCTCCGTGCAGACCTGCTGGATCCCCGCCAGCACAGATGTACAAAATTGTTCTGAGGCCTCAGTGCTGAGCCCAGGAATTGCAATAGTGAACTGGAGCAGTTAATTGCTCAAACTATTGCTCAAGTTACGATCTCATCTGTTAAACCCCGGCGTGGGCCGAGCTTAAAGGTCAGAGCTTAGACAGGCACGTGGAAAGGGAGGGTCATGGAGGGGAAGGGGGGGTCTTTTCCAAGCACTTCCAGCAGCTTCTTCCTCTTTCACTATTTGTAAACAGGTCCCAAACTCTTGCTGTGAAGCTCCTGCTCACAAATGTCCGTGGGCCTGATGGTTTTTATGCAGTACTGGAAGTGTTTTGCTCAGGTGGTTTCTCTGCCGCACAATCCACGGCTCCATCCAAGCCCAAAACTCACTGTCCCGAGTGATGAGCACAGGCAGAGCTTTAGGGGAAGCTTCTTCCTAATCCAACACCTGGATTTTCCGTTCAACAGCTGAAGATTTCCTCCAGAGCTGTTGTTAAAACTTGGAAATCCCCTTTCAGTGGAGCCTTCCAAGCTGTTGCTTCTAGAAACGTTTCTGTGCATCAACTTCTTCCCTTGGGATGGGGTTTCCCTCCACACCTGGGCCAACACAAGTCCCTGCAACTCATGAAAACCCTTCTAAGACCTGGGCTCAGTTGGAGCTTGGGACATGCCCATGTTTTGGGCTGGTTCTTTGCAGCAGGATGAATTTCAGGCCAGAGTATTTGCAGAAAACTAACACCCTGAAGGCAAGGCCACGAAGGAAGAGAAACCACTTCAAAAGGGAAAGATCATCTGCAACACTTGTTTTTCCATGCTGTATTTTCCCAAACCCTAGAGGAAGGAGAGAGACTTCCAGCCTTGCTGTGTTGCTAAGTCTGTTACCAGGCAAAACATGTTGTAGCAGGCTAGAAAACGTTTTCAAAACAGAGAAGAAGATTTTACTGTTTGTAAACTGGATCTGAGCTGCTTTTCTTTGACAATAATGAAACCCTTAATACCCCTAAATTCTCACAGCCACTGGGAAAGCAAATCCAAATCAGACTGCCTTGGTTTTATCCAGGGCCAGGGGAGCTGACACAGAGTTAAACCAGGTGGTCTTTTGTGGGAGGGAAGGAGGAGGAAATGTGTAGCACAGGGGAAGTGATGAAGCTGAATCACTGTAAATTGTCCAATATTCCTGTCTATCCCGTTTTTATGGGGGGGAAATGTTTGCAGTTATGCTCAGATCCACCCAGGAACACAGCATTACACATTAAACCAATATTATCCACCTGTCTGCAGGAGATAGTTCCCCTTTTCCAGGCTGAGATGATGGGAAGGAACATCCATTTATTTTTGGGAAGCTTTGCCACCTGTGTTATCCTTCACTCTTATCACAGAGAACACAGTGACTGGAAAAGCACAGTACCTCTAATTGAAGTGTTCTGGTTATGAACAGTGATTTACTCAGCTTGAGTAATGACAGGGGCCAGGGAATTATCTTCATTTTTCTAGGCCTGGATCTCTTCTGAAACAACATCTCAGGGCTGTGGCTTGAATTCAGAGTTGTATGAAACTGAAGTAACATTTTAAATGTTATATATTTATATATTCCTGCACATATGTGCACCCAGAACTAAAAAAAAAAAAAAAAAAAAAAAAAGCAGGATTTTTTTTTGTTTTTTGGTCTCATGCTAGAATTTTAACTTTCTGGTTTCGAGGATGTTTTGGAGGAGTTTAAAGTCTAACATGAAACTTTTAAAACTGTGGATCACTGAACTTGCAGATTCTGGAGGTACATTGATTTCTGCACCGTGCAGGCCAGATAAGTTTCAATAATTTAAATTTGGTCAAAGGTCTTCTCCCATCCTGAAAGAAACTGCAGTCCATCACTAAATTTTCCTATGTTTAGCATTTTATAGACACAGATTATAGATTTTTTTTTTTAGTTGCTTGGACCTACATAATAGTTTTAAGTGATCCCCCTGTGGTTTGTGCTTCTCTCCTTTCACAAAGAATATCAGCATATGTACAGGGATTATACACAATAGTTGTATTGAGTTGTAGTTAGATCAGAATTAGGTGCAACAGGACATCCAGAATGAGATGCTAAACAATATTTTGGGGCAACTGGGAAATAACAGTTGTGTGAAATCCTTTTCTAGAGGAAGCCTGTTGTGTTTAGGACCTTGAGGCACTGGGGATCTGGTCAGGATTTGGGTGAAATGCTTGTCTTGGTGCCCAAATTGCAAAATGGGAATTGTAACATCACCTTTGCCTTCCTTCCTTGTTTAAATCAGGAACTCCTTGGGGTAGGGGAAGCCTCCTCCTGTGTGAGTAGACAGTACCTAATGGGATGGGCTAATTGCAAAAGAAAGAAGTAATGGTTGTGTGCTGGCAAAACCAGGCAAGGTAGAACTGCAGCTGCTGGTACCACTTCAAAGGGGTGACACACTGCAGTGGTTTGAGCAGCTGCCATGCACAGGTAAAGGCACCCAAAGGTGGTTTGGGCATCACTGTGTAATTTGGAGTAGCTCAGATGAATTGAAACTGTTGCTGGGAAGGAAGACAGGCAGACCTGTGCCAGCAAGGACTTTAGAGGTGAATGGGTATGTCCTTTGGTGGACCTTTTATCCCCACAACCCACATTCAGGATGGAAAAAACCAGGCTTATTTAATAACACCTTGATCTGAACACAAGATCCACTTGATACCTGACAGCCTCTCTTGGTTCCTGCCTGGCTCTCATGTTTTCTGCCCTTAACTGAGCTGGTCTGTACTAAGTCAGTCTGGACTAACCATCCTAGTAACACTTGGAAACCATATTTAGCCTTTCACCTTTGATTATTTCATCATACTCTGGGTGGAAGTGGCTTGCCCAAAGTAACACAGAAGCAGGGAAATAAAAGGAACGTGAAACTCCTCAGCTCCTGTCAGCAGTGCAAGCCCAGGGTCATCCTGGCCATCTGAGCTTTTAAAATGTAGGCACAGAAACACTATCAAATAATGAACAATATCAGTACAGAAGAGACAAAAGGTGTTCTTTATCGGGGGGTGGGATACATGAAGTTGCTCGAGCTGAATTAGAAGCTGAAAGTACTCCCCAGGATCTCAGTACTGGTTTGATACCAAACCCAAAACCTGTGTTTTCCAGCTAACTCCTGTGCCTCTGATCATGTCTCCAGGGGTCCCCTCTGTCCCTTGCCCCAATCAATCCCCCCCAGAGCTCTAACAGAAAGCCAGGAGGCCTCTGATGCCAACAGAGATGGCATTTTGTGACATGCCTGACAGACTCGTCTGACAACTTGGAGCTTTGTTTTGCATAAGCCACCCAAACAGATGGTCACCACTTTTAAGTACCAGCCTGGCTTGTGTTTGTAGGCAGGATCTACGAGCACAGAACTGAAATTTCACTGAATTCCCTGTCTCCTGCTGTAACTGTGGCTTTGGGGTAGAAAGCAGAGGTGGGAGAGTTTCAGGGGGAAACTCAAAAGGGCTTTAAGGGGACTTCTCAGTGCTGTATTTGAGAGTGAGACGGTGGTTTTACCTCCTTGCCATCTCGGTATTCTCTTTCGTTCACACTTACAGAGTAATATGCTGTGAGTTAAAAAGTTAAAAGGCATTTTGTGGGGAGCAGTGACCTTCAGGGAATGCCCTGTGGCCACACAGCCCTGTCTCTCAGGCTTCCAAACCTGTGCTGTTCCTTGGTGGCACTACTGAGATGTCTGATTTCCGTTTTGCTTCCCGTCTGAATTTTAATGATGAATTATTTGTAGCATTTCCAGCAGGCTGGAACAGGGGCACTAATTGCTACTTCAGATGGGGAAAGTGGTCCCTCTCCCAGCAGAGAGCTGAGCTGTCAAGCAGGGTTATGTCACATTATCCTGAATTTAGTATCATGACAGCTTCACCCGTCTGGCTGGTTAGATTTGCAATGAATAGTTTTTGCAGTTAGGGATATTTTACCCCTTTCTCTGGCTTGCTCCCCGTGTTTAACCTTCTCTGGTTTGTCTGACGAAGCTCTGAGTGCATTTTTATCAAATGTCAGTGTTTTCTTGGGCAAGAACATGACCCATAGACACAGTTCCTCAGCGAGGTAAGAGCAGGGCTGCCTGTCAGCCTTGATGGCACTGTTGTGCAGGTAATAACTAGTTTCATTCATAGGATCAGGCTGCTTTTTTTCTCTAGCCATTCTGAAAGATGCACATCTGTTTTTCCAGCCGAGCAGAGCATGAAGTCACCAGTCTCCTCTGCTCTGCATTTGCATTCACTGTATATAAATGCTGTGTGCTGATCTCAACAGACAGCTACAGATCACTGACAGCCCTCAGGAATGCAAGGAGGGCTGTGGAAAACACAAGATTTCCTGCGTGTGCTAGTGGATCCATGAATCCACAGATAACATATGTCCTTAAACTGCATCTGTCTGTCTCTATATTTATAAAAAAAACCTGCCCAAAGACAGGCTGCAAAACCACAGAGAAACGGGAAAACTTAAGGAGATCAAGGAACCATCCTGATCCCCCCTGGCTTCATTTGCATCCTAAAGCGCCGGGTCCCACTTCAGGAGTCACTCTGTTTCCTCATTAAGTTCCCATTACGTGGCTGCCTAATTAATTAAATGCATAAGCACATGCAGGGAGATGACACCAGGGCATAAACCGGACAAGAAAACCCGAACCACTTCGGGCTACGCACGGAAATTTTCTTGCGTTGCTCCGTCCCTTTTTGGGTGACTTGTACAGGGGTTAAAGAAAATCCCCGGGGTGACCGAGCAAAAGCACTCGCGCCAGGGACTCCTTATTTTCACGGCGCGGGAGCGACGGGCTCTGATTTCAATTTAGGGGCGCAAAACCTGCCTCCGTGGCCATCCCCAACTTGCCGGCGGCGCGGGGGCCCTTCAGCACCGCGGCGGGTGGGGACGGAACCCGGGACGGCACCTGCCTCTCTCTCCCCGGCACCTCGGAGCCAGGCTGGGATGCGACCCGGAGCATCCCTCGGGTCCTACGGCACCGCCGGGCAGCTCCGGGAGCGCATCCCCCTGCTCCGGGAGCGCATCCCCCTGCTCCGGGATAGCATCCCCCTGCTCCGGGAGTGCATCCCCCTGCTCCGGGATAGCATCCCCCTGCTCCGGGATAGCATCCCCGCACTGCCGGGAGAGTATTCCCCGCTGCCCTGGCCTTTCCCAGAAGGCATCCCAGGGCCACTCCGAGAGCGTATTCCCTCGCTGCCCAGCAGAGCATCCTCTCTCTGCCCCGGCCGGCCCGGCAGCGCATCCCCCCGGCTCCGGGAGCGCATCCCTCCGCTGCCGGGAGAGCATTCCCCGCTGCCCTGAGCGTTCCGGGAAGGCATCTCCGGGTCGCTCCGGGAGCGTATCCCATCGCAGCCGGGAGAGCAGTCCTGCGCTGCCGGGAGAGCATCCCCTCTGCCGGGAGAGCATCCCCGCTGCCGGGAGAGCATTCCTGCGCTGCCGGGAGAGCATCCCTGCTCCCGGGAGAGCATTCCCAGCGCCCGGGAGAGCATTCCCAGCGCCCGGGAGAGCTTTCCCAGCGCCCGGGAGAGAATCTCGCGCTGCCCCGGCCGCTCCGGGAGCGCATCCCCCCGGCTCCGGGAGCGCATCCCTCTTCCCCGGGAGCACATCCCTCTTCCCCGGGAGCGCATCCCCGCGCCCCGGCAGCGCATCCCCCCTCTCCTGCAGCTCATCCCTCGTCTCCGGACTGCATCCCCGCGCCCCGGCAGCGCATCCCCCCCTGCTCCGGCAGCGCATCCCCCCGCTCCGGGACCTCATCCCCGCGCCCCGGCAGCGCATCCCCGCCTGGATCCCCGGATCCCCGGCGCTCCCTCCCGCCGGTCCGGAGCAGCGCCCGCCGCTCCTGTCCGCCGTAAAGCGAAAAGGGGAGGGAGGGGGAAGGCGCCGCTCGGGAGACTTACGCCCGTGCTTTCGGGAAGCCCATGGAGAGCAGGATCTCGAGCGAGGAGCCGTGTTTGATGGTCCCGGCGCGGTGCTGGCGGTTCCGCCGGGGGATGACTTTGCTGTACAGCTCGTCTCTGGCAGCCATGGCGAGCGGCGCGGGCCGGGCCATCAGCGCGCAGCCATCGCGGGCCGCGCAGGGCCATCCACGCACCCGCCGCGGGAGCGCTGCCGCTGCCCCGGCCCCGCGACCCGCCCACCCCGCGCAGCCCCCGCGGAGCCTCCGCGCCGGAGCCGCCGCCTCCGGGTGGGGGAGAGGGAGAGGGAGAGGGAGGGAGAGGGAGGGAGGGAGGGAGAGAGGGTGGGTGGGGGTGGCCACGGGGGCGTGGGAGGGGAGGATGGGGGGAGCCCACCCGGGAGCCGGGGATGAGGCGCCCTGGGGGGGCGGATGCAGGAGAAATGGAGGTCCCTTTAAAAAAAAAAACAACCAGAAACAAACCAAAAAAACCCCAAAGAACACAAAAAAAAAAGACCCACAAAAGCACGTGCACGCGCGATTATTTCCATTTATTTATTTATTTATTTATTTGTTAGATTTTTCTACTTATTTGGAATTTCTATTATTATTTCTATTTCTTTGTTTGTCAAATTTTCCATTTATTTATCTGTAATTTCTATTATTATATTTATTTATTTATTTTATTTATTTATTTATTATCATTTCCATTTATTTATCAGTCATTTCTATTATTATATTTATTTATTTATTATATTTATTTATTTTATTTATTTATTTATTATCACTTCCATTTATTTATCTGTCATTTCCATTATTATTTCTATTTATTTATTATATTTCCGATTTATCTGTCATTACTATTTTTATATTTATTTATTTATTATATTTTCGATTTATTTATCTGTCATTACTATTTTTATATTTATTTATTTATTATATTTTCGATTTATTTATCTGTAATTTCTAGTATTATTTCTATTTCTTTATTTGTTTATCGTATTTTCCATTTATTTACCTGTGATTTCTTTTTTTAATATTTATTTATTACATTTTCTGTTTTTATCTGTAATTTCTATTGTTAGTCCCATTTATTTGTTCATCATCATCATGGCTGGGCTTCGTGAACGAAGATTTGGGAAATTTATTTGTTATATTTGCTATTTATTTATCTGTAATTTCTATCATTACTTCTATTTATCTATATATTATATTTTTCTATTTATTTATATGCGATTTCTATTATTATTATTTCCATTTATTTATTTATTATATTTTCAATTTATTTATCTGTAATTTCTATATTTTTTCTATTTATTTAGTTATTAGATTTTCTACTTACTTATCTATAATTTCTAGTATTACTTCTATTTATTTGCTATTTATTTTTCCATAATTTCTATAATTACTTCTACTTATTTATTATATTTTCTATTTGTTTAGCTGTATTTTCTATTCCTATTTCTTTGTTTATTTACTTATTTAATTACAGTTTTTAAAGTTTTTGGGAAAACCTGTCAGTGTGATGCTGACCAAACTGCACCAGGAGAAAGAGCAAAAATGGGCAAGTTGGGGCTTTCAAGGGCTCTGTCACCACTTAGAATGCCAGAATGGTTTGGGCTGGAAGGATTAGAGATCATCTCATTCCAAGCCCTTGCCATGGGCAGGGACACCTCCCACTAGCCCAGGTTGCTCCAACATCCAGCCTGGCCTTGGACACTTCCAGGGATGAGGCAGCCACAGTTTCTGGGCAACCTGTGCCAGGGCCTCCCCACCAAAAATTCAGATTTTTTCCTAATATCCCATCTATCTCTGCCCTCTGGCAGTAGGAAGCCGTTCCCTGTGTCCCATCCCTCCATCCTTTGTCCCAAGTCCCTCCCCAGCTCTCCTGGAGCCCCTTTAGGCCCTGGAAGGGGCTCCAAGGTGTCCCTGGAGCCTTCTGTCACCCCCAGTTCTCCCAGCCTGGCCCCACAGCAGAGCAGCTCCAGCCCTCAGAGCATCCTCAGGATCCAACAGGTCCACTTGACCCTCTTGTGCTTAAACTGGAAGGAGTTCCAGGCACAAGAGTCACACCCCAAAATTTCCACCTCATCCTCGTGTTTCTGCCTCCCTCTAAACCCTCTCCACTTGGAATTTATAACCTCAGAGCACGTCAGCCCCAGGGCAGGGACTGCCCTTCCCGGTGTAAGATCCATTGGGAGACAGAGCTCTGCTCCCCTCCCACTCAGCACGTTCCTATGGGCTGGCTGGGACAAATATTCCTGTTTTCTTCCCTGCTGGGTTTCAGTTCATCCTTCTCATTGTCTTTTTCCCCCCCCCCTTCTTCTCACTTTTCCCTTCGCTTTTAAAGACAGGCAGACCCCCCTCCTGATCCTGCCAGAGCAGGGCTGTGGAGAACAGCCTGGAATCACAACCCTGCAAGCAAAGAAAACCCATTAAGAGGCGTTTTTAAAAATAGTTTATGTCGGGGAAGGAAATCAATATTGGCAGTGACAAATCTATCACTACATTTGGGAAAACAAAGAGCCCATTTCCATTTTGTTGTATCAATGAAGGGGGAAAAAAAATTTCCATTTTGTTGTATCAATGAAGGGAAAAAAAAACAACCAACAAACCCTCCCAGCTCCCTGCTCATTCCCCTCTTGTGCCAGTTGATTTTCTGCCTCTTGATCCAAAGGCAGGAGGAGAATCTGCCCCTTGCTTTTCACTTCCCACGGGGAAAGGCCATGCCTGTACTGCCTGAACTAAGGATGCCATGAAAATTCAGGGTGCAGAAGGACATGGCACAAAACACTGCTTGTTTTAATAGGTAAAAAGTTAAAAGAAGACACTTTGAACTCCTCTGGTGTTGCTGAGGCACCGGTTCTGTCCTTTACCCCCACTGTTAATTGGCAAGGACTTCATTAAAGTCAGTGGGTGAAACCAAGGGGTGTTCAGTCATGGATTTCAGCCCTAAATCAGGATCAGGCACCCAATCTACTCCATTTTAACAGAGGAGGAGACTTAAGGGTTATTAATAAGAATATTTGCACGGGAACATGGATTGCCAGAGCCCCCAGAGGGGTTTGTCCCCCATGAACTCACTGCAGCCGTGCTGGGAGCACCATGGACATGCTGGACCTGCCAAAGGGGAAGATGAAAATCCCAAATTAACACCAGTCCCACCTTCCCACCTCCCAGCCAAGCACTGCAGGCAATTCCCAGGGGAATGTGATCCCTGCCCAGGGATCTGCAGCCAGCAGAAATCTGGGAGGATTGCTGTGGTTTGACTTCACTCACTGTGCCCAAATTAGGCAGGTTTTTGTGCTCCAGCTGTATTTCTCAGTCAGGAAACAACAATAAAAACGTAATTTGCTGTGGAAGTGGCTCCCAGGGACTTTGCCCAGATGGGAATCTCTTCCCTGTAGCTGTGACAGATTCATAGAATCAATTAAAAAACCTAAATCCACGTTATAGAAGTTGCAATGCTGAAGTTTTGTTGGTTGGATGAGTTGCTGCAACAACTCCACTGGAAGCATCAAAGATGTTACAACCAACAGGAAGGAACAGAAATAGGATTTTCCACATCTAGGCTGTGTACAATTCCCAATCCATAGGTGAGACTGGCTGGGAATGATTTTCTCAAGAGACCACCTCATGTTCTTGTAACTTCAGTGTCTCTGTGTTTGATCTGGCTGTGCTGCTTTACATGGAAACCCTTTCATTGGGAAGCAATTCCCTTTTTTTTTTCCCACTCAACAATCAAATATATTCCTGGAAATAAAGCTTCCTCCCACCTTTTCTTTTTTTTTGATGGAAGGCTGAAAATGAGAGCTGTCTCAGTGAGCAAATAGGGAAAGGAAAGAGAGTAAAAGCAGAAAGCAAATTTTTAAAAGAGCAAACACAGAGAGAACTGTGTTGCAGTCACCCAAATGAACAGTAATTATTGTGAAAAAATGGAAATCTATGAAAAGATTCTGCCTGCATGAAATCTGTGATATTCAGTTTATTTAAAATGCTGTCAGATTTTTACAAAAAACCTGTTTTTTTTTTTTTTTTTTTTTTCTTTTTCACATGGCTGTCCTATTGCTGGCCTGACCCTGGATATTTGTATGTGCTCACTGACTGCTGCTCACCATTTTCCTGAGTCAGGGCACCAGCTTTTGGGTGCCCAAAGTGTTCAAGTTCCTGCAGCAAAAGCCTCTTCTCTGTGCCCTCTGTGCTCCCCTACTATTTTCCCCAGTGAACTGAAAATATTCTCCTTTTACCTACAGGAAAATGCATTCTGAGGGGATTATTTTTATCACTTCCTTCAATGCAACACGGAATTAATTGAGGGGGGAGTGTTTAAAAATGTGCTGCTGGGCAGTGAGTGGGAGTGTTGCCACAGACTTCAATAGGAAGAGGTCAGGCTCCTGAGGAATTGGAGCCAAATTTAGCCCTCTCCCCAGCCTGATGCTCCCTCCTTGCTGGCATGCAAAGGGTTTGCTCTCTGACAATGGAAATATTCTGGAATAACCAGCACAACAGCAGGAAACGGAGCAGGGGGTTTGCTTTCCTCCTCCCTTCAAAAAAAAAAACCAACAAAAAGGGGTCAGATGCCTTCAGAAAGTCCTTGTTCCAGACTCTGCTTTTGAATTATTACCAGTTGAATTGTGGTGTTGCCCCAGGGGGGACGGAGGGAGGGACAGGGACAGGATGCAGAGCCCCTCCTGGGCCAGGAGGAGCAGAGGGAATGTTGTCCCTGCTCCCTCCTGCTCCCAGGGAGGAGAGAAAGGAGTCTGCCACAAGGCAAACATTGAGCCCAAGCTGAACAATTGCTGTTTCCTAGACTTTGGGCCTGATCTTGCAGTAATTTGCATGCTTTAAGCCATTTTACACACTCAGATATTCCACACGGCAACTTCAGGCCCATGGGGGAGGGAGGGTTCCAGCCCCTCATCCCTTATCCATCCTTGGCAAATCCATCCTCCAGTTATTTCCCTGCACGTTGAAGTGGTGTCAACACTCAGCCTTTGGGGCTGAGCAGCTGAAGGTGCTAAAAAATTAAAAATAAAACCGACTCCGTCCTCAGCACTTCTCTCCCCCCCCTTTTTTTTTTTTCCCAGTCTCCTGAGTTTCCAAATGTCAAGAAACGGTGATTTATCGCTGAGAAAAATGAACAGCTGCCTCACACTTGATTCAAACCAGCATGAAAAGGGAGGCAAAATTATTAGTCAGAGTTTTTACAAAGCTAAGACTAAAGAAACAGCAAAGTCCAGCCCACTTCCTATGCCACTGGTAACTGCTCCTGTTGGGAACAGCTGCTGAGCCTTGCTGAAAAGTGGAAGAACAACATTCCTTAAAGCCTAAAACACCTTTGTCCAGCTGTTTTACCTGTTTGGGCTGGATAATGGGGCTGGAATGAGCATTTATTCCTGGTCCCATCCCACAGGGATAGTCCCCTTCCTTTGCTAAGCATCCATCTGCCAAGGTACTTACACAAGCCTCCTCTCCTCTCATCACTGCAATATTTGAGTCCCTCCAGAGTGTTTAAAAATAGAAAGAGCAGCTGGTTTGTAGAAGGGATCCTGTGCTTTTTCCAGGAGGCTGTGAAAGGACTTTCTCACCCTTCACTGTATCCACCTCACCTCAAACCTCTGCCACGAGGTTTGGGCTCTGGGAGAGTTATTAGGGCTGCAGAGCACTCCTGAAGGACCAGGGATTTTTTTTATCCATCTCCTGCTTTTATTGCTTCGGGGTTTTAACTCTAAATTCTGCTGCAGATGTGGAATTGTGGGGTGGGTCCGTGCTGGGCTTCATTAGAGAGTAGCAGGATGTTGGGCCATGGGCACAGGAGAATTTGCTTTTCTAGCTCGGATTTCCTTCAAATTCAAAATGTATTTTCCTCATTTAAAAAGAAAAATCACTTTAATTTCATCACAATCCCTCTGTCTGGGCACAGAGCTGTGGAGTCGAGCAGGAATAAGACAAGAGGCAAAACATCCTTCAGATATTCCAGGGCAGGGGATGACACCCAGAGCCTGCAAGTGAAAGGAGAAAACAAGATAACATATGTATTTTAAAACTCTTGGAGCTATTTTTGGTTAGGAGGCAATAGAGGATGCTGTGTGAGGAAGGAATGGCAGCTCCCCTGGGCAGCTTTAGCAGGGTGGCCTTTCATGGGTCATTAAAAACTGAACCAGGCACGGCCAGGGGAGTAGCTGAGGCTTTGCAAAGAGAGATTCCACCCTCTCCTAACTGTGCAGAGCTGAGTTCTTTCCTATATATATATATATATATATATATATATATGAAATCAGTTGCATTCAGCAAATATCCCTTTGAATTTCTCCTGCAGACCTGTTGGAACAGCAGCACAGACTGGGGGAACTCCAGTGTGCTCTGAACACTTCCAGCCCCTGCTCAGTAACACAGGTGGGATTTGACTAAAACCGCTGGTAAATCAGCACATTGGTGTGAAATCCACTTATTCTGGGCTGGAGAAGCCTGGTTTGGCTGGTTCTGCTCTCTCTAAGCCTGGTCTCTGTCAGCAGAAGAACAGTTGAGCAAAAAAAAAACCACCAAAAAACAACATTAACAGGCCCCCAACTTCCAGCCCATGTGCAAGAAACATCTTGATCCTTGGTTGTCTTATCTCTCAGATTCCACGTCTGTGTTCCTGCTGCACTTGTATGAATCCAGTTTATTGCCATGATTATTTATTTGCTGGGGAATGAGCCAGGGAATAACGTGATACAATGGAAAGCTGCTGGGATTTCCCCAGCTCCCCCACACAGTCAAATATGCTGAGCTGCAGGAGGTTGTGCAAAGTCTGCAGCCCTTTCTGCAAAGCCCTTTCTCTTTGACTTTTGCTTGGGTTGTAATTATTATTTTTGCTGGGATTTGTTTAGCTGCATTCCTGGGCCCTTGTCAGAGTCCCCGAAGGAAAAAATGCTTTTGTTTGGTGGAATATTGAAAAGGAAGGGAAGAAGGGGGTGTTTGTGGTCGCTTGAAATCTTCCCAATTCCTTTGTGGAATTGTTTGAAATAATACGAGAATGGATGATTTTGTTGAAGTCTCAAAGGCAGGAATGAACCGACCAAAATCAGAGGGGTGATACTAAGAATTGCTCTGGTTCCTTTTCTCATTTTTCTTTAGTTAGTTTTTGCTTTTTAACTTTCCTCTCTTCAGATACAACCACGGCCTTTGAATGGAGAAGAGAATGAAAGTGCTTCCAAACAGAAGTGGAAACGATCAGTCAAGTTCCACAGAGTTCATTGAAACAGAAAGAATAAAACAGCAATAAGGCCAAAATCTGAAAAAAGTGTTGTTAATGTAGTCATCAAACATGCATAAGAGACCAATTTTTAATGTTTATGACAAGAACTTTATCTGGAAAGCAGTAGTTCAATAATGCACATCTTTTTATTGGAGAAGGGGATTATTTCACATGTCCGTGTGTGTCTGTTAGAGATATATTTATGTAGCTTGAGGGGAACTTAAAGATGTAATTTCAATATGAATGAACATCATCCAACATCCTGCTTCAGCTGGAAGTGCCTGCAATTTATTTCATATTTAAATCTTCATTAGATGAATGGCTAAAAGATAGAGGCTGCTCCCTGTAAATTAAATTCCCCCGTCTGTGGCTCCACGTGTAACTCTCTGCAATCATTTACTCCAGTGTCACATCCCTATTTGGAGCATAAATTTCCGTGGAGCTTGGATTTCAGCTGCTCTCCATCTGAGTGATGTGGTGAGTTAAACACACTCAGTTCCAAACTGATCCCTTCTAATCATTCTGAGCATAAACCTTCTGCAAAACAGAGAATAATTAAGATTTACTGGTTAAGGCCACGGTGCTAAAAGTGTACCCACGGGTTTAACTTTGCTCTTTGCATCCCCAGCAGTGAAATGAAGTCCCTGGATCAGCATTTGCTGGGCTGGAGCCCAAGGTAAGATTTGATGCCTTACCCAACACATCACTTAAAAAATAAATGCTTTGCCAGTGCTTTGTGGTTCTGTTCCTGCAGCTCTGCCGGGATGAAGCAGCCCTTGAAGTTGGATTATCCTGCTCTGTGCTCCTTGTTAGGATTTCGAGGGATAAACAAAACAAGGGAGGCAAACAAGGGAAGAAAAGAGTTCCTGTTTGCAAATCGTTTCCCATCTGTTTCTCGTTCTGTTTGACTCCGGGGAACGTTTGCACACTGTGGATGCCTCCTTTGAAAGCTCACAGAGCCTGGGGAAGGCTTTGAGCTTCCTCCTCCCGGGCTGCATCCCTGTTTCTCCAGGATCTGCGTGGATAACCCCTGGCCCTGCAGGAATCCGGGGTGTTACAGGAGCTAAAAACAGCCCCGGGGGAGTGAAAGCTGAGCTCTGAGCTGCTGTTTGAGGGAGGAGATGGTCCTTGAGGCACGGCCAGGGAAGGAGAGACCTGCTCAGGAAGGGGATGGAGGTGTGGTGGCCACCAAACTCATCATCTGTCAGCCCAGCATCGCCCTGTCCAGGCACACTGTGCTGCTTCAGTTGTGCTGCTTCGTGGTAAAGAAGCACAAGGGACTTTCCTCTTCTGAGAAAGCATCTTCTGACAACTCCTGGAGCTCCTGGAGCACAGTTGTCCCCTGAGAGTTTTCTGGCAATTCCGAGGCATCCTGCAGGAATCCTCGGTGCATCCTAAAACCAAACAATTTTAGAAGAGTTTTCGTTTGACAAAGAGTTTTTGAGTTGTTCTGTAGCATCGTTGAGATGGAGAATTGTTGTGGTTGTGTTCAAAGCACAGGCTGAAAGCTCGTTATCCCCATTAAATCTGGTAGGATTTCCTGTGTCAACCTCTGAAATGCTGGAGAAAAAGTCCTGAAGTGGCTGGATTTCGATTCCTGCTCCAGGGACTGCTCAGATTGTCATTTGAGAGGCATCGTGGCAAAGAGTAGCTGATGGAATAGTTGAATTTAAGGAGAAAAAACCTGGATAATTACAAATGCAGCTTCATGCCAATCCAACTGAAGTTGAGCTTGGGTTTAAATGACAGCATTTTCTAAAGTGTTGGGAGTAAAGTCAGAGGGCTCAGGGATCAGTGCAAGGGGAGGGGGAAATGTCCCAGGGTGTGAGCCCAGGGCTGGAAGCCCAGACCGAGGCCTGTTGCTCTTTCCCTGCAAAAAGCTGGATTTTGGTGCTGCACTTCCCTCTTGTGTTGGCTGATAATACTGTATTTCCTCTGTTTGCAAGAGCCTCACTCTGGAGTGTCCCCCTCACGTGATGCTGAGCAGCTTTAGTTTGCCCTTCCTCGATTTTCCCCTTTCCTAAGAGTTTCTGCAATAATCCAATAACTCCCCATGCCATTTTTGATTTTTCTCCCTGTTTTTATGCACTGAATAACATGAGATGGTCCTGGCCAGTTTGTCAACCCCATGGCTGAGCTCACAGAGGGGGAGTTGCCCCAGGACAGTGACATTTTGACTTTTTTATGAACAAAAAGTCCATGTCAGGGAACAGAGATTTCTCCCAAGAGGGCAAGGTCCTGCCTGTCCTTCCACACTCCAATCCATGGAGTTTAAACCAGCTTGGAAAAAATGGCAGAATCAGGGTCTGTGCCAGAGCTATTAAAGTATAATTGTATACCTTGATTTTTTGTAGGCAGGAGATGGAGTGAGGAGGTTTTCCATCAGCTGTTGTGTTCCAGCCCTTGTTTCTAATTTTTGCTGTGAAGAAAAACCACGTAATGGTAGAAAAATAATGAAAATTCCAATCAATTATTTCTCACTGGGATGAATAAGGAGGTTGAAGCTGCTTAATTACAGTGTGACCAATAATGGCTTTTTTCCTGCTTTTGCTGCTCCTGAGCTTTTTTTGCTGGAGTCTCAGACCAGCAATATTCCTACAGAAATATTTCAAAATGTGGCATATATGGCATATATGGAAGCTCTGCTTTATTGCTGGAAGATTTCACTCCATTCTGCACCATATTTGGGTACTTCTTTGACAAATCCCAAACGCCCAACACATCCAAACACGTGGTTTTCGTGGCAGATGGGGTGTACAGGACCAGACATCCTTGCAGCACATACACACAGATGCCTGTCTTCCTCCCTCAGCTCTGGATGTGACACCATAAGGAAGCCAGACATGGATTGGGATCAGCTTCCCTCACTTGACTCTGTGTTCTGAATATTGTACAGAAATGTTTGCCAGTCCTGTCCTCAAAATGCTGGGACTTGCTCTGCTGAGGTTTAATGTGTCTCTGTGCTGAGGTGCAGTTGCTTTTGCTTGGCAAAAGTTCTCCCCAGGTGTTTAAATGTGGAATTTCTTCCCGTCCTCCCCAGACAAAGTGGGTTTTCTCAGTGCTCCTTGGTGTGCACCCTGCTGCTCTCAGCTATTGATTTGGAAGGAAGTTTCCAGCAGGTCAGGTAAAGAGAGATGAGAGCCCTTGATTTCAATGCAGACCTCAAGTGACTTGTTTCCATTTATCCTCCTCCTTGAGAGCCTGGCAATTATTTATTACAAAACAAGGAGTGTGGGGGGGGGGGAAAAACGAATCAAGGTCCAGTCTGTGGCCAAGTGTGGGATGTGTGATTGAAGATGAGGTTTGCAGGCATGACTTGAGACCTTTAAAGGGGCTGCATTAGGATGTTTAGCTGGAATGGGATCACGAGCCTCTTAGAGGAGAGCAAGGTGCTCTGGCAGTGGTGGAGGAAGGGTTGAGGCTCGTTAGCAATGAATTTCCCATCCTTGGAGTGGCCCCAGAGCTCTCAGCATGGAAATTAGAAACCCAAGGCACAGGCAAGGCAAAAGAAACCCTCTGATTGCACTCATCTGTGCTCTGGTTCAGCCTGGGAGGAACATCCAGCCTGGAGATTCTTATTCCCTGCCTTAAACTTGTTCCTGCTCAGACCTCAGTGTCCTTGTGGTCAGGAGCAGCTGCATTTCAGTTGTACAGGATTACAGGGAGCTGACTCGTTTTTTGGGGGGCTCAGTCAGGTTTTCTGTGCTCTTCCTGGGGGTTGATGGATGGTTGATGGTCTCATGGATGAATCCCTGCGGGGGGGGGGGGGGGGGGGGGGGGGGGCAAAGGCTGTGCCAGGCTTTGCACAAGTGTTGGGTATCACAATAATTAGGTGATCAGGCAGAGCTGTGCTTTAAAAACACCTCCAGAGACAGAAGAGCTCTTTTTGCTCAGTCAGACCTCCCTGCTTTCAGGGAGTGGAAGTTCCCAGTCAAACCTAGGGGATTTTTTTTGTTTTATTTTCCATGGAGCTTCACCACTTTTTATTTCATTTCTTGTCCCGCGGTCTCGTAAAGCACAAAGAAGAGAAGAAGCCTTTTGAGGTGGGAGAATTTAATTTATCAGCTGCTAATTCTGGGTGTGGAGAGGAGGTTGTGGTGTGGTGGTTAGAAAGCTCATTTTGGTGTGTGCTTATAGCAAATAACTGGCATTATTTTGGTCTGTAGTGGAGTCTAATGTGCACTCCAGTCTTGCAGGGATTGCTTGGAGGACAGACATGGGATGGATGTGCCTGTAAATACTTGGTTTCTGTGTATTGAGCTGGTCTGGGATGGTGGGATTTGGATCAGAGTGCAATTGGTAACGGGGTTTCAGCCTGAAAAACCCACCTGAACTTCATCCTCCAAGTGTTTTCTGGGAAGATTTTGAGAAAGGACCATCCCAGTGTGTCAGACCTTTGAGTTTCTCTTATTTTCAATTC
Source organism: Chiroxiphia lanceolata (assembly GCF_009829145.1). Lineage (NCBI taxonomy): Eukaryota > Metazoa > Chordata > Aves > Passeriformes > Pipridae > Chiroxiphia > Chiroxiphia lanceolata. Next base: position 3,329,468 of record NC_045659.1, on the reverse strand, counting down.
TCACATATTTCTAAAAGACCTTCTCTGTAGGCAGGGCCGGGTGAAACTCTGAAAGGAGCTTTTTAATCAGAATATGGCTTTTTTGCCCCATCTAGTGGGTACACCCTGTATTGAGCCTGGAGTTTGTTGTGGTGTTTTAATTCAATTTATCCAAGGCAGCTCGAAGTCCCTGGTTTCTGTTTTGCCTTCTGGCTGTTGGAGCAACAATTGTATGTGGGAAGTACACAGAGAAGAGGTGGTTATAAAAGTGCAAACTATTCTTATTTTCTTGGTTGGGAAAGAAAGCAACTACTTGTAGACCCTGTAATTCTCTTTTTCTATTTTATCCTTGCAAATGCATGTGAATAGAGGAGGGCAGCAATTACACTGATAGGATGGGAAAAGGCTTTTCCAGCTTCTTTTGGAATATCTGTTATTTTTGTTTTATGTTCTCTTTGAATTCCCTTTGAGGTGGCAAGTTTAGTTTTAACCTGGTGTAACTTCTGTGTGAGAAAATCCCTGAAGTCAGGGGCTATTTTCCTGGACTGGAAGTTTGAAGAGGGAAAGGAAGTTTTGTCCTGTTTTAACATTTTTGGGCTGTAGCTGCTGGTCCCTGGCTGTGTTAATAAACTGCTCCCACATAGTGGAATTGCAAATCATCTGTTGGAAAAGGTGATCAGCTTCTGTTGTTGGATGGAATTCAACAGTGACAGGTTGCTTAAAAAAAAAAAAAGCCTGTGGGTTTATCACTTTCCTCTATCCAGATGTAAGGCCCAGCTGTGATTTTTAGAGAACTTCCACAGGGAAATGATGTTCCTTGAACATTTTCCTGGGCTGCTGGTCCAGGGGGGCAGGTTCTCACCCGGGATGGGAAAGGCTCCTGTGTAAGTCTGGGTCAGAAAATAAATCTGAGCCTAAATGTGGCATTTTCATGGAATCCCAGAGTGGTTTGGGTTGGAAAGGACCTTAAACCTCATCTAATTCCACCCCCCTGCCATGGGCAGGGACACTTCCCATGATCCCAGATTACTCCAAGCCCAACCTGGCCTTTTCAAACAGCCTCAGTCCAAGGTTATTTGGCTGGATGGGCTCATGATCCATCCTGTGGTTTGATCCCAACAGAAAATATCTGACTCAACATCCTCCACAACTTCTTTTTTTTTTTTTTTTTTGAGTTCTGACAAAATATTTCTCAATGAAAGTGTAAAAAAAAAATAAAAATAAAAATTCAGAGCAGCTGCAACAGCTCCTGCCAACCCCAAATTGCCTTGCTGGGTTTGATGATAGGAACACAGCTGCTAACAGGAAAAATAAATAAATCCACGAGGGAAGAGACTCTTGATTTGCATTTAACTGGAGTCATTCTGGATTTGGACCAATTCTCTTACATTGGTGGACAATGGGACTCAGGTCACTGGATTTATCTGTTGGGATTCACCAAGTGTGTTTGCTGTGTCTTTTTTGTCCTTAAACATCCTGGTGAAGCTGCTTCCAGCAGTTGCAGGGGGCATGAAACCAGATAGCAAAGAAGGTTACAATAATAATAACAACACCCTCTCTGTCTCATGGGCTGATCAAACATACAAGGCTCAAGGGATGTCCTTGGTCAAAGTTCAGTTCCTCACACAGTCAGTTCTAGGACAGAGGGCTGATTTAGAATATCTGGTTTATTCTTCATCAGTCACAAAATATCCAGTTACACACTGGAGAACTGCAGGAAAGATGTGAAAAGTCACAATCTTTTTTTAAAAAAAAAAGAAGCCAAACAAAAAGGAGGAAATCCGTGCTCTTGCCAGTGTCTGAAGGCATTTCCATGGTTGGGATATGCATTAAATAATGTTCCCAGATTTTCACAAGGACTGGGGGGTGGCCTGAGATGCAGAGATGTGATTAACACACTAACACTGGGGACAGAATACAACTTGCCTGAGCTCTGTGGAAAGCTGCAAACTCACAGAAAACAACAGAAACAGTGGGGAAAAAAAAAAACCCCAACAATAAATCCTCTTCCTCAGAGCAGGACAGATGGGTCACCTCTGCTGCAGGACATGGCTCAGATCTGTGGGCAGCACGAAGCAGCTTCAGCAGTGTCAGGGTGAGGTGACTGCAAAGCTGCTGTGATGCCAAAATTGGCAGAAATGAGGCTGCTCAGAGGCAGTTTTGAGTCTTTAAGCAGCAAAGGTATTTATTTTGAGCAATGCTGGGGAGTCCAGCCAGCTCGTGCTGGACAAACTAGCTCCCAAGTTCTCAGTGAAAAGCCAGGTAATTTATACAGTTTTTATGAGTGATTACAACATCTAGACATGCATATTAATTTAATTGCACAATCTAATTATCATATTCATAATAGGCGGAGTCTAGGCAGAGCTTGAGACGGAGTTGTCCTTTTAGGGAGTCCTCTGGTGGTCCTTCTGGTCCTTCAGCCTCAAGAGGGTCCTCTTTGTCATGAACTTTTCCTGACTGTGTATTGGGAGCTGGTGAAAAACCCCCCTGATTCAGCTTGCTTATCTCCCTGGGTGCCCATTCTATCTAATTCATGACTACTGAGTTGTCCTTTCTGTTACCTTTTCATTAGTACAGAACATATGTAGGCAGAGCTCTGGAACAGGGTACCACTTGTCCCTTTAACATTAATGTTATATTCCTCAGAGCAAGGGTCAGTAAAATCCTCTCAAAACAAGAATTCCAGCAGCTCAGAACTCTTGCTCGGTTTCAGCTGCCTGGAATCCCAAATTCTTTTGTCACAAATGCTTCAGCTCTTGGTTCTGTCTGTCACCTGGGATGGGAGATCCTTTGTACCAGGGTTTCTTGCAGTGTCTAACAGGAGATGCTGCCTGTTCTTAGGGAGCTGGGTATAAACAGCCCTGCAGAAGCCACAGCCTCGGGTTGCTGGTGGATGGCTGAGGAACACAGGCGTGGCTGAGGGTTGCCCCTTGAAAGATGTAACTGTAGCCACCTTTAAAGCCTGGTCCTCTGGGATTTATTCAAGGTCATGCAAGGAGTTTGTAGCAGAGCCAGGACCTGCATCGGGCTCTGCCGGCTCCCAGCGTGATGCCTCGAGAATAAAGGCTATCTTTCATCTAAATTAAACCCCCACAATTTTACAGAAGCTTCAGGGCCTCTGTCTAATCTATTCACACAGCATTCATCACCATGGCATCTAGGTGCCACTCTCCTCATCTCTTAACCTTGCCAGAGTCTGTCATGAATATTCTGAGCATCTCTCTGGGTTTCCAAATGAGGTGAACACGCTCTTCCACTCCCTCTGCCTCCACTTCCACTTTGCTGATAAACCCGTCCATTACAGCCTGAAAAATATATTAAAAAAAAAAAAAGGAGGGGAAAAAAAAAGAAAGACAAAACACCAAGAGGATGTCCAATTAGCAAATCTCACACTTGGCCATATTTTGGAGCTCCTTTCCCCATTAGAACCTGTGCACTATAACAACATGGCCTGTCACTGCACAGCCTGCCAGCTGCATAAAATCAAGGCATCAGGCTTTTTTAATTGAATGCATAATGAGGTGACTGGCAGGTTTAATTAACAAAACTCATCCTGTGTATGCACCTGGAGGTGAAAATAAGTTTAATCAAGAGGAGTTGGCAAGTGCCAACAGCTCTGTCGTGGCTCCCCCCCACCCCCCTCTTATTTTGGTTTGTTTCAGCCAGGCTTTATATTTGCAAAAATGGCTCTGGGTGCTGATTAATTATCTTTAGCCCAAGATTGATGAGTTGTTGCAGCCTGCCTGTAATGAGAACCACTGCTCCTGGAAAAGCTGCACTGGAAGCTTTAATAATCAGGCTGCCTTAGATAAACTACTTATGGCAAACATTCAAGGTGTCTGGACGTGGTCTTATTACAGTAACCCTTGAGGACCTAATCCATGGGAGGAAAATGTGTCCTTAAAATGCGTTGCCTGGTTTTATTGCTAAGAGAAGGTGGATTCCTGGTGAGGAGGAGGGTGTGGAGCTTTCTCAGAAAGAGATTTCTCAACCTCTTGATCAAGGCAGAAGCCACAAGGAGTGTGGTTACTTAGGTTGAATTATTTCTGGTTTGAAATGGCAATTAGACCATCTTTGGAGGGACCTCATGTTCATAGAGTCACAGAATCACAGAATCAGCTGGGTTGGAAGGGACCTCTGAGATCATCAAGTCCAACCCTTGATCCAACCCCGCCGTGGTTCCCAGCCCATGGCACTGATGCCACATCCAGTCTCATCTTAAAAACCTCCAGGGATGGAGAATCCACCACTTCCCTGGGCAGCCCATTCCAATGGCTGAGCACCCTCTCTGCAAAGAAATTCTTCCTAATCTCCAACCTAAACCTCCCCTGGCACAGCTTAAGACCCAACCCTCTTGTCTGGGAGAAGAGACCAACCCCCAGCTGGCTCCCCCCTCCTGTCAGGGAGTTGTAGAGAGTGAGGAGGTCTCCCCTGAGCCTCCTCTTCTCCAGGCTGAACAGCCCCAGCTCCCTCAGCCTCTCCTCACAGGACTTGTGCTTGAGTCCTTTCCCCAGCCTTATTGCTTTTCTCTGGACCTGCTCCAGGACCTCGATGTTGGTTGAGAGTCACAGCTAGAAGGTAAAAAACACCTTCAGAAGGCAAGGCTAGAGGTGTGTAAGGTCAGCCTGGGCCATCATTCCCTCCCTCCACAAGACAGGACACCCACACTGCATCCAGCACCCACCTTGGCCCTGGTGACTCCAAGCTGAGAGTGCAAAGCTGGGGCTGGGGAGGTGACCCCAGAGGTGACCATGTGGGAGTGCATCTGCCCTGCCCACCACACGTGCCCCTGGGCAGCTGCTGGCTCTGGGGGTGCCCGAGCTGGAGCTGCTGGATCCCCCCCTCCCCAGCCAGCCTGGGGAAGGTGTCACCCAGCCAAGTTGTAGCAGAGGTTGTGGGCGTTCTCCGGGGAGGTTAATGCATTCAAGCTGTCAAAATATTCTTCCTGCTATTCACCCAGTTAACATGCCCTCTCTTTCTTTTTCTTTGAAAAGGCATTTGCTATGGTATTCTAATACATGGTCTGTGTTCAAGATGTTACTGACAGCTGTTGTATGACTACAGGAAGGAAATTATGACTCCCTAATGATAACATGTCACGGCGTGTCTCTCTGCTTTTCTCTTCCTTCAGCTGTACATTTCTCCTGCCAGTGTCTCCTCACTGCACCCATGCACTGAATTGTGCAGCAGTGACATGTTTGTCATGTGCTTTCTTAAAAAAACAAACAAACAAAAAAAAGGATGTTCTGATGGCTTCTACCTTGCCTTTAAATAACGTGGATAAATTTTTTTCACTCTATTCTGCTCTTGTGAGACCCTACCGGGAACACTGGGCACAGTTGTGGGGTCCCCAACATACAGAAGGATGTGGAACTGTTGGAGCAAGTCCAGAGGGGGCCACAAAGTGGGACTGGGGCACCTCCTCTGAGAGAGCTGGGGCTGTCCATCCTGGAGAAGAGAAGGTGGTGTGGAGACCTCCCAGCACCTTCCAGGATCTGATGGGGCTACAGGGAAGACAGAGAGGGACTGGAGTGACAGGAATGGCTTCAAACTGAAAGGCAGGAAATTTTAGTTGTATATATGGAAGAAATTCCTCCCTGTGAGGGTGGGGAGGCCCTGGCACAGGTTGCCCAGAGAAGCTGTGGCTGCCCCATCCCTGGAAGTGCCCAAGGCCAGGTTGGAGAAACCTGGAGTAATGGAAGTTGTCCCTGCCCATGGCAAGGGGTGGAATGAGATGAGCTTTTAGTTTCCTTCCAACCCAAACCCTTCTGGGATTCTGTGGAGCTGGCAGAGGAGATGCCCCACGTGGTGACCTTTTGTACTTTGGGATGCTTCATATCCCAACACCAGCATTGCCATCCAGCTGCCTGAGAGGTGGTGGAGCTCCAGTATTCTCAGTTCAGGTTCAGACATTCAGGGTTAGGAATGTGTGTACTCAGGTGTACTGCCAGTTTAATCTCTTACATGATTTTAAGGCTTTTCCCTGATAATCTCTGGAAGGGCTGGTGGCTGGTGGATAAGGAGCCTGTTAAACACATGGAGGTGGCTGGCTGGCTGGGCCACCACAAGCCCCTCTCTGCTGTGCTTTAGTTGTGATCTAACACCCCCAGCCTTTGGAGGGAATCTTGTCACGAATCTCTAATGAGAAGTGACCAAAAAAAAAAAAAAGTCTTTTGCATCTGCTTTAAGGAACTTACTGGAGTGACAAGTCTGTCTAACCTAGTTTTTAATTCCCTTGATATGGGAAAGTTTCTGTGCCCAGGCAGAAGGCCCAGAAGGGTTATGCATCATTTACAACCCAGTGTTCAAAACGAGGGGCAAGATGGGGGCAGGTGGGAGTGAAAATGTAGGTTTATAATTCTCAGCTCAGCAGGAACCACTGTTCTGTACAGGGGCAAACCCCAACTGATTAACAGCTTCTGGCAAGGGCAGGAGTTCCTGGTTCCCTCCTGCTTCCTGCTGGCACGACAGAGAAAGTGTCCTTTCACTGTGCCAAGTCACAGCTCTTGGCTGAGTGTACCCTCTGCACACCTCCCAAGCTGTGTCTGAAGGACTTTGGCAGGTTTTGGGGTCCCCCAGAGAACCCAAGAGGAATAATTTCACTCTGTGGGACACCTTGGTCCCCGCTGATTTCCCATTTAGGAGGCAGCTGTTTGTCTCTGAGGGGTGTGCTGCTGCTGTTCAGTGTAGAAGTCTTCTAATGCCAGGCTGTTTTAAAGGGAAACCTAAAATATTTGGTGTCTGGAGATCATAGGCTCTGTGGATAGTCAAACTGGGATTACTGGGGTCATGAGTGTGGCTCCTGGGAGTCAGGAAATACAGGGCTGGGTGCTGCTGAGCATCCCAGAGGGTACCTGAGCTGCTTGTTCTGTAGCCAGGCTTAGTACAGTCCTAAATGGACAAATTCCCAGAGGGATCTGCTGTCACCTTCCTCCTGCAAGGTGATCCCAGAGCCCTCTTCATTTTGGGCTCTCAGAGAGCTGAGACACTTGTCTGGCAAATTTTTTGAATAGGACTTGGATTTTTAAAAGTCTCCACCGTGGTGACCTTCTAGCAGCACCTGAATTTGCTGTGGGATTCCTTGTTTCTGTGAGATTCTTTGTAGGATTCCTGGCTTCTGTGGGCTCTGAGCTGTACTGATTCCTGCAGGATTTCTCAGATAGAAACTCCTGGACAACCTGCCTTTGTCTCCCAGAAGGGATTTTCATATTGCTTGTGGTATAAGAGCAGAAGCTTGCAGGAAGGGAAAATACTCTAGAAGTTGTTTCAGCACCTGGGTGCTGGGACAATCATAAAAACTTTCCACTCTAGTACTCAGAGTGGTATCTGTGGGAATGACTGGACATCCTTGTTTCCCCAAGACCCCCTTCTAACACAGGTAAGATGTCACTTTTTGAATTTAGGCAACCCTGAGAAAAAACAGAAATCAGTTTACCATTGCCACTGGTAGTGGAACGGGGTGGAATGGATGGGTGGAATCCAACTGCATGTAGGTGATTTCACAGGAACCCTGCATAGCACGAGCCTTATTTTGTAGGAATACATGTCTTCTTCCCACTGAAGGGAATAGTTTGATGTCCTAAAGGTTGGTTTTCTTTGGGGCTGATGCCAGGAGTGGAGGAAAGGCAAGTTTTCCTTCATCCTCTCTCTGCTGATAGACACATGGACGGTCACACGAGTAGAGTGAAGGGCACAGAGGGATGTTTTTCAGCCCGTTTTGCCCAGAATAATCTAAATATTGCTCAGCGGGGTGGGGAGAAGAGCAGAGCTGCTGTGGGGCCGTGGCTGAGGAGCGGCAGCCACAGGAGGTCAGTGTTGCACTGTGGATGCGGCAGCGAAAAGTCAGCGTGGCCTTGGAGGAAAACTTGACCCAGGAGGGAGGTTAATTCCTTTCGGGCACCTCTGGGCAGTTTGCTGAACACAGGAGCAAACCAGTGTGGCAAAACCCGGTGCTAGGCAAGAACACGTCCCTGGAAGGAGCGAGGATCTGCCGCAAAGCGGGGGAGGAAAAGCGCCCGGTGAGGGTTTCACGCCCGGGAGCTGGGAGCAGACACTAGATGGCTTGGATCTGGATGGATCCAGGGAGCTGCTGGCTTTCACCTCCAGATCCTTGCCCTGTCTTTGGCCCAGGAGTGCCCTGGCAGGCGCAGGGAGCCGTGTGCTGAGGGTCGGGGGCAGCTGGAGCGGAGCGTGGCGGTGGCCGCGGCGCAGGTGGCCGGGTTTGTTGGCAGCTTCGCTCCACTTATCAAGGCTGAAAAGCCCTTCTATGCCTGCTCTCAAATCCCTCTGCCTGCAATTTATCCTCCCAGGGTGGTCCGGGGGCAGGTTGGAGCAGGAGGCGTGAGGGATGCTACTGTCGGGGCCGGGGCTGGCTGCTGAAAGAAGATTTGCATTCCAGGAGATTCCAAGATTTGCGTCCAGCCACTGCCTTCCCCCAGGGCTCAGCGCTCTGAAACATCTTTTAAGGCCCATTCCTAGGGAGCTCTGGCAGCTGTTTGATGTGGTGGCAGCGCTCTTAGAGAATGGCTGGGACAATGACAGAAGTGAAACTCGAATATTCTCCAGTAGGCTCTGTGGTTCCTTCATTAAAAACAGACAGATAAACAAACAAATTACAGCCCATTATGAGCGTGGCCTTCAGTTCCTCTTCAAACAGCTTTTTGCTGCTTTAAAAAGCCTTAAATAAGGACACAGCCTCCCCAGTCCAGGCCATAAACTGTTGGATTTAAGCTTTCCTTGTGCCTCCAGGTCCATTGCCTTTGCTGTCTTCTGACTGTCTGATGTGAGCTTTTAATTCGTTTGGCTTTTCCTGGTGAGAGGCTTCAGAACAAGATTCCTTGTGTGCAGTCTTTGATGTTACACCACAAAGAATCCCCCCACCCCCCCCCTTTTTCCAAATGCTCTGCTGAACCCCCATTAAAAAAAAAAGAGAGAAAAAAAAGAAAAAGAAAAGTTTCATGTAACTAGGTTGAGAGGAAGTGGGGTGACCCATGCAAATAGTTTTTGTGTCGCTTACAAAGGCTCAGATTCTATGGTGATGGGCTCAGCAAAAAGATCTGAACCCATTTAGGCAGGGCTGGGCTGAGTTGTCTTTGCATTGCACTGCCTGAAAGGCAGAGGATGCAGAGGGGTCCCTGCCAAGCCAGGCTGATACAGCCCAATATTCCCTGACCAGTTTGCTGTCACTTCTTATGGCTCTGCCCTGGTAACGCTGATTTTAACAACGCAAAAGTCCTCCAGCCCTCAGCCTTGAAATCAGAAGGTGAAATGAGCTGTGGAAATTCAGCCAGAATTTTAAAGTAGATAAATAACTGGTTTGTTTCATTTGACTCTTAGTGACTTCTCCCTTATTGCTTTGTTAACACCAAGCTCCAGATACAGAACTCTGTCCCTGTTCTCCGCGTCTCACATCCCTGAGTTTGGGCACCTGGGATTCTTCCCCTCCTTGGAGCTGAGGGAGAGGGAAAACGATTGTCTGTGCCACAGGTTGAAACAAAGCTCTCCATTTTCCCATTCAGTGCCTGTGCAGTCTGGCTGGCTGGCTGAGGGCGTGGGGCTTGGGGGCTGTTTTGTTTTTAGGCTGCAGGCGGGGGCCCAAACAGAACAGGTGCCCCGGGTGCAGAATGTGAATCCTCAGCTCCATGAAAGGCCTTTGTCACCAGTGTGATTTTTGGAGAGGAGGAACCTATGCACTGACCCTTTTCAGTAGCATCTGATGCGTGCACCGTGATTAGAAAGAGTAGGGGAAGTTAAAAATAACCTGTGGAGGAGGCATTCTAATGAGCAATTATCATTCCTTTCCATTGACTTTTGCAGCAAGACTCTCCATGTGTTTAGTCTTCTCGAAAGAACATGCCAGATGTTAGAGTGAGTGACTTGTTAAGTCCCTCAATACTGTTCTCACTGGTGTACTGAACCATTGTCAGGGTGGGTGTGTTTTTTTCTTTTTTTTTTTTCTGTAACTATTAAAATAATTGGGCCCTGAACATTGTGACCTGATAATGCAAAAGAATCTTGGCTGGCTTTCCTTGGGGTCACGTTTGTGAATAGAAAACTCGGGGAGTGCTTGCCAGAACAAAGAAATGTTTCTGCATGCAAAGATCTTCAATAACTTAATCTGAGGTGGAATCATCTGGCTTCAGAAATCGTGCCTCCTGGCAAAAACCTGACTTTTGCATTTCAGCATCCTGAACTTTAGTCTTCAAGGAGTCTTTTGTGCTTGTGGGGCTCTGCTATTCTCCCCAAAGGGAGCTCTTTAGAAATGATTGACGACAAGGCCAGTTCTACCTTTTGCAAAAAAATTTCTAATATGGGGAGAGCAAGGAGGAAAGCAGATCTCACTTTACAAAGCCACCAAAGCCCTTTTTCTTTTTCTTTTTTTTTTTTTTTTTTTTTTGTGTCCCTGCTCCCGTGTAGGAATCTTAATTGGATTAAAATACGAATCTGTATATTGTGATTTTGCATGCCATGGATCCCACCCTCTTGTTTTTAGCCACATTGGCCAAGCTCAATGAAGTGCACGGTCAATGTTTGAGCTCTGCCTTTGGTGTCCCTCGGTTGGAGCTCATTAAGCATTCGGGGGAATAATAATTCTGGGACTTGAACTTTGATCTGAGGGATCTGGGAAAGAAAGGGCCGGAAATTGCAGCAGCCTGATTAGCTACCCCAAGTTGATCAACTTTTCTGCCAGATGCAGGCAGAGCTCCCAGAGGCTGGAAGACAATGGTGGGGGTGAGGCAGAGCCGCCTCCGCCGTGTTGTGTCTGCGCTCCCATCACATCCCATTACTGTCTCCAGTGCAGATGGCACTTTGAACCACTCCACACGCCCACAGCCAACCAGGAGCTTTGTCCAAAACATCTACTTGGCAAAAAAAAATTAAAATAAAAAATATATATATATATTTAACCTTAAGTATTTGCTGATTTTCGCGCATCTGGCATTTTATCTGCGACTGGAAACATCAAATTATCTTGAGAAAACTCATCCTTTCCCTCTGAGCTCCGTCTGTCTTGAGTCTGACTCCATCCTGCTGAAATTCCCACCAGTCCAGTGTGAATTACAGCACGTGCCAGAGTTCTGCACAACGAGCAGTTCTCCACCCCTCGTGAGGAAATTTAGGTTGGGGTATGAAACCTGAAATGCTCACGTTTGGGACGAGGCAGGGTTTGTCATTTTCCCAAAAATACCGTGAGGATTTCAACTCAAATTCGAGTCCATGTTGTGACAACCTGAACCAGCTTCAGGGCTCTGCTGAGCCTGACTGGGAATTTTCTGACGCTGGGATTGAAAAATCCCAACTGTAACAGAGAGGAGGGAACTCAAGTTGTTCCTCACAGAGCAGAGCTTGAGACTTGGGTATCTTCCTCCTTGTAAAGTTGTACCTGCCACGGTGAGAATAACCCTGAATTATTGAACCCTCCATGTCTGGAAAGCTTTGCTTATTGTTGTTGCTTTCCCTTAAAACTTTGGACACTTTCAATTTCTGTCAAGAGACGCATCAAATGTCTCCCTCAATAAATACCCACAAGCAACTGCTGCCTAGTGCCATGTTTCTGGCTGCTTGGCCAGCTGGCAAAGGAGGAATGGGATGTGGAGCTTTTCCAGAAGAGCTTCTGAGGAAGACAAAATTTTTTTCTTCCCTCCCTCGTTCCTGCTAGCAATCAAACACTAAATATTGTAGTTGAAACCCCAAATGGTTTGGGTTCTAGAAATAAGACATCGTGGTGCCTTACAAGCTGAAATTGCCATATTTCTTGGTCCCTGTTTTTCTGGGAGGAGCTTTGGTCCCTCTCCTGTCTCAGCCACGGGGGGATGGCAGTGGTCTGTCACATGGAAATGTGCTCAGGATGTTTTCCAGGAGGAAAATCACCGAATGATGTTGTTTGAAAGAAAGTTTCCTTTTCAAACGAAGAAACGCAATAGAATACTTGGCAAACTCCCACCCGCCTCCCGTCGCAGACACCCCGTGTTATGGTTGTGTGGAGCATCAGAAACTGCCTTTAATATGGTTTTGGAAATTCGATGTTGAGTGACTGGGTCTCAGTTTTCATGATGGAGAGGTGTCTCCCTGTCAAAGAGCCAAACTCTCTGCCAAGATTCCAAGTGTTCTGTCCCTATATAAAGCTGAGGTTTAGTTTCAGGCACAGTGACTGAGGAAGCTGACACTATTCCAACATGTTGTTCATATCCTGAAGTCTTTTAATTTCCCCTGGCTGCTGTTGCAACAGCCCCGTTTCGCTGAATAAATTAATCAGAACATAAGATTTGTTGAATATGAAGCCTCAAAAAAAAAAACCACCCCAGGTTTCACTTGTGACTTTGACAAAGCTGTTCTAGTGGGTGGTTAGTCATTATTTTTCCCCTCTATGGGTGAAATGGTTACAAGAACCTCTGCTATTGTTGCTAGAAAAAGTGGCTTCCTGTGATATAAAGTAATTTTTTTAAATAGGAAACATATGGCTGGTCCCTAACAACAAAGTAATATTCAGGTGCTGATGGCATATGCCTCCAGTCCTATTACAGGAAGCTATCTTGGAAATCTGGTGGCAGAGGCTTAGACACTAATTTTCAGGAAGTGGGGTTGAGGGGGATGGAACCTGAAACTGATATCAGAAATACATTTACATTTTTAATTTCGCTGGAAGTTCTTTGCTGTTCCTGCTTTAGAAGCCTCTGATATTCACTCCCTGTTAGCTACAGTAAACAAATGCTGTGTGAGGTCTGTGCTGCTCTGTTTAATTCTCATTTGAGGGGGAAAAAACCCCCACCCAGTAAATTCATCCTGAGAGCTCCTCTCAGGGGTTGGTGTCTCACGTGGGAGCACGGAGTGACAGGGTAAGGGGGAATGGATTCAGGCTGAAAGAAAGGAGGTTCAGGTTGGATATGAGGAGGAAATTCTTGGCTGGGAGGGTGGAGAGGCCCTGGCACAGGTTGCCCAGAGAAGCTGTGGCTGCCCCATCCCTGGAAGTGTCCAAGGCCAGGTTGGAGCAACCTGGGCTAGTGGAAGGTGTCCCTGCCCATGGCAGGGGGTGGGATGAGAGGATCTTTAATGCCCCTCCCAACCCAACCCATCTGTGATTTCACTTGACTGTTCCAAGGTTGGCCACCTTAAACTGGGATTGAACATGGCTTTATGATCCTCAGGATGGGGAGGGATGCCCTGTGATCCAACCCCACTCTCCACTTCAGGATCACAAGACCCAGACTGTCCCTTAGCAGATGTTTTCCCACTTTGATTATTTTTTTTCTCCTGAATCCCTTGGTGAGCAAATTCCTCATGCCTTGTACTGAGAATAAGAAACCTCTTGTTCTTAATCATGGTTTTTCTCTTCTTTTTTGTGCCTGAAGTTTTGGAACTGCTGTGCATTAGCTCTTGCTTTGCATTTCCCTGCCTCTTGCGTGGCTTTCTGGGACCTCCAAGGGCTGCTGGGGGTCACCATGTGCTCACTAAATTACATTGCTTTTGTTGTTGTTGTTCTTGCATTACCAGAGCCAGGTTTGGACTGAACCATAGCTGATGATTTTATTTTTATCCTCCACTGCTGGCATTTTTGCCTACCTGCTTCTAATAATTAATAATATTTACTTTTGTTTCCTTAGCACTGAGACACGAGCCAAACTACTTTTTTTTTTTTTCCTCCCCCTGTGTTTTGGCTGAAAACTTTTAATTTTTAATTAAAAATCCAAGTGTTGTTCATCATCCCCCGATATTCAGGCTGCTTCTCAGCTGGAGCTTGGGTTGGACTCAGTGTTGGTCAGGAGGTTTGCTGTCCGTGTGCTTTTGGGAGTGGCAAACAAACCAGGGATGTGTGGAATCAGCCTCACTGGTGGCACAGCTCTGTGGGCATCACACACTTTTGGTGTGGGGCACTGGCAAGCCACTAAAATCCATCGTGGTTTTTATCTTCCTTGGCAGAAACTCGTGCTTAGGGTTGCTCAGCCCACTGCAAAAGCCCCTTCCCACCATCCCAGCTCTTGCCTTCCTTATTTCTCAGCTCCCAATTAATGCTCTCACACCTGCACCTTCATCCACAAACATGTTTTAACCCTTGGGAGGGCTGGAAAAACACATCAGGAAAAATCTCTGCACGTGCAGTGACTTTTGTGTCAAGAAGGGATGTTTGAGTCTGTTTTATCCCTGTACTCCAGGAGTCGACACCTGAGCAAAGCAGGGAGCGATTTTTTTGTTTGGCAACGAGCTCTTAGGGGGCAAATGGAATGTGGAATGTCTGAACTTCCAGCAGGAGGAAATAAATAGGCAAGTGAGAGCACCAAGGTTTTCTAGTGAGGATTCTGAATCGTGTAGGAATCTTCTCCAGAGTGTCAGCAGGTTGCAAAGAGACACAACAGCTCAGCAGGACTGATTAAGTGTCTGCAACTCTGAGTCTAAGATAGTGCTGTAATAAAAGTGACAAATGAGGAAGAGTGGCGTGTCTGCTGGAAACTTAGCATGACTGAATGAAAAAAGTGCACGGGGTAATTTATTGTCAATGAAGAACCATCAGCAGGAGAGAGGGAACCTAATTCATCCCACTTAATTAGGTGTGGGACTTAAACCTTGGGCTTGCACAGCTCCAGCCAGAGAGTCACTTGGGCTCTCGGAGGACTTTGACTACAAAACCTTGAAATGAGTTTTAATTGTTGGTTCAAATGGCTGCCTGAACAATAAGCGAGAAAAACCCTCTGGATCAACCTTGGCTGGGAATGTCACCACTATCAGCAGCTTCCAGAGGCTTCACCTGGGTGTTTTTCTATGTGTCCAGGGCTATTTGACTAAATACTTGTGGTTTTCAAGAGCGTGTGCTGTTCAAAACAGCCACGTGGGGTGGCACAGCTTTGTGGCACCCTGCCTGGGCAGGTGGGCTTGGACTAAAAGATCTCCAGAGGTCCCTTCCAATCTCAAGTATTCCATGCTGTGGCTGTGCCCACCCAGACCCTCAGCAGCCCCCCCCAAAACCTGCAGGTAGTTTAACACCCCCCCTCCCCTCCCCAGCCCAACAAACACAGCATCCTGCTGCTAAATATGACATCTCTAGTCATTCCCCAGGGAATCTTCCCTTCTCCCAAGCCTCAGGAAGCAGTGAATCCATGGAGGGGGGAACAGCAGCAGCTTTTGCATGAGTGGGCAGAGAGCACATTTGGAGGGATAAAGCACAAAGATGATGTTTTTTACGGGGCTGGGTGAGGCTGCTGAGCAACAAAGGGATCCCATCACGCCGAGAGAGGGAGAATTCCACGGGATGTAATTCCCAACATGAAGCTCCAGGCAGAACCAGTGTGGTCAGCTTGAGGCTGGAGTGGCTGAGGGGGGAGCAGGGAGGATGAGGAGGAGGGGATCCCAGACCGGGAATGTTTCTCCAAATAAAGGAACAAGGACACAAAAAGGCACTGGAGCTCTCCCTCCCCTGCCGGCAGAGCCCGGGCTGGGTGTGGGATCCACATGAGCCGGGCTTGTCCTACAAAAATGATTTGTTAGACAAGTCGAGCCGGCGCTGGGAGCAGGGGGAGGTGGAAGCAGTCGGGGCGGAGGGGGAACCTTGGAATGGATTCAGGAATGACTGATGGGCTCGAGTGAAAATTTTATCCGACCACTACCTCGTGGAGGGGTGGGGGCTGAGAAGTGGAAGGGGGGGAGAAGTGAGAAAAGGCGAATGGAGAAAGGCTGGGCTGTCTGCTGGAGCATTGTGATGTTTTATTTTTCGCTGCTAAATGCAAAATTGATTTTTTTTTTTTTAAGATGCATTAAAAAAAAAAAAAAGGCAAGCAGCCTCTACCTCTCTCTTATAATTCCCAGACAAAGGAAGCTGAAGCAGACACCCCAGACAATGGATAGTCCTGTCTCCCTTAAGCATTTGCCTTTCTCAGCAGTTAAGGTGGGGGGGATAAAAAAAAAAAAAAGAACCAGAAAAACCTAATTGAAGGAATGAATTAAAGAGATGACCCCGGAAAACGTGGCAGCCTTTTTATTTGATGAGGAATCAAGTTCACAGTGTGTCAGCAGAGGTGCTGCGATTCAGTCTTTTATTTGTTTCCTGGCAATAAGAACATTCCTTTTCAGTCTGATATCATCCTCTCATCTTCTCCCTCCCTCTTTCTATCCTTCCCTTCCTCGTCTCGCATCCTTTTTCCTTCCTCCCTTTTTTCTCTCTCTCACCCCCTCGCCCTTTTTTTCTCTTCGCTTGCCAGTTCAGGCATTCTCACATACATTACCCCTTCCTTTCATCTCCAGAATGACCTGAAATGACCTTTTGCCTGGCACTAGACGTGACTTAACTGATAATAGCAGATACTTGGGGGCCTCAAGCGGTGGCTTGTCTCGGCACGTAGAGGGAGGGGAGGAAAAAAAAAATCCCTATTTTTTTTTTTTTTTTCATAGGGAAAGCATGGCTTTCTCTTTGTGGCAGCATTTCCTGCAAGGTAGCAATTAATGACACTTATTGCCCGCTGGATAAAATCCTTCAAAAGGCTTTCCTGAGCCCCAAAGCTGTTACGGAGAGAGGGAGGGGAAGGGGGAGAAATCTGTCTGCAAGTGGTTAAAAACTCCCCAGCAGAATCCTGATGCCACTGGCTACTTGTGCTCTGCATTGCGTCTTCCCTGTCTTTGTGCTCCCGGCTCAGCCAAATACTTGTTGGAACAGCACAAATGTCCTTCTGTCTCCAATAATCGACACTTTTAGGTGACTAATCTGGGCAAAAGGTTATTATTTGGCTTCTTAGCGTCCCTCGAAGCCATCGTGGGGAAGATAAGATTGCAGCCAGACCCAGTGGGTCTCTGATTTTTTAATTTTCACTATTTATTTGGATACTCGGTGAGGCTGGGTGAGTTACCACAGCAACGACTCTGAGTCTTGAACATGAAAGGGCTCTTATTGTGCCATGTGGTGCCTCAGAGATACAGAGAAAGAAGGAGGCGGGGAGGAGAATTCCTCTTTAGAGAAACAATAGCCAGACATTATGTGAACTTTTGGGGCTTTATTATAAAGTTTGAAGGGGAGGGGGGAGAGGAGAAAAGGAGCTACAACAGTCTGCCGTGAAAAAAATGTGCTGACTTCCAGAACTTCGGGAAGAGAGGTGTATGTGTTTATGGAAATATTAATTAATTAACTGCGAAATAAAAGCTTAATCTGTAGACACGTCTTTAGTTCTTTTTCTCTGACAGGTCGTTTAGCTGGTGGGGCTGTGGGACTGCCCAGGCAGATCAGAGCTCAGGGTCAGAACCCGAGATAGGGGGATTTTTTATTTATTTATTTATTTAATTTTATTTTTTGAACTTTGTTCTGCCCTTTCTTCGGAGAGAAAGGAAAAGGGGTGGGTGTTAAAATGTCAAGAAAGGTAGCACAGTGCAGTCTGGTTTTCATTGTCCACAGGAACGGAGCGGCTGGAACTCCAGACAATGGGAAAACGTGGATAATAGGGTTACTAAAGGATGCAGGGCAGGAATACTCAGTGAATGGCTGCTTGTGGGAGCAAGTTGGGTGCAGGGGAGCTCATTAGTTCAGATTTTCCTCTACCTTGACCAGTTCCAGTCTGGGACTGAGCAGGATGACACTGCAGTGTCCCTGTGTCCCACACCTGTGGTTGGATTTATCCTGTGCTGGTGTGGGGCCAGATCAGTGTCCCTGCTCCACCCTGTATCAAACTGGGGGTGACTGTGTCCTATCCCTGAATATTCAGGTGTTAATTTAAGTTCTGTGCCCATTTTGGTTGGGCCAAACCCCTGTGTGTTTTTTGGTGTGACTGTGCCCTGCAGAACTCCTGAGCTCTGGCACCTGCTATAAGTCAGAGATAAACCATTTCCTTCCCAAACACCCGTTTGCAAGTCAATTCTGATTTTTTTTTTCCCCTCCCAAATATTCTCTCCAGCTCCAGGCACAGCCAGGATTTGGGGGGAGGGCAAAGCAGGGATCTGTGATGGACCTGCTCAAGGTGATGCTTGAGCAGCTTCCTCTGCCCTTTCAGCTTACAAGGCTTGTTTTGCTTGGCAAGAGTGACCAGTGAGATGTGAACCACTGTGCCGTGGTTTTCCAGGGCATCTTGGCACTGGACAATCCCCAAAACTCCATGTGAAACTCGTCCCTATCTCCCATGCTTTGATATCCTTTATTTGGAGTGATCATGCCCTGAAATTCCACACTTCAGTCATCACAACTGAACAAAGTTCCTGGAGTTCCCCTAAAGTTTTACAGAAATATCACCTTTTGACAAGGGAAAAAGGAGTCAGGGATTTCACCCTGGCATTACTTTAAGAATTTTAAACAACCACGTGTCACTCGTGCCGTGCTTCCCCTTCCTCTCTGCTCTGTGATATGCAAATCTTGGCTTATTAATTGTCAGTAAAATTAACATCAGACATAAAGGTACAAAAAAAAAAAAAGGCTAAATTAATATTGTGGGGGTTACCATCTCTCTGTGGAGTCTTTGACTCCAAAGTGCTCAATCTCATCATCTTGTTACGTGTTTCTACGTGTTTTGTGTATACATTGAATATTTGCTGTCCTTGGAATATTTTTATACCACGATTCCTTTCCCCCCACCATTGCAGAGCTTGTAGTTTAGACACTTGAAATTTTGAATAATATTGTCTAACTACTTAGGATCGCTTTCCCTCTCCAGCACAAGTTCAAACTCTTTTCTTAATTAATAACCTGGGTTCCCAGCTCTTCTTTTTAGAGGGCTGTTGCTAAATTGAGTGAAGTGGATTAAATTACTGTTGCAGGTGAAGGACAAGGCAAATCATGGTTTAGTGGAGGCAAATCATGGTTTAGTGAAGGCAAATCATAGTTTATTGCCTGAAAAGCTTGACTGCCTGAAGTGATGATGATTGTATATTCCTGAGGATGTGCAAGTGTCAGCTGTCTAAATGTCTCCGGTATCATAAAAGATTTCTGGTTTCTTTAATATACAGGATGCTTGGAAGTTAGGCTGAGATCTGTCAGGATATAATACTGGCACTAAACCTTCCTCTAATTCTCAAACTACACGTGAGGGTGAGATTAAGGAAAAAAAAAATTGGTTTAAATCTCTAATCTCTTTATCAATAAGAAAACACGATGCAGTGGAAAAGTGATTTGGCTTTGATGGCTGGTGTGCCTGTAACTCCAGGTGAAGTAATTCCATGGTGGAGCCGTGCCTGGAACTCAAGTGTGATGGGCTCTGCAGAGTGTTTTGGGTTCAAAGGCTTTAAAAGGTGCAGGGAAGAGCCACAACACAAGAGAACCTGTGCTGCAAAGTCTCCCCTGTGTTTCCCCCGTGCCCATCACACAGATATGATCCAGGCAATGAAGCAGCATTTTCCTGCCTGTTCCCTGTGCCACTTAACACTTTAAATATGTTGTCATCATCTTTGCCTTCCCTGTTTTCCTTGTGGTTAAACTCAAGGCCACATCTAGTCCCCAAAATCCCTGTTTTCTGTGGGCACAGGTTGTTTTGAACACCTGAAGTCAGCCAAGAGTTAACATTAAACAGAAAGTGGATATGAGTCTATGGGAATAACTGGGAGTCTTTGCTCCAAAACCTCCCAATCTGTGCATAATTCTGTATTTCTCCCATGGTAGGATAATGGACTCTATGCAGGAGGAGTAATAGCAGCATACATTATATGTCAGAAATGGTTATAAGCAATAAATTAACAGGATAAACTCTTTACTGCTTGAAAGCTGGGTGGATGTGGCACTTGGGGACATGGCTTAGGGTTGGACTTGATGGTCCTGGAGGGCTTTTTCAAGCTAAATGATTCTGTGGTTTAATATAGAGATGCTCATGTATTTATAACTGTTCCAGTCATGTATGAACTCATCACCCTTTATAAATGGAGCTGTTCCCTGACCTTAGAATGGAAAGGGAAAGGAGCACAAACTGCCAGGAGCCCAACACTCCAACCATCCTCCCTGTCTGCCCAAGCCATGGCCTCTCTGTGGGGACCACAAAAAACCTGCTGCTCACTTGTTTGCTGGTATGGACAGGAACTCACTCCATCCTTTTAGATGTGGAAGCTCATTTCATATCAGGCACCCACCAGTTGTTTCCTCTTTAATCACTTGCTCAACTTCTGCATGTTAACAACACCACCAGCAAGTGATTTAGATAAGCTTGGGTTATTAGGAAATCTTTTTAGAGACTGTGGAGAACATCAAGCATGTGGAAATGGCTGCTAAAAGCATTTCTGTTGCTCAGCAGTTTGAAAATAGAGAAACACGGAAAGGAAATGATATCCACAGTAAAGTTGGATGGTGTTTGTGCACCTCAGGAGATGGGAGCTGGAAACTGGAGTGTTACTTAAGAGTTCAGACCCATGAAACTTGTGTCTCCTTCCAGCTGGCAAGTGAGCAGCACTGACTGCAGCAGCACTGGCTCTGCCTTGCTGAGCATTTGATGGAGAGAAGAGAGGGGAAGCTTTGGATCCCTCTGTCTCTTCCCTTCCCACCTGTCCTACCCTGACTCTGTGTCCTGTCTGACATCCTGTACCAGTGATGCCATGTGGAGTTTTTGGGCCTGGCTGCTCTTGGCAGTTGGGATTCCTGATGGATGTTCTCATCTCTTCCACTGATTTCCAAGTATGACCTTGAGCATGTAACTGCAAACCCTCATTTGTGAGTGGGAGGGGGAGCATTTGGGATGTTGGGAAGTGAAGGCTCCCAGCTGTCTGTGCATCCCTGTATTCCAGCCCTGTGGAATTCAGGCTCTCCCTGCTGAATCCCTCCAGTTCCCAGCAGTGTTGAAAGCCTCTGATGCAAGAAGGGACATTTCAACACCTGAGCATCCCCAGGACCTGGAAAATTCAGGCTACAGGTGCTTTATTTATCCAGCTGGAGATGCCAAGTGTTTAGGGAACACTTTGTTAACTGAGGGTTATGGAGCAGGCTGGAATGTGCAAACTGCAGGTACAACTTCAGAGCAAAACTTGAGTTGTATCTGAGAGCTCTGCATCACTCTGGGCTGCACTGAGGGCTCTGCTCCTGTGACACAGGGGCGTTCAGGTGGAAGGAGGCTCTCCAGTTATTGTCCCCTGGAAGTTTCAAGCAGAAGGAAGATAAGCTGCTACTAAAGGAGAGCAGAGATTTGAGGTTTACTCCTGAAATTATTATTTTTTTTTTCTTTTTTTTAACAAGTTATTTGCAATGAGAGCTTCTGGTTTGAGTTGAGCACTCAGTGCTCTGCAGAAGAGATTTTTAAAGGTCGCTAATCCAGTGAGAGGAAATGTGACTCTGGATCCAAGTGCTGTGACACTCCCTTGGTGAGGGGGAATGCAGGTGCCTGTTCCAAGCAGGGTTTTGTCCCATGGCTATTTAATGCAAAATATAAAGAAGTATTGTTGCATTAAGCCTACTGTGTTTTCAAATATATATGTGGTAAATATCTGTCTTTAAAGACGCTGCGTTTAAAATGTCTGTTCACTCTTTGAATTATGAATCAAAATCTGCTTTAAGCCCCCCAGGGGTGCAGTGCTGTGCCCTTTGCAACTTGTTCTTTCTTTCTTTGACATATTTGCTCTGAGATACCTTCAGTGTTTTGGTGGGTCAGCAGCCTGGTAAATAAGCAAGTGTAATCCAGCATCTTGTGCCACGGAGCAGGAATGGCAAAACACCATTTATTACTCCTGCTTTGTTACATTCAAATTGCATCTTAAGCAGCTGGGTTTTTTCTCCTGATGTATAGCTTTTATTCATTAATGATTATAATTTAATTGCATAAATTTCTTGCATGCTGATAGAAGAGTAGGCCCCCTGTGTAAGCATCTGGAGTGGTTTTATCTCCCCTGCTCTCTGGGTATTATGACTGGTTTCTCTCCACGTTGTTTGTATGTAATTGTTTGTTTAAATGTCAAAAAAAAAAGCTACAAATCCTGCAAACATTTACCACTAGGTGTAGCACTCAATACCAAGAGTTTTAGTCCTGCTGACTCTTTTACAATTATGTATTTATGGCAGGAACAGGTTTTAAAGTGGTTTGCAAGTAAACACAAGACAAAGCTCTGCTTGCATGAAAGCTTTATGGAGAGATGTGTATTTATATATATGTATTTATTGCATTTACCTCCATAACAAGTGAAAAGCTTTCACTTCCCTGGTAGGCACTGAGGTTGTTACTCTGAGGTTTGGAGTGATGTGGAGCTGTGTGAATTCACCCAGACACCTTAAAAACTACTAAATCACTAAAAGGGCTGATGAAGAGGGAAAAGGATGATGTGCAGTGGTGTGGGGCACAGTTAAAGGGGTGATGTAGCCACATAAATAGACAACAGCACTTGCAGGACAAGGTGCTTTTAAATTCATGGGATATAAGACAAACATCCCCTGACACTCGCTGTGACCCTGCAAACTACTTCAACAGGATAAGCCAAGACAAGTTACCAACAGGCAAAGAAAGGATAAGGGAGATATTAAGAAGACAGGAGAGTTCTTGGAATGAATCAGCTATCAGGAAGTGGTTTGGAAAGGGATGGGGAAAAAAAAAATCCTCACCAAACTGTAGATGTTTTCAGGTGAAAGTTAAAAATCGGTTGGTGCAAGACAAAGCTGCTTGGGGATTTCTGGATACAGAAATTTGGGTGGTGAAGTGCCAATATATCCAAAATCAAAGCGCCAGTTTTAGTGACATTTCCCATGAGCTCTTTCAGAGGGGATGATGAACAATCACGCTTTGATTTTAAAATCTTTTTCAATCTTGTCAGATAAAATAGTTGCATTATATACCATGGTTGTTCAAACCAAGGTGATCACACTTAAAATACTCCATCTGGGATCCCCTGGCTCGTGGGGGTGCTCATGGCTACTTGGGGACCCCCTAAATCCCAGCAGCTCCTTGGGGGAAGCCTGTTGACTTCCCACGTTGTTCCAAGTCCTTGCAAAGTGCTGGGGGAACCCTCAGCAAAGCAACGACATCCCCAGAGAGAGGCTTTTATATTCCTGGAGGTGTGGAAACCTCAGCAAAATCCCCTGCAGGAATCAAGCGCTTGATTTCTGCTGCTGTAAATCCCCAAAAAACGGAGCGAGAAAATGAAACTGTCGCCTTTGTCCCCCCTCTGTGCCCTGGCCTGCAGTGAGCTGAACACCAGGGCACACACAGAAATGCAACCTGAAATCCAGAGGTGAAGCTCAGCAACCCTCTCAGTGCTGCACAACTCGCTTTAGAAAGGAGTTTCCACTGCTCTCACCTCGCTGTGCTCCCAGAGCCCTGCACATGCTGGCAGCGGAGACTCCTTTTGTTGGAGTGCCAAAGTTGAACTCACCATGAGACTTGAAGTGGAAAAAATGAACTTGGATCCATTTGATTCGTGGGGATGATGTGTGTCCTGTGAAGAGCACTCGGAGCTGAAATTTAAGGCAGCCTGTTCTGACTTTCAGCTGAGGGAGATGATTAAGGAGATGGATGTTATTGCCTTTTTAAATCTGTCTTGGCTCTGTTGTTGTGCAGGCAGACAGTTGTCATTTTTCTCTGAGATGTTTATGGACTTGCCTTTGCTGCTTCCCCCTGGGAAGTGCTAAGTCTGGAGGTTTCCATGTGGGAACGGGGAGGCTGAGGTTCTAATTCTGACCAGTTGCACAGGAGGGTGGTTGGGGAACGCTGGAAGTTTCATTTATGTGTTTAATTTACGTTGCAAGAGCCCATCAGAGAAAGGCAACAGTTGATTTTCAAAAAACTCCTCTGTCTTTGCTAAGGTTGTATAATCAAGGTGACCAGAAAGGCAAACAGCTGACCTGGCCTGGGTTTTGTAGGAGTTGTGGTTGGTTTTGGGGTCCAGCTTCTTTCTGGGTTTTGTAGGAGCTGTGGTTTGTTTTAGGGTCCAGTTTCATTTTGGGTTTTGTAGGAGCTGTGCTTGGTTTTAGGGTCCAGCTTCACTCTGGGTTTTGTAGGAGCTGTGGTTGGTTTTTGGGTCCAGCTTCACTCTGGGTTTTGTAGGAGCTGTGGTTGGCTTTGGGGTCCACCTTTGTTCCTGTGCCATTGTGATGTTGGAAAAGTCCTGCCTTTTGCCCTGTCCCCTGTGATGCTCCTGGTGGTTTTTGTCTGCTCTTAACTGTCTGTTCAGATCTGATGTTCCCTGCACTGTGTTCTGCTCAGCTGAGGCATCTTGACCAGACTGGGATTGGGTACCAGTAAACTCATTAATCCTGGAGGGATTGATAGCTGGTGAGTCTTTTTGTGCTGGCAAAGACACATCCAGGACAATAGAATGGCTTTTAGCTCTACTTGATCAGAAGCACAACCCTAAACCTTTTTGCCTTATATCAGAATTTACTAACAAATCTTGATTTTTTTTTTTCCCCCCTTTTTTTCTTCTTTTCTTTCTTCTTTTCAAATATCATGTCTTATTGAAGTTGAGCTGTTTTCAGGTCAGAAACACAGCACAAATGAGGTAGTTCAGCTCCTTCAGAAGAATTGCACTTCAGCATCTGTCTACAAGTGTTTATCACATGTACCTGTGCACACAAACATTTAGCCTTGAGACAGCTCTCTCCTGTGAGAGGGGAAAAGCTAAATTCCCTGAGCTCAATACTTGTGCAGTTTGTTTCTTTTCCTCCTTCAATCAACTCTGTTTTGCCTGGAATATAAAACCATGGGAAGTGCCTGCTGCCATTTATTATCCTACAATAAGGCACTGAAAAATTATAGTTAATCTAATTAGTGGAATCAAAAAGTGTGATGGGTCAGGAGGAAAGAAGCAGCCCAAATTTCTGAGCAAGGCAAAAGCAAAGTCAGCAGGTGCTTCACAGTACCTGGTCTGTCCTGGCACCATCTTCAATGTTAAAATTTCTTATGGTTTAACTTTTAACATGTCTAGATTACCTGCTGCACCCTGGAAAACAAGCCAGCCACTCATATTTAGTATTTCATCAAAAGTAAATGCACTAACTCCTTCTCTAGATCCTAAAGTTGGAAGAGATGTATAGTCAGCATGGTGAATTTTTGTATACAATCCTACAGTTTCACTCAGTCTCTTCCCTCTGATTGTGGCTCCTGGGGTGTGACCAAAGTACCTCTTGAGCAGGATATGTTGTCTTAATTTCCTTAATTGAATTACCAGCAGTAACAGTCCCCAGGTCTCTCAGGGATGAACTGCTCTGGTACCAGCTCTGAAGTTCCTCCTTAGCATCCTTTGCTCTCTTCTCTGGTACCTCCTGTCCAGTGCCATGATCTCCTGGAGGCTGCTCTCTTGGGGACATTTGGGGACACAGCATTCTCTAAAATCTGGCTGAGTTATTCCACCTGTCTATAGGAATAAGGTCTCCTGGGTCCCGATTTTTCTCAGTGCAAGGCAGGAATAAGCTTTGCTGGAGGGAATGACCAGCAAGGCAAGGTCACAAAAGGCTCCAAAAGTCATATATAAACCCCACCAGGCAGCCCAGAGCCTCTGCTGGGGCTGCTAAATGAGAGCAGAAAGGCCTGGATGTTTCTCCAGACACTCACAGGCAGAACATGCCTTTCTGCAGTTCCAGCAGGAGCCAAGGAACACCAAGAGATTTGAGGCTTCTGAGTCACTGAAGTCCTTTTGAAAAGCTTTTCTGTAGCCAAAAGCAAACATCAGAGTTCAGAGGACCAGAAACCCAACCCCACCCTTCACAGCCTTTCTTTAATTTGTCCTTTCCCACTAAGAATTCAAGGATGGATGCACCACTGAGAACAATGGAGATGAGAGCCAGCAGACAGCAATCCCTTGGGAAATCCAGTTCTTTCCCCCTCTGGTGCTTCCAGGGGCCACGAGGAAGCCTGGACAGGTAGAGCTGAGCTCACCACGGAGCTGTGCTGGCACAGGCAGCAGCTCCTGCTGCCTGCAGATGGTGGAAAAATCAGGATGCGCCTCCAATCCCTCCGGGCAGGGAAGATGCTGTAAATAGCATGGCCAAGTTTCAAGCTCTCACAGCACAACGGGAAGCAGTCCAGGCTTTTCTGGTGTCAGGAAGGAGAGAGCAAGAAACGCGTTTGATGCGTCCTGGGGGGAAAAGAGGGAGGCAAAGGCGTCCCAGCTGGAGCTGGGGGCGCCGGGAGGGGCAGGGTTTGGCTCCCACGAAAAGTGGCAGCGCCTGCAGTGACAGGAGTTCCTCTTGGGTTGGGTGGTGGGGCCCTGGTGGGCTCTGCCCTCACCCAGAGCCGTGCCAGGGCTGTGCCTTGGGGCAGAGCTCTGCTGGTTGAGCAGAGTGTGTGGGCAGCAGCCCAAACCCCAGGCGGGTGTGTGGCCAGAGTTTGGGCTGCTCTCCGTAGGGTTTTGACTTCTCCAGGATTTCCCCAGCCCTCCTCCTGACTCGTGGATGCCGGGAGGAGACTGTGCTCTCCTCTCTCCGGGCTCACACTCCAGCTGGGAGTCACTGAACACCTCCATGGCTCTTTTCTAGTGCTCCTTTCAGTCCTGCCCAACTTTTCACTATTTAAAGGCCTTAATTGCAAACCCTAAAGGGTGTTTAAGCACCTTATTCTTACTTAAAATAAGCTTGGACTTACCTGGTGTGTTATCCAGTCACAGGTAGGGCTGGTCCCACTTGGAAATGAAATTATTCAAAAAAACCCCATGTAATCCTGTGTCAGAAAAGAATATGAATATATATATATCAGAACATATATATATATCAGTATATATATATATATATCAGTATATATATATATATCAGTATATATATATATATATCAGTATATATATATATATCAGTATATATATATATATATCAGTATATATATATATATATCAGTATATATATATATATATCAGTATATATATATATATCAGTATATATATATATCAGTATATATATCAGTATATATATATATATCAGTATATATATCAGTATATATATATATCAGTATATATATATCAGTATATATATAAAAATATATGTTTGTTATATATACTGATATATATATATCAGTATATATAACAAACATATATTTTTATACACAAAATATATATAAAATATGTTATACATATGTTATATCTAAGTATATGTATATATGTTATATATAAAATGTGTTATATATAAATATATAATCTGATATATCTAAATATATGTATATATGTTATATATAAAATATATATGTTATATATAAATATATAATCTGATATATCTAAATATATGTATATATGTTATATATAAAATATATGTGTTATATATAAATATATAATCTGATATATCTAAATATATGTATGTGTTATATATAAAATATGTGTTATTATATGAATACATGATCTGATATATATCAGATCATATATTTTATATCTTTAGATCAGATTCTATAATTTATACATATTTATATTTTTGGCATATAAAAATATACTTATGTTATATAAACATATAATCTGATATAGATCAGGTCATATATTTTATGTTTTCAGATCAGATTCTAAAATTTATATATATATGTAGTTTTACATTTTGTTATATATATATGTATGCTATATATAAATGTATAATCTGATCTATATCAGTTTATATATTTTACATTTTAAAATCAGATTGTATAATTTATATATATATTTTTATATTATTGTTATACATATATGTTTGTTATATATAAATATATAATGTGATGATATGAGTATATATTTTTATATTATATATCAGAGGATATAATTTCTATAAATTTCTATTTTCTCTTTTTGTTTTATATATAACAAACATATTTACATATATTTACATATATGTTACACATATATGTATGCTATATTAAATATATAATCTGATTATATAAGAATATATATTTTTATATTTTATACCGGAGGATATAATTTTTATATATTTATACTTTCTATTTTTGTTTTATATATAACAAACATATATATATATGAAATATATAAATATATAATATATAAAAATATATAAATATATAATAAATAAATATATAATATATAAAAATATATAATATATAAATATATAATACATAAAAATATATAATATATAAATATATAATATATATAAATATATAATATATAAATATATAATATATAAAAATATATAAAAATATATAAATATATAATATATAAATATATAATTATATAATATATAAATATATATAAATATATAATATATAAATATATATAAATATATAATATATAAATATATAATTATATAATATATGAATATATATAAATATATAATATATAAATATATATTATATAAATATATAAATATATAAAATATAGAAATATAAAAAAATAAAAATATAAATATATAAAATATATATAAATATATAATATATAAAATATATAAATATAATATATAAAATATATAGAAATATAGAAATATATAATGTATATTCAATATAGAAATATATAAAATATAGAAATATATAAAAATATATAGAAGTATATTTAGAATATAGAAATATAGAAAATTAGAAAATATAAAAAATATAGAAATATTTTAAAATATATAAAATATACATACATATATATGCTTATATACATATACACATATATACATATATACATATGCATATATATACACATACATATACATATATACATATACATATATATACATATATATATACATACATATATATATATACATATATATATATATATATATACACATATATATATATATATGTATGAGCTCATTTTGAGGTGCAGGCCCTGTATGTTTGGCACACATTGGTCCATCGAGTTTTCATGTGAGTGCCAGGACAGAAGAGCTTTGTGGCCTGGAATGCCCTGCCTGCTTTTCCCTTCCCTTCTCCAGGAGCGAAGTGGAGGGAGCAGCGAGTTTTCCCCTTGGAGCCGGGGCCGGTCTGAGCGCTGGGCCAATGCTGTGCTCAGTGAATCCCCGTGCCAGGAGCTCCTGGGTAACTGGGCATGAAGGGAACCAGCAGCTGGCACTCGCAGCCGGCGGGTTTGCAGTGTGCCCGCAGCTCCCGTGCTGGGGAACTCCCAAGGCAAATGGATCCCGGGCGTCCAAGGGCCTGGATTTGGGAGGAGGTGGTTTGTGGCGCAGGCTGAGTACCTGCAGCAGCGCTGGCTGTGCCAGGAGGGCTGGCATGCTTGGTTTGCTGTGTCTCTGCCACCCCGGAGTCACAGCCACGAGGCTCCCAAGGAGCTTCGTTTCCGTCGGTTTGGCTCCTGCTCCTGGTGGCAATTCCAACCCAAAGGATGCGGTGCCCTGTTCATCCTCCTGGGCTGCAGGAATGGGGGGGAGTGGTGATGTGAGCATGAAATTCTGTACTCAGAGGGTGCTGAGGCCCTGGCACAGGTTGCCCAGAGAAGCTGTGGCTGCCCCAGCCCTGGAAGTGTCCAAGGCCAGGTTGGAGCAACCTGGGCTAGTGGAAGGTGCCCATGGCAGGGAAAGAGGTGACCTTTAAGGTCCCTTCCAACCCAAACCTTTCTGTGATTTTATGAATAAACGAGGGGCACAGGGATGTCTAAAATCCCCACAAATCTAAGGGAATGTGTGTGTAAGCCTTGGATCCATCAGTTCAGAGCTTTAGGATAATTCCTCTTAGTTGTGCATGACATGCACTGTCCACCTGCTTTCCATGGCTCGGGTTCAATAAACACCTGATAGTTTTAGTTTTTGGCACAGCCAAGAGAAGTGTCTGAGAGACGGTCCAGAGGAGATAATATTCCAATTTAGCTGCCTCTTAGGCAAAGGAAAGCTTTGGGATATCCCAAAGCATATCCCAAAGGAAAGCTTTGGGATATGAAGTGGAAAAGTCTTTTGGTGGGTGCATTTGGGTTTAATTAGCTGGCTGTGGCTGCTTCTCCAAATCCACACAAAACTTTCTCTGGGCGTTTCCAAAACCTCTTCAAACTCTCTACGCTAGAAATACAGCAGGGCTTGGTTTTCTCATGTAGTTTTGGGGTTTTCCTTTCATGATTTTGAATGAAATCAGGACGACTGGGGATGTGTGGCCAAGGAAACTATTTTTTAAAGAAATTACATCACTGGGTTGCACTTTGGAGCAAAGGACCCGCAGTGGTTCTGAAACACATTAGTGTGAACATATTCCCACTGTGCACTGTCAAAACTTGCAGTCTAAATTGGGTCTGTATTCTAAAGGTCTGGGCCATTTGGAATTCAGGGATTTAGTGTCTTCCATGGTTTTGTCGTGTTCAAATCAGGACCCACAGCCCTGTGAAGTCCGGGGTTACTCAGACACTGAGGTCGTGACAGAGTTTTAACCTATTTTAAAATTTAGAGCTATATTCATTATCTTAGGGGGTAATGTCCCATCCAGTTGGGATTGTGATTAGGCAGTATTATGGCTTTCCTTATTTCCCTCTGATTCCCACACTTGGTGTTTCCCTGAAGGCTGTGACGGGGCAGAGACTTCCCCTACAAAAAAAGGCTCCATTTCTGGTCCTATTGTGGAGGAGAATTGAGACGTGAGGGCTCAGCGTAACCCCCGGGAAAAACTTGGGAAGCTTGAAATGTAATGAAAAGCTTTAAAAATAACACATGCAATTTTGCAGAACTGCTTTCCCTCGGCGGCCCCCGTGAGTTTGGGGAGGAGGGAGGGGGGGTCTGAAGGCTCGGGCACAGCGATGGTGTAAATTGCAAATTGAAGTGCCAAAACCAGTCTGGCCTGTGCAGGTCACTGGAGTAGACACAGCTCTTGCCTGAAAGCATTTGTAATCTAAAACCCTGTGCTATTCCCATTGGAGGTAATGACAAAACTCCATGTGATTGCAAACGGAACAGGATTAGACCTTAACTAAATAAAAGGACCTTTTTTTTTCCCTCCTTTTTTTTTTTTTTTCTCCTTTTTTGTTTTTTTTTTTGGTCACCAGATACTCGTTACCCACGACACATTCAAACAGCTTTTGTTCAGGGACCTTAACAACCGAATTTAGTCTGGAATAAAACTTCTTTCCTCACTTTAGGGCAGGTTTGGAAAGACACGATTTGAAAAGAGAATTCCCATCTGTTATTGAAGCATTTAATCATTCTTTAAAAGCCAGCACAGTTTTATTTTCTCTGGGGAGCGAGCAGCATTAGCTGAGGCATAAAGCAAACTACACCAAGTGTAGAAAAAACTCACCCTGATGTCCTGTTTGACAAACTGACCTGCGGGTCACAACCTGAGTTTATTGATCTGTGGGGCCTTGTCTGGGTGTCGGGCATGTTTTCTGGACTTTGGTTTCAGCTGCATTCCTGACTTCTGAAAGAGTAGGGGGTGTGGATTTCTACTAGGAGTAACCACTGGGAAGGAAGTAATGTTCATTAAGTGTGCAGGCAGTGCAGGACTAAGCATGCTCAGGGAAAAAGCTTTTTCTCCTTTGCCTGTCAAGCCCCAGGTTTGAACTCATTCCAGAATGCCGGATTTACTTTTCTTGGGGAAGAAACAGTACCTGCCTGGGCTGCATTTTTTCCTTCCCTCCTCAGAAGACTGGAAACAATATTCTTTTGATGCCGGGTGCGCTCCCAGTAACGTGCCTGCCTGCAAGTGGGAATCTTGCCCTGGAGAAGGAGACAAACTTTGGTACCTGTGAAATGAAGACTCCTTAGGTCAGTAAGAGGCTCAGAGGGACTTTGTGAGCAGCTCTTGGCTTTTTAACCACAGCTTTTGTCCCTGCTCTCCTCTCTCCCTTCCCATCCTCAGCCAGGGCTGAACTTTTCCCTCAAAAGTTTAGCAGCTTTCTGGTTGTTCCTTCTCTGTGCTAAGGTAAAACTTGGTTTGAGTGAAACCAGCCTGAGACTGCTCAGCTTAAAAACCTGAGTTGCTGGGAGCGTGGAGGTTTATTTTCTTTCCTTTTTCCTCCTCTTTTGCTTTTCTTTCTCCTTTTTTTAGTGGTTCCTATAAATGCAAGCCTGTGCTTCCAGCGTGTGTTTTAAAAGCCTGTTCCCCCTTCTCTCCCCGCCCTCTCCCTTAGAGCTGAAAATGAGACTCGTTCTTGAATAATAAACTGTATGTTATCAAGCAAATCTTGTGGCTTGTTCATGTGATCGTTTCCAGCCCCAGCATCGATGGGGTTTTTTTTTGCCTTTTAATACTTTTCCAGTCCTTTCTGGAAAATGAATTGCAAAACTGTTAGCAGAGAGGTGAGAGAAAGCAATTTTGCTTGATAACTAAATTTTGCTTGATGGCTAAATTTTTCAGCTTTTAAATTTTTAAGTGCTCTCTGCTTTGGGGGTTTAAAAGCATATTTAGAACTCCTGTCTCTCGAGGATTCAAAATATTCCCAACCTTGAAGTGGGGAAGGAAAATAATTCCTTTTTTTTTTTTTTTTTTTTTTTGAGACTTTGTGCTGCCTAATGGAGATTTTTCTGAACACAGGCCAAATGGTCAAGAAACAAAATGCCCACTGAATAAGAAGTGAAATGGACTCAAATAATTAGAAACTGCCTGTAGTTAATGATTGTTTGAAGTAGGTCAGAAACATTTGGCAGCTTCTGGTGTTAAATTTTGTCCTCTGCTATACTTTGGAATGGTCATATTGTTTGTCAGAAGTTAGGACTGAAGTTTGTGTATGCAAGGAGTAGGTACAGCCTCTGATATTTGAATTCTATGAACTTTAGAAACTGGAGATAATTGAAGAAATAACTTGGATGTGTGGCAATTTAAAATCCTTGTGTGTAACAGCTTTATATTCATATTTATTATTTGGTTCTTGTGAGCTGGAAGTTGACAAAGGATCTCAGGAGGAAAAAAGGGGGTAGCAGGTTAGTCCTGATTCATACTCAGAGGGTTAGAAGTGCAGAATATCTTTGCAAACTACACCAGTGGTGCTGCTGCTCAGCCCTCTCAGCTGGAAACTGTGCAGAAAACCCCCTCAGCTCCTCTTCTGTGCCAAGGAGCACAGAGAAGGGAGTGGGTTTTGTGGGATCCCACTGGGATTACCTGCCCTGTGTCCGTGGAGGGACAGGGAGCAGCCAGGCCAAGCAGAAGGAACCTGCAAATACCCAAAGCTGGAGCTCTCTGATCTTTCCCTACATTCATCCCCCGAGATCCAAGGAAGCTTTTGATGGGGGCAGGCTGGGAAATACCTTTGTGTTTTTCCTCCTCTTTGATTTAGGGACCTGGTGGGGGTTGTGGTGCTGCAGAGGGACACGGTGTGGCCACAGGGGTCTGTCCCCTCTGTGCCTCCCACACCTCCATTTCCTCGGCTGGGAAACGGGGAGGCTCCTTTGTGAGGTACTTTGTGTATTTATGGAAGGAAAAAAAATGCCTTGTGCTTACAGAGAAGTGATAAATCCAGGCTGGAAAAGTGCACGTCCTCATTTGAGTTTTGAACATTAACTTTTGGAGGTTCCCCAGGTCCCCTCAGGGGATTTCTCCTCGATCCAGTGGCAGTGGAAAGGCAAAGTATTGTCCTTACCCAGCACAAACAACGTGGCCTCCCCCTTTGTTCATTTTCAGGTATCCATGCTGGAGGAATCCAGCTCTGTACAAACCCACCTCACGTGCAAAATAATAATCAGGGGCAGGAAATGTTTGGGGATTGTTCCATTTCCCCTCCTAAGGGCTGAGATTTCGCAATTTACAGGCTTGCAGAAGTTAGAAGTGGAAAACAGCTCTTAGTCCATGGAGCCCAGGCTTTACCCACCCTACCTGTGATGTACAATTGTCATGTCCACTAAATAAATATCCCCCAGATTTTGACCCATAAACTATTTAGCCTCACGCCCATCTTTATTTTCATCCTTTTATGTTTATATATAATCCTCATATCTATATGTTTATCTCTATATAGATGTCTTCCTTCACCTTCCCAGGTATTCCCAAGGCAAGTCTATTCCTGTTCTGTGGTTGGATTTAAATCCTTCTGTATTTTTTAAAACAAGAGAGGGGAATTCCATAGTTCCTGGAAAGGCCCAGGTCTTTCTAAGGTTTCATTTACCTCCAGAGTGGAGCAAGCCATGGCAAATGTGTGGAGCCTTGTTTTCTCTCTTTCATTTGTGTGCTGAATCCTGGGTTTTTGACCAATTTAAATGGGGGAAAAACTTAAAATGTGTGTCTCCCGAGCTCCACGTGTGATTTTGCTCTTTGAAATGGAGATCTGGGTTCTGGAACCGGCCCTAATCCATAGGCAGGGGTGAAATTGGGATGGAGGAAGCAGGATGGGAGGAATGGGGTGGATCCCATCACCTGGAGCCACCTTTGCTGTGAGGCTGTTCCCTCCCTGGGATGTGCAGAGCAGGAGCCCAAGGGGTTTTTGGAAGAGTTCATCCAGGCAGCTTCCTTGTTTCAGTGCTTACACATCCTTTTTTTGTTTTTTGAAGATGGTGATTGCTCAGAGCCTTTGGAATATCAGGATGTCAAGACCCATCTGAAACACCCCAGCTAAGTCCCTGGGAAAAGGGAGCCAGCTGGTCCAGCCCCCACATGGGGGTATCTCTGATGGGTCATTCTTGACCTACAGATGCTAAATGTGATCTGTGCAGATAAAGTCCCCTTGTGATTGTTGGAATGTCCTCCAAAAGTGGGCAGGGAAGTGTAAAATGAGCAGGGGATGATTTATTTTGGAGAGAGCTGCGCTGGATGACATTGAATGCACTGATGTCAGAATGCCCAACTGGATTTTTTCACGTCTGGCACACAGAAGTGCAAGGCAAAAACTGATAATGGGACCTCAGGCTGTATTTTAGGGCATCACAGCCAGCTCTGTGCATTATCACCCTGGGCTTTGTCCTTGGGAAGAGCCAAGGAACAGCAGGGCAAGTCACTGTTCTGTCTAATGTTTGACCAGGATCATGTGCCTCAAAACACTCCTGGGAAACATCTTGGATGTGTCTCTCTGCCCGTTTTCCCTGTCCCCAAGACTAGCACGTGGAATTAGTTGCAGGGAATGAGCCATGTAGGAGCTGGAAGCCTGTGGTCTGCCTGAAATCATCTTTACAAGTTCATGGTAAAACACTTTCCCTCGAGGTGCTGACTTTACCCTAATTTTCCCCAAAAGGCAGAGAGTTGCTGCAGGTGTTGCTGCATCATTTGAGACGTGGGACAGTGGTTGTAAGCAAAAGACAACCCTCTAGTGCAGCACTGGTATTAATGGTGAATTAATTTATTTTACAGGTAGCAGAGGAAATGAAAGCAATTCTATTTACCATATTGCTCACAGACTCCACAAATGTAAGTACAAATACAGTTGTTTTGCCATAGGTGGAAGTGTGAGTCTAATGATCAAAGCACAATACAGATACGAATGTTGCGTGGGTTTTAAAACCAACCAACAAACAAGGTCAGGGGAAAGGTACTTATTTGACATTTTCTCGCTGGCTTTGCAGAAAATCAGGGTTCATTTGGATTTAGATCCTGCTGCTTTTGGGCCAGAGTTGTCTCTGGAGAAGTCTGGGAGGGACAGAAGAGGAGAAAAGCTTTTAGCTCTGTCTGTTGAGAAACCTCCTGGGTAGCAATTTCAAAAACTCCTGCGGGACTGAGAAGTCTAACTCCTATTTTTAGAAGTGTTGGGGGAGCTTAAATCAGGCTTTAAAGCTTTCAGGAACCTGGAAACACAGGTAGGAACCCTGTGGGATCTGTGAAGTGTCTGCACAGGTTATGTGCCTCACTTTGAGAGTTAATACTTAACTCACCAGAGGGACATTTAGTAAAAACCACTCGACTCCTGCATGAATCTTCATATATCCATATCCTTATAAATCTTATATCTCCTCCTTTCAGAGGAACTGGGATTCATAAATGCTAAACCCCGAGTTTAAGGTTCTCAACGGATGTAAGTGATTTTTTGAATATATTATCCACTGCATTTAAAATCACAAGTGAGAGTAATGAAAGCAACACACACATGAATGTCTGTTGGTGCCTCCTGGACTTGTTTCTGAGTTCATTGAAGTTCAGGGGATTTTTTTTTTTTTTTGGTTTGAGGCAGCCACTTGAGAGGCTGAAGTTTGGTGCAGGTTCTGCTTGCTGGAAAAAGTTTTTAGAGTTCCAACCTGGGCCAGAGTTCAGCCTCTGGGTCTCCTTCCCGGGCAGGGATGCAAAGGGACAGAATTTTCTGCCTCGATATGCAAATTCCCCCATAGAAATGGGGCTTTTCTGAGTCGCCTCTTGGGGTTCAGGTGGTTGAAAAAATGAGCTTTGTGTTCCCAAGGCAGCAGGGACTGGGGTTTCTCCAAAGTGCCTTTGTCTGGGGATATGCAAAGCCATCAATGCGTCATTCTTTCTGCTTCAGCTGTTAGAGACTCCCATCTCCTCTATTGATTTTACCCAGAATTCTTCCTGCCCTTGAAGGTGTGACCTGTACCTCAGGCTAATTTATTTCTGTCATGGCTGCAGCATATTTTAGAGGGCAGAGGGGGTAGGAGAGAGAACAATGAATTCAACGTGGAATATAAATCCCAAGTCTGTAGCCTTCAGACATTCCAGTACATCCCCTGCTCCATTCTCCCCTTTGGCATTCTGCATGGTCTTGGATTAAAAAGGGGGAAGGAAAAAAGAAAAAAAAAAAAAAAAAGGGGGCAGGCATTTGTATAACTAATCAGGTGAGCCATTCTGGGTAATCCCTTTGGTCACACATCCTGCCATGTATATTAAAATTTGCTGGGCTTCCAAACCATTTACAACAACATCCCAGTTTGTGAGCTGCAAAGTCTCACCTTGATGGCCCAGAAGTGTCTTGGATCTGAGCACTGAGCACTGAAAGTTTATGTTGTGGGATGTGGATGGACAAAGGCTTCAGATTTGTGCTGAGAACTCATTTTGGGCCGTGGAGAGTGCGATGGATTATTTTCCTTTTCTTTAATTTTATCTTTTGTTGCGTCACATATTCTTTCCTGCTCGGTTTTTACAGACTTAAATGTAAACTTAGGTGATGTGTAAGCACAGAAGTTGGAACTCCACAAAGCACCTGGCCTCTTTCATTATTCTGCTGAACTCAGTGGGGTTTGCTCTCATGACCCTTCCCTCCTGCCCCGGGATTTCCCTGGGGAAAAACATGTTGCTTCCACATTCCCTTGGAGAAACGGGGTGGCCTGGGCTGTGGAAAACTCTGTTGGAAAACTCTGTTGGACTGGTATGGTGTCCTTGGGATGCCTGGTGTTTTATGGACTCCTTCCTCCCACCTAGCCTGGGTTTTTGACCAAATTGGAGGCACAAAGCAGTGACCCCTGGATCACCAATGGGATGATGGTGACGTTGGGGTTGGGGCTCGTTGAGTTCTGCAGCAGAGCAGAGGCAGCTTTAAGGAGTTCACAAAAAGCAAAGTCACTGCTTTCCTTGGAAATTTAGGGCTCATTCTTCAGGACTGTTGACCCAGGAGTACCTGGGCTGGGGTCACTGCTGTGGGTCAGGGCAGAGGGGCTGGGAAGGTCAGGCTTCAGAGGGATGCCCAGAGCTCTGGACCTGAAGTGTGAGACATTTCCAGGTGATTTGCTGGGAGCTGCTGCCACAGAAAGCACTAAATTAGCCTGGGATGACTGAGTTCAGTGAAACTTCAACCAGTCTGCCCTGAATTCAGAGTTTACAGTTAAATCTTGTTACTTTGCCGTGTGATTTGGGTTCTCAGTGGGTTTGTGTTGTGCAGCCATAAATGTTTGGTTTTCCTTCCCCCAAAGATTTTGTGCAGGGAATCACTCAGAGACATTTCTGGAGAGGGGAAAAGTAGAACAGAAGGTATCAGTTCAGAGTAGAAATGAGACTAAAAATAAGGTTTTTGACTTCTTCAAGGGGCAAAGAGATGTTGTACCGTAGGCAATTAAATGGTCTGTTGGTGTCTTTTCCCACCTTCACTTTCTTCACTGGGGCAAAGATATATAAATATATATTTGTATGTGACCTCCACCAAGATACTGGTTATTCTCAGGGAACAAAGCAGCCAGGGCTGGGCATTCAAGCATGTAGTCTCCTTGTATCTTGGCATCTTTGTGTTTATGGGTCTCACTCTTTTCACTTTGCCCCCAACAGCAATAAAGTCAAACAAGATCCGGTCTTTTCAGAGCATTGCCACTCTCCTAAAACAGATGCAGGGAGGGAGGGAGGGAAAGGCAGTGCCAGCACAGAAAAGACCCTGTGCTTCTGTAAATTATTTCTTGGACCTCCAAGGAAAACCTGAAGGAGAGGGGAATAAATTCCAACATTTGATTGATACTCGGTACCAACTCCCCTTGAGATCTAGCACCTCACCTGGCATCCAATTTATCTCTCTCTGATAACACCACTCCTGGCTAGAACCCACCTCATGGGGTTTTTCTGGGAGCATATCACTGGAGAAGAGTTGCCCAAAATATCTTTTCCCCAGTTTTTCCATGTTTACTCGAAATGGGAAAATATTGAGTGGTTTATAACTCGGAGGGAAACCTGAAGATCTTGGTGTTTGTTTCTTCCACTCTGGTGTCGCCACTACCAAAACATTTTTGTGCTTTAGGCATAAATTGATGTGAGTAGCTTGGTGACTCTTGTGTATCCCTGTATTTTTTTTTGTGTGTCCCTGTGTATTTTGTGCAAGAAACCCAGGTTTTGGCAGAGCTCTTCAGCTCTCAGTGCAGAGGGTGTTGTGGGACAGCAGGAAGGTTCCTGCTCTGGGCACTTTGGCTCCTTCTGAGTCTCAGTTTCACCTTCACAGCGTTATGGCCTTTCCTTTAATTTGCCTTTTCTCCCTGCCATGTGGGATGGCACCCACTGGATGGGTTTGGAAATTCAGAAGGAAAAATACAACAATTAAAATTGCCCTCGAGTGCCTTCCTGAGGAGCTGCTGGGCTTGGGTTTGTTTTAGACCCCTGAACCTGTCTGAATCCAGTTCACATTTGCTCCATGTCCTGTTGCTGTCCTAGAAGTCTTAGAAAAAGTCCTAGGAAAAAAAAGGCTTTTTCCTCCTTTGCTGTCTGTCCCACAGAGGTATCTGTGTGCTCACTTTTAACCCCAGAGGCAGCCACGTGTCAGTGATGGGAGAAACGAGTCCCAGGGCTGATGGCAGGAGCAGAGAGTTCCAGCACTGCAAAGAAATGCTGGAGATAAGATGCACAAGGTGTAGAGGGAGATTTTTAGCAGTGAAAAGCATTCCAGTAATGCAGCTGAGAGGTTATTATTTAATATCTCCCAAACCAAAAACATCTCTCGAGTTTTCTGGCGTGGAAAGGGAGAACCACCCAAAGCTGGGTCTGAGAAGGGATGGTTGCAAAATAATTTAATATGTGAGATGGCCTCTCGTGTGCTCCCCAGATGTCCCATCCCATATGTCTGTCCTGTTAGGCTGATTATGGAATACAGGCATTTATAGCTCAGAGCAAAGGGAGGATTGATTTCTTTCTAGAGTGGTGTGGATGTCGCTGTGTTCAAGATAATTAGACATTAGAACTGAACTGAAAGGGAGCATTATTGCACATGGAGATGTAAAGAACTGTGGGCTTGTCTACACTGGGATGGGCAGAAGTTAATTCATATTAAACTGGTGATGAATGGATAAAATGCATTAAACTGCACTGAGCCCCTTTGTGGTCACTCTTGTTCATGGTGGAAAGTGATTTTGTTTCAATTTGACTCGCTTCCAAACTAAATTTAGTGAAATCTAATTCAGGCCACTCTGATTGTGAAGTGAACCATCTAAACAGGGATTTAAGTAGTGCTTGACTAACTTACCTCAAAAATTAACATGGTTTGATTATTCTGAGTGCTCTGGTGTAGACATTCTGTGCTTTGTCCACTTTTCATTTTATTATTTGCTCCTTGTAGTATTTGGATTTTTTGCCTTTAAGGCTGAGCTCCAAGACAATGTGCTAATTTCAGCTTTCATAAAATAAAAAAGGCATGATTTGTTGCACAGAACATCTTGGAGACTGTTAACCCCAAAGGTGTCAGTGTGTAAATTCAAGTAATTTTAGACTAATTTTCAAGGTGTGCTTTTGAAAGTTGGGGTTTGTTAATGCTGAAGATGATTCTGTATCCTGGGGGGAGTGATGGATATTGAATTTTAGTCGGTGTCATAACTGGAAATCTGATCTCTATAAAGGAAATCTGATCTCTATAAAGTCCAGCTCAGGGCTTAGCACTGAATTATTCCACACAAAGAGGGAAAACAACTTGGCTGAGGGACATCCATGGGATGGAATTCGGTTGTGTGTGATTTTTGGACTTACAGATTCATGGAATGATTTGGGTTGGAAGGGACATCAAAGATCATCCCATTCCACCCCCTGCCATGGGCAGGGACACCTTCCACTAGCCCAGGTTGCTCCAAGCCCCGTCCAACCTGGCCTTGGACACTTCCAGGGATGGACACAACCTGTCCAAGTCTGGCTGAATCTC
This sequence comes from Chiroxiphia lanceolata, assembly GCF_009829145.1. NCBI lineage: Eukaryota > Metazoa > Chordata > Aves > Passeriformes > Pipridae > Chiroxiphia > Chiroxiphia lanceolata. Next base: position 3,289,361 of record NC_045659.1, on the reverse strand, counting down.
CCAAAGATGAGCACCCCCAGGGAATTCAGGTCAGTGTGTTTGGAAGCTCAGCCTAAATGTAAAAATCTGGGTCAGACTACGTGGCTGAATGTGAAAACAAGCTCAGTTCCACTCTGAGTGCAGGTCTGGGGCTGCAGAGAGCAGGTGAGATGGAGCCATGAACACTCACCCTGAGCTTTAGAGGCCCCTTGAACCCAATTCACAGGCGACAGCACAGACTGAAGGCACTCAGGACGTGGTGATGAGAGTTCCTTGGTTCCTTAAACCATAGAAATGTGTAAACCTATGTGACTGACACCTAAAATTTTGCTATTTCTCTGTTTAGAAGTGGAGGCATTTGACAGACCTGTGTTGGGTGGAGGCATAATAATTTTATATAGGTTGGGGCCAAGGAAAACAGGAGCCTGTTGGGTTTCACTTCCACTTGTGTTGCTGGATTCCTCTGTAAGCTTGAGGGGCAAGTAATTTAAGAGCTCTGTGTATCTCAGTTTCTTCACCTGTCAGTTGGGGGAATTACTTCACAGGGGACTGGTAGTATCATTATAATGATACTTGCAATGAGCTTTCATATGCTGGGTAGAAGAGTGGGAGCGTTAACATGTACAAGAGAAAAAGAAAAAAGTAGGTTAGCCTGTCTGAGCTTGTCATGCTTCTCCTGTGTCAGCAAACTCGGGGAGACAAGAGAAAGGAGAGGAAGAGAGATCAAAAGAATACATTAAATTAAAAAGTAAACAGAGAAAGTTAAACTTGAAGCAGCGAGGAAGGAGTTGCACGGGGCCTGTTCTGGGCTTGGCTGCGTTAACCTCCCTTCCCCATCGTGGGCCAGGATCTTTGTCATCAACAACCCACCTCCAAAAATCACCAGGCAGCTCCTGTGGCCTCCCTTCAGGGACTCCCTAAAGCACAGGCTGCACCTGGAGCTCCTAATGCTGGACTTCAACGCTGAGCTTGAACTAACACAAGGCTGACGTTGGACTGTACATGTTCTCCCTTCTCCCACAGACACCAGAGAGTCAATTCACCTCTCCGTGCCTGCAGTGGTGCTCCTCCAAAGGCTGCTGCAGCCACACAAAGCAGCAGTGCTGGCAAACAGCTTTCAGACTCTGCTTTTCTCCCCTCCCTCTCTGTTGGGGTGGGAGCAAGAAATGTCTGTGCAGGACAGCTGCTTCCCCTGGGCTCTGTCACCACCGGGCTGGGCTGGCTGCACCACTGCTCCCTCAGCTGCCAAAGCAAGGAGACACCTCTGCCCAAGTGTTTCAGACCACGTTGGGCAAGGCTTGGAGCGACCTGCTCCAGGGAAAAGTGTCCCTGCCCGTGGCAATGTGTCAGAACTAAAAGATCTTTAAGGTCCCTCCCAACCCAAACCCTCCCGTGATTCTGTGACCAGACGCAGTTTGGAGCTGTTGGTTGTGTTCTGTTGAGTTTAATCTGTTCTGTCTGCTCGTGAAATAGGCCAAGGAATCTTTATATGCACATCTATAATATGGTAAGTTTTCCGTATGAAATAGGCCGAGAAGAACAAAAAGCACATGGGGGGAAAATTCCTGACAGTCAATATCTGAAGGGTTGGTTATATTTTTACAGAATTATAGGTCATACACTAGGCTGCCAAAAGCAATCATACCAGCTGTAATCTTCTTTAACTGTATCCAGTCAGAAAAGACGAAAAATTGTTTTTCTGCCTTTGAAGAATGGAAATATCTTTTCCCCTATCCACTCTGACCTGTTTTACTGTAACAGATTCTGGATCCACTCAGCTAAATCATCATAAGCAGGGTGCAATGGAAACAAATTGCACCACAAAGCTTATCCTAAAACTCTGCCTTCTGCACCTTCAGCAGCTGGGTAGTGTTTGAAGAAAAAGTGCTCAATTTGCATCCTTAAGCCTCCTCCATCTGCCTTATCTGTGGCAAAGCTGGGCTACTTGGAACCGTGGGCCGTGCTGTAATAATCTTATTTTTACACATGGTCAGGCTGTTTTGCTGCGTGCCATCCGAAATGCAGCCTTCCTTTTTGGAAAGCCACAGAGCTTCCCCCGAGGTGCCCCGAGAACGGGGGAGCTTTTCAAACGGCCCAAGGAGTAAATATTAGAGGGGTCAGAACGTGGCAGCAACAGGAAACAAAAAGGGGGAGATGGAATCTCTCGGGGCCTGTCCCCCGGGCAGCTGAGCTGGTAGAACACCTGTGGTGGGGCAGCAGGACACTGAGAGAAGCAACTTGAGGTGTGGAGGGCAGGGCTTGAGGAGCAGAGCATGGTTTGCCCTATGATCTGCAAAATCCTGCAGTGTAGGGCAGAGGAGGAGCACCCAGCTGTCCTGCAGCACTTGGCAAGCAGATGGGGTGTGCCAAGGTAGGCAACTCTCTGTATTCATGTTTTGAACCACTTGCTTGTGTAGGAGCAACAACATCTTGGGCGTGTTTTAGCGGACTCGTGGCGGTGGTGAGGATCTGGTTGAAGTCTGTACAGGGATGTAGTGGTGAGGCAACGGCATCTCCTTCACCTTTCAGACTTTACCATCTGCAAAAGGAGGTTATTTTGCCAAAGAAAACTTTTTGGAAGGTGTGGAAAGTCAGTCAGAGCTGTCTAAAAAGGGCCTGAGGATTTTGCACAGTGTTTCTCTGGGTCACACTTAACGGGAGAGACCATTTACAAGAGCATGGAGCAACAGGACAAGGGGGAATGGATTCAGACTGAAAGAAAATAGGTTTAGGTTGGATATTGTGAAGAAATTCTTCCCTGGGGGGGTGGGGAGGCCCTGGCACAGGTTGCCCAGAGAAGCTGGGGCTGCCCCATCCCTGGAAGTGTCCAGGGCCAGGTTGGAGCAACCTGGGGTAGTGGAAGGTGTCCCTGCCCATGGCAGGGGCTGGAAAAAGATGAGCTTTAAGGTTCTGTCCCACCCAAACCATTCTATGACCTGATCAAGTTGACCATCATCACTGACACCAGTGAAACAGAAGATACAGGGACTGAGTTTGTGTTTAAAATACTTTACCAAGGGCTGTTAGCAAGCATTTAAAGCCAGCTTTGATCAAAAAGAAAATGATGCTTTCTGATAGAAAACTGACTTTGCACAGTTTTAATTGTTGTCTTTGCGGAGAGACTGAAGGAGGTAAATTGTAAGAGTCTGGGGTATTTGCAGAGTAGAGCAGCCCAGAACTAACTTGGGTTCCTCAGCAGGGCAAGCAAAATTCAGGTGAGGTTTGTAAGTCCTAGTTTGAAGTGTTAGCAAATGTGAGATGTACCAGAGAAGATTATTTAGCTTTTAATTCAGAACTGCAGATGGCAAGTGAGTAGTATATGCTGGGGTTATGAAGTCATTCTCTCAGCCTCTTTATTTTTTGGTATCATTCATTACAGTCTGCTTAGCTGGTGGATGGTCAGTGATGCCATAAAATAGAGGCCACCTCTGGTATTTACAGACTTCTGCTTGTTTTCATGGGTCCCTGATTGTCCTGTGTCTCTGCTTACCCTCTGTGCCATCCTCTGAGGGTGTCAGACAGTTGAACAGCCTGGTTCTTGTTCCTCTTAAAGGATTTCCCCCCCTCCCCTTCTTCTGTGCTTTTGTGCAAGCCAAGTAGCAGCCACTTTCCATTTTCCTAGTGGTACCTAAGCAGTAAGGAAGGCTGGCCACTGGCCAATTCATTTAAACCTCTAGAATAATAGTTTGCTCTCTAATGAATAGTCTGGCTTTAAATCTCTCCATTCAGTCGTGGTGGCACTCCTGAAGTTGACAGGTACTTATGAGATGCTGAGGAAAGGTCATTTGTTGGGTGTTACTTTCATTGATTTGTCCAGAGCACCTTCCAGTCATTCCTCTCAGCTCTTCAAAGGCAATAAAAAGAGACAAAACCCAGGCAGGAAATTCATTCATTTTCTCATATTTGCCTCAGAAGTCACAAATAACCCATTTTAAGGAAGCAGTTTTCTGTTTTCTGGCGGATATCCCAGGATTCAGCTTCACAGTTGGCATCATCTTATTATGATCAGGGAAACTGAGGCACAGAGGGAGGGGAGGGTTTGTGCAGAACATCAGCCCTGGCTGCTGAGCTTGGACTGGAATCTGGGTGCTCCTTGGGACTGGCTTGCAGAGAGCTGGAGCAACACTGCTGTAACTGGATTTATTGCTGACTTCATCCTCCTTCCCCTGTACCCATAAATCAAACACTACCATTTTCTTCCTGAAGCTGGAACTTAATGAACCTAAAAGCAATCTGAGGAAGTAGCACAAAAACTGGCTGTGCTGAAGCCCTGTTCCATTTACAGAGGAAAACCAAGAGCGTTGGCAAAGTTAATTTTGCTGTAACTTTAATTTACATTTACTTTGCACAGGGGTTGCCAGTCACATATTTCAAGAACTTGATGCCCAGGAGGATAAAGTTTAGAGTGACCTGGACATCTCTTAAACCTTGCTGGGAGGGAATGGCTGCTCTTTGGGTTGATGGCTGGGCTTGATGGTCTTTTCCAACCATAATGATTCTTTTATCTGCTTGCAATGGACAAGAATGGGCTGAAATCACACAGTTTTGGACCTCATTCTGAATTTTCCTTTGGGAACTTAGGTGGTTGGAGGAGATAAATGTTATCAATGTTTGTGCAGGACCTCTCAAAATGCTGTAAGGGAAGAGCAGAAACCTGCCTGTGGATATGGAGCTCCAGCCACTGCTCCCAAGTCACTGGAATTGCTCTTGGAAAGCTGAATGTGTGCGAGAAGAGGATGGAGAACTGTTGGAAATTAGGCCCTACAGCATTAAAAATGGGAGGCTGAGTAAAAGATCCTTTGTCAGAACAGGACACCACAGCAGAGTCACAGAGATCTGGGGATCAGCCTTGGCATGGGTGGCACAGAGGACAGGGAAATTGGGGTAGGAGAAGGGGACAAAGGGATTTGGTGTTGTAGAATTAAAGCCAAAGTGAGAGGGAGTAGGAAGGTACCAGAAAAAGGGTTTGTGTGGACCTGCAGGTGGGGCTGGAAAGTTGGAACCTGAAGATAGTGCAGGAGAAAGTCAGTGGAGCAGGGAGTGCTGTGGCCAGGGCAGAGCATGGCATGAACAGGAACATTTCCAGCTGCAGATAAGAGCAGAGCACGCCCCAGGTGAAGAGTTCTCAGCCCAGGGAAGTTATTAAGTGTCTGAATTCCAGGCCCCTGGCCTGAGGACATTGTTAAGAGAGAAATGAAGTCAAGCGTGGACCCCCACTATGACTTGGCTGAATGATATTTAATATTTAAGCTTTAAAAGTGGAGTGAACTGTGTGGGAGCTCCTCTTAAAGAAGAAGGAGTCCCTGGTGATGGGCTGTGAGCATTCTCCATGACTTCTGTTCAAGCAAACCAGCAAATGGGCTCGGTGTGAAAAGAAACTTTGGAGAATTGATGCTTTTTCAGTGATCCCCAAATCCTGATTACTCCTTCTCTCCCCTTTTTGCTTTGGTTTGGTTGCAGCCAAGGGTGGCAGAGTTTGTGGCTCTCGGGTGATGCAGCATGAAGCTGCTCAAAAGCAAAATAATACCTGGTTTGGTTTTTCCTGTAGCAGTTGTACTTTCCAGAGGACAAAACATTCTGTTGGATTGAGGGGAGTGGAGGGTTGGGGAAAGGAGGTGACTCGACCCCCAGCAAAATGATTGTGTGGACAAAAATGAAACCCAGGGTCTTCTCTTGATGGAGAGAAATTGGTCAGACTGGAGCATTTTCTCCAGGGTACAGGATGGACAATCTGGTTTAGAAATTGGCCATTTTGCAGATCAGACCGTCCCAGGAACTGAAGGTTATTTGGGAAGGAAACAAAGTGTTAGTCCAAAGATGACTGAAGGCGCTGGAATTCTTTCCATGGGAGCAAATCTCTGTGTAACAGGCAAGATACCACTCAATGAACTATTTCCCACTCAGTCCTCAGGCTCTGAAATAAATAATAACAAATAAATACTGCCTTTCTTTCACAGCATGGTCACCTGTTGGGTTTCCATATGGAAAATGGTCCATATTGGTGATAAGGAGGGGTCAGACTCTGTGATCTATATATACCCCTGAATTCTTTCCTAGGGTCAGTTGGGTCCTGTTTGGAGCAGGAGGGAAGAGAAAAAAAACGGAGGTGAGGTGGAATTGCAGCAACAAAAGAGAAAGAGAGAGGAAGCAGAAGGTATTTACTTCTCACCTGCTACAAATTACCCTGCAGCAGAGAGGAGGAGGAGGAGTGCTGGGAACAAAAGGCTTTTCTGAGGTGCCACTCACCAAGGTGGGAGCTCTGTGCTCCTCAGGAGTTTGGTTTCCCCAGACAGCCCCACCCTATGGAAGGGCTGGGAAAGGGGCTCCCTGGTGACACTCAGGCTTTGTCCTGTGGCTGGTCAGCGTTTTGCTGGCAGGGTAATGTTACAGTTGTCCCACAACTCGTTCCATATTTGGCGTTTGATCCTGGCAGAACGGGGGAAAAAGCTGGTCAATACGGTTCTCATTAGCCCAAAAAGCTGGGCCATGCTGGAGTCATTAGTAGTTTGTTGATTGAGTTAACTCTGCAAGGAGGGCTGTGACTGATCATCTGCATTCTCATTAAATATCCCTCAGTCCCGGGGAGTTTGCTTGGAAGACGGGAGGAATCTTGGTTTCAGCCAAGAGCACCAGTTTTAAAATATCTCCGGGCTTTAAAGCTCCAAGTGTGTAATTAATATCAGAGATGGGACGGAGGTGTAACGCAAAAATAATCTTTCACTGAAGTGTTGCTGCTCAGGGTCGTGTTTCGGCCCGACACAGGGGCTGAAACTTGAATCCAAATCTAAACTTTGTTAGTGCTGCAACAGGGAAGTGGTGAGGGCCTGTGGCTGGAGGATTTCCACTTGGAACTGTATTGGAAGGAAGGAAGCGTTGCTGTGCTTCGTTTAAAGATAATGAGCTACAGCAAACCCCCAACCAAAAGTCAAATTCACTTCATCTTTGCCTTGCTCGTGAGCGAGTCAATAAGTTAAAAAGATCTATGTAGAGAGAGGTGATATAATTTCACTTTCAAGAAATGGGTGAACAGGAGTTGCTGAGGAGTGTTACCTTGAAAATACATCATGATCACTTTAAACCTTGTCTCTGTCTTTCAGCTTTTGAAATGCTGAAGATCACATCTTGAGGGAATTTGTTCGAGCCTTTGAAGTATTTTTATGTTAGGCCCCTATGGCAGAAGATTGTATAGATCAAGAAAGTACCGGGTAGATTTATTCACAGAAAATGCATTTAAATTACCCAACTATACGGGCTCACATTCTTCATTTATAGCCTGGTGTCTGGTCTCTGAAATCCTCCCAAGAATCGAGGTCACAGAATTTGAAAATGAGCTTCTGTACACCATATTTCTGGCCTTTGGGATGTAATGGAGCCTGCACTGTGTGGTAAATTGGACGGAATTCAGAGAAGAGCAACAAAAACAATTAAGGGTGGAGAGGAACTGACTTACATGGAAAGATTAAAGCGTTACAAATTTGTGGCTTGGTGGAGCAGAGGCTACTGCAAGTCATTGGAAGGTTCTGGAGGCAGGAATGCAGCTTCAAAATCCCCGGTCTTGTCTAAACCTGTTTTTGTTTGTGTGTTTGTTTTAAAGCAAAATCTTTTCAGAGCAATATCCTCATCTGGTGCAACTTAGAACAGTCCCAGTGAAAACAATGGAGTGAAGGGATCTGGGCCAAATTATACTGTCTGAAAGTGCAGCCCCAGTGCTCCTTTAAAACTGGCACAGCAGGAGTGCAAGGGGTACTTTAAGGAGGCAACTGGTGTTTTAACCTCCTGCAAGGCAATTCCTGATATATTTGGAATACAAAGAGGTTAAAGGCAGGTAATATTTGGACATCTTCCTTCTGTAGCACCTCTACCTCGGTGATGTCTGCTCTGGGGCAAAATGCTGGCAAAGCAGGGCTGGCAAAGCTTAAAATTTCATTTAATGCTTCAGCTGAGTATTGGCAAAAGGATGGGCTGAAAGGACATTTCTTTTACCTTGTTCTTCATGTGCTGCTGCAGAAATGCAGGCAGCTTTTAAGCCAGTAGAGAAAAGTCTCATATAGTCCCAGAAAACGTGGGATGTTGCCATGAGAAGCACTGAGGAGCTGCAGGTGTAACCCACTCCTGGGTGTACGTGGCACTTGCACAGAGGAGCAGTCTATAAATACCCCAACTACTCAGTGTAGCTGCTCGGAGTAGGTGTAGCAGCTCATGTTTTCAGCCTTCCAAACCCTTAGTTCTGTCCTTGCTGAGTTGATCAGGGTGGTGGCAGCTCTGCAGACACAAGGAAGGAATTGTTCCCAGTGGTCCACGGGGATTGAATTACAGTGAGACTGAGCAATTAAACACGTGGGCTGACTCGGAGGAAAATTAAGTGTGAAGCCCATTGTACTGAGAAACAGTCTCAGAAGGGAAGTGATGGAGGCCCTGTTGCTTGGGATGTGGTACTTTTCCTGAGGATGGAGTGTTAATTGAAGCATCATGGCCAAATTTTAACGGGGAAGTTAATTTCTGGCTCCCTCGCCTGCTCCTTGTTCCAGCTGGGGAGGGAGTGATTCCATCCCGGGGCTGAAGTCTGGCGTGTCTTGGCTGCACTTGGAGGGGAGCTGCCACCTTTCACATAAGGGATTACTTTTATGGGATGGGTGAAGCTGCCAGGGAGCAGAGGAAGGAGGTGGGAAGGTGGCAGCTACTTCATGGAAGTTGCTACAGATCCCAGTTTCCTTTGGAGTTCGTGTGTGACCTTCCCTGAGGGAAGAAAGTGGCCAAACTTCTCAAACATCATTAGGACTAATTTTCAGTCTTGCCAGTTGCACCAAAAAGCCAAAAGCTGTGTGGGGACTGTGCTGCCCACCCTGATTCCTCTGGGTCAGGAGTGACCTGCCAGGTCCACCCTCCCAGTGATATCCAGCTCCATGGAGGAAGGGGAGGGAGAGGAAAACTCCACCCTCACAAAATGAGTGTCTGGAAAACAGGGATTTTTGAGTGTGTGAATGAGACAGTGGCAGGAATACGGAATGTGGACCAAGGATGCCGGGGGGAATTGTTTCCATAGAAACCCAAGCAGGAGGCTCACATGGCTCCCCCATCTCAGACTTACAAATTCATGTGATTACCTTAATGGTCAACATAATGGATTGTAAAAAAGGGGTTGGGTGATGAGTAAAATTTGCTCTGAGTTGGTGGCAGATGTGGGGAGCCTTGTGCTGGAGCCCTGGGTGAGGGCAGCTCAGAGTGGCTCCTGTGCTGGGGGTGTGTGACTGAGGGGCTGCAGTAAATCAGGACTAACTCCTGAGGACTCAGTGGCATCCTACTGGTGTCAAACAGAGGGAATCAGGCCTGGTTTCTTTTAATTAATTTGAGGGGGGGAAAAAAAAAGCTCTACATTTGTTTTCTTGGTGCATTGTTCTCCCACCTTTGTCGCCCGGTCCTTTTGCTGGAGACAAAATCTTGTGCACGTGAATCAACAGAGTTCAGAAATGCCCCAGGAAATGCTGGTCTGAAATGTTCTCACATGCCAGATTTTATGAGGGGCCCCTGGGAGTCTGTTTTCTTCATTTGCTCGTGGAAACATCTCTTCTTGGAAAAGCCAAGGTGTTCAGGGCTAATTTATGTTCCTCCAGCCCCTTCAAAGAAACCAGCACCTAAAAGTGGTGTGGTTTTGGATGATGGGCTTAAATGGCTGAGCTTTAACATTAACAAAGGGCACTTAACTTTTGGGTTTAGGAAGTGAGGGTGTTCTGGGCTTTTATGGGTGGCATTTCTAGGGTCTGGGCACAATCCTGGGTGATCCCAGAAATCCCAGGTGAGGTTTTTGTGGAATACTGTTGGCCAGTCCTGCACAGGCACAAACAGAACAGGTTGCTGTGATATCTCAGCAGCAGCTGATAAGGTGGTGCTTGTGATCCCCTGGGAATCAGGAAGGATGAGACACGGACCTGTGGGAACACCAATTACCAGGGATATGCATCCCAATAGCTCCCATAAACCCCCAAATGCAACACCCATATAGGAGACAAATTTTGAGTGGGAGAAGAGGCTAAAGTAGGTCAGAGAACCCCAAATAAAACACAGAGTTTCAAGTCCTAGTGCAGATGAGTGGCTTGGGCTGCTCTGACCATCTCCTGTGATCCTCTGCTTTGATTTGGGCTGAGCTGACTTGCTCTGATTTTATTTTTTATTTTTTTTTTTTTGAAGCTTCACAACCCACAAACTTCATCTTTAATGACAGTCATTTGTGCTCTTTTTAGAGGACACTCTGTGTGGAGGGGGAGAGAAGGGCTGGAAATGGAGACAGGACAATTTTCCACGTGTTTTGCAGTAACATGTTTGTGAGCCACTGCCCTGTTATCCAAGAAATGGCTCCACAGCCAGAAGTTTATGTGATGGTATTTTTCTGGGTGCATTTCTGGGGGGGGGAAAGGAAAATAAAGGCTAAAATGATGGAGGAAATGGCTCCCATCTCTCCTCCTGGTTCCCCCAGCCTCTCAGAGCTGTCAAAAAGTTGCTGAAGGCCCTGAAAGGCTTAAGAGTAACCCAGGTCCAGGCTGGTTTGTTGGCAAGCTCCTGCAGCTCTGAGAGGAAAACATCTGGGCTGTGGGAAGGTCAGCCAGGAATGACATAGCTGCAGATATGCAAGGCAATCAAAGAGCTGCAGGGTCCCACCCAGGAGAGAGGAGAACCCCAGAGGCAGCTGGACCAGAACTGAGACAGGATTAACAGGGAGAAGCATTTCCCCCTCAAACTCTGTGTGTGAGTTCAGTGCTGACCCCCAACCCATGTTTGCCTGGTTTAGAAACACCCTCCCTGGGACTAATGGGTGAGATTGTTCTTCCATGGCTCCTAAATTACAAGGTTTTTTTGTGGTGAATTGAGTAATGTTTGACATTTTTCTTAAGGACCTGGGCTGTGGAGTGTGTCAGTAGCCTTGAGGTGCCCTAATTCCAGATGGAACCTCTGAATGATACTAAAATCAAATTGTTGGCTGGTTGATTTTCTCCCTAGTGGCCAGCACGGGGCTGGGTTTGGGGTCTGTGATGAACACAGGGGTGATCACACAGGGATGTTTTATTTACTGCTGCACAGAGGCTTTTCCTGCTCCTCACCCCACCAGTGTGGGGGCACAGGGAGCTGGGAGGGGACACAGCCAGGACAGGTGACCCCAGCTGACCACAAGGATATTCCAGACCATGATCAACATATAAATCTGAGTAGCCACTCCTGACTTCCCAAAACAAGGAGAGAAAAGGTGCAGCCTGGCCCCAAACCCTCCCTCTGAGCAAACATCCTCTCTGCCCTGAGCACTGTTGGTTTACTGATGGTTTTTCCCCATCAGTTAGTGAGAAGTGCAGCTTGAACCAACTTTGTCAAGGTTTTTAATCCTGGGGAGACTTTTTGCTGAACTGCCTGTGCATGGGAAATGCAATTGGTTGCCAGCTCACACTCCCCTGACCCGTTTCCAAAGCTATTTCATTTGATTGTGTTGGGTGATCTTCCTGAAATTATTTCTTGACTCTTATCTGAAATCCATTGATAATGGTTATTTAAGCTCTTTCTGTGCTATCTGGTTGTTTTAATTTCAGGCAGTACATTGAGGAGTTTAAGTGTGTATTAGTTATCATATTGATGGATCAGCCAAGCAGGGAACATTTGCAAATTCACATATTCCTTTTCACTGACCTGTGATAGTTGAAAGATAAGCCTCTTGCATGCCATTAGCAGTTGGAGCATCCATAAACATTTCTTGGTGTGTTTTGACGTTGTTTTGGAATAGTTGGGAGTATTTACATGTAGATTTTTTTTTCCCCCCTTGAATCCATCCTAAAATACTAATTGCCTGTTTGATTTGCTGTTTAATGCTTTTATTTAATGCATTTATTTCATGCTTTGCCTTTAAAGTAGCAATGACTGAGTTTGGGCTCAGTAGACTCAGCCCTCAACTTCTGCAAAAGCAAGCCCACTGATGTTATTTTGGTGTGAAATAACACACAAACAGCACCAATACTCTGCTTGGGGTTGATACAAGGAGAGAAGGAAAAGGAAGAAGTAAGAGATAAGAATCACCAGAGCTAGAGGTGCAAAAACTTCAGTGTTTTGTGTTACTCTGTTCTCCACGTGGAACCAAGGCAGTGTTGGATTCTCCAGCAAATGTGGTACCAAATTTCTGGAGCCACTGATAGATCTGAAAATGGAATGAGTTTGGGTGAAGCCAACGGGCTTTGAGAATGATTGTTGGAAAGAATCTGGCCCCTGGAATGATCTGGAGGGGTTTTGTGGTGCGGCACTTGTTGCTTGAGGACAAATGAATCCGTGTGTCTGTGGGTTTTCCATAGGAACATCCTCAGGAAACAGGGTGGGTCAGCTCCTGCTTGGCTTCTGAACTGTAGGTCTGTGCTCAGCTGCTGCCAAAATTTGGTTCCTGTGGTCAGGTGTACTCTGAGTTCAGTGTCTGATGATCCTTTGACTGTCTTTTTCCAATATGTGTGATTTTCCCACTGCTTCACCTCAGCTTCTTTCAGATGTAACTCTGTTAAAATCTCTTAAAACTGGTTAAAACTTGGTGACACATGATCGAAGAAAATCCCTTCAATCTTTAATTCAGCTGACCCAGATGTGGAATCAACAGAATTATATTTACACCCTCTCCAGTAGTGTTGTGAGGCTTCATTCACTCAAGTGTGCAAATCACTTCATGATTCTTGGAGAAAAAAAATATAAAATGAAGAGCACAGGCTGCAGGAGAGTGGTAAAGAATATTCTCCTGTTTAAAATTTCACAAGCATCCTTAGGTCTGTCCCACAGCACCTCTCTGGATTCCTGGTAACTGCACCAGATCTGGTCCTTAGGCAGGGAATTAATCTGGATTATTCTTACAAAACACATCTCAAGTGAAACTTTTGCCTATATTTTTCCCAGAAGATTCTTCTCTTTCAGTCCAGAATTTTATCAGCAATTCTTATGCTAACAGGGGTCAGGAGATGAGATGTTTCTCACGTTACACTTGAAGCTTCTCATGAATAATGGCCTGTATCACCTCTATTGTCTGTCCAAAACATAAGCAACCAGACATAAGGCCAGAGGAGAAATTTAAAGAGTGCTGAATAAACCAGCAGGACAGACCAAGAACTAAGATAGTCACAGAGTGAAACAAATACAAGGTGGAGCAGATGGTTATTTGGGGAAATATCCAAGCAGATTAACTACCAGGCAGCTAGAGAATGAGTCAGTCCCTGGTTAAAAACTACCCTGAAATCTTCAGAGCAAGAGGAACAGAAGCACAGATGAACATCACTGTAGCCAAAATAAATTAGAGGTCATTATTCCCCAGTGAATTTTCTTAAGTGTTAAGTAGAGCACATCAGGCTTTTCAAAGAAATCTGAGGGGGGTTGCCACACTTAAGACCATCACTTGCTCCTGTGCAAGGGCAATCTGTCCATTTGGAAACAATTTTTCCCATCAGTATTGTCCTTTTTTTCTTCTTCTTCTTCTAATTAATTTCTTTGCCTTTTTTGTTCTCATATATATGTATGTGTATGGGGAAAAAAAAAATAGCTGCAGTTTGGGCAGGATGAGAATCCCAAAATGCGTGGGGCTGGAAATTGCCATCATGGAAATTTTAGTTTCCCCCCCCCCCCCAAAGCCCTTCAATCTTTTCCTTCAGTGAGACTGCAGCTGCCATCTGATTTGTATTTATATATGCTCTTTATAGATATTAATGCAATAACAGATTAAACCTAAAGTAACTGTTACTACACAGAGACATCTCAGGGGGCTGATCTTGCAAACACTAATGCCTCTGAATAACTTTAATCTTGTGCATTGTGTATTTGAATTTAATGGGGACTTCTTGCATGCCAAAGTTTCTCACATTTGTGAATGTTTGCTGCAACTTCAGACTTTCCCCATATGTTGATGTCAATTTGTTTTTGCAACCTCAATACGGTTTAGAAACCTAAGGCTCTGATCACGGTTTGTATATGGTTTTTTCCCCCCAGTTCTTCAGGCTTCTTTGGGCCAGATTTTCAGCTGGAAAAACGGGCTAAAACCTCACTGCTGAACCCACTTATTTTTACCAGGCTAAACCTGCCTTACAAGGGGTGTTTTTTTGGGTCTGAGCAAGCTCATAGGTAATGTGAGTTATAGGGGGGTAAGGCTGTTTTTATGGCATCACCTTCTCAAAACACTTTCTGAAGGTGAATTCCTAAAAGAAACTGGATTAAAAAAACTTGGAAAATGATCTGATAACCCAGTAGTGTTTGTATAAATAGCTGGAAGTGTCCAGGACACAGACAGGGCAGGTGTATCAAACTTGCCCAGTGCAATTGTTCTCTGATCTCTGTGTAAGGTAAACTCAGAGTCCAGACTCACTCCTTTAGTTCTGCAGGATCATCCATTCTGTGCTTTTTAGGTGCCAAAAGCTGCTTAGAGGATATTAATTTTACCAGATTCCTACAAAATGCAAAGCTTTGATAAAACCACTTCAGATCAAACAAGGCTGGTCTCGGAATTCTTTGGGGGGGGGACCAAAAATCTGTTCCTCTTGGACTCTCACAGGTGTTTAAACTCAAGGGCATCCTCCAGTGAGCCAAAGCAGTGTATAATCCTGATATTCTGCCTTGGAATCACACTCCCAGTGCACACTGAACCTGTTGTGTTCCCCTGCAGAAAGCTGAGCCCAAACACCAGTGGTGAGTTTGGAGTTCAATGATAATGGTAATTTTCCAGGTTAATGGAAGGGGAATAAACTCTTCCACAAGGCAACTACTGTGACCATCAGCAAAGTCTTATTCCTCCAGGTTCAACAGTTTATGTGGGACTGATGTACCCTTGGAGAAGAGGTGAATTCCCTTTAGAAATGCAGCAGCTGACTAAAAGAACACTGATGTGTCTGTGTTTGCAGTTAAGGCTCAATAACTCTTGGCATAAATCTGAGAAGCATCTGATAGGACCTCAGATTATCCCATCTCTCAGCTGTTGAGTGAATAAGACTTATTTCTTGGCCCACAGAAATGTAAATAGATTTTCTTCATTCCTGTGTCTGGGCATTATTTAAAATTAAGCTGGTTTTCATAAGAGTTATCTCTGTATCTGTCAAAACTAAATATATATATAAATACATATACAAGTGTAGGAAAGGTAGGAGAACAATATGAAGGTGAGAACAAAGGTAACAAACCTAAGAAAATCATTGGGCACTTGAATTAATGAGATATTTGGTTAAGTAGCACAAATAACATTGTCCACAACCTTTTTGTCACAAATTCCAACTCCTGAGGTATTAAAGGAATGCACAGGACTTATCAGTCTGAACAACAAAATACTGGCTGGGGCTTTTCAAATGTGATATTTTTCATATTTCATAGGATATTCAAGAGTTTTATCAGTTTTAGGCTGCTGCATCCATGTAGAAAATCCCAATGTTACTCACCCAAGGGCTCAGACACTTTGGAGAGGTCTGGTTTTAAATATCTAAAACTTAGGAATTTGGGGTTGTGCTGGTCAGTCAGGATCTCTTTGTAACCAATGGAGAGAAGGGGGGGGCATGTCCAAAGAGTGAATAACTTTAAATATTTTAGATCCTGTGGTAGGAAGAAGTGATTTGTCTGCTGGAATTGTTGCTCTTTCCATTCACCATGGAGGGAGAATAGTTGTGATAACTGATTTTCTTACATCAAAACTTATGAGTATAATGTCAGCCCTAAACATGTAATGCCTGTATTTTAAAAGTTTAGTCGTTGGGAGATGCAGATAAAGGCCCTGTGAGGGTCTTTTGTTGGTTGGTTTTAAGTAGAGTCCCCATCCATGGGCTATTCCTGAAAATCTTCACAGCATCTGTGGGCACTTACACAAGTCTTGAAGGGAAAACCAAGAAAACAAGTTCTTTAAAAACAACTAAATTAATTTGGTTAGTTTAATGCTCAAGAAAAACCAGCCCTGGGGAGGGACCAGGAGCTAATTGCTGCTGTCTGGGTGACAGTGGGCTCTGGGTGGCACCCATAGGTGCCCAGGGTGGTGCTTCCTTCTCTCTTTGGTGGAGCAACCTCCAAATTTCACTGCCTGGTGGAGCTGGGAGTCCTGCTAGGGTTTGGTCTTCCGAGGTTACACCTCCAGGAGGTGCAGTGGGGAAATAAATCCACTGTAGGGCTGTTCCTACTGTTCCTGTGGCTTTGAGATGAGGAGAGGCCAGTCCATAAACTCCTCTCTGTGCCTCCTCCCTCTGTGTGTGTTCTTATCCTGTTTCAGACTGGCCTGAGGACTGGAGCTCGTCCTCAGAGCACCAGATATCCTGGGAGCTGAATTTCTATATAAATTGGGAGCAGAAGTGGCTCCCAGAGCTCAGGAGTGTGGCAGCAGAGCTGGTCAGATGTGCTCGGAGGAGCTGCAGTTCCAGTGCCGGGCACCCCTCAGGCTGGCAGGGGAAACCAAAGCTGAGGGCTGCCAAGATTTGTATATGGGAGTCTATGGTTTGATCAGGGGGTGAGATCAGCTGGTGGAGAGAGCCCAGAACATGACTGAAGTGCTCTTTTTAAGTCTGGGGCATCCTGAGGAATGGGCAACTGGGATCAACCCCCACCCTGGGCTGTGACTCCTAAACCAGTGCCCCTCAACCCTGTGTCAGTCCTTCCTACAGGACCCTGTGGCTCCTCTCTCTCATTTGGGTGCCTAGGAAATATAAAATTTTCCCCATTTTCCCTACCTCTTGTGGAAATCCCTCCCCTTTCTTCAGATCTTACATCATGTCCAACCTCTTTCAGTCCCATCCACATCCTTGGAATATTTTAGCACCTTGATGCCATTGAAGGTCCCTTCCAACCCATCCCATCCTATGATCTCACTTTTCCTCTGATTTTCTTCTCTGCCTTTTAAGAATATTGTGCTGTCAGATAATGGTCTGTAAAAGGCAGCTGCTGAAATACCAAAATACCTGCTTTTATTTGGATGGAAAGGAGATGATTGCAGTGCTCTGGATTTGGAGGAAGCTGAGGTGGGATTCCAAGATAAGGAGACACAAGGGAGATTTTATAGGTGGTGTCTGGGTAGCAGCATCCTTGTTGAATTGATTGTTTTAATGCTGAGCTGTAATTGTGGTATTAATCATGTGCTTGAGCACCAGGAGCATCGGGAAGGTGTCTTTTTATTTACAGTAAAAAGCAGGAAAATGAATAATGGCTGTTTAAAATGTTGGGATTGAACCCAGGACCGTGGTAGCTGAATTCCCAGAAATGTGGGACTCCCAAAGCTTAGATCTGGCCATGACTTTGAGCAGTCCAGGTGGCTACTTTTTGTGTCCTGTCTGCTGGCAGGGGCTGAATGAGGCCCCACAGCTTTTGCAGGCAGATGCATTTCCAGGAGCCCAGATGCTGCCGTTGCCCAGCCACCAGACAAGGCAAACAATCAGAGAAGCCTCCTCTCCACCAAATCCACTTGCAGTGGTCGCTCCCAAAGCTCCTCTGAGAGAGGTGAGGAAAAGGAGCCCGGGAATCCCTGCTGAAAGCCTGTCCAAACCCATTTTAAATGTAAAAAAAAATGAAGAAAATAGCAGTCTGTGAGTCTGTCTGCAGCCACAGCAGAGGGGAGCAGATGTAAGCAAGCCTGCCTGTGCCTTCTGAAGCTCTGTGAGCTCCTGGAAGGTAGCCAGGGCTGAAATAATGGCTGCAGGCAGCACCCCTTTCTCCCCTCTGCCTGACCTGCTCTCAGACAAGACATTTGTAGGTTATTAAGCTGTGGGCACACACTGTGCCTCACAACTGGGCAGAGCAGGGCACTGCTCAGGGCTGCAAACCTCCAGTCACACCAGGGGAACCTTGTGTTGTGTCAGCAATGCCACCTGCCCCAGCTCCTGGGCTCAGGGACTGCGTGGAGCTGCTGAATCTTGGTTATTAAATGCCCAAAACTACCTGGGGGTGTTGGGAGAGGGCCTTGGAGGTCACTGAGGTGTGTGTTGGTGCTGCCACTGTGCTCCAGAGCCTGCTCTTCCTGCCACACCTACGATTGTGTGCCTTTATGTCCCCTGCACAGAAAGGACAAGATGCAGTGATGTGCAGTATAAATATTTTGCATTCAGCTTCCTATTCAAAGTTCCCTTTTCTCAGTCTTACCACTTGTCCCCCTAGATTCCTTTCCCCCTATTTCTTTAGCTCAACTCTGCCGTGCTTTACTGTAAATGAACTGTTTTTGCTTGGGCACGATTTATTTATTTATTGTCCTCTGTCTGGGCGTCTCTCACTGTGCTTTAGTTGCAGTTATTTGGCAAGTCAGCTCATGGGCATGGTCCCATTTCACTGTTGCCCTGGTGTTTTCAGTTCCCATCCTGGGTGCTGGAGCTGGCAGCCTGTGTCTGGCTCCATGTGTGCCATGGATGGGCACATTCAGCTGCAGCAATAATAAAGCTGGTTTTTGGTTTTGGTTTTTTTTTTTTATGTAAGGGTGCTGCTGAAATTTGAAATTGCTGAAATCTGAGCATAAAAGATACTAAGAGGCAAAGCCAGAAATGATCCTTTAAGAGCACTCCTTGATATTTGGTGAAGTGAACCTTGAAAAACCTCCCTTGTTTCCTGTTGTTCCGTTCCTTGTTTTCTCTCATAAAGGCTTTTTTTCCCCTTTCCAAAATACACAGCCTCCCTGGAAGTCTGTTGCTCCCAAAAGAAGGTCTTGTTGTAGGTTTTGACCCAGGTCCATCTCCTATCACAGCTGCAGCTCCTTCCCTTTGAGGTAAAGCCAAAGCTGCTGAAATGATGTCGATGCTGGAGATCAGGGCTTTCATCTGCCCCAGAGGAAGGGTTAATGCTGCTGGGGGAACTTCTCCTCTGGTTTCCTGCCCAAGGCAACACGAGGGGATCTTTCAGGAGGCCAAATTTGTCCCTCATCACTGCTGACCCACTCTTGTCTCCTGCAAGGTCCTCCAGATCACTCCTTCCTCCCAAGCTGCTCGTCAGGTGGCAAAACCTGTCGGTTTGAGCTCGACGCTCAAAGAGAAAGTATTTTTTCTTTTCTTTTTTTTTTTTTAAGGCACAAAACCTGCCTTTTAAAAGAAAGGCAGTTCCAACTGAAACCCTTTTACCAGTGGCCATGTTCTGGTTAGCTGCAGTTTTCCCTTTCCCATCGTGTTCAGCTCCTCCAAACAATCCCCCCCCCCCGTGCCTGCAGTGAGGGAATTGAAATGTGCTTGGCAGCTCCAGCCTGCAAAGCCTCGATAATTTTTTGTCATCGATCCAAAAATCTTATGCCAGTTCACTGACGTGAGGTCACTCTAATTTCATCCCAGGGCTGCTGGTAGAGGGTGTTTTTTGGTTTGTTTTTTTTTTTGGTGTGTGTGTGTGTCCCGACTGCCCTCACCCCCTGCCCAGCTCTCTGCCCCCACCTCGTTTTGTTGGAGGTTAATCACTGCATGAGGTAACTCCATCCTTGGCATGTGTTGTGAGCTGGAAATCTGGTGGCTAATTACTGCCTTCAGAGCAGAGGAGGAGGCTGCAGAGTCCTGCCCTGGGAGGGACTGTGCTCACATGGCAGGGAGGACATCCCTGGCTCACACCAGGCTGAGCCTGGATGAAAAACAGGCTCCTCTTTATAATCTAGAGCGTCTACTCGGTGCTCAACAGCAGAAAATACCTGTGTGGAAGGGAGACTGTCCTGCTTTTAAACACAAAAATAATCCCTGTGTGATTTCTGCTTTGAGCATTCAGGGCTTGGGGTGACACCGAGGCTTGAACGTCCCCAAAAATCTCGCTGGGAGGATGAAATTTTCTTTTCTTTTCTCCCTTTCTGGTCACGTTTTACCACTGGAGTTACTCAGCGAATTAATAGGTATAGAAATGCAAAGCTCTTTTCTTATTACACGCCATCGATCTGATTGCAGTGTCATTAATTGAAAGACTGGGGAAATGTGATGGATGGTTCAGTTCAGGATTCCACATTCGTTTTGGCATAGCCCTGCAGGAGAAAAGCTGCATGAAGCTGATTGAAGGGCTCTTTTTGTCTGACATGAATTATTCTTTCATTGTCAAACCTTGTAACAGCATTCAGACATAGGGAGATTTACAATGTGAAATCCTAAATGGGGTCTATTCTTAAAATAAAATTAGAAAAAAAAAAAAAAGAAAGAAAGAGAGAGCTTTATCTCGCGACGTCGAAAATAGCTATGTTAAAAAAAAAAATAATAAAACAACCCACAACTATTCCTACAAATTAACTATCTCCTGCAAAACCCAAGGGGCTGATGCTTCTCACTTAATTTTAAATTATTCCAATGGCAAGGCCTTAAATGAATAAAACAATTGCTTTAATCACATAACGGTTGTCAACATTTTTATTACGCTCAAATATATTTGTTTGTCTGAGAGGGTTTGTTTGTTCTCCCCACTGCTGTCATTTACCTAACAGAACCATTAGCTGGGGATCCTGCAAAATGAGACCAGGTTTGCTTTTTTTTCTTTTTGGGGAAAACCTGGCTGGACGTTGCCGAAATGCTTATTTAAGGAAATCGTTCTGCGTTTTAGAAAACATTACCAAAAAATAAATGAAAAAAACAAAAAAAAAGGCATCTTAGTGTTGTGTGCAGGGTTTCAGCTTCTCCCAGCTGCTGTCTGCAGGCAGATCTCGTCAAATGGCTTGGTGGGGTTTATTTTTTTTGCTGTCCACCCGTGGTTAAATTCTTGTTCTTTTTGCGGGTCGCGAAATCTTTTTCCAAAACCTCCGAGAAATTGCCTGCCGCTGACGGGAGACACAACTCTGAAAAAGTAGCAGAGGGGCTCAGCCCCGCTTGGCTTTGCCACGCCGTGGCCTTTGCAGAGTCGAGGAAGAGGTTTTTTTGAATGCCAAGTAGCCACCCAACTCGTAGCCTCATTTAGGAATAAAATACCGAAATAACATTATACGAGATGGGAATCAATGTCATGCCTGTTACAAATGCTGGAGCTGGGAGAATAGCTAGATTACACAGAGCAGGCAGATTAGATGAAGAAGAGTATTCGATTACATTCCATCTGATTAGTGGTGTCTATTCATCTGCGTGGGGCTTCTTTCTTTCTTTTTTTTTTTCCCTCTTGAAAGAAAGCTGACTTATTTTATCTGAATTGGGAGCGTTCGAAGGAGTGATGGTGCAGACGAAGAGTGAGAAGAACAGGGCATTAAACAGTGGTAAAAATATGCAGCTCTCTGCTTTAACCACCTTCCTCCCTCAGCCCCCGTGGCTCTGGGTGCCCAAGTGTGTTAGAGCAGGCTGAGAACTACAGGAACGAGCACTTTTAATATTATTTAACTACTTCTCAGCCTTAGATAAGCGTGGAGTGGTTACTCTCTGATTGAACCCCTACACAAATGCCCCTTTTCCACCTGAGCTGTGCACTTGCAGGCGATGACACCGGCCCCACGAACGGGACGAGTAATTCCCATTAAAAAAGGGGGGGAAAAATCCAGCCTTTCCAGAGCCTAAGAAATAAACGGCAGCGATGGGAAATGTTGTTCTCATCCCCCGCCCCCTCCCCCCTGCCTATCTGCATGTAATACCCTCCCGAACGTGGATTTTTTAAGGTCTCATTGTTCGGCGAAGGGGCGAGAATTATTTTGGGTTTTTTGTTGTTTTTTGTTTTTTTTTCAGCAGGGTTTTTCCTGCCCCGGCGCCGGTGCCACCGCTCTCCTCGCTCTGGAAACCCTCCTTGTCCTCCTGCAATTCCCAAGCAGCTAAGTTTGGAAATGAAACTGCCTGGCGGGTCAGCACAACCCCCTTTTCCCCCCCCACCCCTCCCTCTTCCTTGAGCTTTTTGGAGCCCGTTATTTGCTTTATTTTTGGCTGTACACCCAGCTCTGGGACGCTCACACCCAGGGCTCCTCGAGGGGGCAAAGCCGGTGTGAAACTGCAGCTTTCCTTTAACCTTCCAGCCACTAGACTGGTCCTAAAAAAAAAAAAAAAAAAAAAAAAAAAAAAAGGTGAGGGAGCTGGGGAGGGATTTCTTTAAGGAGGTGTTAGTTATATTTTAAATTTATTTATTAATTTTTTAATTTTTTTTTTCGTCCCCCTTGCGCTGTCTGAAGCTGAACAAACCCGACAGTTTCTCCGAGCCCCCCAAAATCAGGAGGAATATTTTTCCTTCGGTGTCACTAATTAGCCTCCCACGGAAGCTGATATAAGTAGAAAGGGAGCTAAGGAGAGGGTTGTGCAGCCTTGCAGGACTCTGAGCATATTGCACGTGAGGGGGGGGGGGACAAAAAAAAAAAAAAAAGGCTTCATCTCAGCAACAAACTCCTAATTTTCGGAGTTGCCCGCACTTGGAAGCGCGGGGTATGTGATTTCTGCAAATTAAATTAGAGTTGGGAGCCGTGGCCGCTCTGATCAGATCTGTGTAAATAACGTTGTCCACAGCCTGTGTAGTCACCTCTGAAATGCTCTCTGGATATCAGCCTGTTCTTGTGCTGGAGTCAGGGTGGTGGTGCTGGATTTCGGAGCCTTTTCCATTTTATTCGTTTTGATTTTGTTCAGGGCTTTTTTTTTTTTTCCTTCCTTTTTTTTTTTTTAAATTTATTTTATTTTATTTTATTTTTTTTAGCCCATTTTGACTCTGAGAGTTTTTAAAGGTGAGGCTCATTTTTGTGAGGTTAAGAAGAAGGAGAGAGTCAAAGGTACCGTATCTTTCTTCTTAATTGTTTGCCTTAAGTCTAAAACATCTGAAAAACACCCTTAAAACGGTCTTAGAAGTAACAGTCGCTTAATTAATAAAAATAGTAACAGATTTAGCTTACCCTCTTTATGGACTTAACTTCAGGAAATTAGGCATCCACTCTGTCTCCTCTGGAATAATCAGCTTCTTATCTAATATATATGAAATGACCAAATACATCTTACATCATTTGCATCTTTAACTCAGGAACAATTGCTCAGAAAAATGGAAGCAACTGCTACGAGAGCAGAGAATCTTGTCGTTTGCAAGCCTTTAAGCCACCCCTTTATTTCCCTCTAGTTTGGCTTAATTTCCTTTTATTGTGTCGTTGGGGGGACGAGAATATACAATGCCATGGCTAATTGTGTTACTCTTCACATTAATAACCTGCAACTTTCCATCCCGACGAGCGAGGAGCACGGAAAAGGCAGAAACAGATGCAATTATTTGGTGCTGGCTAAGTTACTGTACGTGACCCAGGTGCTGGAGTACTATTTGCATGTGTTTCTCACCTTTGTTCACCCAGACACATGGGGATCTCGAGCTATTGCTGACTAATTGATAGTTGTAGTAACTGCTATAGGCTCCTTAGATTAGAAATGCATGCAGACGTGTGTCTTGATTCAAACATTAAGGAACACACACACTCTCACTTACTTACATGGGCAGAAAGTCTTCATACTATTAGAGGTGTGTGATGGAGATAGCAGGACATAAAACAGAAGAGAGAGAGACACAGAGGGAGAGAGAGAGACAGAGACAGAGAGATGGCATGCAGCATATATACCCCTACAAATAGTTCTAAAATGCGTTTGCAAATGCAGAAGTCTTCAGAACCATCCAACAGTTCAGCACACCCTTTTTATCTCTTCTCTGCGGGACGCCTCCATCCAGATTACTCGAAAAAAAGCGGAAAAGGTGAGAGCTCTGCCATCTTAGCTCTGAATTCATCTGATTTCCTTTTTTTTTTTTTTTTTTTTTTTTTATATATATATATATCCCCCCCCTCCTCCTCTCCCCTTGTATTCCTCATGCCATTGTCCATTCTTATGATGGCAGCCGCCCTTGCTCTTGAATGCAAGTGTCACAGCGGGAGCAAAAAGGGTTCAGGGCTGCATTGTCAAAGCCATGGTTGCCTATTGTTTCTTAGCCTTTCACTGCTCTGCTTTTCCGAGCCTCTTTCCCTATCAGTGGCCCCTGTCAAGGGGAGGAGTAGGGAGAAAATTGCAAGAGTTAGTCGTCCTTTTTATTGCACACTGTTATGATAAACAGCCCAGCAATACATCCCACAAAATTAGGAATTATAACGACGGGACGGGGCGGGGGGGGGAGGGGAGGAAAAAAAAAAATAATTCTTTGTAAGTTTGTTTTTTTTTTTTTTTTGCGTTTTGTCGCTGCCCTTATGTGTCAAAAGCTTGGTTTTTCTTAGGAAAGACTTTTGTTATTGGTGTTTTGCCCAGCAAAAAATAGAGGCAGCTGCAAAGTGAACAGTGAGCTATTTAGCCACAAGGTAAAAATTTCCTGTTGCTATTTGGATACTGATGCTTTTCAATTTTAAGGGTGTGGGGGGGGAGGAAGCATGACTGAAAGCATTTCTCTAGCTGTCCATTCATCCATCCATCCATCCATCCATCCATCCATTCATCTGTATTTCATGTTTTAAAAGAGATTGCAAATGATTTTTTAAGAAAGGCCGGAGAGGCTGCTTGCAAGTTGGTTTTGTTGGGAAAAAAACGTCTCAGGGCAGGATGAGGTTTGTGTTTCAGGTGCTCGAATCTTGTGCTGGGGAAAGGAAGGGGGAACGAGTGTCCTGCTCGTGCCAGAACGTGCTGGTTTGTCAGGTCATCTAAAAGTAAAATCTTGTCACAATTTCTTCCTTTCATGGGGGGGGGGGGGGAAAAAACCAACCAACAATATAGACAGGACTTTAAGTGACATTTAAGCATGTGTTTGATTGTCTTGTGTGCACCAGGCCAGCTTTGCCCGTGTTCCAAACTTCAGGGAGGTTACAAAGTCGTGGCCTCAGAAGTTTTTTTTCTTGTCTGTTTTGCTGCGTTTGATATCAAATTGTGTAGAGAATAAAACGATTTCTAAAATATGGCTTCCAAGGAGAGTGCAAACATATTTACGTGTTCAAGTTGGAAATACTCTACTGATTTCACTTTCAGTTGTTTTTTTTTTCTGCTTTAAGAAAGTGAAAGAGGAGCAAATGCGATTTCGTTTATGCTTTTAACTGTTTCCGTAAATAGGAGCATCTTTTCAAGCCTTAAATTTATACTTACTGTCCTCAGTGTACAGTATATTTAGCAGTTAGGGGATTTATTTTTTAGAGGTCTATTATTACGTTATTTTGACTGAGCTATTCTGTGATCACAAATTATTAAAAGAAAACGCTACAGACCGTTGAAATATGTGCTTCTTGAGCCTGAATATCTAAGTCATTGCAAATGTCTAGTGCTATTTTGTCTTGTCTAATAATACCAGGCAGAGTGCTTTCACAGATGTAAATATGGTTTAAGAAGCTTGCAGAGAAATACTCCTTAAACTGCTGCACAGTTGGGCTCTTGTTTTGGTTGCATTTCAGAATGTCGAGTTGTCTGAGCCTCCCAAATGATTGTTGTGAATTTAGTTTGAAAGAGGGGGGCGAGATATTTCACCTGAATCCACTCTTGAATCTCAGAACCCCGAAACAGGAGCGATTTGGTGATTAAATTCTCTCATTCCATCCCACAGACAACTTGCTTTACCTTTCAGTGTTTTTTACACGTATATATCGTCCTGCACCGCCACGTTCTAGGCCAAGTGTGTGTCTGCTTGGAAGATCTTTAGGTTTGAAACTTTTTGAAGAAACGATGAAAGAACTCCTGGCCTTGTTTTAAATCAGGCTCTGAATGCAGCCCAGGCCACCCTGGGAGCACAATGTTTAATTTCCATTCGACATCTGCCTTATATTTCCCATTGCAGGCCGGGCTCGGCGTGGAAGGGGAGCGCTTATCGTTGATAAAAAGTTTGGCATCTCTTTTGTCAGGGGTTGTAATTTCTGTTCTCTCAATCTGGACTGTCATTTTGTAAAAAAAAAAAAAAAAAAATCTTTTGTCACCGGGGGAGCTGAATGGAAAACCTGGAATGTGTAAGAGATTAAAGAAATGGGGGAAGAGGATTGGAACGTGTGGAGCGATTCTGAGCGCTCTTGGCTCTCGGAGGCAGATGGTGCCTAATCCTGATTTTTCCTTATTCCAGTGTAAATTCCGAGCTGTCCCACTGAATCCACTGCTGAATACTGATGAATCAGAACCAGGCCTGGCTCATTTCTTTGCTTTTTTTTGAGACTGTGGGCTTATCTGGCAGTGCTTTATGCATGCACAGCTCTCATTTTACACTCCTGATGAGAGATGCCCACTGAGTGACTTGGTGCTGATTGCAAACACAGGGGTGTAAATCCTGGCTTTCACTCATTCCTCCTCCTTTAGATGTGCTATCACTCTGACCTTCCAGGATCTAGGAATAAATATTTGAATAACTTGATGTGTTTTCTTTAGGTAGGTCCGGGGAGGGGAAATATTATCCTCTCCGAAGGGCTGGGGTGGAATTTTGCATGTCTGGACATTCCACAGGGGCAGTGGGAATGGTGGTGGTGGTGGTGGCTGAGATGTCAGGTCTACCCTGGGAGAAAAAGAAGTTTATTCAGCCCAAAGGCAGGAACATTTGGCCCCACAGACTTATTTTTGCTGCAAAAAAAGGTGATCCAGGGGGATTGACTGTTACAGCCTGGGGATTCAGAGAACTGTTTCAGGTAGAGAAGGGAAAACTTCACTCTGTGTTTAATTTTTTAAAGTGGATTTTTATCTCCTTATTAATCAAACCTACTTGTGTTCATGTTGATTTTAATGTAGGAAAATAAAAAGGCTTTTTTCCCCCCCAGATCCATCCTGTAATCTGAGGATGAAATGCTCTGTGTGCAGTGTCAGCTCAGGTCCCAGGCACCTATTTAACTTTTCCTTGTGGGATTTCAGTGAAGCACAACCCTCATAGTCCTGCTCTACATAGGAATAAATGCATCTCTTTTTTTTCTTCACCCCCCCATAGGAGTAACTTGATGACTTCAGTGGGAATTGCTCTTAAACAAGAGAGAGAAAGGGTCACCTGGATTCTCCTGGAGATGGGAGTCAGGGGCACAAGTCTCCAGGAAGGCACAAGAAGAGGATCTCAAATGCTGCCTCTTCTCCAGAGGCTCCATCCCACATCGAGGTCCAGGCAAGTATTGTTTCCCCTGGTTGGAGCTTCACTGGTGAGTCCCTACAAGGGTTTGCTTCTCACACAGGGAAATGGTGTCACTGAAGTTTTGTTTCATAAAAATTTGATGAGAATTTGCTTCATTAAGCAGAGGGTGGGTTCTTGTGCCCCACAGGCCAGTGTGGCATTGCACTCTTAGGGAGAGTTTATGTGGTCCTAGCCAGGAAAAGCTGAATCACTGGATTATTAAGCTTTTGGTAATTCCAAATCCATGTCTTGTTACCAGCTGAGACACACAGAGGTATAGCAATCTCACTTGAAATCTCTGGTTAGGTGACCCTCTGCATTTCCAGGCCTTTTGGGTTTTACAAAGCACCAGAACCAGGCCACTGGAGTGAATTTTGTGTCCAGGTGGGCTCTGCATGCCATGGGCAGCATCTCCCCCAAGGGATTGTCACTGGTTTCCATACCACTGTTTATAGAATTAGGTATTATTTGAGAGGAGCAAAGCAATTCCAGCTTGCCAGGTAGAAAAGAGGTTGGTTACAGCCCTGCTCAAAGTGGAAGAGTCTGAAATAAGCCATGAAAGAACATATTATCTTCCACTGGGAAAAGCCTGCATGGAGAGACTCATTTAGCCATGGGAAGCTGGGGGAGAAGTGTGGAGTGAAAGACCAACCAGGCAATTACTCTACTAATGGGTGAGATGAGGTTGGATTTCAGGAAATCAGTGCAAATTTGTGGTTAAGTATGTCTGTTGAAAAGATTCTGAATGCAGGGAGTGTGAGGGGACGTTTTCCTTATCTGATGGAAAATGCCCCAGTGTTCAACATCAGTGGGATGTTGAACTTTGTCAACATCCTGGCTGCTCCAGGTGCAGGCTGTGAGATGGAAGTTCCTGTCAGGGACTCTGTCCTGCTTGGGGTGGTCTTCCCTGAGCTTGAGACAATTCTGTGCTGGCAGTTTTCACTCCTCCTTGTTCAAAATGTGACTTAGAGTTTAAGCAAACCAGAACTTTGAAAGTCCTTGTGTGAGCACAGCAGAAAACTTCCATGTGAGAATGTTGGCAAGAAAGAGAAGGGGTTTTTTTTAATAATTGTTGTTTCCTTTGTAACTTGGGGCAATTGCTGTATTTTGGTGCTGTGTGTCAGAAGTGCCTCATATGCTCAAATGTGTCTTAATTCAGATTTCAGAGCATCGCTTCAGCTTTGCAGGATATCCCTTTCCCACGAGGTGATTTGGGTAGGAAAGCTATTTGTGGTATAACTTCAGTTTTATTCAGACACTCGAAATCTTCTCAATTGCCTTCTCCAGCCTGTGCATGGAATTCCCACATTCATTTACATGAATGCACTTTTCTGAGCCAGAGCAGTCAGTGTGGAGTTGTTGTGCATGTTCTGAAAGTTGTGGACACTGTTTTGTTTCTTTACATTGACTTTGACTGTGATGAAAAACTCAACCTGAGTGTGAGTCACAGGTGTAAAAAGGGCAAGTCTCACAGGTTGTGGTTTTAGCTGCCACTCGTTCCTTTGGGTTTGCAACGTTTTTTTGTCCATGGTTTGAGAAGGGACTGATGTCTAATGTCATTTAGAGAGTTTTGGATTAGATATCAGGAAGAATTTCTTGGCTGTGAGGGTGGGGAGGCCCTGGCACAGGTTGCCCCATCCCTGGAAGTGTCCAAGGCCAGGTTGGAGCAAGCTGGGACAGTGGAAGGTGTCCCTGCCCATGGCAAGGGGTGGCACTGGATGATCTTTTAGATCCCTTCCAACCATTCTGGGATTTCTATAAGGTGCAGAGGCCTGTTCAGGGCTTTATCAAAGGGAAATGGAGCTCTGCACTGTTAGGATTTCCCATCCTTCACAGGTTCTTGTTATCTTGTCCAGCTTCATCCTGTTCTTCTGTGGCAAAAGGGGGAAGGAATGAGATCAGAGTCTCCATGATCTGCTGGGTGGAGGGGGGGCATCATCAGCTGAGGCAACACTGAGCCCCAAGCACCTGAGGAATGGGTTGGGTTGGGTTTAGATGCTGAGAGAGCAATAAACAGTTGCCAGTCACGTTCTTCTTCCTGCAGAATTCACCTCAGGCTTTGTTCCTGGTTATATCTCCCCCTGTTCTGCTGTTGGTAACTACCTTGATACCCAACTCTGGTTCACATCCTTGCCTGTGCACGGAAAATCCTTCCAGTTTCTGCCAAGTCATCACCTTCTCAACATGTAAATCCCTCCTAAAACCTCCCTTCTTCGGTATTGACCACATGAGATGATTTATTCTTCTAATATATCTGCATATTTGTCAAGGCTGGAGATGGATGAGCTGGACAGTGGGCAGGGATCTAAATGAGCTGTGTGGTATTTTCACTGCAAGCAGGGTTCTTTTTTCCTCATTTATTTGACTTTCTTGTTTTTGTTGTGAAATAAGCTGATAAACTGCTTAAGACATCATGTCAAGTGATTTCAGTTATTCTTGTTCTGCATTTTGAATTCTGTATAAATAATGGGTGAGTGATAAAAAAAAGATAAATTGATTCAGGTACAAGCTGCAGCTCAGAAAAACACCCAGTTGGCATTGAAATTCAGCTACAGTGGGAATTCAGATTCAGTGGGAATCAAATGGTGGTGGTGATTACCCAGAGCACCTTGGTCTAGGGGAAGGTGTCCCTGCCCAGGGCAGGGGGGTGGGATGAGATGAGTTTTAAGGTCCCTTCCAACCCAGACCAGTCTGGGATTCTGTGTTGTGAGTGTTCAGCAATTAAATATAAATACAGCAAGGTAACACATCAGGCAGCACATCCCCTCTTCCCTGAGGGTTGGATGGGTGTTCTTTAATTTCATGTTCCATTCTTGGCCTGATAGTTCAGTCAGTGGGACAATATTTTGTTCCTGAGGACTCTGGGCCCTCTTTGGAAGCCAGAAGGTGATGGAGAAACCTGAACCTCTGGAAATGATTTGTAAATGATCTTTTGGACCATCTGCTGGTTTAGGAATATTGAGAAGAGTAGCTCAGACCAGGGACTGGGTGACAAACCTTCCTTATTCTGAGGTCTGAACCAAACTTGTTGTGGCTGAAGATGACAGGGGGAGTTTCCCAGAATTCCTGTTGTCGTTTCAGTGCCGTGTCCTTCATCAGCCAAGCTGTGATTAATTGCAGCAGGGCTGCTTTAAATTTGAAACAGGCACCACAGGCTGAGCTTTCCCTTAAAGTACAGATCAGATGGGGGCTGGCCCTGCAGGACTTGAAAGATTACACATCTATATTTAATAATATTATATATTATAATAATATAAATATAGCCATTCAATAGATATATTTCTATTGAGTAGCTATATTATATATTATATATGATAATTATACAAATCTATCTATTCAGTAGGTATATTTCATTTAATAGATATATTTATATTATGTATTATAATTATATAAATAGATCTGTTCAATAGATCTATTTCTATTGAATAGATATATTCATATTATATATTATAATTATATATCTGTTTAGTAGATATGTTTCTACTGACTAGATATATTTATATTATATATGATAATTATATAATAGATCTATTCAGTAGATATATTTCTATTGAATAGATATATTTATATTATATATGTTAATTATAGAAATATAGCTATTCAGTAGATATATTTCTATTGAATAGATACATTTATATAGTTATATAAACATATATAGTTATATAAATATAAATAGAAATTTATATGACTATAGAAATATCTCTATTCAATAGAAATATTGAATATATTCAATAGATATATATAATATAATTATATATTATATATAATATTTATAACGTTATATTGAATAGTTATATTTCTATCTAGAAATAGATATATTTATCGAATAGATACACATTTATACATGTAAATAAATACAAATTATTTGCCATACAATTAGTCCCCACTCTTCCCAGCACTCGTGACTGTGCTCATGGGAGTGATCCAGTCGAAGTCACAGCAACTCCATGTGGGTCCAGTTGTTCAAACATGTTTGTGGAACCCACTGGTACGTGTCTGATGTGTGTCCCCTCTTACTGGCAGCTTAATAAGTGCTGCTGACCTGTGTCTTGCCCTCTCACACACTCAAGCAGCCCCAGAGAAACCCGAGTTTGTCTGGCCTGTTGCTCAGCCAACCTCCCCTGGGACCAGATTTTCTGCCTCGTGAACTGGATCCGGCCCCTGAACTCAGATATTCCACTGGCTGGAATGTGGGGGGAACAGGCTGCAGAGGGGCTGGTTGGGATGCTCAGAGCAGGACCAGCCTGGCTGATGCAGAGGTGAACTGTGCCATAAATGTGTTTTTTAGGGGTCTGTGCTCCTGGAACAGAGCTGAGCATCGAGGGGATTGTCCCTCTGTGCTGTGTGTGCAGGGAAGGGAATGGAGCTGGGAAGGGGCTGGAGCAGCAGGAGCAGCTGGGGGAGCTGGGGGGGCTCATCCTGGAGAAAAGGAGGCTCAGGGGGGACCTTCTGGCTCTGCAACCCCCTGACAGGAGGGGGGAGCTGGTGGGGGGTCGGGCTCTGCTCCCAGGGAGCAAAGGACAGGAGGAGAGGGAACGGCCTCAAGCTGTGCCAGGGGAGGGTCAAGTTGGACATCAGCAGGAATTTCCTCATGGAAAGGGTTTTTGAGCGCTGGAAGGGGCTGCCCAGGGAGGTTTGGATTCCCCACCCCTGGAGGTGTCCAAGGAATGCCTGGACATGGCACTCAGAGCTCTGGGCTGGGGGATAAGGTGGGGATGGGTCCCAGGGGGGACTCGATGATCCCAGAGGGCTTTTCCATCCTTAATGATCCTATAATTCTCTTATGCACCACCTGAGTGCCCAAATCACAGAGGAATTGGATCTGTCTTGGCTCTTAGGCTTTGAACCTTCAGCTCAGGGTGTAAAGAACAGCTGGTTTAACTTTGCAGGTCCTGGGAGCAGCCCTGGCATAGCTGGACAAGGTAGCTGGGACAAACTGCCAGGTTAAAAAGCCCTGGGCTGCACACTTGCAGATAAAGAGCTTATAAACTATTAATATAATTTTATTTCTGTGACATTACAGCCTGATTTTAAGAGGAGGTGACTTTAGATGCCTTCATGAACTAACCCACCATAAAGGTGAGCAGTAATTGTGATGCTAACTGGTTTTATTACAAGAGAAGTAGAAGCAACAAACCTAATTCTCATCTCTCACTGCTTTGTCTCTCATTGTAACATCATTTCAATTCAGTGGGATGCTCCACTACAGGCTCTAAAACAAGGATATTAGAGTGGTTGCACAGAAATATATGATGTTATGGAAAATTATGGAACTACTGTAAGCTGTGGATCTGTCCTTGATGGATTTCAGTGAAGTCCCAAGCTTGGGGTGTTTGCTTGGATCTGATTTTGGCTTTAGGAAAAGTCTGACAGACACAGGCAACAAGTGCAAAGCAGAAACAAAGATTAGGAAATTTGTGTCAGGCTCTCTGTCAGGTACAATTTAAGCTGTGGTGTTTAAATAGAATTGAGTAGTTTGTGGCAAAAATTCCCCACTGGAATGCTGTGCTGGATCCTCAGCCAGGATGGCATAGCTGGAATTGTGGCTGAACAGGGCTGACCATGTGGCTTGTGGGGTCATTGCTGCCAACAGGACTGTTCAGAATAAAAGAACATGATTTAACATCTTTTATATCAGTCAAATCCAGGCAATATTTACTAAAAACATATTTCCCTCTTAAGACCCTTA
The DNA here is from genome assembly GCF_009829145.1 of Chiroxiphia lanceolata. NCBI lineage: Eukaryota > Metazoa > Chordata > Aves > Passeriformes > Pipridae > Chiroxiphia > Chiroxiphia lanceolata. Next base: position 3,256,792 of record NC_045659.1, on the reverse strand, counting down.
GTTTCACTTCATGGAAGCTGATTGCAACAGGCTGGTGGGATTCTTTCAGGGAGCTCCAATGGATTTTGGATCAAACTCTTCCTAACATGTGGATCATCCTTTATTGACTTTTTTACAGTGGGGTTTTTCACCCCTCTAAACAAGAAGCTGCTGCAAATCAGCCCCCAAAGGGTACAGCAGACAAAAGTGAGCTCCCTGTGGCAGCCCCATTATTTTAAAATGCACTAAACTCTTTGGAATTCTTCTCGGTGAAGTGATCCTGCATTTTGCACTGCTCTTATTCTGTGAGCCTGGTTCAAGCTATGCCAGCAAAGTCACTGTCAGGTCAAAAACTTTCATTTCCTACTGGGTGTTCCTAGAGAGTTGAGTCACATTTTGGTGCAAGACTTCACAGGAGGAGACTCAGGAACACCTCATCCTGTCCCCTGAGTTCATCTGGTCCAGACAGATGGTGGTTAATTCACTTAACACTTCACTGAAATGATGAAGGACTTTCTTATGATTTTATTTCATTTACAGAGAGATCTCAGTGCAGACAATCCTCTGAGCTCTGGGATGGGGCTGATTTGAGCAAAAGCCTTTGAGTACCACAAATATCCTTCCTTCCCCTTTTACAGTTTCTTTTAATGCTCCTCAGGTCCCCTTTGGTTCAGTATCTTCCATATTCTTTAGAATTAAGAATTAGCCTGGCTGATGTGTTTCCCTGTTCCAGTGGCACTGGAGGCAGATTAGTGCAGCCTGTTGGAAAAGTTGGAGAAGGAACACAAAAGCAGAATTTGCTTTTCATCACCTTGCATATCTCCTCCTTTGGCTCTGATAAGCAAGTCATCTACAACCATAACAGCAGATAAGGATACAACCTAGAATATAATTTATATTCTCATTATAGTCCTTATTTAAAAAATGCAGATTATGACAAAGGGCCCTAACTAACTGAAAATTATGCTATTTTGCAATCACTTGATATTCTTGAATAGGATAGAAATGTGCTTGTTATTCCTTGACCATGGTCTCAGCATCAGTCCAGGACCTTTGCTCTTGTTGACAAGGGCTGGGATTGAAGCAGCTGAGATCTGGATGTGGTGGCACTGCTGTGGCTCTTCTTTGTGGCCACAGGTGAATTCCTGACAGCAGCAGTTTGAAAAAGAGATTTAGGAACCTACACCTGCTTCAGCTCAGGAGATGGCATTAATTTGAGGCAATTAATTCCCATGGCTTTCAAAGTTTTTTACTCTCTGTTGATACAGAGCTTAATAATTTACCACCCTGTTGTGCTTGGTGTCTTCTACCTGTGTAGTAATAGAAATAATAAGCCCTGGCTAGTTCTGGAGTGGGTCACAGGGACTGGGTGATAATTTTGCAGGTTGTATTCATTTCCTGGGCTGTGTTTTGTTCAGGCAGAGATGAAAGGTTTCCATGTCCCAGATCCTGGGTGTCTGCTCAGCCCTTCTGCCCTGTTGTCCTGTTTTAATTTGGCTTGCAGCTCCTCCTAATCAGCTCTTCTCCATCCCCAGTGGACTGGGCTGGCAATAAACTGAATTTTATGCCAGCCTCAGGTGCCCAGTGTTTGTAGGTTCATGGACAGTGGCTCAAAATGGCACAAGAAACTCCTGCTGGACCCAGTGATCACTGCAGGATCCCGGGGGTGCTTTAATTTTGACTTTGTTCCAGGAACAGAACTATCACTGGAGATTCTAAGGACAAAAAAAATCACAGAAATCCCCCTGCACAACGAGTCTGTGACAAGGGAAAGACCCATATCCCACTCACTGCCCATTTTGGGCTCAGGTACCTTCAGCTGCAGGAGGTGGAAAGAGCTGGGCAAACAAGCCCTGGAGTAATTTTTTCCTCTGCTTAAAAGGCAGAGAGAGGGGTTATTCATCCTGATATAACTCCAAGTTGTGTCTATTTGCACACATTAAGTGGCTTTGTTTGCTGTGGTTGTTATTTTGGGCTTTCTATACACACACAATGGTAATTTATATCTAAATGGGAGGCACAACAGTGTCTGTGGGAATGAGCAGACCGTGGATCCTGCAGGGTGAGAGCAGCCTCACCATTTGTAGCCCTGACTCCTGCCACATGAAGGGCCCTTACCAGCACTCCTGTGTGCTGGGGATGGTGGAATTGGGCCCACAATATTATGGCACAAAATAGAAAACACACGACCCTGCACCAGCTGTAATGGCATAATAGGATAAGTGCGAGGGAGAAGCAGCAGGATATAATAGGTACTCAGCTGCCTCCGAGATGGGGCCTCTGTATTTACCTGGATAGGAGAAAGCTGGAAAACTAGGGCAGCATAAGAACACAGTGACAGTGTAAGTGCTCCAGGAGGTGGCTTGTGGGTGAATTGAAAATGCAGCAATATGGGATGTTATATAATAAATAATAACAATAATATCTGTGCTCAGGTCCCGTTCAGCCTGAAATGCTTCACCAGCTGCTCTGCAGAGCTCACGGGAGTGTTGGGGCCTCTTTGGGGTTGGATTTCCTAATTCCTTCTCTTCTCCTGCTCTGTAAAAGCCTCTGGGTGGTGTTTTTGTGCTTTATTATGTCTGGAGTGTAGGGGAGCTTTCATCTCCCAGAAATGTGTATGAATGATCAACACCAGCCATCACTTGTGATGTTTCCCATCCCTGGAAGTGTCCAGGTTGGATGTTGGAGCTAGTGGAAGGTGTCCCTGCCTGGGGCAGTTGATGATCTTTAAGGTTCCTTCCAACCCAAACCATTGTGGGATTCTTTGAGTGGAACTGATGGGGAACCAGGAAATCAAACGGGGGAAATCCCAACACTCCTTTGAATCCCAACACTCCTTTGAATCCCAACACTCCTTTGAATCCCAATACTCCTTTCCTTCTCCTCCTGACAGCAGAGCTCCATCCCACGCACTCTGGCTCCCACAGGAGGGGCTTTTGCTGCAGGTTGCAGAAATCTGGATTATTTTGTGATGGTGGCAGGCTTTGGTGTTGAAGTGTATAATCTTTCAGGCCAAGACATGACTTTCTGGCACTCATTAACATATTTAAGCTGTGCTTTCTATGCCCCTCTTTGATGTAGGCTCACGGCTTTGTGGCTTATCTGTGTTCCTAATTTCACTTTTAACTTATTTGCTGACTTGGGTGAAGATCCTCCTGCTTAAGTGATGAGTCATTTTTTTTTTTTTTTTACTTGCAGGAAAAATTTGCATTTATTTTTTCCACAGAGGCACTTAGGAACAGGTTAAATGAACCATTTAGATGATTGAGAGAGAGAGATGCCAGGGAAAGTGGTAATGTGTGCCATGGTGCTATTCTGTTACTCTTTGATTCAGATTGCTGCTATTCAGTTAATTCCTTAGATGTGGATTGCTGAGTAGTGCCTCCCTCTACATTCCCTCCCTTCCCTGGATTTCTTGGGCTGAATTGGTTGGAATTCATTGATGTGTTTTAACTGCAGGTTTCCCCTACGGTGCTGTGCCATCTAACAATAAAATTCACATTATAGTTCCAGGAATTGTCAAGGTGGACTGAACTGTTGACAGTGTACAGAAAGATGCACGTAGGAATCCTTAGGAATAAAAGATGAGGTGTCAAAAAGTAGACAATGAAACTTTCAAATGTATTTTTTGTAATCTTTCTCAACTGGAGCAAGTGGGTTTAGAAGGAATAGTTAAAAAAACAACATAGTACGAAATACAATAAATTTTAGGATTTTTAGAACACTTTCAAGGGGCATTCAATCTTTCCACAGCTTTGTGAGATTTATTAAGGGAAAACCAATTTGGATTTCTTTTTTTTTTTTCAATATTCCAAGATGGAATCCTTGTGCTGAATTACAGGTGGTCACAACAGGTCACCAAGGGAGGAGCTGAGGGACGTAATCTGACTTGGAATACAAAGTAAGGAGGGGATATTTGCTTTTAGTGTTAGTTAGGACATCACCTGAGAATTTAGAATGACAAGCTGAAATAACTGAGCCATTTTGATGGTGTAAAATCATCTCCATGCCCAGGCTGATGTGGAGAGAGAGAGAAGGACCTGAGGTATCAGTTAACAGGAGTTTGATGCTTTCTTGAGCTGTAGGTAACTCCCAGCAAATGATGTGTCACTAATTGGGTTAAACCATATCATAATTCCTCTCACGTAAATGCAGGCTCTTGCCTGGCCTATATTACTGGAATATCAGGGTCTGTCCTATTTTCCTCATGGAAAAGCATCCCAAAGGTGGGATGCAGAGGTGCTGTCCTGCCTCACAAAGGGGAAACTGAGGCACGACCTCACCAAGGTGAAGCAGAGCATGGGGGCATTTTAGGGGCTTGAATGAGGACCCTTCCAAATTTAAGGCTCAGATTTTAGGCTCAGATTTTAGGCTCTGACCTTCCTGGGGGCACAGTTTGCAACACCTGTGCCGTGGCTGGTTACTGGTGGATGATGTGGGTGGGGATGTGTGGCTTGCCTGCGTGAGAACACGCGTCTGAATAAATGCACAGGCAGCGTTTGGGAGCAGCCAGGAATCCACTTGAACGAGAGGGGGTGGTTTGGAAGTGGGGCTTGTTATTAAACAGCCTCTTTTGCGTGGGCACCGTCTGTGTGTGTGTGTGTGTTTCTAAAAAACCCAGGGTCTCCTCGCTCTCCTGCCGTCCCAGGTCTCTAAAAAAAGCCGGGATAACAAACATCCCGATTCAAACCTGCCTTGAAAAGACGTCTCCCCGCACTGTGGGAACCTCAGCCTGCCGGGGCCGCCGTGTCACATGATGGGCTTCAATCAGCTTGAGCCCGTTTTAACTGCATTTGCACTGATTTGCTCCATCTCGAGTTATTTAGCATTATTGATTCCTCTTGACTTCCCGGGTGCATTAGTTGCCGTTGACCCTGGCATCTCGCTGCAGCAGACTGGCCCGTCATGTGATACCGTCTGGCTTTGTCCTTGTTCCCAGTCAATTCCTGTTTTACTCAGCAGATGTCTTTTGTTCCCGACAAAGATTGCTCATCCCATTGTCCCGGGGGTGCCCCGTCCAGCCCGGGGTCCAGCCCGGGCTCCCGGGTCCCAGCCCTTCCCAGCCAGACTCTCCCCCTCCTTCCCCCAGACTCTGAACACCAGAAGGAGCCTGGTTTGCTTTTCCTTTTTTTTTTTTTTTTTTTTTTCCTCCCCAGGGGTCTGGCTGGATTATTTCTGGAGCTGGTTTCTTTCTTCTGTGAAAGTAAACCAGGGAAAATAGGTTTAATTTTTCTTGGTAGGGTTTCTTGGGAAGCACCTGGGCCCCACCTTGACTAAATCAGCATCCATCCCTCCTTGGTTTTGATTTAAATCTGGCCCCCAATATCTAAAGAAATTGTTTGGGTTTGGTTCTTTTTTTTTTCTTTTTCATTGCATGGACCTACTAGAAGAGATGGGGGAAAAAGTTATGGATTATGATAGGGATTTGTGTAGCAACCTACAGGATTTGGGGGCCTGATCCACTCCTCTCTTGTGCCAGAATCTGATAAATTCACCATTCCTGCTCTTCAGATCCCAAAAGATAAATCCCTGTAAACCAAAGCAGAGCTCTCTCTGTCAGTAGGACTGCAGTGCTTCGGGGGCCTTTAGGGCATGGAGGTATCTTGTGGGTTCACTGCTCTAGGGAGCATTTTGGGATGCTGGAAAAGCAGGGATCTGGCAACTGCACAGTGTCCTGGAATGTCTGAGTGAGGAAAATGTGGATGGGGCAGGTGATGGGCAGCAGAGAGGGAGTGAGACCCATCCAGCTCACTGCCTAAAGGGTGTCTGGTGAGCAGGAAAAGCAGCAGGAAAAGCTGATAAACTCTCAGTGCTCTCCTGATGACTCCAGAGTTCAAGGTTTTCCCTTGTAATCCAAGATTTTAGCTCTAGTGGTTCAATTTTAAGTTTTCTCTTCTTGTGGGGTATGTGAAGTCTGGGCCAGTCCAGGGCTTGGGTTCTCCCCCACTTCAGGCAGGGCTGATAAACCCTCTGCTCAGTCTCTCTGTGTGCTGAACTGCATTTTCTCTCCCAAAAGTGAAGGAGAAGATGCCTGGATGTGCTCTGTGCCCCAGCTCCCTGCAGCCAGGCTGTTTGTCAGCATTGTGCCACTTCACTGCAACTTGATGTGTGGAACCTGACTCAGGTCCATAAAAGCTGCTCAGAGCCCCATTATTTTCCATTATTGTTCCTTTTTGTACCATTATTACTTTTTCTCAGGAACTAAATATTTTTCCTTTTTAATTTAGTGTGGTTTGACTTAAACCCACACTTTTCCTACTAAACCCACCATAAATTACTCTGTTACCACCTCACCTCACTGACTGCAGCTTTGTTCACATGGCTCAGGGATTCTTGGAAAGGGGGGGGGGGGATATTTTATTTCTGTCACCAGCGGGAATTAGAGTGGAGAAAGGGCAAATTTAAATTCATAAAAAGACCCGTGAAAGGAAAACTGCTTCTGGTGGCAAAACTCACCTTTTGGTCAGTCCTGTATGTGATCCCCCTCTTCTGGTTGTCTGTGGAATTGGATATGGAGGGAAGTGGAGAGTAGCACAGACAATGGGATTTGGGCAAATTGGATCGTTTTCCTTACGCTGGTGAAAGACCTTTGGAATTACAGATCAAAATGGAATTTTGCTGTGGATTGGGTTCACCCTGGAGTGACTCTTTTGCTGGTGTTGATGTGCTCCGGGTAGGAGCTGCCTGGGGTCTGGGTGGAGCTCAGCTCAGCTCTATTTGTCCTGATTATTTTTGGTGTGTCACACAGGAATGGCACTGGGGGAGACTGGTTTTCCCTTGTCTGGCACCTGGTGCCCGTGAGAGGTCAAGGTGTGAAATGCTGCCCTTGTGGTTTGGTGCTGCTTTCATTTTTTTTTTCTCTGTCTACATAAAAATCCTGGCGGGAAGGAGGCAGTTTGGAGCATCCTCAGGAGGGGTTGTGTGAGGCAGGGGTAGACAACAGGCAGAACAAAAATCACATCAGGTGCCTGATCTGTCTGCCATGGATGGTCCTGAGGGTTAACAGCAAATTCCTCATGGAATGTGGGGTGAGGAAGGGAAGTGGGAGACCAGGTTTGGAACCTCTGGGCTGGAAGCATTGCAGTGTTTTTCTGGGTATAGGTACCATGATTTTATTTGGCTCAAAGCAGAGGTAGGGGTAAGCAGCCACATTTACATCCACATCCCATTTTATATCCATATTCCAGCTTCATCTGCCAGAAACTGAATCAAATCATAAAGGTCATTGAGGTACAAACGTGTTCCCACCTAATTGTCCAACATCTGCCATCTTGCTCCGTGGTATCCCCCTTCCTTTCTGCAGCACTAATCACATTGGAGTTCATAACCTCTGCCCAGACACTTTAAAAGAGGCAGGAAAATATTCTGGGGAAGGTATTGAATTACAAACTGGGTTTGGATGGAAGGAGAGAGCTAAAAGGGAAGAGAGATGACACAGTGCTCCCCCTTCCCAGCTTAAGGAAGCAGCATTCCCTCACTGGTACCCATCCTTTCCAGGGAGAGCAATGAGCCGAACAGTTTTCTCTCTTCTTTTGTCCCTCCTGGGCTCAATTTGCTGTAATTCCTGGCTGCACATGGCACAAATGACTGAACGTGGATGTTGAACCCACTGTAGTGTATAAAACGAGTCAGAGAATCTTCCTGGAGCCTGGAATCTTCTAGAACTGAAAAATATCCTCTCTTTCCCAGGGCAGGAGAAAATCCTGACCCTGAAATGGAGCCTTATGATAGAAGGAGGTTTCTTCTGGCTCTGTCTGTGTGCTCCTGTCACATGTGGAAGTGTCAGACAGAAGTTGGTTTCACAGTTGTGTCAACTGGGGGAGACACATTTTCCTTAATGGAGCGGGAGATGATTTTTGAGAGATGTAAATGCCAAAGCATCCAGAACTCTGCAGGGTAACTTCGTCCCTTGTGTCCAACAAAAGTGCCCTGTTGGCCCTGGGTGGGAGGAATTGGCCGTGGGCTACAGGTTGATGAATGTTTTGGGCTCAGAGTGGGGAGATGATGTCATGAGCGGGTTTCAAGTCACCTCTGGGCTTCTCCTTCTCCCTTTCCTCTTGCTGCCTGCAATCTAAATATTGAAATCTGGGCAGTGCAGCGAGGCCTCTGGGCAATGCCACAATGCCAGGAGTGTTTATATTCAAAACATAATATTATCACAGAATCTCAGACTGATTTGGGTTGGGAGGGACCTTAAAGCCCATCCAGTCCCACCCTCTACCCTGGGCAGGGACACCTTGAGACCCTCAGTGCTGAACCTGCTGTTCTTAAACCAGGTGCCCCTTTACCTTGGGAAGGGGAGAGTCAAAAAGCTGCAGGAGCTGCCTGCTGGAAACCCTGGGCTCTGCCCTAATGGATCAGTCTCCCTCGCTGCCAGAAAGTTCCCAAGGAGTACTAAATCCCCTCTGGGTCTGCCCTGAGTGCAGAATTGATCCGGCTGCAGGAGCCAGGGGGAATCAATCCAGCTCGGTCTGGGTGTGCCCTGCACATCCATTGGCTCCCTGGCCCTGCCTCCTCCTGCTCTGGCCTGTGCATGCCACAGCAAAAATTGATTTTTGCATGAAACCAAAAGGTGGACCGTGGCATCAGGCAGCTCAGAGCCATCTGTCTTGTCAGGGCTCCTGTCGGAGGGACGGTTATTTGGAGTAATCCACTAATGAAGAGCAGCCAAAGATGTTTCCCTGTGTGCCAGAGAAACTGTCCTCTGTGTTTTTCCCCCCCAAAAAACCCTCTTTCCCCACAGGTTCTCTTCCCCTGAGGTCAGCACAGGCAGCACATCCAGTTGCACGTGTGTTTTCTTGCTGAATCATTCCCAAAAAAATCATTCCCAAGCACCTGCAACATCCCCCCCCCACACACACACAGGAGGAATTGCAGCTTCCCAGAGCCAGGGATGCCACCAGAGATGTCCTTTAAACTCACCCAGTCCAATAATCCACTGGAAGAAAGCAACAGATGCTGAGTCATCACCCAGCACTTTTGTACCACTGTGTCCACCCAAAAAATCTGGGAATGGGTTGGCTTTCCTTAGCTGGGGAAGGAGGGGAGGACAGGAGGGTATCCAAAATCCAGGGGCAGAGTTTAAGTAGTTTTGGTAACCTCTGCAGTGTGTTTTTCAGCACTGGTATGTCTTTGAGTGTGTGTATATATATATATATATATATATATATATATATATATATATATATATGTATATATTTAGTTTTATATTTTTCCCCTTGTATTTTTCGTGTTAATCTGACTCAGTTCCTGGTTTTTGCTTGTCTTGGGTTTTATTTTTACACCCTGCTGCAGTCTGCAGGCAGGTTCTCAGCTCAGAGGGCACGTCAGAATCGTGCCACATAAACTGCCCTGAAGTCAAAAGAAAAAAAGAGAGAAATTACATTATATCCTCCTTTACTTCACAAATGTTCGCTATACCTCGAAAAAATCAGGGGTTTTTTTTGGAAGAGATTCAACCCCCAGCCTGAAAACTGCATCTCCCCTTTTTTATTCCAATATTGCCTCACTGGAAGAGCCTCTGTTTGGAGCAGAGATTACAAAGCCCCACAAACCCTCTTCCACCCCCGAAGACTCACCCAACCCAAACTAATACTTTAATGACTCCTTTTCCTCCCAAGGAAGCAAATTCAGGCACACACACACACACACACACACACATGAACAACAACAAAAAAATGCTATTTTTTTTTCTTTTTTTTTTTTTTTAAAAAAAAAAAAAGCTGGAGGCTGAGGAGGGACCTCGTCTGGTCAATGAAAGAAAGAGACGGATGTCTGGTGCCATGGCAATGGAGCAGGGATTACTTTGCACTGGAAAATAGGTTCTTTTTTTTTTTTTTCCCCTCTTTTTTTTTTTTTCTATTCCAGTTTTTTTTTTTTTTTTCTCTCAGGCAGCTCAAGAGTTGTCACCGAGTCTGAGAGGCCCATTTAGAGGAAAACGAGCCTCTGAGGAGAATTGAATGCTTGCTTTTCAGCGGCTGCTGCTTGAACAGTCTGCTTTGCTTTTGGGGCAAGGCAGGATGCAAACACCCAGATTTGTTTACAGCTTTCCCAATCCCTGCGTGTGTGTGGATACACAGCCATAAAAATAAGAGGGGCTTGGGCTGCTAGGAACATAGATTAGTCACAAAACGAAGCAAATATTTAATTGATAAAGCTCTTTAACCTGAGCTGATGTATTGGATGTGATTCTGTGGGAATTTATCACTTCACTGTGTCTGTTTTGGGGTGTATTTTGCATTTTATTGCCATTAGGCTGGATTTTGACCGAGATTAATTAATTCAATTTAATGCAGGTCGAGACATTTTTGTGACAGAAGGTATTTTTTGTGGAAAAGGCTGATTTGTGGAGATTTTTTTGCTGTGAGCAGTTTGGGTTTTGTGCTTATTCCTTCCTACCCCCAATTCTGAATATTGGAGGCGAGGGGGGGTTTTTGTGTGTTTTTTTCTGTTTGGTTTTTTTTTTTCTTTTCTTTGTTTGTTTGGTTTGGTTTTGTTGGTTTTTTTGTTGGTTGGGTTGTTTTTTTGTTTTGGGGGGCAGGCTGTGTTTTGGTGTGGTTGTTTCATTTGGTTTTGTTTTGTTTTCAAAACAAGCTACAAAGTTTCAAACTGAAGCCAATATTTTGCTCAAGCCCACCTTGTTTTAAAAACTCATCTCATTTCTATAAATGTTTAACAGAGAAATTGGCCAATGGAAACATTCTGGAGCGATGCTCTTTTTCAAGTGATTTTGTTGGGGTTTTTTTAACTGCCTTTTGAATTTCTGACCTTTTTATGTATTTTGGATTATTTTATTTTATTTTATTTTTATTTTTGATGCCTCTTGGGCTGAAGGAAAGGCTTCTTGCAAATGTCTACCAGCCAAGGGGTGAAGGTGTTCTCTGATCTCTGAATCACCCACCCACCAGCCTCCAGACAAGGGGGTACCAAGCAGACTATTTAAAACAGGTAAAAGGGAATAAAAGACCTTTATGTGACTTTTCTGAGCTGCTTGAGGGGTTCCCAGGTCACACTTGGGATCCCCTTAATGGCTTTTGCCTCTCTGCTGAATTCCTCTCAATTTACCACCCCAGAGAAGGAGGATGTTCCTTCCCCATCCCATGGGAAACACAACCCTGGAGTTCATTCCACTGCAACCTGTTCTGAGCCTTCCCCCGTGGATTTTGAGGGATTTGGGTTGATTTCTACCATTTTAAGGCCTAGGCAATGTATTAATTCTGCAGTCTGGGTCATTCAGACACCCATTTCACTGCCACCAACAGTGGCACAAGTTGCAAAATATTTACTTTCTGCTGACATTCTTTTTTTACCACAGTAAAACTGCCTTAATATATGAGCCAAAATAGGGGTTTGAGACATGTTAATCTTATTCTACACATGCCCTGCCTTTTGCAAGCAGGGCCACACTGAAGCCTTGAAATGCCACTGGAATATTTTGTGCTCTCTGTCCTTTCTGGGCTGGGTAGATGTTATAAGCTCTGTTGTTGTAAATGTGTCTCCTTTCTCCTGTCTGGAATGAAAAATAGCTCCTCTCTTTGATCTTCCCCTCATTTGCTAAAAAGTAACCAAAAATAATCCCCCCCCCCCTTTTTTTTTTGTTGGGGGGAGGTGGGGAAATGTGCCAGGATTCAACAACAACAAAAAAAGAAAAATTGTGACCCTCCTTTTCAGTGCTTACTAACTGTGAAACATAAAATCCCTGTCCAGGTAAAAAATTTGAGTTGTCATAGCAACAGCAGGATGGCTATTTATTTTTGGATTTCCATTTTCACTGATTTATTTAACACATTGACAATCCATTTATAATGAAGAGGAATTCAAGAGGGTTTTTGTTTCTGGCTGGGTTTATACTGAGCCAAGCTTGGGTTACTTTTCACCAGAGAAAATAAGCAAAGATAAAAGAGGTAAATAAAAAGGAAACCTTGTGGCTTTCTGGGGGTTTTCTTGTAGGCAAATACGGGTGCTGGGTGGTGCAGGGGAGAGGGAAACTGTGACTGACTTGTTTATTTTATGTCTTTTAGAAGAACCTTAGGGCTGTAAAGCAGAACAAGGGTTTAAGTCCAGCTGTGAGGTGCAGGAGCCCCAGATGCTCACCTCCACCTGCCCTTGCCTGCATGCACACACTGCCAGGAACAGGGCAGCAGAGCCACTGCAAGGGGCTCCACTGCTCCATTTCCTTGCAGAAGTCAGGGAATGCCTCAAAGCCGTGGAAAAAAATCCGTATTTCTCATTTTGGCAGCGACCTCTCAGTGCTCAGTGCAGTTCTGAGGCTCAGGTTTGTCTGCTCTCCCCAGTGTTTGTGTCCAACCAACCTCTGATCCAGGGCTTGGAAGGACCCACAGAGCAGCCTGGAGTTTGGAGAGCCCAACTGGCCTTTAATTTTGGGGTGTTTGTGCTGAAATGGGCTGTGCTCTGTGCTCAGGAGTGGATTGTTTGCAAGCCCAGGGGTGGCAGGAGCCCCTCGACCACTCTGAAAGGTTTTGAGGGGGATGATTGAACCCATCCCTGGATGCACAGCCAGCTTTGGAGCCAAGCAAACAGGCACCCACAGAATCAGGGATTTTCAGAGCTTACAGCAGTGTCAGTGCACTTGGGCAACAGTGAAATGCCCCCAAATTCCTATAAATTATGAATTCCTCTGTATCTCCCTCCATGGAGATTTAATTCCAGTGGATGCCTTTGAAATCCCACCCATTTCACCTGCCAGAGGAGCGAAATCAAGCTACAACATTTGGTGACTCTTGAAAGCATCTGAAGACTGGGAAGTTTGGGGCAGGTTTTTGGAAGCAGAGCAGTGAAATCCGAGTGGAATCACCCGGGGAGAGCAAACCCAGCAGATTTTCTGCTGCAGAACCTGGCTGGGAGCACACAGTCCCTGCCTGGGTTTTCTCCCAGCCTGTCTCTCTCTCTCTCTCTCTCTGCATTTGCTCTGCAGGTTGGTTCCTCCCTGGGATTTGTTTCCTCTGATGGATTTGGGCGACTGAGATTGATGGCTTTAAAAAAAAGGGACTGGTATTGATGACACATTTGTAAAGCTCAGTGAAAATTGTGAGCCTGGCAAGAGACTGGGGGAGGGAAACCTTCAACCATTTTCTTCTGCTGTTGCTGTTTGGGGCATCAGTGTGGGCTGGTTCCAAGCCAGGAGGGGCAGCAGCTGAGCAGAGGAAGTGTTGCACTTTCTGGCCAAACCTGTGAATTTGTGAAGCCTGGGCTTGGTTTTGGATCAGGAAAAGGTAAGGTTTGACCTGTGTGTCAGGAAAAAAAAAAAATCAAGTGCTATTTCTGGCTGGGATCTGGAGCCTGCAGAGGGGAGAGTCGTGTCCAGCAGTCACTGGTGCTTCCCCCGTTTATCCTGGTGGAGCATCAGGCTGTCCTTGGGGCTGAGAGTGGGGGAAGGGTGGGAAAACCCAAGAAATCAACTTCCAGACATAAATACAATATGGACAAGTCATAAACATTATTAAAGCAAGTCTATCCCTGCAGGGCAGGTTTTTGCTCATAATGCTTTCCTGATTGCGCTTCCGCAGAGCTGGGGGAGTGAATAGTGGGCTGATTATCCATGGCCCAGGATCTACATGAGTGCAAAACTGTTCCCTTTGTATGTGAGCAGAGAACTTTGCATATTCACTGCCAGGGAATGGCCATCCTGCTTCTTATTCCCTCTTCAGATTCACAGTGGGCCTGATCCCAAACACGGCCACGTCAATGGGGTTCTTTGTCTGGGCCCTCCTTGTGTCCCACATTACCATTGCAAAACCTGCCCTGTTTGTCATCTTAAATATACAGGCCATAAATGGGCCTGGCAGTGACATGGGGTGTGATCACACCCCAGACTGATTCACCAAACCCTTTGGTAGGTCAAGGGATAGGCAAAGGCAGAATACAAGGGGGGAAAAAAAAACCCCAACAGTTAAAAAAATGACTCTGCGACTGATTAACGGAATTGTCTCTAATTGTTGTTGCTTAAAAAGATCAAAACCCTTGAGAGAAATCCAAGTCTTTTTCCATGGTGCTTTCTTGGAGCCTGACTCCAGTTGTCCAGCTCATCTGGAGCATCATGGAATGTCCTGAGTTGGAAGGGACCCCCAAGCATCCCAGTGGCTTTGTTACAGGGGAGAGCCCAAATGGGCTCCGTGGGCAAGAGTCAGAAGGAATCTCATGTTGTAGAAAGATTGATGTTGGCAAGAATATCCCATAAAAGGCCACTTATGCCCGACACAGTCAGAGTAGCAAAGACTTTTTAAGCAGATGCAAAAGGTGCAGCAGTTTCATTATTCAATTATGACAGAGCTTTTTCCCAACAACTTAACGAACGTTCATTTGCAATGTGTTAAACCACTTTTTCTGTTAAATGTAAAAGATCAGTGCTAGGAGCTATACATTGTGCAAGATAATTGCACCATGTAATTCTGGTGCTTCAACAATTTATACTGAAATATTGATGGATATGTTCCAACATTCTTCTTCTCTTTTTATTTTTTTTTTCCCCCACAAGCATATTTCATAATCTTTTAAATATCTCTCCCCTGAAAACTTTAATGTAAAGCACAAATCCCCTTATGTAATAGAAGTTTAATGCATCTGGATATTGCTAACCAAACAAAAGCTTTTCAGGCCCACTTCTACTTTCAGAAATAAAAGATGCTGTTAACAGAAGGTATTGTGAATATGAATTTATGAGGAATGTGCCATAGCAGAAGGGCATGACTAAGGAAAAGTTAAAGGCTCCCCTTTAATATTAGAAATATGAAGTATTTTTTTTTTCTGATTTCTTATGGGCATAGCTAAGAATAAAAAAAATTTTTCAAATTTTTCAAATAGGAATTTAATGTTAAGTGACACTTTGCATAATCTGCTTAGGAGAGGCACTCTGGAGTTGTACTGTCTGTGGTTCCAGCATTGACCCAAGACTTGTAAATTGAAATAGAAATGCAGGGAGGTTAAACAGAGCAATGAGGAGCATCTCAGAGAAGGAACCTTGCTCATAAACTGTGGTTGGAACAGTTGGTTCAAGGGGTTTGTATGTTTCCTGTAAAAATAGAGCTTGAATCAAGCAAGTAATAGTCATTAGTAAGTAGTCAGGATGAAGCATTTGGTTGTGAAATTATACAAACTGTGCAGAAATCTCTTGGGTTTGCTCTAGGAGGAAAGGCTTGGAAGGTTCCTGGGTGCTGAGAGCTCTGCCTCAGGCTGGGGGGAGAACTGGCACAGAAAAGCTGAGGGGGTTACCTGTGGCACTGCCCTTGGTTCCTGCATGTGAACAAAACATAAACTGCAGAGAAAGACCTGGGAATTCCAGTAAGTGATCCTGGAATTTGCTCCAGTGTCCTGTTTAATTGTGACCCTACCAGTTTGTGCTGCTGTGGGTTTGTTACTCCCCAGAGCACATCGTGCCACGGGCTTCTCTGTTTACCTGCAGAGTTCTCTCTCCTACCTTTGACAGTTTTATCTCTCTTTTGTTGCATCTTTCTTACTCTGTATCTCTGCCCTATCCCTGGAAATGTCCAAGGCCAGGCTGGATGGGGCTCTGAGCAACCTGGGCTAGTGGAAGGTGTCCCTGCCCATGGCAGGGGGTGGAACTGGATGGGCTTTAAGGTCCCTCCCAACCCAAACCACGCTGGATTCTATGAAAATGCCACATTTAAGCTCAGATCTGTTTTCTGACCCAGACTTGGACTGGAGCCTTTCCCATCCCAGGTGAGAACTTGCCCCCTTGGGCCAGCAGCTTCTCTGTTTGAGGAATATCACTTAAGGTCCCTTCCAACCCAAACCATTCTGTGATTCTGTGGTTCCTGCATCTTGCCCCATCTGCTGAAGATTTAAGCAAGGCTTGTACAGGCAACAATTCTGAACCCTGCCAGTTGTCCCCAGCCCTGTCCTGGGAAGTCCCCTGGCTGGCAATGAGCCATAGATCAGCCTTGCCTCCCCTCAGCCCTTGGCTCCCTCACCCAGCCCATGAGATGGATGCTCACTGTGAGAATGGTGTTGACATTGGCTCACCAGGGACTGGCATGGGACCATCATTTCATGTCCTATAGGTCCCCAGGAAGAACCAGATGCTAATGAGTGCCAGGCCATTAGAGGCCTGGCTTGCACTCCAGCTCCAGTGTCCTAAACTCCCTGTCCTGAGCCCATTCTCCATTGTAGCTGCTGGGGATTGCTGCAGCCTGCCCTGTCAGCAGAGATGTTGCACAACCAGCCAGTGACCACCCAGGGCTATTCTCTTTAGGCTGGATGCCATCTTTTCTGGGCAAGTGTACAGATCATGTCTTGAACTGTGCCAGACACGCTGTTTGTGGTTCCTTTCTGCTCATGAGCCTGGCTGAACAAAAAAGGATATATATATATATATATATATATATATATATATATTTATATCTGTCCCAGTGGTGTTCATGTCCAATCTGACACCCGGTAGATGGCCCTTGGGGATTCTAACGAGGCACCCACTGCTGTACAGCGTGTTTTGGCAACCAGGAGGGCTGGCAAATCCCATGCCTGTCTTTCTTCTGCAAGTCTTCATGTTTCTTTTTGGCACATCCGTGCAACGAAGATCAAGACGCAAGTACTGCCAAAGCTTCTTGTAGAATAGATGACATTTATATTGTTATGCAGTTTGCTGATCTAAACATACCATTGCCTTGCCTTGATAGCCCAGGGCAAGTGCTAATCAGCTTGTTTTGTGGGCACCATGCCATCTGAAAGGGGGGACACAAATAGAGACAGTATGTGCATCATCCACCAGCGTTGCAAGAACACGACTCCCAGCTGAGAGTATCGAAATGTGTCGGTCCCCTGAGCATGTTGGCATGGAAAAGAGAAGTGACAGCGTTAAATGGAAGGGATTTGGAACAAATCAAGGTTATATTCCTTAGCTGCCTCAAGTTTTCACTTATATAGGTCACGTTGTCAGCCGGTGTAAACAGGCAGGGCTGTGCTGAAAGCAGGGGGGTCACCAAATCTGAGCTGCTGAGCATCTGACCCCCTGTGGCTGCTCCCCACGAGGAGCTTCCCTTCTCATTTTGTGCTCTGGGGCATCATGAAAGGAGGTTTAGTCTCAAAGGTAACATGTAAGTTGAGTTTGGGCTCCTGTGTTGTCTTCACAGCTCCGTCGCTCACACTCGGTGCTGGGCAGTTTGCCCTCTGTGTGCCCAGTGTCGCCTCAGGTATGGAACAGGACTTTGATTTAATTACTATTTTAGTTCTAAGGGCTTTAATCAAGGTTTTCTGGAATGGCAGGCGTGGTGGAATAGTTCACTTGGAGCGCTGCAGTGGATGGAGGGATGGATGTGGCTCTTAGACAAAGATGTCCATGGGACACAAGGAGAGGGGCTCGTGTTTTGTGCCAAGGAGTTTATGTTAAAAAACAAGAAATGTTCTGGAGGAAAATTATTGTTTAGGGAATACTGATTTGCATGAATGAGTGTTTTCACTTCAGCTGATAGTTAAAAATGGATACTTAAGCCACAGTTTAGTGTCCCAAGGAGGAGCAGTCGGGGTTGGGATCAGGGTGGGAAGGCTCCCAAAGAGGGTGTTGTGGTGGGCACCTCCTCTGAACCACCTGGCTGAGAGGAAGAGCTGAATGAAGCTGCCTTCAACAACTGGAAAAAAAAAATCTTCTGTCACTACAACAAGGGAAATTGTGATTAGAGGAGAAACCCCAAAGTGGGAGAGTGGTGCAGCCCTGGAGCAGGTGCCCAGCGTGGCTGTGGGATCTCCATTCCTGAGGATTTCCAGAGCTCCTGTGGCCACCAGCAGATTCCACTTTGAGGTTGTGGCCATGTCTGGAGTAGAAGGATGACTCAGGTGACTTCCAGCCATCTTTGACACGCTCTCCACGAAATACTATTTTCCTACAAACCTCTATGACTCTCGTGAGTGTTCCCTGAATTAGCCCAGACGAGGTGCAGCCTCTCCATCCTCATCCTCACTCCCAGGGGCACCTGAAGTGCCCTCAGTGCCATCTCCCAACCTTTGGGTGTTTTATGCACGTCCCTTCCCCCTTTCTGTGCTTTATTTCTCCCTCAGAGTGGATTTTTATGGCCATGCTTTAGGAAAACACGCTCTGGGGGTATCACATACAAACAATTACACTTGAAAACCCCTGAAGATGGACTGAAAGTGGATACTTGCATGGAATAACAGGGGACTTTGGATGCACAAGTAGAACTCTAATAGCTGGCTTGAGTTCATTGGGTAATCTGGCCCTTATCCCAGCCTTTTTGAAAGATAATCATCGTTCCAAGAGAGGTTTTCATTGACTGTAGCATACACTTTATATTTCACTGTGTAATGGAACCTTCCATACACTCAAGGAAAACAATTTACAGAGCTAATTGCTGAACTCTGCAGATATAATCCTTTAAATGGGTTATGCTAGATAAGAGTTTATGTTAAAAAAGAAGAAATGTTCTAGAGGAAAATTATTGTTTAGGGAACATTGATTTGCATGAATTAATGTTTTCACTTCGGCTGATAGTTAAAAATGGATGCTTAAGCTAAGCCACATTTTAGTGTAACATAAATGCTTCATTAGTTATGGTGTGAGCTGAAATCCATTGTTTGTTTGCTTTTTTATGTCTCCAAACTTCAGCTGGCGTCGGGTCAAACCGTGCCAAAGATTCCATTTTTTTAATTAAAAAAAGAAAAAAAAAAGCCAAAAAGCCCTGCACGGACTCTGAGATGGGAGGATGCCTTGGAGTTCTCATTGTTCCTCACTGATTTAGTTTAGACAATCCTCTCCACCCTCCTGTCTCAGCCTACTTCTCAGGGAAATTAGGGGTGGTGTTAATGATCTCACCTGACACAGTTGTCTCTGGAATTAACTGATGAATATTTGCACAGTACAATATTTGTACAGAGGTGGTGCATCCCTCGTGCTGCAGGAGCAGCCATCTGTCACACACACACACATCTCTCACATTTAAGGGCTGCAATGAACATTTTTGGGGCTTGGCAAGTCAAGGAAGTTTTGCAGAACTCAGAGAATTAATTTTTTTGTTGTTGTTGCTGTTTTTATCACTTATATTTTAATTCAGATTATAACCCAGGTCTGTACCTGCTGATAGTTGCTGTGGCTTTATTGCCCACACACTCTGGGGTTATGGCACAAATACATAAGAGTTCAGCACTGTACAGAAGGTGTTAATAATGAACTGGACAGAATGTTTGAGTTTAATTTAAATCCATTTTCTCCCCTGTAGCTGAGTGTTGGTGACAGACTGGGAGAGAAGGAGTAAAGCACAGCATTGTGTTTTACAGCAGCCCAGTGGAACAAAGGGTATGTATGTTTGTTTTCCGTGGTCCTCTTTAATTATCCTGTAATTTCTGTGTTGTGTTACCTCGATTGTGTTTAGAGGAAGTTCATATACATCCAAAGAGGAAGGGATTAAGGAGGACACTCAAGTTGAGGCTTTCAGAGAGCTGGGCTCTCCAGCACTCCGTGACTCAGTAAAATGTGCAGGTCACATCTCATTCCACTGTGAATTTCCCTTTTTTTCCAGGATCTGTGGTGAAATTCCTCCTGTGAGCTGCACAACAAAAGCTGCCATCCCCATTCCAGGTGCTCCTTCCCACTGGCAAACAGCCTAAGGAGGAGTTGTTTATAGGTGAGATGTTCCCTCCAGTCAACTGGAGGAATGAGCTTTTTGTTCCTTTCTATTAGAAGAGTCTTGCCAGTTGTGAATCGAACAGATAATTAAGAGCTCAGAAACTTTTTAACCCGTGGATGTATTTGTACTATATTTATACAAAAGTACTGTAAAAGCACAATATTTATACAGAAGACTGGGATATATTGCACAAATCCATTGTTGTTATGTGCTTACAGCAACAGATTTTTAACATGGAATTGGGTGGGTGGAACTGGCTGATCTTTAAGGACCCTTCCAACCCAAATCATTCTGTGATTCTATGAAATTCCTGGGTG
Source organism: Chiroxiphia lanceolata (assembly GCF_009829145.1). NCBI lineage: Eukaryota > Metazoa > Chordata > Aves > Passeriformes > Pipridae > Chiroxiphia > Chiroxiphia lanceolata. The sequence goes on along the minus strand of NC_045659.1, from coordinate 3,236,886 downwards.
CAAAAATGCATATTAACCAGAAAACGAGTTTCACTGAGATCATTAAAAACTCTCTTTTTTTTCTCAATTTCTTTTTTTTCTTTTTTTCCCCCCACCCAGAAAATCGGCCTGATTTTTGAAGTCCTTAATTAAGGATGGAAATTTAGTGTTAGGCAGATGCTGTCATTTTTTTTTTTTCTTCCCCTACCCCTCCAGCAAAAACCCATGTGCAGTGTGCTGCCTGGGGCTCAGACACTGGAGGATGGGATGAGCAGCATCTGCAAAACCTGCAGGGTCCTGCAGTCAGATGAGTCATGTGTTGCACGGGCAAAGTTTAATCCCAGAGAAGAAGTTCCAACACAGGAAGAACCCCCTGAAAACAACAGGAATTGGTACAGTATTTGGGCAGTAAACACAGGTTAGAACAGTCTGGGTATTTGCTTTAATCCTCTCTGGTTCTATTTTGAATTGCTGTGTTCCTACTTGCTAAACCACTTTCCTTTTTCACTCTGTTTTACTGTGACAGAAGGAGGAGGGGATATTTTGGAAGCTGGAAAAGTGCCACTGATTTTTTTTTGCAGGTTTCTTGAGCTGAGCATTGCCACTCTGGAAGTGCTGGGAGCCCCTTCTTCCAGGGTTCCCCATAGAATTCCCCACCCTCCCACGAGGCAGGACGTGCCCCAGGGTACAGGACTCGCCTCCCTGAATGTTTGAGGGGATGAGGGAGTTTGGATTGATGGGCTCCCAGCAGCACAGAGCCAGGGAGCCCAAATATTGCCAAAAGATCAGGAGCTGAGTGTGAACAGGATGGAAAATTCCTCTGCAGTGTGGATTGATGGAGTTCAGCATCGGGGCAAGCAAAGGTCGAGCAGAAAGGTCCAACTTGGCACAAGGCCACTCCCCATGAAGGGCTTGGCTTTGTGTTTGGGCTGGGTTGGTGCTTGTGCCAGTCCTTGCCTTGAAAATGCCTGATAATCCACATTTTAGTGGGGGATGTTGCCCAGCAGCTCATGGTGGGGAAGAGCTGGAGGGGTGAGTTGGATGGAGCTTTGAGCGACCTGGTCTAGTGGAAGGTGTCCCTGCCCAGGGCAGGGGGGTTTAAACAAAATGCTCTTTAAACAAAATGCTCTCCCTTCCAACCCAACCCATTCTGGCACTCTTTGATTTATGAGGCTTTATTTTTTTATATATTTTTAATTATTTTTTTCTGTTTCCTCTCGGCATAATGAAATATTCCAGGGGTGTTGCTCATGTTCTGCCATAGGTTTGGGTGTGGTTTAGCAGACATTCCAGGTAGTCAACCTCAAACCATGTCCCATAGTGAAGCCTCTTTTAGAGAGCAATAAACAAATCTCACTTCTACTTCTTCATTTTTTTTTTTTTCCCCCCTTTTCCCTTGAGCCAAAATTTAGGAAAGTCATTTAGTGTCACCTAGGTGGCTTTTAATAGAGGCTTGGAACAAGAAGGAAAAAACCCCTCTTGTGCCCACTTGTTTCTTAGGTCACGTTGCCCACAGCTCGTCTCACCACTCCCTGAGAAAGTTTGTCTAAGTCCTAAAATAATTCCACGCTGCTGGCCCACAAATATTCCCATTTGGTCATCTTTATATAGAGTAATTACTGTTTAACATGGCACCACAGCTGGGCCAGGGCTTATTTTGGGTTAGGAGATATAAAAAGCTGTTTGTAATAAATAAATAAAATTACTGGGTTTGTTGCTCTGTCATTCTAAACAAATGAGTCCAGAGACTTGTTAGTTTGCTTATTCTTTTCTGCTTGTTTTGCTTTAAGAGTCAGCATTTGTGAGAGGCTTTGGTGCCAAAGGTATCCATCCTGGCTAATTCAGACAAGCCTGCACTTCAGTGACCAAAACTCTAATTTTTGGGTGTTGTGGTGACACTGAGGGAGCTCTGTGGGGTGGCACATGCCCAGGGAAGGGGGTCAAGGCTTAACCAGTGGATACAAATTCATTTTCCTGAGCAGGTGATGGGTGGGAAGAGGCACCTTGAGGGAAAGGTCTTGGCTCTGTGCTGTCCTCCAAACAGGTATTTGAATTTCTGTGCTGGGCACAGAGCAAGCAGCTCATTCCCACATGTCATTAGCATTTTTTTCAGGCCATGCTGACTCCAACATCAAAGTTCTTTCTAATTTTAATAACTTCAATATATATATATATATATATATTTATCCACATGTATTTTATATTTGTTCATATATGGATATATGTGTGTGTGCAGCCAGAGAAAAGGAAAACAGGGCCATGTATATCCATGTGGCATTTTTTATCTGCCCCTAAAATACAGGTGTCTCTGGGGGAAACAAGTTGTGAAGCTGTTTATTGTCCAAGGGTTCAGGAAGTTGAGGGGATTATATTCACTTACGCTGCTTCCCAGGCTGGGCTGATCATTTCACCTCAAAAATCAGCATCAAAGTCTATCTCACAGAAGACCCCAGTATTTTTAGTAGTCATAGGAAGGAATGTTGTCCACTGGGACAGAGGCTGTGGGTCAGGACTCAGGCTTTGGTTGTCTTCTGGTGCTTATTTTATGGTCTAGGACAATTCTTAACACTTTTCTGTGCCTCTGTTTAATAAGAAAATGGGACCAGTAACAGGGAGTTACCTTGCAGAGAACTATTTAAAGGGGAAATTGAAGTTTGGAGACTTTTACCAGCCTTTGGCATCAGAGAAATAGAGTAGTTATGTGATGTATTCCCGTGCTTTGGCTTTATTAATGATCTGAACACCTGGAGAATCATCATATTATCAATATCCATCCTATTATTCCTTGTATTCCTATATATCTTACTGCTGTTGCTCCAGGTGCTCCACAGCAGCTCTGACTTTCTGTGGGATATTTCCTACATGTTCCTGGTAAGGATCTAATTATTTCTTCCAAATCTTGTAGGTCCAGGTAAATCTCGTGGTGTAGGAACTAACAGGGAGGAGAAAAGTTTGATGCCAGGGATCAGACTTTGATCTTTCAGGGATTGGATCTTTCCCACTGCTGGTTGCTTCTTGAATAAGTCTGAAAGAGCTTTCATTTTATTTAAAAGGCTTTTATTGATCAAAAAGGCTCTGTCTTCTTGAGTGGCTGAAGCAGGTTTAACTCACGGTAGAAGTTCTTATTCGAGTTTGTTTTTATCATCTTGGTTGATGCACAATTTCATGGGTTTTTTTTTTAAAGGTAACTGGGAAAGATTCACATGGTTAGAGACAGAAAAAAAAATAAGTGTAGGTTTCCTTCCAGTCCATTAATTTTCTTTCATGGAGCTCTGTACCAGTTTGAGAGCACAATTGGGAGGAATCAAAACACAGACATCTAGACCGTTACGTCAGATCAAAAAGGGAACAGATTTGTTTTGAAACTGGGTCTGATGCATTTGTCCGAAGCCATGAACGTTTCTGAGACCTCAGAGCATTCTTGCTGTTCTGCCTCAGGATGAAACTTAGATCATGTGAACTGGGGAGAGAGATCCCAAAATATTTGAAGCCATTTAAGTGACTGTAGCCCTAATTCAAAGTCCTTTGCCGAGTGAGGCCAAGCAGGGATTTGAACCTGATTTTTATGCAGGCTCTTTTCATTCTCTTTCCTCCTTTTAACATCTTATATTAAAGAAACCATCCCCATGGATTCCATAAAAACGGATTTATCCAGGTCAGACACGAATTTTTTATAAGTGACCCACTGTTTTGTGTCCAACCAACCCCCAGCCCTGAAATAAATAAATAGATTAGGGGTAGGGAATTGGAAAGTCCCATAAAACAATTTTTTTTTCTGTGTTGCCTAATAATTTGTATTATTTTACAACAGTTTAAGTTGTTTAAGTTACAAGTCTTTCTAACTGAACCTCTGTGCAGTGTGAAGGACAGAGAGCAGGGTGGGAAGATGTAGAGTTTGGGGGATAGCATCCATCCAGTGGATGGCTTTGCTGGGTTCATTGACCTCTTGTAGCCTGTCCCCATGGCTTTTAGGACCAGGCTGCAAACTGGACTGAGCTCCTTGTGCTGCCAATCACTCACTGTCCTGGACAGAAAAGGAAACAGCAGCTCTGCTTCCGTGCTCCGGATGCTGAGTCACCTGCGTGGTGGCAGAAAATAGCCCAGGGGCTGCTGTTTGCCCAGAGTGCCTTGGGGAGGTTTCATCAGCTCTGCTGGGCTTGGGCAAGTCAAACTGCAGAGCTTTCAGCCCTGGGGCCAGTCTGTGGTTACTCACACCCCGCTCGGTGCCCCGGTGCCCGAGGTGCCCGTCAGCGATGAGTAACTTCTTGTTCACAGTTTGTTTGAAAGCCAGTGGCAATATTTGGATGGTTTGAGGTGCTGTTCCATTGGTGCACAGTGTCAGTTCAAGCCTGTTTTGCTGGAAATGTGTTCCAGCTCGTCTGTCTCTTCTCTGTGCCTGCTCCCAAAGCCTGAGCTGGTCCGTGGTGGGGGTGATGAGCTGTCCCACTGCTGTGTTCACTGCCCACTACCAGGGTTTCACCAGATGAAGGAACCACTGTTCCCAAATTTCTGTGACCACTGTCACCAGCCATCCTGGTTCAAGCCAGGGCCACTTTCTCTGGCTTTATGGAGCATTTCTGTGCTCTCTGCCTGCCCTAGAAGGTTCCAGGTGCCTTCAGACCAAGAAACCCTTTAGAGAGGCATCACTTCTGGTGCTGTGGTACTTCTTATTGTCAGAGCTGCCCTAGCGAGCACCGAGCTGGGGACACCAGTTCAAGCAGGCTACTGGAAAGGAGATTTCTCCATGCACCTGATAGCTCAGACAGGATGCTGCTGGTCCTTGGGTCGTGCTCCTGCAGCACTGTGTTACCAGCCTGCCATCCAACCTCCCCTCCACGGCTACAGCTCATCCCTGCTGCTCCGAACGCAGAGACAGAGGCAGCCAGGGACTGAATGCAAATGCAGCACCACACAGCCCTGCTCCTTCCCTCAAACTATTGATTACGTGTCTGGCTTGCTCTCCCCTGGTAATAGGCCATAGGCAGGAGGCAGCAGGGCGAGGAGGAGGAGGAGGAGGAAAACCTGTCGTGGTGGTTCGATGCGGCCGTTGAGCCAATGGGAGGAGAAAGGCTGTGGATTGGGCTGGCAGAGAGCACGGGTGGGGGGACTGGCTTAGCAACAGCAGGGAGCAGCTCTGCCCCCTCCCACCCTGCAACCAGGCTGGAAAGTTCCTGATGATGTCCCTTAATGTATTTGTCTCGCCCATGCCAAGCTCGTACGTGACCGGTGTGACTTTGCCGCGTGCGCCGGTTTATCCCTCCCCTCCGTGATCCTTTGGAAAGGGTAGAAGGGAACCTTTTCTTTATCTGTCCTACTAAAACCAACTAGTGAGCTCAAGGTAAAGGGATCAGCTGCTTGATTCAATGCTGTGCGAGCCCTGAGAACAAAAGTGAGGTTTGTGTTGTGTTTTCGTGGTTGGTATTTTCCTCTCGATGTCTTTCCAAGGCTGTCTGAGGTTCAAACAGAGAGTTTCTTGCCAGTCTGTTGTGGCAGTGGGAGCTGGGCACCTTGACTGTGTTCTCATCTCTGCCAGGTGAATCCCTACCCTTTAAAATCCGGATCACTTCGCTGGGCTCTCGGGTTTGGAGGAAAAGCTTTCTGAGTTGAGCTCTCCCTGCGACCCATGGGCTGAGAAAAGCCAGTCCAAGACACCCTTGTGCTTTGCACCTTATCTGCCTTACAGCAGGAAGTGCTCTTTCTGTCTCCCTGCCTCTCTCCTGCTCCATCCATCACTGCCTTAACCAACCAGAAATGAAAATGGCAGTTTAAATTCGTCCAAACCTTTCCAACATTTACTGGAACCGAACACCGGCTCTTCCAGCGCCTCCCTTGCAAACGACCTTCTCTGTCCTCCCCTCACCTGCTGCCTCCTCCTGCTCCTGAGCATCCCCATGTTTATCTCAGTGTTTGCATGCTGATAACAGACATAGATTTCTGTGAGTCCTGCACCTGCCCAGACGGCGGGGACAATAATAGCAGCACCGTCGGGACCAATATATATTGGTCTTAGGAGTGTGTCCAATAATGTCTGGGTCAGGGAGCCTTTAGCTGCAGTGTCAGGGAATTTAGTCAGCTGTCATCGCTTCTTAATTAAAAATAGCTGAGACTCACTTACATTCCTCTGCTGTGTGTTAGCTCATTTGTCATCTTGTCCTCTGCTCTCCTGCAAACCCCCTGGACACCTTCAGAACCAGGCAGAGGGTGGAAATTCCTGCAGCAGGTAAGAAGACGAGGAGCAGAGAGTGGATAAGCAGAGCCACAAGCTGCTCTTTGGGTCAGGAGTTCAGCAGGATCCTCATCCCCCTTTAGGATACATAATCCTTCAGTATGAAATGTTCTGTATGTATTTTATATATATATATATATATAAACCCAGGCTGTGCACAGGCATGAGTCAGGGAATAAATCAAACAGTAACTGTCCTGGGGTTACAGGCAACTTTCCTTGTGGACAAACCAACTTACATTTTTCCATCTTGAGTTTCCAGCATCTTCCTCTGGCCCCGGTGCTCCCAAAGGCAGAATGCTTTTTCAGTCAGACCTTCTCTATGTACATGAGTGATTGGATTCCTAATTCCATGCTAAATGGAATTTAGTGGTATCTGTGATTGCTATCACCTTCCAGTAGGTTTCACTAATTTATTTGTGCTATTCCTAAGGGGACAGGGAGATGGGAGGTTACACAGAGGTTCAGGAGCTGCAGAGGGAAATAAATCACATGCTGTAATATCATTGCTGAAAGAAAATGCACCCCCCTCCCCCTGCCAAAAAAAAAAAAAAAAAGGGATTTATTGTGATTCTCGCTAATGCTCAGAGTCAAGGGACAGTTTTGGCATAGTGAGAATTTTTCTGGCTTCCTTTTTGCAAGTAAATCAGAGGTGGAAGAGCATTAGACTGACTAACTTCCTGAAGTGGAAGTTGCATCCGGATTTCCATATTTAATTGGCTGGGCCTGACCTGTCTTCCATGAGTTTTGCTCGTCCATTTTCGAACCTGTTTATGTATTTAGTCTCCACAGCCTTGGGTGGTGATGAATCCCACCATTAAACCACATATTGTTTGAAAAGCTCCATCCAGGATGTCCTGTACAACACCGTGAACCTGTGCAGGGAGGGAAGGGATGGCTCTTGCCAGGGCTGTGGATCAGCTCAGCCCAAATTGGTGAGAATTCCTCCTGACACCACTCAGGAAGGGGAGCAGCACCAAAACTCCAGTGCTTCACCACCCAGCTTGGGCTGGGTGACCAACTGGGACCAGTGTGAGCTCCCACACAGGAGCACTCCCACTACTAAATGGGGATTTTTCTGGCCATACAGTTATTTCCCTCAGGAATGTGTTCCTGCTGACCTGACTGAAGATCCAGTGATACTTATTGAGGTTCTAAAAAATGTTTTATTTCCTGTAGAGGGAAAATTCACATGCAGCTCATGGGATAGACCTGCTTTAATCTCATATATTATCTTCAATCTGGTTATTTTTTTTTTTTCCTGAGTCCAGTTCAAGAAAGTTGTGGAACAGTTTAGAGGGATAAACAGGGAAGTGAACTGATTTGTCTCGATATTGTTGGGGGATTTTGTGTTATTCTGAGGTGTACTAGAACAGGAAATCAGAAGCAACAGATAAAAGTTCCTCTGAACCCCAAGGCATCAAACTAAGGACAGAGCCCCACGTTAGCTGAGACATTTTCACTGCAGAACTTTTTTTTTTTTAAACTAATTAAGCTCTGATGACTTCAGCTGTATTTTCAGCCTCTGATTAAGGCCATGATACTAATTAAACTCTTGAATTATTAAAAATGCAAATAGTCAGACCTGTGTGCAACAGCAGGCTTGCTTTTCCACGCTCCAGGACAGCAGTGGGAATATTTGACAGAGTCCCTTGTGGTCACAAGTTTTTCTTTTCCCTTTTTTTTTTTTTTTTTTTTTTTTAAATGGCTGCTCTCCACTTGATGAAGAACTGAAAAAAAAAAAGCCAGCTGCTGGGGTGTAAATGTCTCAGCTGCCTTGCAGCTACACGAGGCAGTTTGATTAGAACACAGCAAAGTTTTGGAAGGAGCTGAGGGTTTCTTGCCATCCCCCCAGTGGCATTTTGGCTGGCTGGGCTGTTGGGATTGAAATACCATCCAGTCCTTAGAGGGTGAGTTTGCTTTCAGCAGCCCAGCTCTCGGAGCTGCCTTTCAGCTCCCCACTTTGTTGTCACAGTTCAAGATGTGAGCCACGATGAATTATTTAACCCTCCAGTTGTCCTCTCAGATCCTGCCTCTGGCATCCCCTGTGACACACAGGCACTTCCAGAGAGGTGTCCCCCCCACCCCAGGAGGGCTGAGTGTGGCCTTTCCCTCAGCCCAGGTGAGTTTTGGTCGTGGCAAATTGATCAGGAGGGGATCTGAAGGACTTTTTGATCTCTTGGCTGTCGACATCTGAGCAGGCACCAAGCCCCTCTTCTGAGCAACAGCCACTCTTGTGCACAAACACATCTTCTGAGGGAGCAGTTTGCAAGCAGAAGCAGGGCTCATCCCCAGAAGTACAATTAGCTGGTCTGTACCTACACTGCAGTTCTGTGGGTTGGGTAAGAATTGCCCCCCCAGCCTCACCACTGTCCCCACGTGCTTGGATCAGGGCAGTTTCTGGGGTTATCATAAAGGGTTTGCACAGCTCCAGTGACACCCTGAGTGCCATTTCTGCACCTCTGCTCTCCCCTGGGCAGTGTTCTGGGTGCGCAGCCCTCCTGGTTGAGGCAGTGGCCCTTGGGGCTCGTGTCTGTCCCCCCTTGTAGCCCTTTTGCCATTCTGGAGGCTCTGCTGGATCTGGCAGCGTGTGCAGCCAGTGCCAGCTGGGACATTAGAGGGATGTGCCAGGAGGCAATCTAGTTATAACTCGCCCAGAGGGAAGTTTCTTCCTCGTGCTGAGTTAGTTCATCAGACAGACATAAATAAAAGAAGGTGCACGAGGCACTATTCAAATGCAGCAAGTGCACGTCCTATTTAATAACCTGGAACCCTCGCTGGTGTGAAGTGACAACAATTTATTGGAGTCACTTATCAGATAAAAACATGTCCCAGTCACTTATCAGATAAAAACATGACCCAGTGTGTGCAGTTGAGCCCAGGCAATGGCAGGTGTGATGGTAAAGATATGTCTTTTTTTTTTTTGCTTCCCCTCTCGACTGTCCTTCTGGTGTGTTACAACAAAGAAATAAGTGGGCATTACTTTACCTATGACAACTGATGTTTTTTTCATCCTCCTGCTCTAATGGGCTGCAGGTGTTTCACAGCCAGCCCAGACTAATCAGGACAGACACTCTGGCCACGAGCCAAAATTATAAAACTGTCCAGGGAGAGAAGAGAAGAAAAGAAAAGACAAGGGCTGGGGTGAGGGGGTGGGAAAGGAAAAAAAAAAAACCAGAAATAAGGGAGTCACTCCATGCTGAGACTTTGCACTTTTGTGTCTCCTGAAGTGAATGCATCAGTCAGGAATCAAAGGTTTGAAAAGTCATTCAGCCCCTCCAAGTGAGAAGGGGAACCATCTGCCCTCCAGGATGGAGCTTCTCCTCCCAGTGGCACCAGAGCAGACCTGGAGGATCTCCATCCACCAGAGTTACACCCAGCTCACCCAGGATCTCACATCCTGGCCTGGTGGGGGCATCTTCTGCCAGAATAATATTTGGGATCCAGCCCTGGAGTGTTGTGCCACCACAGTGACACAGGCTCCTCTGTTCCAAGAATCACTGGGGGGTTGTCCAGTGTTAATTAATTAATCCTTTCTCGGCAAAATTTGAGCTCGGTGGAAACTGCAAAGACAAGGCAACTCCTTCAGAGCTGCAGCCCCTCACCCTCTGAGATTTTACAGTGTGTGCTGCCCTCAAGTCCTGCCACAAACCCCTCATGTTTCCTGGAAGTTGGAGCAGCGATGGGAAGTCAGAGGGAAGGAAGGATGTGCCGTGTGAGAATGGAAGACATCCCCGTGTCCTCACGGCTTTGCAGATGGTGCTGCTTGGGCAGGCTGGGTTGGGCTGCAGGATTTTTGGGTGTGAGCCAAAGAGCAGCCAGGATAAGGGAGCACAAGGGAAAAGCTGGCTCTGAGCATTTGGCTTGACTTGCCCTGAGGCATTTTAGCTGATGGGCAGAGATGAACCCTCCCAGGTGCCTCTCAGGGGTGATTCTGTGAGTGCCTTGGGGATGTCCCTCACCTTGAGCTTCCCCAAGCAGGTACCTAAAGGTGAGATGTGTCCAAGCCTAAAGGCTTGTATGTCCATGGCAGCACTCTGGTTTTGGGCTCCAAATATCAGACTAATGAACACATTCTGAGGTAAATTTACTTCACTGGATTCAATATGACAGATCCCAACCACAAGCATCTTATCCAGATTTGTTTGGAGCCAGGATTTGTCCAGGCCAAATGTTTTGTTCTGTTTGTTTATCTAAGACATGAGTTTGGATGCTTAGCAAGGAAAAAAAAACCCTCAGCAAACTATAACTGATGGAAGTTAATTATTTTCATTTCAGATCTCCTTCTGGCAGCTGGATGAGAAGGGAATGCCACAGCAAAGGAGGGATTACCAAGTTGTATCCAGAGGGAACAGCAGTGCTGTTTGTTACACATATCACCACTGCAACAGGTCAGTGCCTTCTCCCTGGAGTCACTGTCAGGGCTCTGTGAGGAGCATCAGACCCTGCAGATGCTTTTAAAGGTGATCAAAATGGCACAATTGGAATTCAGAAAGGAATGACACAGTTGTAAGGCTTAAGTAATTTTAAAAAAAGTGGTATCAGATCAATTTTTTTCTTACAGGGAGATGAAAAGGAGTTTCAGAAAGTGCTTTGTAATCAGGCAGGCTGAGTCAGTTTGGAATTTTCTGGGTTTTTTGCATGGCCTTTGGGGTTTTGCATTTTACAGTTTGCTTGGAAAAGTCTGTGAGTTCTGGGTTGTTGTTTGCAAAGTGCTGAGAACGCCGTGACATCTCTGAAAATACAAACAGCAACAGTGGCAGTGAACAGCAGCTTATCAAAACGTTTTGTGATGGCTCAGAAATCCATGGATTGTTTTTCGCTCTGGTTCACCTCTTGAAGAGTCCTGTGCTTGGATTTCTGACTTGGGATGACAGTAAAGCACAGAAGGGTCTCTGTGTGGGATGTCCTGATTTAGGAGCTGTGGTGGAGACGGGACAGAAAACCACATGAATGTTGGGTGACAGGGACATGACTTCATTTTCTTTTCTCCTTAAGCTTATCTGAGGGGAGGAAACTGTAGAGCTTATCTTTTCCTGAGTGGAAGAACTGATCTCAAGTGCATGTGTTTAAAGCTGCAGCAGCATGAGCCAGGTTAACTTAACTAAACCACAAAATCTGACTGAGCCTAATTAGAACCCAGGATGACTCCCAGCACTTAAAGGTTTCTTTCAAGGTTATGATGAGCTGACAAAACATATTAGTGAGAGGTGGAATTGGTATGAGCCATGTTTGGCATTTTACTGCTTAGTGGCAGCAACAAGAGGTCCTGTGCAGGGGTCAGAACCCTGTGTGTGTGAGCCTGGGTTGATTCACTCACCTAATTTTGGTGTTAACACAAGAACCTGAGTCAGTGGCACTCAGAGTTGATGGAATGGATTGAATTTAGAGGGTGGGGAGGCTCTGGCACAGGTTGCCCAGAGAAGCTGTGGCTGCCCCATCCCTGGAAGTGTCCAAGGCCAGGATGGACAGGGCTTGGAGCAACCTGGGCTAGTGGAAGGTGTCCCTGCCCATGGCAGGGGGCTTGGAAAAAGATGATCTTTAAGGTTCCTACCAACCCAAACCCCTTTAGGATTCTGTGATCCTACATGATCTGCCATGGAGCCCAAGCAAACTGTGCTCTCAACAAGGGCTCTCAGTGAATTGCCTGCTCCTCTCTGAGAGGAATGCAAGCCCAGGGGAGGTGTCCACTCAGCCCTGTGAGACAATGCACGGCCTAAGTGCACTGCAAAGGAGATCAGCAGGTTCTCAGAAATGATTTGCAGAGGAGAGGCATTGCAGTCTGCCAGCTCTTCGGTGCTGCTGGGTCATTTGTGAGCACAGCTGAAGATTTAAAGAGCTGAAGGAGGGCACTGGAGTAGTTTTATACATTTATTTCCCAGGATTTGTTTTGCTTTGAGGCAGTGCTCTTATTACCACCAGCCTGGATCCCTGTGCTATCCATCCTGCACCAGCCTGGATCCCTCTTTTATCTACCCTGCACTATCCTGAATCCCTGTGCTATCTATCCTGCACCAGCCTGGATCCCTCTTTTATCTATCCTGCACTATCCTGAATCCCTGTGCTATCTATCCTGCACCAGCCTGGATCCCTGTGCTATCTGTCCTGCACTATCCTGGGTCCCTGTGATATCCATCCTGCACTGGTCTAGACCCCTCCTTTATCCATCCTGAACTGGTCTGGGTCCCTGTGCTGTCCATCCTGCACTATCCTGGATCCCTGTGCTGTCCATCCTGCACTATCCTGGATCCCTGTGCTGTCCATCCTGCACTATCCTGGATCCCTGTGCTGTCCGTCCCGCCCCAGGGCAGGCAGTGCACTGTGTGTTTGTGGGCTGGAGCCATCAGTGCTGGAGCAGGGCCGTGGAGCTGCTGTGCCTGAGCAGAGCCAGGCTGGTGAGGAGCAGAGCTGATTGCTGCTGGCTGGCAGTGGGACCCATTCCCTGCCAACTCCAGGCCTCTCCTTCCCGTGCCAGCAGGTGCTTTGCCGATCCGAGCGCTGCCAAGCTTCCTCCTGCTGTTCTCCTGAGTTCCAACATTTCATCTTTGCTCGTGCTGCTGTTTACAATCCCTCTGCCCTGTCTGTTCAGAGACTCATTTGCTGTTGTCCCGGTGCCAGGGTTTTCCATCCAGGGCGATGGAGCCGGGCTGACACTCGCTGGCTCCACCGCCTGGCCCCGAGCACTGGGCTCAGCCACCCCTAACAGGTCCCCTTGCTTTCCCTCCAAGAACATGATTAGAGGTTTGAGGCTGAGCAGACAGCTGGTACACGCTCTCCCAGGGCAGCCTCTGTGTCTGGGCCTCCGTTGTTTCTGTCCAAATCATGTCTGATTCCTTTCCAAAAGCGTTTCAGTCTGTGAAACCAGACCAGGTGCCTCTGGTCGTACTCATTCCTGAAATACCAGCTAGGAACAAAAAGCATTTTGGATTGGTCTTAAAATAGGTAGGAAGTTCATTTCAAACTGGCTTTTTTTTTTTTTTTTCTCACTTAAAGCATTTGATTCTTTCCTTATGCTTTCTGGATAGAAAAGTGACCTTGCTCAGATCAATCCCTGGTCTGAGACCTGAATTACTGCATCCCCTTTTACTGGAGCTTCAGAATTGCTCTGTGCCCCACTGCAGCCTCTGAAACCTCACCTCTGTACACATTCTTTGCACCTTGACCCCTCGGGTGCTTTACACAGAGTAAAACTCCCAGCAGGTCAGATGGGAGGTTTTGCTGCAATGTGCTTTCCCATTCCACTCAATTAATTTGCCAAAACAGTAGAAAAAAAAAGCAAAATAGACCTTACCAGCCAAGCCTGGTGGAAGTGTTTAAAAGCTCTGGTGTTCTCTGAGCTTTGGTTTCGTTCTGCATCTGTGGTGTTCCTGCATCCCTGTTCACTGCCAAGCCAAGTGCTTTGTCCTCCAGACTGTCCTTCATCCAAACAGCATGAGCAGTGCCCCTGGCACCAGGGCTGCTGCAGGGCTCCTGATGCTGCCAAGGAGCCCAGGCCTTGATTTTTGGAGGGGAGATCTGCCAACCTTCTGTGCCGGGGCCTTTGCAAACTTCCCCGGCGCATCTGTTTTATTTCTGCTCGTGGGTTGCACTGAATAGTCCTTTTGTGTGCTCCGTCTGACGACTCAAACTGGCTCTGAAGAAGCCAGAGATAAATATGACAGCTCCTGTTATGGAGTATCCCCTGGACACTGTGGCCTGACCTGTACCCAGTGTGTGTCAGTAATGATGTTTATATTGCTGTGTCAACTGCAGTTCTTATCGCGTAACCAGAGCCAGACCAAATGAACGGGGAAAGCTTTTCTGTCCCTCTGCTGCTGGGGTCAGCTGCAGGGACACAGATGGGACAAGCACTTTGCCACGGAGCTGTTTACCCCAGCGAGTGCCACGATGTTCCCTGATTCATTTGAGGGGAAAATAATGGTGTGTGAGTTGACAGGAGAGCAGCACGAGGGCGGGCTGACGAGCACTGCCGCGGGTGGGCGGTGGCCGTGTCGTTGCACCTCCGAGCAGCGGGTCTTTGATGCCTGAAAAAGGGTTCCCATCAGTCAGTCTTATCTCCAGAGCGCGGATATTTCGGAAAATGGGGACCCATTTCGTCTGTACTTAAGCACAGGCACCAGGAAGGAGTGTTTATGCCCCCAGGACTCGCAGTTCAGTTGCTGGAGTGTCACCAGTTCAAGGCGTCACCCCGTGAGAGGCACTGGGAGCTCGGCTCTGCCCGCGCTGGCTCTGGACAGTGTTTGACTAGACTGCTTTTATCTCTCCAGTCTGTCTGTGGGAGTTGAATCTCTGTGCAGAGACTGCATTGCTTGGCATCTAATCTGCACTGGTTGACTCAGTCAGGCTCAGAAGGCAAGGGGGGGAGGGAGATAAGTAGGAGGGAGAAAGGTGGGAGTGGAAAATAACATATTTGAGGGGACAGCAGGAAGCCTGGGCTCACTCGCATCTTGGGAATTGCTCAGGACGTGACCAAGTGAGTGTTTCCTGATCCCCTTTTTCATTTTTTCCCCTCCTTTTTTCCCTCCTCCCCCCACTGAAGACCAGGAAGAAAGGCTGCCTAGCAGGGCACAGCTGGGGGAATCCCAACAGGGTGATGCCCTTAGCAAGTGTCACTAGAAAGCCAAGTGTCCCAGCTGGGTGGAACCTGGATCCACCAAGATACCTCAGCTGCAAAGATTTCCTTTATATTCTTTTCTATGGTACCTGGATTTCCACTGACCATCACCTGTGCAATCCAGTCCTTGCCTACACCTTGAGAGGAGATCTCTGCACGGAGGATATTTTCATGTGCTTGCTGTGTGCTTTTTCTGTGGAAAAGTGAATCCAAATGGAGACTAAATGAGTCTCCTCAGTGAAGGAAAGAAAGCAAGGGAGATTTCTAACAGATAAAAGACATTATTGCTTTTGGATAAGAGGGATGGGAGTTGTTATTTGAGAGGAGAGGTGGAGCAGGACAGGAAGGAGAGGTTTACAGCCCTGTGTCCTTTCAAGTACTTCAGGACAGTCCAACATAAAAGTTGCCACGTGAACATCAGACACTGCTGTCTATTAAAGTTGGGGACCTGCTCCCACTTTTAAAGATCAATAATCCCACATTCTCTGTACAGTCAGAGCTGGGATCACAGGATGCTCCTGGCATGTTCCATGTACTTCAGGGATTGATGATGTCTCTTCTTTGTCTGCCCTAATTAAATCCATAAATGGCCTTCGTAGTCACCTGTGTAGCAGGTGACAAGTTGAGCTGCTTGAGGTCACTGGAGAGGGCACCCTGGCAGCCTTTGAAAAAGAAAAGGGTTTTGATCCAGAATAGTCATGGTGTCCCAGTTTCCTGGTCCCTCGGGCCAGCTTGTTCCTAGAACAGGGCTCTGAAAGCAGAGAGAAAAGAATTGTCTTCTCCCAGGGATGATCTAAGAAATCTGGTATTTCTGTTGTCTCAGAGCTTTGCTGTTTACTCCAGCTGCCACCTGTTTTGTTTCTTCAGTGCCTCTCATTAGCATATTAGTAATGCCATGACAATTAGGTGAGCAGATCATGTGTGAGTTATGATTTCTAGTTGTCCTGAAGCAGCTCTGGGTGCTGAGGCACTGATGGGAGCTGTTGGGGGAGGGTGCTTTGTTTGTCCAGGTGAAATCCTTTCCAGAGGAAAGAAATTTTTGATTCAGATCCTCCTGGCTCCTGTGGTGGTTTGAAATCCAGAGCAGCTCCAAAAGAATTCAAATTTCACATGCAATACGTGTTTCACATCAACTCAGCCTGAGCCTGAGAGTGACACAGCCTCATTCTCAGGGATGAAAACAAATGCAAATCCATGTGCTGTGGTTTGTTCTGCTGGATTAGCCCATTTTTTCCCCCCCCAAATTGTTGCAGGGGCATTTGCAGGTGTTTTCTCTGTGGTTGTCCTGGCATGCAGGTGTTTGGAAGAGCAGCAGAGGGAAGGGCACTGCCATTAACAGGGTTTTTTTCCCAAGGATAAAGGTGTCTGTGCAGAAACCTGACCCTTTGGAATACATGTCCTTCCTTCCCTGGGACCCTCCAAGACATCCTTCCTACAACCTTTTACCTTCTCATAGCACTTGAGGGTTATCAAAATAAAATAAAACAGCACTAGTAGGATGGGCTTTTTAATTTTACTTCATTTTATTTGCTCAGAGGTATAAAAATAGTATCTTTTAACCTGTCAGTGTGCATTTATAACACATCTGAGGTTTGAAAGAGGCTGTCCAAAATGAAACCCAAGAGTAATAAGAGTGTGTTAGCAGAGCCAGTAGGCATTGAATAGTCTCTGTGGTGGTAGAAAAGCCTTAGGCTTCAACTGATTGCTAATTATGTGGCTTTATTCCTTTTTAAGAAAATACCATGCAAGGTTTGTGAAGGAGGTGAAGTGTGTTAATCTGTGGAGAGTTACCAGTTTTGGGGTTGGTGGTTTGTTCTTTTTTTTGGTTTTTTTTTTTTTTTTCCCCCTCCCCTTGTTTTTTTTTTTATTCCCATGCCTCAATTTGTTTTTCCAGGCTGGGCTCTGGTTTGAAAACGAAGCCACATTCCCAAGTCCTGCCATCCATCTCTTAAGAGTGTGGAGGGCACGAGTTATTCCACCTTAAAAAGAAAAAGAGGGTGGGGAAAAAAAAAAAAGGAGAAAAAAAAGAAAAAGGGGGGGAAAAAGAAAAGGGGGAAAAAAAGAAAAGGGGGAAAAAAGAAAAGGGGGAAAAAATAGAAAAAGGGGGAAAAAAAGAAAAAGGGGGTGAAAAAAGGGCAAAAAGGGGAAAAAAAAAAGGCAAACCCCACGCTGTGCAGAGAGGGAGAGAGTTACAGCAAGTGGGCCCCCTGCTTTTCTCCGAGGGGGAATGTAAGCAGATCCTTGCAGAAACTGCTTCACTCAGCAGTTTTCAGCTTGTTTTAATTGGCCTGGCCTGAAAGAATTCTGAATGCTGTACCTGTGCCAAGGCAAATGCAAATGTTTCCCCGAGCCCAGGCGCTCGCAGGGCCTGTCCCCCCGCGCTGGGAGCAGCGGGGATGGGGTGGGAAGCAGGGGAGGCCTCGGTCTAACCCAGCTCAGGAAACAAAAGGGCTTTGGAAAAACGAAGTAGGAGCGAGGCAGAGCAGGGCAAAATGTACCTGCTGGAGCTCCTGCAAGCCCAGGAGCTTTCTGGGCTTTCTTTTTTTCTCCCGGCACTGGGCTCTGGGAGCCTTGGCCGCTCTCGTCCCGGCTGGTTTGAGCTGTGGAGTTGTTATTTCCTGCAGAAGGTTTCCCTGTGCTCCAAGGGCTGCCATGGATGTGCAGCCCCTGGGTGTTGGGCACCACAGGGTGTCCTTGGAAAACTGGGATTCCAGGCTGATCCCAGGGTGAGCTGGGAGGTACCGGTTCCCGTCTCACTGGATTTGGTTGTAACTCACCCCGGGTTGGTTTGTGGTGTGTTTGTAGGTGCCCAGGTCTGGATCCTCCCCATGGATCACCATATCCCATTTTTATGCAGTTCACTCCCTTGAGGTGCTGGACCTGCACAGAACTGTCCTTCATGAAATCATGGAATGGTTTGGGTTGGAAGGGACCTTAAGGATCATCTTGTTCCAAGTCCCCTGCCGTGGGCAGGGGCACCTTCCACTAGCCCAGGTTGCTCCAACCTGCCCTTGGACACTTCCAGGGATGGAGCAGCCACAGCTTCTCTGGGCAACCTGTGCCACCCCAAAACTCTTTTTTTTTTGTGTGTGTGCATCTCCCTGAAGTAGCTACAGGAACACAAAAAAAACCCCAACAAACACCAACCCAAACCAAAACAACAACTCCTTTGAAACTCCTGATTCTCCCGTGTTTCCTGTGTGTTTACACTCCCCACGTGGGCCTGGGTACCAACATTCCTCGTGGACTGAAGTTCCCCATGTGCTGGGCATCCCTCAGTGTGGCCATTCCAAGTGCAGATAACTCCACAGCGCACATATTGCAAATTATAACCCCACAAAAGCCTGTTCTTAGGCATCCATAAAACATACCTCCTCCTAAAGGACACATCTTAAAGTCCTGGAAAGAAAGAATAAGGAAAATTACCTGGCTCAGCTTATTTTTCTGCCTCATGTCAAATTACAGCCCAGCTGTGAATTGGGAAAAGAATTAATTTTCAATAACTGGTTGATCAATTCTTTTCTGTCTTTGCAACTCCCTATGCAGTAATGAATATGCATTCTCTGCATTTTCCAGATAAATATCCAGCATCTTAGGGTATTTAAAATTAGATCTGTATACATTTACCGAGCAATGATTATTCTGAATTTCATCCGAGGCAATTAAAAAAGCATCACGATGACATTTAAGGTGATATTTTTCTCCCCTATGTTAAATAATTATAAATAATAATAATGATTAAACAAATTATTCTGTTCCTCCCAGTCTGGATCAACCTTTAGGTTAATAATCTAAATCATTAAAATTCATCTGTCTCTCACAGGATTGAGTAGTTTAAAAAAAAAAAAATAAAAAAATTGGAGGAACCTTTCTGCATAAGGGTGATTGATAATTACCAAAGCAAAGATGTTTTGTGGGTGAAAAAATGTAAAGGCTCAGCAGATTGATTGGGTTAGATATTGGTCAGGTTGAGGCACAGTTTTATCAGCTGACATCCTGTTTGTAGGATGATGCAGAGGTCAAGTCCAAGCCTGGTTTTTACTAGGCTGGCTCTCAGGATTTCGTGGGTCACAGCTACAGACTCACTGTGTGACCTTGGGTCACTGATGGCCATTTTTTCAGATTATTATTTAATTACAGTGGGAGTTAGGCCCTTATATATATTTATATATAATTTTTATTTATTTTTCCATAAACTGCCTCTGTGAATGAGATTTCTCTTGACTCCTAAAATCCAGTTCTCTTGACCAAGGTGGTGTCTGTCATTTCCCTCTCATTTGAGGTTGGTGGATTTACCCCCAGAGCTGCCTGTATCTCTTTATTTATGACCTAAAGCACCAAAACAATTAGTTGAGAGTGGAAACCCAACTTTTAGAGGGTCACAGCTAAAAGATGAATAGGATTCAATTTGTCTCTCAGCCTCTTTTCCCATGGACATTGCAACGATAATGTGGAAAAACCCCCAGATCCTGTTTATCTTCCAGAGCAATCCAAGGTGACCACCTGAAAGGTATTTGGGCTCTTTTGGGCTTTACACCTTCCTGGATAATTAGAGACTTGCCTGGCCACAAGATGCCAAGGAAGAATGGATTTCCAATGTGGGAAGGAAGGATGAGGCTTTCCCTGTGGGCTTTATTGGATTGTGAATTGCTCCACCTATTTGCAGAGTTTCTCAGAAGTAATCTGTGTTCATCCATCTTCCCCCCTCCCTCTGGGCTATTAAATCTCTCCCCACTCTGCTCCAACCAAGCCTTCAGGTTGTCTTTATAAATTGCCTATTTTTTTTTGTTTGTTTGTTTGTTGAATGTGACTGTGGTTTGCAGGAAAACAACCCCTGCAAAGGGCTTGGGACCAAGTGGATTCCCTATATCCAGAATATAGATTAAGGATATAGAACAGGGATATATGAACACCCCCTTCGAAGGAATTTAGACCAAGAGATTCCCTTTATCCAGAATATAGACTAAGGACATGGAATAAGGGCATATAAACAGCCCCTTTGAAGGAACTGGGACCAAATAGGTTCCCTATATACAGAATATAGACTAAGGATATATAAACAACCCTTTCCAAGGAATGGGGACCAAATCCATTCCCTATATACAGAATATAGACTAAGGATATGGAACAGGGATATATAAACACCCCCTTCAAAGGAATTGGGACCAAGTGGATTCCCTATATCTGGAATATAGATTAAGGATATAGAATAAGGATATATGAACACCCCCTTTGAAGGAATTGGGACCAAATAGGTTCCCTATATACAGAATATAGGCTAAGGATATATAAGCAACCCTTTCCAAGGAATGGGGACCAAATCCATTGCCTATATAGAGAATATGGACTAAAGATATAGAATAAGAATATATGAGCACCCCCTTCATAGGAATTGGGACCAATGGATTCCCTATATACAGAATACAGACTAAGGATATGGAACAGGGATATATAAACACCCTCTTCAAAGGAATTGGGACCAATGTGTTCCCTATATACAGAATATGGACTAAAGATAGAAAATAAGGATATATGAGCACCCCCTTCCTAGGAATTGGGACCAAGTAGATTTCCTATATACAGAATATGGACTAAGGATATAGAATAAGGATATAGAGAATATAAAGCAGACCCCTTTAAAATGTGGAGCTGTGGGTTTACAGCTGACTTCCCTGAACACTCCGTGTCTCACAACAGGCTCTGCCTGCTGATAACTCCCCTCTGTCTCTCTCTCTCTCTCACTCTTTTCCTTTTTTCCCCCCTTTTAAATACATTTTTCTATTCTCACCTTACATCTCCTCCCACTTCCCCTGCCTCCCCTGTCTCCTCCTCATCCCGGGTGTCCTGAACACCGCAGCGCCGCTATTCCAGCTCCCCCTGGAAATCCAGGGAGCCGCCCCATTCCAGCCCCAGCCTCCAGCCCCTGCTGCTGCAGCCGGGCTGAGGTTCCCTTGAGAACAGCCTTGCTCAGGAAATGTAGCTATTTCCGCTCTGGCTGCAGCCAGGAAATGAGGAGGAGGCAGCAGGGAAGAGATTTTTTTCTTTCTTTTTTTTTTTCTTTTTTTTTTTTTTTTTTTTTTTTTTATTTGACAGGATTTTTTTTTTCCCCCTTACTTTGGAGCAAGGAATGCTCAGCCTGGCTGGTCCCGGTTTGTTGAAACCCAAGGGGGGTGGTGTCTGATTTTGGGGTTGTGTTAGACCCAGGCTGAGATCAAGATTTGGGATTTGAAAGGCAGGAGTGAATGATCCAAAGATTTGAAGCCAAAATGGCAAACCTGACCTCATAAAGGGTCTCTGCTTTCTGTTGCTGTCGTGCTCATTTGCCTGTTTGATTTTAGCTTGCTTGGGGTTTTTTTCGGTTGGTTTCTGTTTGGTTGTTTACTTTGACAGAAAATTAAATCATTTGAATTAAAATTAAATCATTCTAATTCCACTCAGAATCCAGAGAAATTCCCATGTAGAAATTCCCATCCTCTTCCCCTGCAATGAAAAGGGTTTCAGCTCCCACCCTCTGATATTGGCCCACTTTTACCTTAATTTTAAATAGACTTTCTTCAAGTTAATCTCATGGGATTGTAAAGCAGTCAAGGGTGCTTTAGTTTTAATGGAAGATGTGTGGCTAATCCCCCAGATTGTTTTAAAAATCTCATTCTTATTAGTGGGAATATCCTGTAAATTCCTACTACAAGTAGTGCTTAAAACACTGAAAGTATTTCCAATGAAAACAGAAAACAGTAATGGTAATAATATAGTGGCATTTTAGAAATATGTTGGTTTTAGAGTTAAACAGAAAATAATTTTTTTAAAGCATTTCAAATTTGGCTGTTTTAAGAAACAGACCCATACTTTGAAATTCTCTGGTGGAAGGTTTTCCTCTACCTGTCCCTCTCCTCCTTCAGAAAAAAAAATACATTTGAACAGAATTTGCCACTTCACCAAAATACTGTCTGTTTAAAAAAAGTGATATGTATTCACTAGAGAGGGATTTAAAGGTTTCTCTATCAATATTGGATTTTTCTTTAATACATGAAAACATAATAGTAAAGCTGTGGTCAAAGCTATATAGGAGTAAATCCTGCTGATAATAATGGAGTTATTCACTCAAAGCCAAAAAGTTATTTTTAATGAGAGAGAAAACACTTGTTCAGAAATTTTTGAATGCATAGTTTTACAGGACTTAAAGTATATGTATATATAATATATACAAATATGTATAATGCAGATATGTTGTCTGTGTAGCCCCTGGTGCCACAGCTGTGGTGTTTAGGGGGTAGAGATGTGTTTGAAACTCCAGCATTGGGATCCAAATGGGATTTGGTGCCTTTTTGTGCTGGGGAGGTGCAGATACTTGGTGTTTTTCCTGCATCCCAGGGAGTTTGCTCCACATCTGGGATGCTCTGGCATTGCCTGCCATGCTGGTGCTTCCCTGGAAGGGACCCCAAAGATCATCTTTGAGCAGCAAGTCCACATTTAGGTTGGCAAAGCAAGCTGGGTGTCCTCAAAGAGCAGCAAAGCCTGCGGGTTGTAGGTCTGGAACAGACAAAAAGGAGGGAGAAAAGAGGGAGGGGAGTGACTTGTAGTCATCCAGAAGAAAAAAAAACCAGGCAGAGATAAATGTTGTGATCCGTGGTGCAAATCCCTGAGCACCCTGTGCCTCCCAAGCCTCGTCCCAGCTCTGTGTGTGACTGTCCCACCGGGCTCAGTTGTGGCTAAGGAAACACAAATATTGTTCCTCGCACGTGGAGAGTTGCTCATGGACTAATCAGCTGAAGAGCAGCCACATCCATCTCAGCCCTATTAACTTCATCACACAATTCATCACTCAAGTGGGGGGACTGAAGGCTCAATTAGGCACTTGTGATTTTGGCTGGTGCCTGCACGAGAGTGTCCCGTTGCAGGGTTTTGTTTGGTTTTTGGTTTTATACAGTAAAGCCCAAATAACATTTGCTCATGAGACAGAGCAGGGACAGGCTGCCAGAAATAGAGGCTTCTGACAATTATACAGGATGTTGCTGTGGTGTTATCATATGATTCATCCACTATGAGCATGAACAATTGTTAACCTCAAGACACTCTCACTTTCACGCCCTCTGACACACATACCACTGAGGACAAATATCCTCAGAGATGAGTAAAACATTAGCACTGGGGTTTTTAACTCCTAAAAGGTCACTTTGTCTCGGCTCCATATGTTAAGTTTTAAGTTTGCTGTCCAGGCCTTGAGCGTGGGGAGTATCAGGAGGATTTTTTGTGAGCGAGATGACGTCTTTGCTCAGTAAATCCTGTCTTGGATGCTGATCACAGTAATGGCTGTGGACAGAGACCCAAGGCCCATGGTGGAAACCACTGCAATCCATTACAAAGAGAATAAATTTGGCCCAGATGTTCTGATACAACTGAGCTGAACGCAGGAGGGAGTTGCAGTGAGGAATGGATCCAGTAAAGCTGGGAGAAACATGGCCAGAGGTATTAAGGCCCTTGCAAGGGCACAGTTCTTGTGAAAAAACTTCTGTGCAGGCTTTGCTTGGCAGGAATAAATTGGCAGAGCAAGAGCAGCTTGGATCAGGTGGGCTTGGAGCCTTGTGGTGTCAAATTTGCACATCCTGAATGTCCCCTACCATGGAGAACAGCTGGATAATGGATGAGCTCCTGGGCAACCCCTTTTGTTATCCTGTGTCCCACCATCGGTGGTTGAGGGCCACCACTGGGCGTGCATTTTGCAATTCTATTCGTCGAATTGAATTTAATTTGCTTCTGGGCCCCCCTCCCCTTCCCTTTCAGGGCCGGGCTCGGGCACCCGCTGTTGGTCACCCATCCGACCCGTGGCGGCTCTTTTTGCCTTGCGAGCTCGCAGCACTAGATGGCAGTGTAATGGCAAAAAACCTGCCCTGCCGGGGAGGAAAAGGCAAATTTCACCTCCGAAAAAACGGGCGGATGAAATTTGAAATTTGAACGCAAACCAAGCAGACCTTCAAAACGCCTCTTCGGCCTCCCAAAATTCCCGCAGCGCTCTCTGCAAAGAACTAGGACAAGGTCTTCACTGATGACCCAATGGCACAGGAGCGACGCCAATTTATGCCACCCACAGATTTGGCCCACAGAGCATCCCAGTATCACTGCCATGCTTGTACATGATATTAGGTCAGGATATTTGGGCGAGGTTTAAAATGCAGAAGCAGCAAAAACAAACAAACATGATATTTTCCTTCAAAACTGAGCTCTCCTCCCTCTCTCAGTTTTTTCGCTTCCCTCGCAGGATCATGTCTTGAGTTGCTCTGCAGCCCCAGACTTTTGTGGTGCAATAAATTAAGCTCCGGGTCATCTCCTTCCAGATGTTTTGGAATAAAAAGGCTCTGCGGCCTCTGTGGGCCCAGAGGGGGGTTGAAGTGGTGCACAGGTCTGGGTTTCTGTAGGGAGAATTCCATCCTACGAGCCCATGGGATCGAAGCTCGCACAGGGGACGTGTGTTCATGTATGTTTTCTTAGGCCTGGACTAGTGCCCTCATTTATGACAAAGGCTTTAAAAAAGGAGGAAAATGTCACAGTATAGAAAAAATAAACAGGGTAAAAATAAATGGCAGAAAGACAGTCTTCACCACTCTAAACATGGTCCCTTTTGGACGTCACCAAGACAGCTGTTGGCCGAGAGTGAGATCTGAAGGTCTTTGTTAGGAAACGTTATTGCTGAGATTTTCACTGTTTGGATTTCCTGTTTTTCCTCACTTCTGAACCCTTTAACTTTTGTAATCTAAGCAGGGTCAGGTCTGGTCATCCGTGGGGAAACAGCCTGACTGTGAACAACAAGGCTTGTGCTGCGAGAGCAGCGCTGGGCAGGCGGGAGGGGAACTGGGCAGGCTGGGGAGGTGCTGGAGGCAGCCAGGACCCTCAGCAGGGTCTGCCCTGACCTCCTGGGCAATGCTGGTCAAAGGACTTCCCTGTCTGAACTGCATCTGTCTAGAGAAAAAAAATAGTCTAGCCTTGATTTGGAGACATTGAGTGATGGAAACCCACCCACTGTCCTTCAGAAGCGCTTCCAGGGGCTGATAAAAATGAGTGTCTTGCTTTTGGTCAAAAGCTGCTTAGTTTTAATTTCCTTGTCATTGTATGTGGTTATACCTCTCTCTGTAGGCAGAAAAGCCTCCCAGGAGAATTTTTACAGAAGTCTTTGATGCCTAGATATGCTATGCTCCAAAAGATGCTCCAAGAGCCATCATCTTTCAGATAAGATGGGAAAGTCAAGTTAGAACCATTTGATCTCTCTCAAAAAACATACTTTTTAAAAGAATGTGTCAAAATCCATTCTGGGTTGACTGTCCAGAAAGTCCCCTTTCAGTATCAGTGTCATAAATGTTTTTAGCAGGCCTGGTCTGGAGTGGGGATCTCCCTGCATGGGCCTTTGTGTGAATATTGGGATTCTTTTCCCAATAATCTTCATCCTAGAAGGGATGAAATGAAAGCAGTGTAAAGGTGCATGAATGAAAATAGAGAGAGAGAGAGGTTGAAAAGTCCCACCCACTTTATGGCAAGTCATGTAACTATACCAGCATAGCTGAAGGGATTATAATCCCATTGTGGAAGGTGCTGTTAATGTTGTTGTGTAATATTATTTGTCACTGTGTGGTATTTAAGAGTTATTCCAAAGTGATTAAGACTGTACAAGGTGGCTGTGTACCAGGTGAGCCTGGGAGTAAATCAGTGCTGTCTGTCACGGTGTGCTGAGCTCATTTTTCACTCTGCACATGTTTTTGGTGTAAATTAAAATTAGTTCTGTCACTCCATCCCTGGAGTATGACCAGGAATTCTGCTCAGCACCATCTCTGCCAGCATCCCTCTTTTCCTTCCCACCATTCAGTTTCTTACTCCAAGCACTGATTTTGACGAGGGAATAGGTTGGATCTGCTCTGCAAGGCAACCTTCCCCAGGCTAAAATGTTTCCTTCCCTTCCTAATTATTCATGGCTTTTCTCAGGGTTAACATGGCACAGATCTTGTGTGTGTTGTTGATTCTTTGGTGATAGCGAAATCTTTCCAGCTGCCACTGTAATGAAGTCCAACTCTTTGGAAGGACAGCTGGGAAGACTTTTACAGGGTTGGATTTATCCCAGAACCTCCACCAAATGTCTTGGGTTTCACCTTGAGATTCACAGCAATAAGTGATGCCATACAGGTGTGTTTAGGGCTTCCCTTCTCATTTATGGTGCTGCCTTGAAGGAAGGCAGAGAAACCACCGGGGTTGGATCAGTTCACGTGTTTGTAAGAGGAGAACTGGGTTGCTGGATGGAGAGTATGGAGCTCCAGGCATGTTGTCAGGTCTCTGAAGGTGCCAGGGCAAATCGAACTAAGATGTGGAGCAAGAGGACAGTGCCTGGGACAGCGGGAACTCCTCCAGAGCAGGTGGAACTGGGCAGCAGCTCCAGCTCAACCACTCGCTGACCTCCCAGCAGCGTTTGCTGCAGCAGGAAGTTGTGATTTACAAGGACAACGGGCCAGCAGGAAATTCCGACCTCCGCCCCCCGGAGAAAGGGGGAAGCGGGAGAAGCTCCGTGACTCAGAGCCCGGCTGAGTCACGGCAGAGGCGGTCCTGGGGTGATGCTCGGGTCCCACCAGCCCCGTCCTGACCCTCCCCTGCTCAGCATCCCCTCTCCTGCAGCGAGAATTAACTCGCCCCGCAGTTATTTGAGGGGGGGAAACGAGCAGCAAAAAGACCCGATTTGGTTAAAGCCATCCTTTAATACGCGAATAAACAACTTATGGCAGGTGCCTGGCAGCCCGTGATAATTAACGGAGTATTTATTGGGATCAGAAAAATACACTTAGTTGAACAAGTCTCATCTGTCTTTGGCTCACCGCAGACTCGGGGTCATTTGCTGTCTGGCTGCAGATAATAAATCAAAGGGCTGAAGAAACTGCAGGAGAGAGGGCATGAACTGCCCGAACATTTAGCTGATTGTCGCAAGCCCCGGCCCAGCCAGAGGGAAACTTTCCCAGCGCATTTTCACTTATCTGCGAGCCAGTTATTCCCTGTAGGCAGCCGAGTTGTCTGAGTAAATAGAGGTCACTTTACCTTGACTAAACAATGACTTTGCTATAGTCGGTGCCAGCTTTGTAGCAGCCACAGAATGTGCTTTAAAGGCTCGCTGGGGGCAGGCTGGCAGGGCGAGCGAACCAGCCAGTCTGGTCTACTTTGGGCAGGATTTAGGATGCTTAGTTGGATGATGCCGTGGTCGGATCAGCTGATCCCGTGCTTTGAGTGGGGATATAGTATGCAAACGACAGACGTGTCTAAGGAGGAAGCAGCCAGGAGCTGGGGGAGTGGAGAAGGGATGACTTTCCTCTGATGTCAAAAATCCCATCATTCAGTGCTCGCAGTGAAAAAGGCGAGAGGAGAAGAATGTGGAGACAGAGAGAGAGGGAGAAGAAATGAAGGGAAAGGACACGCTCATTTTTCTCCCGAATTCTGTAGGCTCACACTGCCCACCCCGATAGGATGGAGAAATAAGCCTGATCCTGAGTGCCAAGTTCTGCACAGCCTTCCAAGCCCCAGGGATTGTTCCCAACCCCATCCCGATCTGGACTTGGTTAGTACTGTCTTGATGTGAATAATCAGGTAGATAAAGATTGTCAAGAAACTTGCAGCAGTTTCCACAGGGCTCTCTTCGGCTTATCTTTTATTTCTGGCAGTTTTAATTTGCTGATCATTGTCTGCGTTTGTGTGAGGCTTTAGATAACTCAGCTCTCCCAGGATTTCTGCAGTGCTGGGATACGGGACCAGAGCTGGATGTAAGTGAATTAGCTGCCTGGAGCTCTGTCCAGGTTCCTAATTCTTCCTTTCCGAGGGGCTGATTTTTTCAAAAGGTGCCAGATTTTGTCCTTCATGCATTTTGCTGTGTGCCGTTGCCTGTAATTAGTTTCTCAACTGAAAAAAAGCTTTCTCAACTGGAAAAAAAAAAAAAAAAGAAAAGGGAAAAAAAAAAAGGCAAAAAAAAAAAGCCAAAAAACAACCCCCCACGTTTTTGGCAATGGGTTGTTTTTCTAAGCAATTAATTAAGCGCTGATTTTAAAAGAATTTGAATGAATCCTTCCACTCTGTGTCAAGCGTGGATTTGGTATTAATCACTTCACTACTTGCTGACTGAATAAGGGCTGAAAAAGATGCAGAGAGTAAAAATTTCCCCAGGAAATGAATCAGACAAGGAACCTATGCCTCATCTCGCCTCCTACAAACGAAGAAAGAGAGGATTTTGTCAATGGTGGGTCAGCTTACAAACGTGTCCTTTGCAGTGTGAGTCATAGCAGTGATACATTTCACAGCAATGCAGCCACAGATGCAGTTGAAATCCAGGACTGAATGCCAGCTAAAGATAAATAGAAATGAATCCTCATGCCCATAATAGTAATGAGAATGAAAATGCAACCTGTCAGATCTGCTGGTGTGGCAGCCAGCTCTCGCTGGCTTTTTCAACCAGTGTCAAAATTCTTGCTGGCTTTTAACGGGAGCAGAATAATCCCTGGGGGACGTGGGCTTGTGATTCCCGGTCGCTGATAAGCCAGGAAGAGAGGTGGATTTTTGGAAGGTGGTGCTGTGGGCACCTCCAGGACAGCATCCAGCCAAATGTGGATGCTCCCAGGTTGGCATCCCCCCTTTGTGATAAAGGAATCAGGAGCAGGTGGGAAGCAGTGCTGGCTCTGGAATTGGCTGCAGCGTGTTGCCGGTTTTGAGATTTCCAAAACGCTGGACAAATATTTATATTTTTTTTTTCCCCTCAAAGCACCAGCCTTTGTTAGCGTTAGAGCTGCTAAAGGATGTGTAAAAACTGTTGTTGTGAAACTGCCGTCAAGATTTGTTGTTGTTGTTGTTTGGGTTGTGGGCGAGAGAATGAGATTTAGCAGAAAATCTGAGTTGAAATACAAAACCATTTAATAGTTTTCGCTGCTGCCACTTTTCCCAGTGTTTCCTGAGACTGACCCTTGTTAAGTGTGTTAGTCCCTGGGGTTTTGTTTTTCCTCAGTGGGTTTTCTGCAGCCATCTCTAACTTGCCAGGCTGTAAAAGTCCAGAAGTCAGACATGGATCAAATACTTGGAGGGTCCACCAAAGCCAGTGGTGTGATCACAACTTATTGCTGGCCAAGATCCATCCGTTGGTGTCCTGAAGTGGGATAAGATGAATAGCTGGGATCCTGCAGGTCTTTTTTTTCGAGGTAATGGTCATTTTAAAGGAAAGATCTTTCTATTAAACAAGTTCATAGGCACGGATTGAATTTATGTTTATTTATTAGTGTGGTTTTTCAGTCTTTGGGCTCCAAGGCCATCACAGTTTGCTAAAATCGGCATGTTTTAGAGTGATAACCCGAAAAGTTGGAAAAGGGGTGGAGGATGGCAGACCTGGAGTCAGATTTAAATTTATCAAGTCCCTGGCCAGGGCATTACCATAAAATCAGTCCTCTTCCCTTTAGGGTTAAATGTTTCCTCTTGGAAGAAGAGCCAGAGACTCTTGATTATCCATCAAAACAGGCCAGGGCTTTGATTTGTGAGGTTTTGTCTGCCACACTTTTAAATGGACGAGGCCAAATTTAGGTTCCAAAAGAAAATCTGAATTCGATGGCTGAGGCAGAGCCCCACTTTCCACCCTCATCCCGAGGCTCCACTCCCCTTTCCCTCCTCGGAAAACGAAACCTCCTCGTGCTTTGAAGGCAGGGAGAGCCCATTTGGGGAGCAGCCGTGGAACAATTAACCTGACGAGCTGGGCGCTTCGAGGAGAGAA
The DNA here is from genome assembly GCF_009829145.1 of Chiroxiphia lanceolata. Taxonomy (NCBI): domain Eukaryota; kingdom Metazoa; phylum Chordata; class Aves; order Passeriformes; family Pipridae; genus Chiroxiphia; species Chiroxiphia lanceolata. The sequence continues at coordinate 3,207,307 of NC_045659.1, read as the reverse complement.
AGCTGAGCTGCAGTAGCTCTGCTTTGACAGGTCTTTGGAGGATTTCAAGGAAGTTACACCCACTTCATTCATGATAATCGGCTGTTTAACGCCGAGCAGCCTCGGTGTTATGAATGAAGAGGGAGCGTGTTTTGGCTTGCAGAACCACTCACAGATCTGAAGCTCGTCAAATAACCAGGAAAAAAAAAATAACAGAAAAAAAAAAAAAACCAGAAAAAGAAAATAACAGAAAAAAAAAAAAAAACAGAAAAAAAAATAACGGAAAAAAATAACAGAAAAAAAAATAACAGAAAAAAAAAAAAAGAGAGAAGGAAAAAAATCTGACTTGGTTCTTGAAATGAAAATAATGAGTAGAAGATTCAGGGGGGAGAAAAAAGAAAAACAACCACGAAACCACCCGACGTCTAAAAACGCGTCTTCTTTTTCTTCAGAGAGCCGGGGGTGTTTTACGTCCCTTTGCTGGTGATTTGTGAGTGGTCGTGGCTGGGCTTGTTGGGGGTAAAAACTGCAGCCTCTGGATGGACTTGGGTGCAGCTGAGACCAGGTGTTGGTGGCTTTTGTGTGCTCGGTGCCGAATTGTTGGGTTTCGTCTGGTTTTGGTGGCAGAAAGGCCTGTGGAAGGGTCAGGGTTTGCCTTTGGGTGGGTTGTAGGGGCTCTCTGAGAAGCTGTTGGGCTCTGTGCTGTGCCTGAAGAGGCTCATCGATTAGAAATACATTGATTTTTGGGGACTGAACCTGGTTTTGTGGAACACATTGATTTCTGGAGCTGCCCTGTGTCAGGTGCCTCCATCCCTTCTGCCAGCACTGGGTTTAGAGACTCCAGAGAGTCTTGGGTGATAAGAGAGACTCCTGGAAGGCTAATTCTAGTTAGAATATATTGAATTAAAGGCAGAAGCAAAGATAGTTCAAAGGAGTCTTTCTCCCTTCCCTGATTCCCAATTAATTTGGCAGTAAAATGGCTTTTTGGAGGAGCAAGGAGCACACCCATCCTCTGCCTCCTTTACCAGGCAGGGATCTGCCTGTGCCTGGGCAGGAAGGAATGCAGTTCCTTTGATCAAATAAACACCCACAGGTGGTTGCAAAACATTTGTCATGAAACTGAAGCAAATGTTTATTAATTGGAGTTTAGGAAGAAACGTGTGTAATCATTTCCCTTGCTGCCTCTCATCTGGATTTGGGGTAGAAGTGCCAGCTGTAATGGTTTTAATTTTAACTGTGTTTCACAAAGCATTAATTGGTGCATACATTGAGCATTATGCACGTGTTTGTGGAACTGGCCTCTCCCCGAAAAAGCGAGTTTTACTCAAAGGAAGCCAAAAAAACCAATTGGAGAGAAGGCAGTTCCATCTGAGGATCTTTCATCTCTGTTCAGCAGCTCTGGTGGAAGGTGGGAAATAATTTTTCTCATCCTTTTCACATGAAAAGAATTCCCAGAACGGTGTTCACCTAAAGGCAGGATCTCACCAGTGAGCTTTTACACTTGGTGTGCAAAAGGGCATTTGGGGCAAAAAGGGCTGAAGGCAAAGGTGGGTTGGAGGAATTAACACCCTTCTTTCTTCTTTTGCTCCATAGAACCGTGTCTGGGGAAATCAAGAACTGAGCAGATCCTTTTTTAGTCCCACTCATTTTCAGGGTGAGTGAATCCTCTTGTCTCCAGTGCTGCTGTCGTGTCCTGGGCAGCCCTGGAGTGTGGCTTCAGGTTCAGAGGGAAATCTCTCTTTTTTTAATCTTTGCACTGATAACACAGCTCTTAATTTAGCAGCAGTGAGGCAGAACATTTGGATTTTGTCATCCATTTCCAAAACTATTGTTGGCTTCTCATTCCTTTGTTTCCACACGCCACCCACCCCCTTACTCGTTTCAGATTTACATTTTGTTGTAGGTGCCAAAAGATAAGTTAATGCCAACTTGATGATTAATTAACTAATATTTTCCTCTGCTGGAAGATGGAAAGCCTTTATCTGAGTAACCTGTTAATTATTATTTTATTTATTGCTGCATGGGTACATCTGAATGGATTCAAGTTCCACCCCTCCTGAGAAATTTGGGCAGGAATTTATAGCAACAGGATGAGAGGAAGCCAAAGGAACCTTCAACTTGTTAATCAGAAATTATGTCTTAATGTTGGGATCAGGGGACTTGTTTACCCATGTTTTGCAAGCCCCAAGCAATAGCAGAGTCTTGTTGTCAAACCCACGGGTGTTCTGCAGTTCTGAGGCTTTCCCAAAATGCTCAGAAACGCAAAAGTCGATAAAAATCTTGATTTTTAAGGGGCTGTGAAGATGACTCAGCTGTTCCTGTTCCTAAGGTGTCTCAGCCTGGTTGCCTGAGCTTAGAAATAAAGGGTGGAAAAAGCACAGCTGGGAGACTTCAACCCCCCTGACCTATGTCAGGAAGGTGCCTTGTGGAGAAGTTTCCAGAAGTCTCTGCACTGCACACAGTGGGACATGTCCTTTCTTTTGGGAACTGGGAAGTGGCTGCAGGCACCTCATCTCGAGTTAGTGCTCTTTCCAGCAGGATATTTGGAATTCAAGGTGGAATTCAGACAGCCTCCCACCCAGGGCATCGTTATTCAAAGTGCCATAAATGCATTAACAGGAGAGCAGAGGTGGGAACAGGTTTAATTTAATAATGAAAAGAGAAAGAAAAAAGGAGGAAACTTGGGTTGGACAATGATGATAAATTTATTGGTGGTGAGCTTGGTTACCTCATTCTCTTGAAATTATGATTAGACAGCAGGAATGAGGTAAGTGCATATTTTATGGCACTTCTGAGGATCTTGCCTATGGGCAGAAATTAATGCTGTGGAAGTGAGAGGTGTTGCACATCCCAGGTAAAATTCCCACCGTGAAGATGTGGTAGGAGAGTGCTTAAGACTCTCAGGAGCTCTGTGCACAAAGGTGAAGGGCTTTACCTCTGGGGGTTTGAAACACCTCTGTGTATGTGGATATCCTTCATTTTCTCTCCTCCTCTGTGTTCTAAAAGATATAACACGTGTCTAATCGATGTCCCCAAGTGCCATTGCAAGATTAAATATTGAGTGCACATATGCAGCACAGGGAATAACACATATGGGTGGAGATAACAGGATAATATGGCTTGTGAACCAGTGAATAACGTGTGTGCTCATGGAATAACCATCCCAGCTTTGTTCTGCTCCTGCTGAAATCTGGACCCAAATGCCTTTTGCTTTGATTAAGCCCTGGGCATGAATATGTTGACACCTGTTAATCTGCTGAATTCATTGGTGCCTAAATTAGAAGTGAACCAAGTTTTCAGAAGTCTTAGAGCTACCCTTGACTTCAGTGGGATTAATCTGTTCCTGGGTGGTGTGAATAATGGGCTATTTTTAGGGGGGGAGGGAGTAAGGGAGATCAGTGGGAGAATCAGAAAGTTAATGGAGAGAAATCTTCCATTCCCCCCCCTCCAAAAGGAAATGTTTTACCCTCACAAAATGTTTTTCCTTGTGCTAAACATAATATATTTGCCTTGAGCTTTCTCAAAGCAAAATAGGGCAGGGATGGGGCAAGAGGGAATGGCTTCAAACTGAAAGAGAGTAGGTTTAGATGAGATATTAGGGTTTGATTTTAGATTATAGAATCACAGAATATTCTGAGTTGGGAGGGACCCACAAGGATCATCAAGTCCAGCTCTTAAGTGAATGAATACAGGGATAAACCCACAACCTTGCTGTTATCAGCACTCTAACCAGATGGGATATCAGGAATTAGATAATGGGAAGAAATTCTTCCCTGGGAGGGTGGGGAGGCCCTGGCACAGGTTGCCAGAGAAGCTGTGGCTGCCCCAACCCTGGAAGTGTCCAAGGCCAGGTTGGAGCAACCTGGGCTAGTGGAAGGTGTCCCTGCCCATGGCAGGGGTTGGAACAGGATGATCTTTAAGGTCCCTTCCAACCCAAACCATTCCCTGTGATTCTGTGAAAATGCAGAGCTTAAAAGGCTGGGATTAACCAGGGGAAGGAGGAGTGGGAGGCAGCAGCAGCAGCTTCTTTTCATGGTGTGTCTCAGAGGCTCCTGTGGTCACCTCAGATGTGGAACACCCCGGCTCGGTTACCTCCCTACCTCCAGGAAATTTGAACCCCATCCAGGCTGCAGGAATGTGTGCTGAATTCCAGCCTGCATTAGTGCTGTTCTGCTTTGCATGAATAGCTGAGTATTGACAGAGGCAAGGTCTTGGGGTGGGTATTCACCTCCCTGCCTCCTCCAGTGGTTGTAGGAATGATTTGACTGGTGAATTGTTTTATTTCAGTGACTATTTATAATGAGATTGCAGCTTTGAGGACTGGCTGTGCATTTTAATTGCTGGCTCTTTAATGCAGAATATATTGTCCTTGAAGCAGGGATCAGAGCCCAGGTTTCCCCTTTGCCACAGGCAGCACATCAGGGAGCTGTGCTCTGCACTGAATCCATCTTTTCCACTGAAAATGTGGGAATTCCACTCCAATATGAATTCCATCTTTCTTTCCCCACAACTTTAGCAGGAAGTTTAGTGAGGTGGTTGAAGCACTGACCTGCAAGGTTTGGAGAGCTCGGGTGGGTGACACATTCTTCTTTATTTCCTTGGTCCTTTCCCCACTGCTCTGCTGCAGAAATGGAGGCTGGTGGGACCTACTTTCAGGGCTTTGCCTGTAATTTACCATGGTCACTGCATTTTCTGCAGAGGGATGAGCAGGGTTTGTGTTCCAGCACACTGGGTACCCAAGACTTGAGTCTGATATTTTGAGAATTGCTCTCCTGGGCACCTCAGATCCCCAGATTTCTGTGTAAGGAACCCGAGCCATTTTGTGGAATGAGCCTGAAACCATTGGGGCACATTTATCACCCTGTGAATTTTACCTGCAAGAGTCGTAGCCCCTGTGAAGTTTTCCTGGAGAGGCAGAAATGGCGAGGGCAGTGCACTGACAGCAGCTATTCCCTCCCTTTCAAATCTAAAGGGAATTCCCAGTAGATGCAAAAGAGTTTTAGGGGTATCTGTGGAGCAGTTTCCTGATACAGAGCAGTTGCTGAATGTTTAAAAGTTATGCCAGTGGACCAACGTCCAGCTCTAAATTTGGAGGGTATTAAGCTGTGTGTCCTGATGGCTTGGCATAGGGGTGCTTCTCTTGGATTATGGAGCAGCTGGGAAAAGCAGGGAGATTAGAGCTGGTGGAGGTAACAAAAAGCAAATGTCATTTGAGGCTGAAGCTGGAGGGAAGTCCCAGTGATGCTTTGGATGAGCCTGTTTCTGGCCTGGTGCTCTCTGCCCGTGGATGTTCAGGTAACTCCAGAGAGGAGTGAAAATTAAGTGAAGGCTCCACTACACAGCAGGGAGGAGACAGGAACGAGGCATCCAGGAAGTTTGGAAGATGATATCCCATAGATAGATGGGGTTTATTCAATGTATTCTCCCCCAGAGAGGCTTTTATTTTTTGGAAGGGTCTTTGGCCAGGAGGAAGAGATGGAGATCATAGCCTTGGGTGCTGCTGAAGTCTGTCCTGGGGATTCACCTCCCTGTCTCTGGGTCTGTGCTCTTTCCAAGGCCCCTACCCTTTCTCCCTAAGCCTGTACTCTTTCCTAGAGATCCATGCTCTTTCTCCAGGCTGTTCTTTTGCTGAGGAGCAGCTGAGCATCATTATTAGTCGATTTACAACATCACAGGGCAGAGTTCTACTCAGCAGCAGCTATTGAGGCACACGGTTATTAGCACGCTTGGAGCATCTGAGAGAGGCTTGTGGCTGCAAGAGCTGGACAAGACTCACAATTATTAGCATCTTAATAGCATCAGAGAGGAGGTTTCAAGCTGCAGTGGCTTTGGAAGCTCATGATTATGAGCTGTTTGCAGCAGGAGTGAGGCAAAGCTCCTGATGTTTATTATGTTGCCCATCGGTCTGTGTCCTGACACTGCTCAGTCATGCGTGCTGGGAACAGCTTATCCATGGTGCTCAGGGAACAGGGTGCCAAAATCCTCTTGTGGCCCATCAGCAAGGCTGTCTGAGGACCTCACAAGGCTATAAAAGGAATGAAACTGTGTCAGTATCCGTGTCTCCTTTTTCTTTCCAAGAAGCAGGGATGTTCACCGGGATTAAATCGTTGGGGCTCTGGAGGAGGTTTTTGTTGCACAAGATGGGCTGTCAGGAGAGATTCCCCAGGGAAGTTCTTCCTCTGAGGGGTTCACATACCTGTGTTCTGGGTCACAAGGGCAGAACCACCCAACAGACCAAGACCTTGATGTTCTTAGCAAGTAGAATGTGGGATTTTTTTATCCCATTCCTTCCCTGTTCTTGAGGCTGTGAGTGCCACACGTGTGTTTTATGCTCCAGATTTCTGGTGGAATAGTCTGTCCTGGCTGTGGCTATGAACTGTCCATGTGCAGTGGGTGATGCATTAAACTTTGTGCCTTGCTTGTCTTATAGAATCACAGGATGGCTTGGGTTGGAAGGGACTTAAAGATCATCTTGTTCCACCCCCTGCCATGGGCAGGGACATCTTCCACTAGCCCAGGTTGCTCCAAGCCCCCTCCAGCCTGGCCTTGGACACTTCCAAGGATGGAGAGTTTGTTAGTGAGTTTTCCAGTAACCTTATAGGGAGAAAGGTATGAAGAGGATAAGCACCTTTAACACACAAGGGGTCAGGTATGAGTGTGGGACAACAAATGCCTTCACTGATAAAAGTCTCTGGTTCATCTGTCTTTTAAATGTAGCACAGATGTCCCGGGTTCCAGCCTATGCCTGAACCACAAGACCAAAGGGAGGAGAGAATATATGTTTATTTGAGCCCCTCATTGTGTTGCTGGCAGTGTATCCCTAGTTTCCATTCCTATTTTTTGTTCCCTTAGCAATCCCTTTGCCGTTGCCCTTTTCTCCCTGGCTCAGCCAGCAGTCACCACACTCCAGAACACAATGGATTCCTGTCTGCGGTGAATCCCCTGCTCCATGCAGCCGTTTGCTGGCCTCCTTTCTCTGGGAAGAAGAAGGGAAAGTATTCCTTGTTCCTGGTGAAAAACTGCACTGGCAGCCTGGGTTATTTTGTCGGCCATGTGGCTTTAAGTGACGCCTTTGCCATCTGTTCTGTCTGCTAATTATGAATGCAAAACAAACGTAGCCCACAATTGCTTCATTTAGAATAAGGGATATGGCAGTGACCAAAATAGTTTTATTTTGGTGTCAGATGCTCTTTTTATTTCTCCTGTCTCTTCCTAATCTAAAGCAGGTCTGAAGCTCTTCTCCCTCTTCCAGTTTGCAGCAGGGGATGTTGGCTGTGACAAACAAGAGTGTCTTCTACATGTTCCTGCTTTCAGGGGACAATTCCATATGAGCAAGGAAAGGGAAAAGACTGCATTTGTTGAATTGTGAGGGCTGGTTTCAGCTTTCATTTTTTCAGTTCAGTTGTGCTGATCTTAGATGTGCAAGTACCTCAAAGAGAGACACCAGGGTATCTCCGGGAACTGTGACAGCAGCGTGTGAACCACTTTCCCAGCCTGTTCCATCCCTGTTTCCTCTTACCAGAGACAAGTTTAGCAGCCAGACTGGAACAGCACGGTGGGAAGGAATGATGCATTCTGCTGTGGCTGTGTCCAGAGCTGGAAAGGTGAATTTTTTTGGCTTTTGGTTGTAAGTGAGCCATCACTGAAGGTGGGTGATCCATCCCCTTCTGTGACTGGGCCATAAGAAGCCTGTCTATTTGCTCATTAGGTGCTTGTCTGCTGTTTAATGCCCCCAAACTTACTTCAGGCAGGGCTGTGGCAAATCTTAGAGGTGTCACTGGCAGCACAGCCACGGGTTGAGGTGACCCAGATTTGGGAAGTGGAGATGAGATCAAACACTCTGTTCTGAGGGGATGTGCAGCCAGAAAAGCTGAAGTGGTGGAACAGTTTCACTCTGTGGTCTGAAAGAGGCAGGTGTTTCCCCATCAGTGATCTGTGGGATGTGCTCAGCTGTGACCCCACTGGTGTCACTTGGCCTTTCTCCACTCTCAGGCTGCAGAGGAGGTGGACAAGTGGCCCTGAGGGTCATGTCCTGCCCCAGTAAGACTGGCTGCTTTCAGTCTGCTGCACTTCAACCCTCCTTGCTTTTGTGGTGAGCATGTAGACACATGTCTCTTACTCCTCCTTCCTTCCCTCCCCAGCCATCACTCTTCCTATGATAATCAACACATTTCACTTTATTTTCTATCTGGATCTGTGTTGAGGGGAAATGGGGTGACAGTGTTTTTATACCTACTAAAAGCAGTGTTTTGGGCAGTAGAAGACCTCCCTCTTTCCTCCCCACAAACCTTCTCCAAGAAGACTCGTTGGTTTGTGCTTCAGCAGTCTCTTTCCAAATTATTTTGGAATTCTGCTCGCTGCTTTACAGTTTTCCTAAAGTTCTGATTGTTCCATTTTTTTTTTCCCTTTTGAGGTTGCAGAGGGAAGGAGTGGCAAGGGACACACTCTCAGTGAGATACTGAGTCTGGAGAAAATTCTCCCTCCCCGTTTTCAGAGCCCAGCAAACTGTCAGAGCACAGCTGAGGCAGAAATATGTGCAGTGTTGTGTCATGTCCGGGGTGTGAGATGCCCAAATCAGAGATTAAAACCAGCGTGGGCTGTCCCCCAACAGACAGGTCCCAAACTTGGGCTTGTCTTTGAACACTGGGCAGCCAGATCAGGATCCTGCCTTGGGGCTGGAGGCCACCTCTGCTTCAAAACCTGTTAGAAACGCTTCAGGCTGTTACAATACGAGGGTTAAAGGTTTAGTTGGTGTCCCAGGCCTGAAGGATGATGTTGTGGTTTAAGCATTTGGACTGGAACCAAGAGATGTGAGATAAATTCCAGGCTCGGTTGTGCACTTCCTCTGTGAGCTCCTGAAAATCGCTGCCTCTCCCTGTGCTCCATCCCCTGCCTGGAAAACCTCGTGCTCTGCTCTCACCATTTCAGCAGTGAACTTGGCAATCCTGAAAGCTCCTCGTTGGTGGTGCAAGCAACTTTCTGAGAGTCTTAACTCTGGGGTTAAAATAATGCTTTGGCCCCGTGTGCCCACGAGAGAGAAACCCTTTGAAGTTTGAAAGTAAGGGCACAAAAGCTCAGACAAGTTTGAAGGACATGATGATTAATGCTGTTTACTCAGCCTGGTGACAGTGAGGAACAGCTTGGAGCAGAGGGACTGAGGGGTAACAGCACCAGGAAACGAAGGTAGAGGGTACATTTTTCTCTGGGTTTGGTTGGAAGCCCAAGGAATGAAGCAGTGCTAAAAGGAAGGTGAAGAATCTTATTTTATTAAGTTCTGATCATTGGAATCCACTTATTTGAAGAAGTTCTTTGCAAAGGAGAGTCACAATCTGATGGAGAAGACTGGGATGAAGGTTTGTCTCCCTGGTACCTGACATGGGCACTTGCCAGCTTCGTGTTAGGAGGGAAGGGGAGAGGGAAGGACAGTTACTGGGGGCTTTCATTAGTTGTGCCAATATCCATTTTCTCCTAAATTCATTTGCACCTACTCATGGCTTTGCACGTCTAGAATAGTTTACTAAATCAGTTGTCCTGTTTTGGGTCGTTGTGTTCCCTGTTTGAAGGTTGGACTCACAGGAACATGGCAGCAAAACACCTTTCCCACATGATTTATACCTGATGAGATGCCAGTCAAGCATTTTTGTCTTTGCCTTGGCTCTCAGAGGGCTGCTTAGCTCGGAGCTCAGCGCACCAGTGGCCAAGGGAAGGAGCCTTCCATGGAATAATGCAGCAGGAATGTGTAGGTGTGTGCACATGTTCTCCCCAGAGGGCACACGGCAGGCAGGGGCAGCTCTGGGGAGGGATGGGCAGCCTGGGGGAGAGAAATGTGCACCCTTGGTGTTCCCCAGGAGATGCTGAGTCCTGATGAACATGGTTGTCCAGGGGCTGACACACCTCCCCACCCACTGAGGTCGTTCCCACTCCCACTGATCCCTTGCTGTTCTGGCTAAAATTTGCCTTTGCTCAGCTTGGTCTCTTTGTTGCAGCTTTGGTTTCAAGGTGGAAGAGGGCAGACTTTTTTTCTCTGTAGGATTTCATGTGGATGCCCACGTAGAGGAGAAAATTTCTTGCTGGAAAGCCTTGACAGGTGTGAAAAATGTAACCCAGCCCATTCCTAATGTGTGACTCTGTTCCCCACTTGATGCACTTGACCTGCTCTTGGACAGTGTAGCAGCTTTGACTCCAAGTACAACATCAAGCCCAGCACAATCTTAGGTCAGATTTGGGCTGTTGCTTGTCAGGAACTGAAATTCTACATATCTTGTGTCTGGTTTCATTGCTCCCCTCGAGGTGCAGTTCCAAACACCACTCCTGCCTGGGTCTGGCTCTCACATTGGACCCAGAGCTTGAGGCTTTTGGTCCCTTTTGGACTTTTAGTGAGACTTTGTCCATGCTGTGGTAGCATCCCACTGCTGGTGCCTGGAACATGACGTCCCTGGCCTGTCAGGTAGCAGGGAGGTGTGTTCTGCCTGCTCTAGGAGGAGATTGGAGTAGTTTTCATTTACTTTCCTGTCACTTGGGGCCAGCAGTGGTGAGGCAATAAAAAACCCCCACAGCCATTAGTAGGTGCAAGGTGGGTCTGTCAGAGAAACTGCAGAATGGAAGTGGCCTCCTGAATTAAATGACCTGAGCTGCATTTACAACACATTAGATGAACCCTTAAGTGGTCCAAAACTGCTGTTGTCTCAGACCTGCTGCAATTGTGACTCTGTGTAGCTCATTAAATAAGACACAGTGTCTTCTGCCTTGCAGTCCAACCATGGAACAGTTTGATATATTCCCATTTTTTACTCCTTGGAAGAAACAGAATTTGCTGTGAATACAGTTTCCAGTGAAAGCAAACGATGTTTTTGCACAGGTTTTTCTAGATGGTTGTGCCTTGGCTAGAAGTTAGAAACAAGTGGGGTATCTCTTTTTCTGCTGGTGATTCAACCTATTCTGAATGGATGCTCCCAAACAGTTCCTTTCTCTAGATGACTTTAAAAGCAGGAAGGGTTTGCTTGTACCAGGTTGGAGGAATTATCCCAAAATATTTGCTCGAGGGGAAGCAGCTCTCAGACCCCCTGCAAGGATTTTATCTCCTCGTCTTCAAATTACCCAGTTCAAATGCACAGATAATGACAGTGTCAGGATGATAAAAAAGTGTGACTGCAAAGAGTAACGTTTAAAAATAATGATACACCTCTAACTAGGTCTTATAAAAGGAAATCTTAAATAGCTAGAGAGAAACAGATGCTTTGGGGGACTTGTGGATAAAAATAGTGGCTTCCAATTTGCAACCAAAACAAAAAATGTGGCCCCACTTAGTCAACCTCAGCACCAGAAATTCCTCTGAGAATGTCAGGACCCAAAACTGGGAATGCATGAAAAAGTACCTGGTGCTGCATCTGCAGGGGTTTTTAGTGTATTTTTGCCTCTTCAGCTTTTCATTGTGGAATCCCTCAGTGGTTTGGGTTGGAAAGGACCTCAGAGCTCATCTTATTACACCTCCCTGCCATGGGCAGGGACACCTCCCACTATCCCAAATTTCTCTCACCTGCCCTTGGACACTTCCAGGGTTGGGGCAGCCACAGCTTCTCTGGGCAACCTGTGCCAGGGCCTCCCCACCCTCCCAGGGAAGATTCCTCCATATCTCCAATCTAAACCTATTCTCTTTCATTTTAAAGCGATTTTTCTTGCTACTTCTCAGCTTTCTCTCCACATTGCTGCCTTGCAAATGCCCTGCCTTACTGATGGCTTAGTGGTCTGAGACCTGTGGATTCTGTTTTCCTTGGAAAGACGCTCAGGCTGTGTCCAGGCTGTGTCCAGGCTGTGCAGACACGAGCGTGTCCCCGCGGTCAGGATGGATTTTGAGAGCAGAGGTGCAGATCTTTGCTGGTATTGAGCTGTTCCTTTCAGTGGGGTTGCTCAGGGCTCGCTCCTCTCCTTGCTGGTGAAGGGCTGGAGCAGCCTCAGCAGAGCTGGGGAGGATCTGCTGTGCAGGAGGAGATTTTTCAAAGGAGAACTACAGATGGCTCGCTGGAGGCAAAGAACATCTTCCCAGCTCACCTGGACGGGCTGAAGGTCTGAATGTCTGCAGGCAGCTCACCCAGGGGGCAGGAGGGTGTGAGCAGCCCTGAGCCAGCTCAGTGGTTGCTTAGGTCTGTACCATTTTCACTAGTTTTAAGGTAAAATGACTGTTTTTTCACTGGCATGAGGAGCTGTGGCACGATCCCATCTCCTGGCCCTGCTGTAGAAGTGAAAACCTCCTTCAGAAGCTGCAACAACACCTTAAACCTCATTTCAGCTGTTTGTAAGTGTGTGGACCTGAACCTTTGGGGTGCTCAGACTCCTTCTTTTTGGGCTTGGAGCATCACTCTGTAGAAAGGAACTGAGCAAGCAAGGGAAAAAGGGAATGTTTATTTTGTGTGCTTTTGTTTAACTTAAAAACCCCCTAGAACGTGAGAAAAAATGTTTTTGGTATTTTTTTTTTTTGATGATGATTTCTACTTTTTCCTTACTTGTGCAGGACAACCCCCAAATCTTAAATGAATGATTTTAACTTGTTGATTTGGTATTTTTGTTTTAGGTGGCCCTTCCCAAACAAAGACAAGCAGTCAGGTGAGTCAAATTTTCCACTTTCCAGTAGATCTGTGGAAGAGAAATGAGAAATCATGAGGGGAGGCAACACTAGACTCCTCTGAATTTCAGGGAGTGAGGTTCAGGGGGGCTTAGTATCCACTCAGTAGCCACTTGAGCACTAACACCCCAAGGGGCGTTTTTAAAATACACATTTCATTCTCTAACTCGTGCAGTGGCACAAATTCACTTGCTTTGGAGCTGGAATTTAGCAATTAGAGCTTTCTGGTTTTCTCCTATGTCCGTAATGTGTCGTTTGGAGCTGAAAGGAAGGGACTCTGCCAGAACTGGCTGTGATAAAAGTCTGATGAGCGAGACTGTCATTAGATTAAGTGGAGGAAACCAGTGGAGTTGTTCCTGCTGCCCAGTCTCTCCTTTCTCCACATGATGCTCAGAGTCCAACTCTTAACTTTTTTTTTTTTTTTTTTCCAGAATTCTTACATTGTCCCCTCTTTATGCCCTGTCAAGACCATTAGTCACAGTTCCCCATTTGCATCTTGGGTTTCAGCTGAGACAAAAAGCCCGTGGGACGTGTGGCTGCTCAGCACCCTCACCCCTTCCTGAGCACAGGGCTCCAGCCCCTCACAGGAATACGAGTGCTGGGGCAGGGAATGAGGGTTTGGTGCATTCCCAGCACATGGGAATGCTCCTCCTGGATGGGGTGGCACCGTGGCCTGGCAGTGACAGGGACAAGGAGTCGCTTCTCCTGCACTTTTGTTGGGTGTAAAGCAGAGATGATGCTCTTTGGGGCACTTTGGGTTCCCCTTCTGGAATATGCTGAGCAAAAACCCCGCAGTCACAAGATCCTGGAATGGTTTGGGTTTGAAAGGACCTTGAAGACCATCTCCATCCGACCCCTTGCCATGGGTAGGGCCACCTTCCACCAGCCCAGGTTGCTGAGTGGGAGCTGAAAGCAGGGGAATGCTCTGGGAGCAGCTCCAAGGCACAGCCCATGAAATTGGCTTTTCCTGTAGATTACTGGATTCCTCATGTGAGGATGGAAATCCCCCTCTCGTGAAATGCAGGGCACAAAAGGAGCAAAAAAGCAGGTGTTGAGTGATCACACTGAGCTGTCCATCAGCAGGAGAGGATTTGGGGTTGTGAGAGATGGGAAGAGGGCTTAAAGAAAGAAATGGATTTCCTGCACCCAAATCAAGAGACAGGAAAAAAACAAACCAAACCCACCAAATTTAATTGTGTCTTGGACAAGGTCAACAGGCACCGTGCACAAATAGTTCAGGCTTTGATTTAATCTCCCTATAGGCACAAGGTGAAAATATTATATCTAAATACAGGTGAAAATATTATATCTAAATGTCTGGGTTGGGAACATGCCCACCAGGGACTGAAGAGGGGAGGGGGGGAAGAAAAAAGGTCGTTTAATATGTATATATGACCCCACTGTGCTGAGAGAATGAGCCCCGAGCGTGTGGTGGCAGCGAGTGGGTCCCACATTGTTGGATCTGGCAGGGATTCAGACATCTGCCAGGGGCTGGGGATTTTGTCAGGAGAAGTGGGAGAGGGAGACTCAGCAAGAGCTCGGGGAGCCTTTCAGCTCTGCTATCTCAGCCCGGATCACACTTCCTCTTTAAAATTCCCTTACTAAGCTCGGCTCCTATATTTTATATTCAGCAGCAAGGTTCCCGCCCTCCCCCCCCCCCCATTCCTCCCCAGCCCTCCCCACCCACCACCACCCTCTCTGCCTTTAACTTGTTAAGTTTGAAAGATGATCCATACACACAGTTTGCTTTGCCAGTCAGCCCGTTTAAGGCCAAGATTAATGCAGTGCATTGGTGCAATCGTGCCGCAGTGGTGCGTGATCGGAATACGAGATGGAATATGGGGGGAAAGGCCAGAAATGTGCCTCTATTCCGAGTTTACACAAGTCTCCTTAGCAACTTGTCTGGTTATTTTATTTTTTTTCCTCATTTTTTCATTCGGGGGGGGTTGTGTGTGTGTGTGTGTGTGTGTGTGCAGGAGCGTTGTCCCAAATCGCCAGCGAATAAAACATTCCCCGAGTTTTTAAACAGCTTCTCTTGATGGTCTTGTTGTTGTTTTTTCCTTCCCCTTTTTCCTTTTGTTAAATTAGTGGCTTAATTTTTTTTTTTTTTCCTTCTTTCCCCCCTCCCTGGAGAGAGGAGGGTACAGGGGGAGACTCAGGCTGGGGGTGGGGGCACCGTGATAGTTTTCATTGTGACTTCCAGAGAGTTGGTTTCTTTCCAGTTGCTCACATCTCAGCATGTGGAATTATTGTGCTTTCTCCCGACTTGCCACAGAATTGGCAGTAGCCTGACATTGTTAGTCATTTGAATTGTATTTGGAGCTGGGCTGATTTTTTTATTTATTTATTTAATTTCTATTTATTTTTAAATAGTGATCACCGTAATCCGCCTCTCTACTTATTTCGAAACGGCTCCTTTTATTTTGCAAATATGCACCGTGTATCTTCTAGTCTGTAAAATGGAGGAGAGGGGGAAAAAAACCCCAAACCACCAGGGTGAGAGGACTGTGGCAAGACTGTCCCTGAATCCCATATTCCCCTCCCCGTGCCATTTTTTTTTAGTTGCCTCTTGAAGAACCCCCTCCCTCCCCGTAGGAGGGAGTGGCCTTTTAGGGATCAAGGTACGTTGGATTCTGGTTTTTTTTCCCCCAGTTTGTGTGATTCTTTATTAATGGCATGGGGCAAGAGAGAGGCTGTAGGGTGGGGAGAGCAGGGGAGGAGGGTGGAGAGAAGCAAAGAGTTCTCCTCGAGTCCTGTACCTTGAAATAACTCAAGGGGAAAAAGAGTTGCTGCCTCACTTGAGTCGCTTCAAAACCTTGCTGGGTGCTTTTGACTTTTTCTTTTACTTCTATTTTTTTTTTCTTTTACCCTTTTCCAAGCTTTCCAGGGGGAGGGGGTAGAAAAAGAAAAATAAAAAAAGAAACTGAGCCAAAAAAATTTTGAAGGCTCTCTCTTGGCTTCTGTACAAACAGATGTTGCCTGTCATTCCGTTGTTAAGCAGGCAGCAGATTGGAGCAAGCAGCAGCAGTTTAGGGGGAACTGCAGCAGAACTGGAAAGAGGGAGGTATATAGATATATAAATACATTTTTCTTCTTTTCTTTTTTTTGTTTGTTTTATTCTACACACAAATATTTTTTTCCCCCTGGAATGATCTCTAATTACGACACGTCCGTTTTTATTCGTTTGTTTTTTTTTTAAGTGGGCAAAACCAAACCCCAAACCAAAAACGGCAAAGCACTAGGAACTTTCACCCAAATTTCACCAAAGCAGCTCTATTTTGGGTTGGTTTTGAAAGCTTTTCAGTTTGCTCTTTTTTTTTTTAAATTATTATTTTTTTTGGTGTCCTTTTTCACACGTGCAGGGAAGGGGGTTCTGTTGGAAATGCTTAAGGCATTCTCGGTAAGTGGAATATTTGCACTGAATGAGGTCAGGGAGCCGGTGGTTTTCCTTGCTGGTAGCCCTGCTTTTGGTGGGATTGCCCCGGAGTTCTTGCTGGAGGTGGAATTGGGAAGGTTGGAGGCCTTTCTGTCTCCTTTCCAAGTTTTTAGCAACGTTGTGAGAGCCAGAACCACGTTGTTTGTACAGTAGAAGTTCTCCCGAAGCACCGCAACGCTCCAGACCGGGGCTCTTTTGTGCTCTGCTCGTGCTCGTGGGTTTAATTCCAGGTTTAATTCCCCCATCCTTTTCATCCTCTCCTATTTTTTTTTTTTACTTCCCCACTTCCTTTTTAATTTCTCCTTTCTCATTTAATTCTTGGGAGGAGAGAGAGAGAGAGAGAAAACCAGCAAAACACGGGGGGCGTTTTGAGCCGAAAGAGTTAAAAGTTTTCTTGGCACCAGAGCAGCAGTTTAGCAACAGATCAATTCATTGAAATGAAAGAAATCACAGCCCGAGCCATCTGATTTTGAAATTTCACATCTTATGCTTCCACTTTAGAACAAAGCTTCTGTTTTTCTTCTCCCCCCCCCCCCTCCCCTTATTAATTCACGCTGCTTTTGTTCGAGGCTGTTGGTTTTCATAGAAACTTCGTCTGCAGTCGGGGTTTGTTGTTTTTTTTTTTTCTCCTCAAATATGAAACTGGGGGGTTTTGGGAGGGGGGGGGGGTGGAGACTGTGGATTCATCTCCTGCTGTAAAGTCAGCAGTGAACCTCTGCACATACAACAGCTGGTGCCAGGGCTGTTTTCACCCCTTGGTTACTGTATGTTTGAAACAGCTTCCATTTGCTGGCTCGCGGGGCTGGATAAACAGTCACCTATGGATTGGGAAATATAGTTGTGCCCGGCCATTCCTGCTGCCCCCTGGGCATTCCTGGCTGCAAGGAGCCGTGTCCCAGTGGGAATTTTCTTTACATGCATATGAAGTATAAAGTGCCTCCAACATCTGCATCAAGAAGTAGTTGTTCGGGCTGACTCGGCGTGTGTCTGGCAGAGGAGTTGTATTATTCTATATATGGAGCATAAGCCCCCCTGTAATGCTTTTAATAGTTAAAGCCTGAGAAGGATCACAAACAACTTTTTGTTGCTGTTTTGTTCGTTTTAAATGCATTTGAGCCTTGGCGCCGGTCCCAGCTCCGTCAAGTAAAAATAAAATAAATCGACTCCCGGACAGAGAAGTTGGGGAGTTTTTAATAATAATTAAAAAAAAAAAAAGATAATAATAATAATAATAAAAATAATCTATTCCTGCTTTTTATGCTATAAAAAAGTAAAATGGGTGGCTTACGAGGAAGGGACGTGTTTGATGGATGGAGGAGCAGCTGAACTGGGCTGGTGCCGAGTCTCTTCCCGTGGCGTCGCGTCAAAGAAAGGCCGTGGTGTCTGGGCATGGGTGAATCCTGCCGGAGGGTGGGGTGGCAGGACGTGGGCAGGGGGGGGAATCCTTTTGTTAGCAGGGCTGCTCCCCAACCTCTGCACCCCCCCTGGAAGGAATCCTCCACGAGGAAGAATGGTCTTAAGTGGATTAAAAAAAAATTAAAAAAAAATAAAAAAAAAAAAATGAGGTGGTGGTGGTGGGGTGGCGGGGAGGGGGGGGGGGGGGAGAAGTCTCAACCTCCACCTCTAACGTGGTTGCTCGTGGCTCTGGCTGTGGGTTTATTATTCCCTTCTCTCATCCCAGATCCCACCCGTGCCGTAGGGAGACGCCAGGATTCCGAGCGCCAGCCCGTCCCCCCCAATATTGGGAATATTTCTGTGGGTGTCGTTGTGGTTACATCACAGCGCTCTCTCCTTGCCTCCCTCATCTCCATTCTTGTGCAAAATTCAAATAATTCCCCCCCCCCCTCCCCGATAGCAGCTGTGCATGGTTTTTTAAGTCGGTCTTTAACGTTGCGAAAGGAACAATAAAATGAAAGGCAAAACCGGCATCTTAAAACTTGGCAAGTGAAAGCAGCTTGGACTGGCAGCCAAGAATCCTGCTGTGGTGCAAAAAGAATAGCATCCACGAAGCCACCACAATCCGGGGTTTCTCTTCTTTTAACAATCGCGTCGGCAGAGAGAAATAATTATTCCTTGTATCAGTGTTAAAAGAGTCAAAAAGCTTAAAAAGCTTGCTTGGTGAACCCTCTCCAAAGCAGGTAACGATGCTCCTATTTGATTCTGTTTTATCAAACTTTAATTGGGGAAGGATCTGGATGTGATAGCTGATCAGTTGGAGGAGTTGGTGTGTGTTACTAACTGCTGTTACAACCTCCACGGTGCTTTTATTTCTCTTGGTGGGAATAGGACTGGCAAACTTCTGAAATGTTTGTGTTGCAAGGAATGTTTTATTTCCACGGATTTCGCTCGTCGTTGCCGGAGGAATGGGGGGGGGGGGGAGGGCGGGAGCGGGTTGATCCAAAGGTGTAACGTGGAAAAAAAATATCATTAAACCAAAAAAAAAAAAAAATTAACTGAAAAACGAAGATATTGGGAGGGGGGAAGTAATTTCTCTCTTAGGACGTTGCCTGTTCCTTTCGCTCCTGAAGCTTCTGTCGTTCCTGTAGAAAGACAGAACCCATTTGTTGAAAATATGCCATGGAAATATCCATAAATATTTTGTCTTCCAGGATACATTCCTTGAAGAGTTGGGCCTAACAAACAATATGGCAGCGCACGGGCGAGAAGAAATCTTGCAGAATGCTGCTGCTGCTGCTGCTGAGGTAATTTGGTTTCTCATCCATTCCCCAGTCAGTATCTCCCTTTTCCTTCTAATTTCCTAAAATTATTTGAAGCACAGAAATCCTTAAAGAATTGGGAGTACAGGTCTTTAAACCTAAGCTAGAGTGCATGTGTGTTTATATGTATATATATATATATTTATGGGCCTGATTAGACTGCGGGGAAGAGGTGAGGGGAAAGAATGGGAATTATTTAGCAGTGGTGTTTCTTATTTGTCTTATTTTTGTGGCAGAAGTATGAAATGGCTGCAAACAGCTTTTTGCTCAGGCACACAATGCATTCCATAATGATCGATTTTCCTGGACAGGGCATTTATGCTTTGTGGTTTGCAAGAATACCACCCACAGACCAGCCCCAGTGTTGGGTCTTTAGAGACTTGATTTCTGCAATATTTCCTTCTGTATTCCTTTGGCTATAAATCTCTAACATGCCAGTTTTCAACTGAGTTATTACTGACAAAAGTATGTATTACTTTTTGGGGGCTGTCCCATGTTGTGGTACCTTGTTGATCCTGGGATCATTAATATATTATAAAATGAAGAGTGAAGCAAATTATGTAAGGACATCACAAGCCTTAATATTAATCCCGTGCTCCTTAATGTACAGGTTGAAACTTTTTGTTTGCAATTTTAGCATTTGAGGCAAATCCAGTGTGGTGGTGATTGATTTGTTTGCCTCTCATGGATTTTCTGCCACTGTGTGTATGTCCATCAGGTTTTCAGAAGGTACAATAGCTGTGTGATTAATCAGTGGAGGGAAACGTTGCAAACCCCAGATCTTGTATAATCTATGGCTCTCTGAATATATTGGCTATAAGTGGAATTCATGTTTAAAAACCAGGGCTCACACAGGAAAAAAAATAAATTAAAAATCTGTGTCTTTCAACAAACAAAAAGATTCATTTGCTGCTGCCTTTGTCAAATCGCTCAAGAATTTATCAAATGGCTCAAGAACTGTCCAGGACTTTGTTTCCCAGAGTGTATGGGTAGGAGCAGGTTGGTTCCAGGGTAATTTATAACATACAGGTGCCACTGAGTGCCACCCCCGTGCCAGCGACCCGCCCTCGCCCGGGGCAGGAATGCAGGAGGGCTCACTCAGATTTATGGTGGGACCTGCTGCAGGGATTTATTTGGCATACCTGGAGCTTTTCTAGGCACAGCTAGTGCTGCTTTCCCCTTTTTCTCCCCCTTTTTCCCCTAGTGGAGCTCTGCTGGTGGATCCCAACACTCCTTTTGTTTTGGAAAAGCCAATCAGGTGGCGAAGGGGGTGGGAGATGTGGCAGAGATCAACCCTCCTTTAGGCAAGGAATTAAAGGAGGGGGGTTTGCTGGGTGGGTCAGCACCTCCCAGCTGCCCTCAAACGTGTGCTGGGCTCTTCCAAGGTCTGGTTTTGGGTGCCTGGAGCTTCCCTGCAGCCCAGGCAGGACTGAGGACACGTGTCTTGGACCACAAGGAGGGATGGACAGGCCACCCAAATGTTGCAGCTTGGTTTCCTTCACGGGCTTGAGCTGTCCCAGTGGTTAGAAAATGGGATTAAAGGGTAAAAAAAACCCCAAACAACAGGTTTTGGAACTAGAAACACTGAGTAAACCCATAACCTCCCCCCAGCATTGCAGTGGGATCATGACTTTTTTCCTGTCTTATATGAAGAAAAATAAAGTATTTCTTTGCCAGCAGAGAGACATGGAAATTAGTTTATATACCTATAAAAATAAGCAAAATATACATACCTTAATGTAAAGGATATTAGGGTCAAAATGAATGTAGTGAATATAAGGGAAAATACACTGTCTTATGCAGTTTTGCCTAAAGAAAAATTCCTTGCCACTGTAAAAAATCCTGGTACCTGCAGCAGCAGAATTCCTGGCTCCTGACAGTTGTGCCCATTAAACAGGGCAAAGGACAACCTGCATTTTAACCTCAGGTTCCCGGGAATAAATGAGCTTTGTAGATGGAGTTCCTGGGTTATTTTTGGTAGGGTCACATTTGTTGTGTTCCCTTTGCAGCTCCCGGGGCACAATACGTGTGGTTGTGCAGGATGTGGCTGTTCCTGCAGGACCACGTGCTCCCTGCCCCACTGCCTCCAGAGCTTCCCTGACTTCTGGGGGGCTCCTGAATCCCGTTTTGCCTCCAACAAGGAAGTTATCCTGGTCTTTCAAAGATGCTCGTCCCCTGCAACATGAATTTTGAGGGCTGAGAGCTGGACACTTTTAAGGTAAGTATCATAGGAATCTAAACTTAGGGGATCAATTTAGGCAACCTTTGGACAGATGGTGGAAGTTTAACATCCACTGCTGGGAGTTCCTTGTAGCCCAGCCCAAGCAGTAATTCCAAATAAAGGAAAATTGTATTTTAGAGTTGCATGTTTGCCAGGCTGGAAAGGTTGAAGTGATTTATTTTAAGAACCTCCACGAGAAGTGGGGGAATTTTCTAAAAGCCTCCAAATAACAAAATTCTTTTCCAAGTGTGGACTGTTTAATTTTGTAGAGAACAACATTGACTTGCATTAATACAGTTTGTCTCCTGAAGAAAGAGAAGAGGTAGAATGTGAAAAGTTTGTGACACTTTAAGCAACAGTTGATCTCACTGATTTTCTCTATGAGGAGCTCACAGCCAGGCTGCTTTTCAGCCTAATTCCCCACCAATAAAATGGGAAATATTAGTTACACAGGAAAGAAGACTTGGAAACTTCAGGGGAAGGAGGGGACACTTCTTACCTGCACTGATGAAACTTTGTTCCACCACTATTTTTCAAGACTTGAGAAATCCTAAAGAAGTTTTACATTTGTCTGTGTCATTTTAGGAAGAAATGCAGAGAGCTGGAGCGAGGGGAAATTCATACAGAGTGAAGGGGTTTTTTTTTTTCTCTTTAAAAATAGAATTAAAATAGAACCTCAGACCAGTAATGACTTCTCTGAAAGTTAAACCAACTCTTAGGCAGTTGTTTCTTCTTTCTGCTTCAACCAGGCAGCCAGAATGGAAACAAGACAACTTTTTTTGCAGGGTTGGGGGGGTGGCTGTGCATTGTCACTCTGTTTACATACAAAAACTTTGCTGTTTTATAACTTGCTACACTGTCAGGGATGTCCCTCCAACGTTGGCTGTTGATTCCTCACTTCTGTGTAACTCTGTCCAGCAAAGCACTTACGAGGAAGGACCACTCATCTGCTTGATTTTGTTTGGTTTGAAATTCATTTTTGTTCTGCTGATTTTTTTTTTCTTTCAAAAGGTTCCAGGGGAGTGCAGGAAACCGTAGCTTGTGCTGTAGCAAAGTCAATAAGTGACTGTGCCCCCTCTGTCCTCCAGCGGAGGGGTTTGAAGGTGCTGAGGGAATGAAGGCTCCTCCTCACTAACAGCTGAGATATTTCCTTTTGCAGGAGTGGCTTTTCCTCCAAAAAATCAAGCCCCAAACCTTGCAAATGACAGCAGAGAAACCCTGCCTGGGGCCACAAACCCGTAGATCCGAACTTGTGGTCATATTCCACACAAGCTTGTATCTATAGGTATGTGTCTGTCTGGCAAGTGCACAGGGTTGTGTCACTGCATTTAACCTGACAATGTTCTGCTTTGCTGTTTCTGCCTTTCCTCTAATGCCTTTTTTTTTCCCCTCCTCCCTTGTTTGTTTGTTTTGTTGTTGTGGTTTTTTTTTTAATTAATTTTTTTATTTAAGGAATATAAAACTGGAGCTGCGCCCCTCGCTCTGCAATCACCATCTCAGCTTTGGGTGGTGTTTAAAATCCACTTGTGCAAAAAAAAAACCAACACCAACCAGCAGCTCATTTGTACCTGTGTGTAATAGGATGGGGGACTTAAATTTGACATCAGGCTGAAGAAATTAAACCTCAGCTTCCTTCTGCCTCGGTCTGGCAATGGGAGGGAACGTTCCTGGATGGTGAATTCCGAGCTCGTTGGGAAGCAGATAAGGTTGTTTCATTCATAAAGTAACATGGGTCTGTTCTTTCTTTGCTGAGTGGCAGCAATTTGTTTGGGACAGGAACAGTCACTTCTGTTCCTTTATACCCAGGAATCCCTGGGCACACTGCAGCTCTAGGACACAGGAGGGGATTGGCCCTGCAACTCCTATTCTCTGTCAAAAATGAGTTTATTGTAGAATCCCATTCCTTCCAATTTCATGGTATTTATGTCTTATTTAAAATAGCTTTTAAGGGAAAAAAAAAAAAATCATGCTGTAAACTCCAAAAGAAGTCACAGAGCAGGAAAAAACCCCACCATGGAAGCAGGCAGTATAAAACCTTCTGCACAAAACTAACCTTTAAAGCTGTGAAAGTGGGACAATTATTTTCGAAGGAGTCATTTTTTTTTTAAAAAACCCAACATACAGTTTCTATATGAAAATAATTAGGCTGTAAACTCAAAATAAAGTCTGACTGTTTCTTTCCAGCAGCTTTTCAGTGTTAATTCTCCCAAAGATTTGCTCTGCATTTCCACTTTTAAATTTCTCTGGGTTTGAACTTGGCTGCTTTGACGCACGTTGCTGCCGTCCAAAAAAGAGGGTTTTTTTTTTCCTCCTTGCTGAATTTCCAGGGTTTTCTATGTGTTTTCTATTTACTATAGAAGCATAAAATGATGTCAGAGAAGTCTTAATTACTCTTCTTTCTCCCTATGATTGAAAGTGGCTTTAAAAAAGGGAACAAATCCCACGGTTTGGCGTCTGTGTGACTGTAAATTGGGGTATAGAGGCTGGTGGTCAATATTCCCCTCCTATATGTATATATAGGATAAATATCTTTCAGGTTTGGGTGCTGAGGGGCCCCATGGAAACCTGATTGTGGGATATTACCCAGAATAGGGGCCTGGAGTCCAGATCTGCTCTGGGATCTCCACTTGGGCTTTGCTGGTGGACTTTGTTTCATCCACAGTGGGATGAAGAGGGAATTACTGGGCTGGGATAGAAGCAGGATGAGATTGCATCTAGTTTTGAGTGTAAAAAATTTGTGGTTTTTTTTTTTTCCTGAGGGTCTGTTAATATTCTGTGTTGTTTTTTGGGTTTTTGATTTAAATATCTAATTTGCTGTGTTAGATATTCACTATATTAGATATACAGTGAATATTAGATTCCTGTGTTCTGGCTCTGAAGGAAGAATGGGCTCAATTAGTCTGCCCTCCAAGGAGAAATGAGGTGGCCAAACCCAGGTCCCAATATAATCCATATTTCTGTATGGTGGTCTCTTCTCTGTAAAGCCATTTGGAGACATGGCAGACTATGCTGAGAACAGCCTGGAAGTTGTCACAGATATTCCCAGAGGATGGCACTTCAGGTGGCATTGCATGGAGAGTGCCAAGAGCCCATGGCAGGGAAACTGGGCACAATTCTCCCAAAATGAGGTACCACAGTTTGGTTTGAAAGCATGTTTTTTTGGATTAGAAAATCAATACTTATTTCTTTTTCTCTCTGTAAGATGTTTTAGTGCAGTTTCTCACTGAATATGTTGGGACTTGCTAATAAATACCCATTTTTTTTTTCCTCTCTGGTGAGAGATCTAAACATGAAACTTCAGAGAGGTGCCATCAGAAATGGGGTGAGATGCAGGGCCTGTGCTGCTCTGAGGAGAACCACTGAGTTGTATCCTGAGCCTGAGCTTTATGGGACAGGTTAAACATGCCCAGGGAAGCCTCTTGAAGGCTGTTGTCCTCTGCAGCAAGAGGTGCTGCAGGGAGGATGCCAAAGAGGGCACAGCACCACCAGCACAGCGTAGGGAATTCAATAAATTCAATAAAACGTGTTCGATGCGTTTTACTGAATTTTTAAAATTTATTTTAGCTCATCTCTCTCGCTAAACTGCCCCCCTGTTCTTTTGAACTGCAGCCTCCAATATTCTCCCCCCCTCCCTTTTGTTTTTCAGCTCAGCCTTTTGAAAAGGGACTGGGTTGTGTTTTTTCAGCCTTAATTTGTGTTTCTTTTCTGTTGGTTGTGTTTCGCTGCACTTCGTTACGTTTTCGAGTGAAACCGGAGTCTTGACAAAATGATGTGAAGAACCTTGAAATGTGTCTTCCTTTTAGGGTGGAAAAAACTAATTGGAGCCTGTGGAGCTTCTAGCTGTTTGTTTCTTATGATGTTTGGGGGTTTTTTTGCCCTCTCACTTTGTGGATAAGGAGCTTTACATTTATAGAATCATAGAATCACAGAATCCCAGAATCAGCTGGGTTGGAAGGGACCTCCCAGATCATCCAGTCCAACCCTTGATCCAACCCCGCTGTGGTTCCCAGCCCATGGCACTGATGCCACATCCAGTCTGATCTTAAACACCTCCAGGGATGGAGAATCCACCACTTCCCTGGGCAGCCCATTCCAATGGCTGAGCACCCTCTCTGCAAAGAAATTCTTCCCAATATCCAACCTAAACCTCCCCTGGCACAGCTGAAGACTGAGCCCTCTTGTCTTGCTGATGGTTGCAGCAGCTTTGATCCAGGTGCCATCCAGGGTGCACAGAGATGTCCTGGTGTGTCACTGATGCACAGTGACTGCAGAGCAGGGCACAGACTCTGCAGAATTGCTGAGAACAGGACTCCTGGAACACTTCACCCAGTCTGATGGGCAGCTTAAAGGTGTAGAAGGCAGTTAACGTGGCTGGAAGCAAACCAGAGCACCTGGAAATTACCAGGAGGGCCTTGGGGACACCAGAAAGTCCCAATATCCTCTCCAAAAATTGGGGCCTCAATTAATGCAGCCCCTTTCTCTGGCAATAGGCAGAGTTGTTGTTTTGGTACCTCCTTGGAGGTAAAAAAACCAAAACAAAACAACCTCCTGGCTGAATCTGCATCTGGGGAGGCTTTTGCTGCAGTTGTGTTTCATTTGGCCAAAGCCAGAGTTTAAACCAGCAGCTCTTCCCTGAGGAAGCAAACCAAAGCTTTCCCAAAGCAGACTCTTTTTTTTTTTTTTTTCCCCCCCAGATTTTGTAAATCATCCCTTTCCCCCTCCAAATAATAAGACCTGTTGCTGACAGCTCTCACTGAAAGCAGCTGGGGGGTTCTTGCAGGCCAGGATGTTGTGTGGGGTATGAAAATGAATGTATTTTGTGTGCTCCCCCTTTTCCCAGCCTGGTGTGGAGCACAGTGAGCCCTTGTCAGCAGAGGAGCACACAATAGCATTCTGGTAATTAGAATAACCATATGCAGTGGCAAATGGGATTCATGATAAGCAGAATGTAATTGTGTACCCTGGAATTTGAACCGTATCCAAATACTCTTATTCAGATAATCAAATCTGGTTAAACTCTTAAAAGGCAGATAAATTTCAGTATTCTGGTTATTTCAGTAATCTGATTTTTTTTCTCTCCCCCCCTGTTTTGTTTATTTGCTTCTAATCAGCAAGGGAGAAAATGAGGAGAGGATGTTCTTAGGGGAGGAATCCAAGACTAAGTAAGATACCTGCCCTTGGGCCAGGGAGTCTCCACAATTTAGGAGCATTACATGAGTAACCACAGCAATCTGAAGGTGGAGGGATGTGCTGCAGGTGGACTGTGGGAACCTTTGGTTGTACATGTGCAGTATCATGATGAAATCCAGCCTCACCAGTCCACCCTGGAAGTGGCACCAACTTGGAAATCACCTGTGAGTTCCTTTACTTTTAAAGTGTGCAGGTGAAACCACCTTTGGCTTCAGGTCCTGCAGGATCTCAAACAAGAGCATTCAACCTGGGCTCACTGAGCTTCACTCCAAAAGCATTTCTCACTACACAGCAGGCCCAGACTAAGCTAAAAAATAGGTTTTGGGGTTATTTAGAGTCATCAGCACTTAATCCTTGTGCCACCTTGCCCACCAGCATCCCTGATGCCCCCTCAGATCCAGCACAGGGCATCTGTGTCCTGTTGTCTCACCCCGAGCTGATCCTGGGCTCCAGCTGCTCCCAAAAGCTCCTTTTGGTTCAGGGGTGAGAGGGTGGCCACCCTTCCCCTAGAAAGCACCAGACACTGAAATGTAATATTGAGTAAATCTTCAGATTGCTGTAATTCTTGCTAAAAGTTGGGGCAGGGAGGGTTTTTGTGATGTGATGAAAAACTTTGGATAGCTTTCAAAATATTTGCTCGCTCTCGGTTTCGGCTGAGCCCAGAGGAGGCTTCTTGCCCTGTTTTGCAGACTCCTGAAGTTCCAGCCCTGTTTAGTGTGCTTGCCAGACTTCTAGGAGAGCTCTCTGAGCTGCAGTAAACCTTTGAACCTCTTGAGGTTCCTCATCACAACCAAGTTCTAATAAAAAAGTTCCTTCAAGCGAAGGTGAACGGGTGAGGTGACCAGAAGGAATCGTGTCAGCGTTTCCAGTGTAAAATCCCTTCTGTCTGAGTTTTAGGAAAATCAGCTGTAAAAAAAAAAAAAAAAAAGAAAAAAAAGATCACTCCAGGCTGAAATTTGGCAAACAAGATTTCAGACCTCAAACTGGAACAGTATCATTTGTGGATTTTGGTATTTATTTTTTACTCAATGGCTTAAGGAAACACATTTGCTTCATGAGTATTTTCTGCTTCCCACCCCCTTCCTTGGCAAGCCCTGCCTGGGGTCTGAGAGTGAAGGTGGGTTCTTCCTTCTTCTGCATCGTTCACAGCCCTAAAGATTCAGAAGCAAAGCTCAGTTGAATATAATAACAAAAATTCAGCTTCCTGAACACATCTGTAGTGAGTGACCATTGCTGGAATCCTTGTGGTCTTGTTCATATCTTGTTCATATCAATAGGAGGTCTGAAAATGCATATAAAGTGTGATATAGGGGATTAATACATTGAGGCACTGTTTTGTGTGTCATTATTTGGGAATATTCTGCCCTCTCAAACCCTGTTTTTCTGTGTATTGTGACTAAAATGGTGTGAAATATGTTCGAAAAGAGTGGGATGTTCCAGCCAGTCAATCCTCAAAATCAGTTCTGGATTGGAATTCTCTCCTTGTTCTTGGGGAAATGAAATAGCAACTTTGGGTTTACACCAAAGTGAGGTGGGGAAAGCAGGTTTGGGAATTCTTCTCTCGGCTGAAGGGAACAAGCAGTAAAACAAGTGATGCTGCTGCATAACTTCCTAGCCCAGAGTAAAGGTTACACCTGGATCTCAGGGTGTCCCCTGAGGGCAGTGGCATGGGCTGGTGCCTGGATCTGTCTGGGGAGAGCTGCTCCAATGGCATTTCCTCTCCATTTGAAAATAAGTATCCAATGAAGTTGTCTTCACCTTTACTTCAGCATTTCGGGAATCAGAATAACCGGACAGGATTTTTTTTAATTACACTGTTGCTTTCAAGTAAGCCTGGCTGGGCTGGGACTGAGGTTTCCTTCTGTCCACAGAAGTGGGAAATCATTTCTGGGATTCTGAAAAAGCAAGAGGCCTAAAAGGGTTCCCAGACGAGAGGCTGATGCAGGAGCACGTGCTCTGCTCTTCTCCCTGTCCCACCATTCCACAGGAACTTCCATGCCATCGATACGTATCGTGATGGAACATTGTCATTAGATCACTGCTTTACCCTAATTACCCAATTAGGTGTGATTGTGCTAATTGGGTAAAGGCATAATTGGCAAAAATCACCGGAAACCAAACATGGAGCTTCGTGCCACCAAAGGGAAGTGTCTCACCAGCCACTGGGACTGTGCCCTGCTCTGCTCCCAGGAGGGTGTTTGCTGTGGACACAGGGAGTTACCACAGGCCCAGGCACTG
Source organism: Chiroxiphia lanceolata (assembly GCF_009829145.1). Classification (NCBI taxonomy): domain Eukaryota; kingdom Metazoa; phylum Chordata; class Aves; order Passeriformes; family Pipridae; genus Chiroxiphia; species Chiroxiphia lanceolata. Next base: position 3,178,907 of record NC_045659.1, on the reverse strand, counting down.
AGGAATGACATGAAGGCACGGCAGGAGTGGCAGTTAGAAACTTCTTTTTTCATATTTGATCTCAGTTCTTAAACTCAACACTTCCCATCAGTAACAGCAGCAGATACTCTGACTGAAGGGTGCGTGACACTTTTTGCTGCTTGAAGTTCCAGTTCCTCTGGGATGCAAAGACATTTTCAGCTGTCCAAGCCTGGGGACAAAATACCTGTAAATTCTGAAGCCAGGCTGTCATAAAGAGGGAAGTTTTGCCAGGATAATCACAGAATCAACTAAGCTGGAGAAGACCTCTGAGATCATCGAGTCCAAATCTGTGCAGCAGGATGGGGAGGTGTCTAAAAGTTGACCAGAGGGTGAGTTAGGGGTTGGGATAGAAACTGCTTGGGTGGATAGAAAGTACTTTTGAGTCCATAGGTTACATCCAGGTGCCTTATTTCTGCCACATTTGTGCTGAGTGGCGTTGGCACGTGTGGGAACTTGGAGGAGAAGTGTTGTCCAAGCAACAATTCCCTGGCACCTCGGAGCAGGGCTCAGTGCTGGGGCAGGACTCGTGTGCCAGGCAGGGCACAGCTCCCCTGCTCAATACAGAGCTGGGGGAGGGAGTGAGAAGGCTCCTTGAGCGGGTGCCAGCTCAGAGCTGACAGCTCAGGGGTTGGGGAACGTGCTGAGGAAGAGATGGAAGAGCAGCAAGTCATGGACAAAACAGCCACAGTGGCCTTTGCCAGCCTGAGAAGAATTCAGGTTGTTTAGGTGCAAGCTGAGAGTAAAGGAATTTTTTTCAAAGGGAATTTATTATTGTAGTGTGTGTATGAAAAGACCTTTGCTGAACTGAGGGTACAGAACTCTTTACCTTCTATTTTGGAGCAAATTATGGGACAAGTTTTCTTGCTCAGCTCTGCTTAGAAATACCTGGTCTGCAAAGTGTGCTAATCTCAATGCAATGGTGATGTTAAGAGCACCTTCCTCATCTATAGCTGATCAATTTATATATCTATATGCAAATTGTCTAAATATATATAATATAAATAATATTATGTAAATAACAAGGTGGTGTTAGGTCATGGGTTGGACTCGATGATCTCAGAGGGCTTTTCCAACCTAGTTGATTCTGTGATATAATATTACCTCAATTTATATTTATATTATAAAATAATATATATGTACAATATATATTATATAATATATATTATATCTATTATATATAATATAATAGATATAATATATACTATATATTATGTAATTATACAATATATTATATATATTATATACATAATATATATTATATATATTATATAATTATATAATATATTATATGTATTATATATAATTATATATAACATATAAGTCTATCTGAATACATCTATACATCTCTATCTGATCAGTTTAATCAATAATTTTACAATGCTTTGAATGGTGTAATGTTAGATATTACAAGACTGAGGTGCAGAAAAATACTTGCAAGAATAAGTTGTGGAAAACGTGAGAGGTTTAGCCATGTGATGCTGAAAGGGTTCAGTTTATAGGTGCAAAATGTGAAACAGGATGGTTTTTAAAGTCTGAAGGGGAGTTTGTCTCCTGTGTCACGTAGGGATTGGGTGGGATTTGGGATCTTCCATCACCCCAAGTGAGCACACAGGTTCCATAGAGCTGCTTTAGTTGCATCATTGGATCTCATGTCAGAGAACAAATGTTCAGTGCACAAAAATGATGGTGCTGCATCAAGGATTTGGATGGTTTTAGACAACGGTAAAGCTCCTGCTCAGAGTACAGGGCCAGAGAGCCATGGTTTCCTTATCCAGAGTTGTGCTTGGATCACTGTTCTAACTAATAAAATAGTTCACAGTGACTCTGCTGTTAACTAAAATAATATGTTGTATTTCCACTATTAGGTCAAAGTAAACTTTACCAAGTATGGAGTCGTTAGAAATTTGGATCCTGTCAACATCATGGACATTTAAACCTCGCAGAAAGATTGTTTTGTGGGTTTTTTCCCAAATATCCTTCTGCTGTTGCGAGCTGAATTCTGGAGAGTGATGCTATTTCTCATCTTCCTCCTTTATTTCTGGAATGTAGAGGTGCCTTTTTCACAAGCAGCAGTGCTCCTTTATCCTGAGAAAACAGGACCAAGCTCAGCACCCTTTCCTGGGGTTTGATTCCCGTGGAATCCCCTTCCAGCCCGGAGCTGCTGTGCCTGAGGGTGCACTCACCTGAGAGGCAGCACCTCAGCACTCAACCAGTTCCAGCAGCGTATTTTAGGATGCTAAGCCCTGTTTGGGAGCCTTTTAATCCCTGTTTGGGAGCCATAATAAAAAGGCAGCACACAGGCTTTAAGTAGCACCTGGGTGGGTGATGGGAGTGAGTCACAAGGATAACATCCTGCTTGTTTGACTGTGCACTAATGCAAGTTAAAAACATGTTCCTTGCTGAGGGAACACTGTCTGGCTGCTGGCAGAGGCTCGGGGTTGAGTTTTCTAAAATGGTTAATTTTAAAAAGGGTAAAATTCGCTCAAAACTTTCTACCCCCTTTTTGCAGTTCTTCTCCTAATCCCACTCCTGCAAATCATCCTTTAAACATCCGGGAGCCCAGGCGCCTGTTCCAAGGTCAACGTTATGTGTGCTCAAAAAGGAAGAGACATGTCAGGACAGATTTCATCCTGAGCCTTCTTAAGTGCTTTAAAAAAAAAAAACCAGCCCAAAAAATAAATGTATGTATATGCTCTGTGCTGTAGTGCAGATGCATCTGCTGCGGAAGGGGGGAAAACTGCTTTTTTTTTTTTATGTCCAGGGACAAAATTCCTTCTTGTGTGAAAATTGATCTGTACCTAGCAGGAATAACCCTGCCTTGCTGTGTCTTATCTAATCACACACGTAGGGGAGCTGCTGGTTGTCCAAACAAAGCATATTTTTTTTTACTTCTAAATCAGCACGCTGAGAATCCGGAGGCCCTTTTTTTTTTTTTTTAATTTTTTTTTTTTTTTTAATTTTTTTTTTTTTTTTAAGTGGAAACCCCCTGGCACAATGTGTCTGCCGTGGAGTGGTGGGTAGAACTCAGCATTTTTGACTGCATGCATCCAGGTTGAGGTAGTAGGTTGTATAGTTTAGAATTACACCAAGGGAGATAACTGTACAACCTCCTAGCTTTCCTTGGGTCTTGCACATGACGGCGTGAGGAGCGACCCTCATTCCTCAGCTCTGGACACGTGGAACAGCAAAGAGCAGGTAAGACAAGCTGGAAACTCCTTTTATTTTCTTCTGCCTCTCTAGAACTCCAGGAATGTTGGTTTTCTCGGCGTTTTTTCACTTGTTGGTGCAGTATTACTGAATTTTTAGCAAATCCAGCGGACTAGTAGTGCTTGTGTGACTTTAATTAGCCTTCCACCTAATGTGTAACACCCCCAAAAACATATCAGTGTTACTGCCTCCATGGTCAGCAGTCAGGAATCTCCAAAGGTAAAAACATCCTGTGTTGTATCTGTTCCCTTTCCATTAGTCTCTGGCTCAGTTAATTCCACACTGGGAGTTAAACCCCGTGGTGCTGATGGGGTTTTGTGAAAGTACCTGAATCTCCACAGCCCTCAGGAGAGCTGTTCTTAGGGATACCCACAGGTGATTACACTCAGCTAAAATGGTGATTCTTGAGGGTTTTTCCCTAGGTTTGTACAGTTATATTGGGGGTTTCAAAGGTTGATGCTTCTGGGTGCCTCCAGCAGAGCTGGTTTGCTTCTCCCTCCCAGCAGGTCAGGTTCAGGAGCTGTGGGACCACCCCAAGTGTTGTGGAGAAACTGTAGGACAAAAGACCCCCCCTGTCTAAAATGCAGGGAATATACCAGCTGTGCCTAAATGCTGTTAAAATCTGTGTGTTTATTTGTCTAAATATTTGTGACCTAAAAAAACCCTCTGAAGCTCTGGGGTTTTATCTCATAAAGTTGGAAGACAAAAGTGAACATCTTAATGTTGGGGGTGTTCAGGGTTCAGGTCCCTTGGCAGCCTGAAAGTGGTGACAAGAAGACCTGATCAGGGTCCAGAACCTGAACCTTAGATCTTTTGACTCCGTATATGACTAATTCTGGCAAGAGTTTCTGAGTTCCCAGAAATAAGAGGCACTGTCTGCTTGTGGGTAAACTTTCTAAGTCAGTGAATAAAAGTGAAGAGTTGTCACAGGCTTAATTTCATTAGGCTAACCTAAAAGTGTGAACATGATAATGATATTTCAAGGTATCTAAGTAACCCAGAAAAACGTTGTGTTTTGGGTTTTTTTTCTGGTAAAATGGTACTTAAAAACTTGAATATCTGCAGATCCTTGTTTACTGAATGCAAAGAGAAGCTGGAGGGTTCTCGAGCGTTGCACAGGGCTCACTTCTTATCCAAAGAGTGGACTAGTGGGATTTTATTTCATCTTGTTTTCAAAGAGGTTATAGATGTCACTGCCATGGTTTATAACTCTGCAGTTCCTTAGGACAAGGAAAGTTTCTGGGCTAACACAACCCTGCTTCTGTGTTTCATGCATTAAGGACAGGCAGGTAGTTAAAAACAAGGAATCTTTTTGGCATGTTTTAGGCAGTACTTTATTTCCTCCCCCCCATAAATCTTTTTGCAGATGGAAGTGTGCAAATTTTCAGCTGTAAATCCACAAGCTGCACTGACTCCCATCCAGAGCAGAGCTGTTCCATAAGGGTTGGGTTTGTTACCCTGTTTGGTGCTTCTCTGGGAGCACCTTTACGAAGGACTGTTGATAATCCCAGATAAGAACAGTCTCTTCTTGTTTTGGTGGGAGCACTTTAGATTTGCTTTGCACAGCTATAAGCTTCAAAAATAGTGCTGATTTGTCCTAATGCAGTTTGTGGCCATTAAACATAACTTCATGCTAAGTGTGTCGATGGTATGATATGTAAATGAAATGATCTATCTTGCCCCAAAGAACAATAATTAAAGAAGAGAATGGTCAGTGGGAAACATAACTCAATGTGCACATTTTTCTTCTGAACAAAATAGCATTCCAGCTCTCCCCCTGATGAGAGGAATGTATTGTCAATTAATTAGACTCCCATCATATGTCCTCGGATGCCCTTCTATCATATGCCTTCCATATGTCCTTATGTCATATGCCTTCCATATGCCCTCTGTGTAATTAAGCTCCTATCATATGGCTTCTATCATATGCCATTTAAGTGGATTTCCAGGAGAATGTGGCAGTGTTACAGTTATGGACCTTTTGCAACGAGGAAAGGAACAACTCATGAGCTGTAAATTGGAAGAGGGGGAAGCAAAAGGAAGGTGGCTCGCCCTGAGCAGTGTCTTTAATTGCCAGTTTTGTTTCTCTCAGCTCGAGCAGTGAATGGGAAAAAGTGTCCTGTTTTCCTCCTTTCCCATTTGTGTGCCATGGCCAGTTTTTATTCAGTTGAGCCTGTGAATAGCCAGAGAGATAGTGACTGTTTTTCGGGGAACATTTCCACCGGAATGTGAAATGCAAAAGAAACAATCCCCCTCCCAGAAAAGTGTTTGTCCTGCCATGGCAAAATGTGTCAACTTGGGTCTTGTTTTTGTCCCTTCACATGAAGTGGAGTTTAAGAACAGCGTGGAGAGGGAATTAATGAGAAGGGGATGGTACAATTCCCTTCAGCACACATCCCTGTTCTCCCTCATGGACCAGGGGTGTGGAGAGCACTGTGCTTTTCTTGGCCTGGGGATTGCTTGGGAGATGGGGTTCTGATGTACAGGCAGATGCAGTGAGATGGAGTCCAAATTTACTGTGACTTATTAAGGATAAAGACAAAAACCAGGCCCTGATGTTTATATGCATACTGAAGAAAACTGGAGACATCCAAGGAGTGATGAGATCTTGGGGTGGTTTCCAAGGCAAGGGCACATAATGTGCTCGATTGCCTTATGTACAGCTGTGGGTCTGTGCATCCTCTCATCCCAACAACTGCTGAGACTCTTTTCTAATCCCAATCAGATTTGGTGGAAGAGCTGTGACTTCCAAGACTATTCTGCTCCATCCAGCTTTACAGGAACTCCAGAAATCCCAGCCATGTACCCAGCAGTCAGGAAGGAGGTTGAAAGGACAAGGAGAAGGTAAAATAGTCACATGTGCCGAGGTGTCCAAGCTATAAAATACAGAGCAGTTTGTAGCATATCCCAGTTTACCTGGATGGAATGAGAACAGTTCAGATTCCCCCTGCCTGGTAACCAGTGTGTCCCTAAAGATTTTATATTCCAGCTGTTAGAAAAGGCTAAACCCCACAGCATCATGATTTCACTGCTATTCTGATGTGCTCTGCCTGGATTCAGTCAGTATTGACCAAAAAAAGGTCCTGTATTGGCTGTGCATTATGCTACCCACTGTTTGGGATGGAGGTGCATTCCTGAGGGACAGCTGACAGGTCTTACTTTAATTTTCAGCTTTAATTTTCAACTCAATCCTCATTTAAATCACACACACACACACACACACAAAATACAGCCAGTCCATCTGAAAGGTCTGTGTCATTAGGGAAATTATTCGGGAAAAATTCATGTTGTGGTCCTGCCCCATCATTAGTTTGCTGGTGCCACAGTTGTAAACTGCAAATTAAGGGAAGCCTTTAAGCCTCTTGTAGTGTACCACTGAAATTATCTGCCAGGAATTATTACCAAAGTGCTGTATTCCAAAATACTTTGGTTTGCTGGGCAGCAAGAAAATACTTGCAATGGTGCCCATGGCAGATTTTCTTTTGCTTCTGTGTTTTCACATGATTGTGATACTTGTGGAAGATGAAACTTTCACTGTTAGAGGCATTTTTTTTCTTCTATTTTTTTCTGTTTTGTTTTTTTTTTTAAACAGTGCCTGCCATCTATTTCCACACCCAGCTGAAACTATGCTGCAGCACTTCAAAATCAGATGCTTGAAGTACAGTCGAATTTGTACATAAAAGTTTTGTAAGAACTGGGATGGAATAGAGTGGAATGCCAGAATGACTCATTGTTTAATGAATAAGGCCCTAAGTGTTCTATTGATGCCATTTATAAATCCCTATAAAATGTATAGAATTCATGTCATAACTGGAATTCCAAGCACAGCAACCTTGTGAGCTAAATTGTGATGATGATGGGGTGCTGCACAAATTAATAAGGATTCTAACACAATTCTGCTTGAAAGCTGCTCAGACAGTTAAAAATAAGACAATTTCATTACACAGATTCGAAGCCCCGAGCTCAGAAATGCTGCTTGTGGAAATTCCTGAGGAAGGAGGATGTTTCTGTGTGTGTGAGGGTTAAAAAGCATAACCTGTAAGGGAAGCAGATGTCCTTCCAATGAGGGGGAGGTATCGATTGCAATGCACAGTGCAATTGGAAAATAAAAGTATTAGCTGGTATAGGGCAGCTCAATATTTGGAACTCTTCTGTTGGAAATGAGCAGTCTGAGGCTGGAGCAGAGACCTGAGCACACATCCCTCTTTTTGACTTTTTCCTTCTCGTTCTTGCTTTTCCCTTTTCAAAGCTTGGCAGTTTAGGTGTGAAACCAGGTGAAGTTCAGCATTTCCAGGGGGAGTTTTCGAGCTGAGTTCTGTATCCCCTCAGACTTCAGCCAGAGACAAACTCATATAATGTGTGGGGTTGGACTAGCAGGATTTAACCTGGTGAGAAAAGCTTCCAGTCTAAACTGGAACAAGGGAAATCTGATGTTTGGAAATCTCCCATAGCAGAGGAAGATCTGAAATGCTTTATTTGGGAACAATCCCCCCCTTCTTTTTTATTTTTTTTCTTTTGTTCTTTAAAGAATACAAAACTTTCGGTTGCCCTGACTCCTCTGATGCTCCAGGCAGCCCCACTTGCATATATTTAGATTTATATATTCAAAATATAAAACGTTTTCTCCCCGAGCAAATAATTTGTACAGGCTATAGGGTGAAATTAGCCTCTTTGTGCAATGTCATGGCCCTGTTTCTTGGTTAAATAAGTTGGAGAATCAGGTTTCTGGGGCAGATATGGAAAGAAATTGAAATTCTTCTGTGTTTTATGCAGTGGCTCCTCCTTTCCCACCACCTGCACTCGAGACCCCTTGGAAGAGTCCTGTTGGGGAGCAGTGTGGGCATAGCTAATACTGAGTCTATAATTTCTGGTTTCCACCTGTGTTCTTACAGAATCACAGAGTGGTTTGGCTTGGAAGGGACCTTAAAGATCATCTGGAAGGTTCCCGTGTCGGGGCAGCCTCATGTTGGGGTTGGGGGCTCTCTGTTGGGTCAGTGAGGAGGGATTTGCATCAGCTTTGGCTCACCCTGCTGCCACTTTCCCTTCCTGGTGATTTCCCTCATCTTGTCCCTGTTCCAGGTGTGACACACAGCTCACAGATTTCATTATGGCTCTCATGATGTATTAACCAAATGTCAGGCTCAAGTCATTTATAATTAACAGTGATGCATTAATGTCGTGCCCAGCGATTGTAGTGTGAGAGTATTTTTGTGAATGGGGCATTTTTTTTTTTAATTCTTGCAACTGCTGGTGTCCAGAATAGCCACAACCAGGCTGGCAAACGGTCAGGAAAGACAGATTTATTCTTTTTATTTTGTTTACTCATTGACTTCTTGATGGGTGAGTGGACCTTGTTATTCCTAGATGGAGTGGAGATATAACTCAAGCCATGAATGCAAGTTTTCATGAACATTTAAGGTCTTGCTCCTGTTATAAAATTGGAGTGGATAAACCCCTGCTCAGCACTAATGTGAAAATCCTCTGAGTACTGTCTATATTTTTTTGGGCCCAAAGACAGAGCACAGCAGCTGTTCTACCCAATCTGAGAAGACAAAGAGTGGCTCAAAAAAGTGCCAGCAAAAAGGGTCCAAAGCAGGGAGAAATCTGAAACTGCTACAGGGAAATGTTCCCATTAGAAAGGAAAACCAAATCAATGTTAAAATGAAAGGGAAGACTGAGAATCTCATAGTTCCACAAAGTGAGTGCAAGGAGACGTGTAGTGAAATTAAATGGTGACAAATGGAAAATGTTTCATAAAGCAATTCTTTCCCACCAGTATTTAATTAGGAAAGGAGCCTAATTGCTTTTAGAAGTTAATGGGAAGTTTGCAAGTCTAGAACAGATTAGATACTTGTGTTTTTAATAACCATCCATAGAATTATGGTAATTCATTATGCAAACTTCAGAACAGAGTTCAGAGTTGATGTTTCAAGGTTTAGGATTGAGGTGCAGCACTGCAAGCCCAGGGAAAAACCAGTGGGAAGGACAGCTCTGGCCTGTCCCAAGCTGCTAATACTTGTCACTATTAGAGGAGGTATGTTGGAGAAGGCTGGATTCTGGCCCAGTCTATATATGTCCCCTGCACAGGATTAAGCACATAGTTTGCCACTGGCAAAGAAAAGGGAAGGGTTGATAGATGTTTGTCCTTCACTTGGGTTCATCTATTGAAAAACTGCAATACTGCAGTGTTAATAATAGTTATGCAAAAGCATGGCCCCCTGAATAACTCCTTTCCAGTGGGAAAGGATTGAGTGTCCCCTGTCCAGAAAGGAAAGCAGAGGAAGGTGAGTGATTTACCCCAGTGTGTTATTGGAGGGCTGGGTACAAAAGCCAGGTCAGTTGGATTGAGGGCTGCATCTAAACATATGCTGTGACCTTTTCCCTCCCCATTTCTTGGAACCCTGGTATTGCCAGGAGTAATAAAAGTCCCAGAAGCAGGGAGGGGGGTCACACCTGGCTCTGCCTTCACACCCACTGTCCAGTGTGAGGTCAGAGCTGATCTTCACTCCCAGATGATCCCGGCTGGAGATCTGTGCTTGGTGCTGGATCTGGGGTCACTGCAGCCCCTGCAGAGTGTAGGCAGGCCCTTTGTATTCCTTGGCTTAAGTGAGATTTAAGGAATTGCTGTAAACAGCAGGTCAAACCCATTCTGGGATTAATGGCACTGGGGTGGGTTTATTGAAAAGTTTGTTTTTCTTGTGTTTGAAGTGGCCTCTCATCTCCTCTGACAACAAATAGCAGTTGTGGCATCAGAGAGTGGTTTGCAATAGTGGTGTTTGCAGCCTGTCAGCTGCCACAGCTTCCCCTTGGCTTCCCATTTCCTTTCATAAAGGAGGTTGTTGGATTTGGAGGGTGGGATTTTAAAAAAAGAAAGAGGAAGAGAAGGAAAAACAGGGAAGGAAATGGGAAGGGAAGAAGGCAAGACTCGATTGCTGTCTGCTACAGATCTTGTGGTTTGAGTTGATTTTAGAAAGTGCCCTTCCAATGGCTTCTGAAATGTGAAAAAAGAACTTATTTTATAAGAGCCCTAAGATAGTTCAGTCACGTGCTTCCCCTCATTTGAATGTGGGAATAATTAGTGAATGAGAAGTTAAACTAGAGGAGGTGTTAGTGGACAAAATACAATCAGTGTTCACTACTTACTGTGTTGGTAATGATGTAGTTAGACTGTGAATCGGGTCTGTTTGTAGGTTTTAGGGTGGAAGTTACTGATCAGCAATATTATACTTATTTTTACTTTTAGGAATATATAATGTAATAATATATTGTTCATGGTGTGTGATATTATAAATATATTTAAAATTCCCCATTGATTTTGATATTTAGTTTATTACAGCATCTAATAAATCCACAAGGGCCCTCTACCCAACCTGTGCCAGGGCTTCCCCACCCTCCCAGGGGAGAATTTCTTCCCAATATCCCATCTAAACCTCCCCTCTGTCCATTGGAAGCCATTGCTGGAGTAACAACAAGGACAACACGAGTCTCTCCTTTGCCTGGGTGTCTGAGGGAGGTTTAGAAGCTCCAAGAAGGACGGAATTCCCTCGGGAAGCTCCAGGTTTGTAAAGCAGCTCCCTCACTGCCTGGTGCCACATTGCATCACATCTGAAGGAGGGTTTTGCATTATATATTAGCCCAGATCTGTCCTCAGATACCCTGCTCTGGAGAAGACCACTTTTAAATCTTTAATAGGGCATTAGAGCAATCTGCCTGTGATTTGGTTTTAAGTGGGCAAGGAGAGTGGTGACAAACGAAGCCGGGAGGCCCCGAAATTCTTTGAATATCCCATGTTTTCCTGGAACTGTTGGGAAAAGGCTGCCAGAAAGGTTCTTGGCAGGTTTTCTAGGTGGCTGGCCAAGTCTGAAGCAAACGTGGATGGTTACCAGGCTAATGCAGCTCTGGCCCCGAGTTCATACGTATATAACATACGTTTTTATTTAAGAAATCCCACCACATGGAGGAGCAAATGTAGTGCTGATGTATCTTCCTGAAAGAAAACCAGCGAGGGGGAAAAACGCTGTCATCTTGTAACAATAAAATGAAGGATCTTTTGCCCTTGCTTTTTAGGGACTTGGGTTGTCAGCTGAAGGAGGGAAGTCGTAGGAAATGAAACCAGGAGACAGGCAGTGGCTTTCCCACGAGGGCCCCACGTTAATCAGGAATGGCTTATGGAGCAGTAGTTGGTGTCTGAGGAAAGAGGCAGAAGTTGTTCAAGGAATGGATTTCCGTTGCTAGACTGGCTTTTTGTTGTTGCCAGGCAAGTAATTAAAAATGGCAATTAAGCAAGAAAGTGATCAAATGGTCACTTGGGACCTGCTGCTGCACTTGGGTCCGTGTGGACAATCGGTTGGAGAGGGAAGCAGGAGACCACCTGTGTGGGTCAGATAATGAGAATTAGGGGCTGTTACTGAACCATCCCAGGTGTAGGTTGGGTTGGGAGGGGTTTCTCTGGGCACCAGGGTTGGGATCATGGTTCTGTTTGGTCCCAGGGAATTGGTGTTTACTCCGGTGGCTGGTGGAAGTTGTTCCTGGGAAACACGAGGTGGGATTTCTTAGAGACACCAGGTGAATTAGCTTTGCCAGTTTAATATTGTCTCCACTGCCAGGGATTCTGGTTTGTGTACAGCTCCTGGGGCTTGTCCTGTTTTATTATTAATGGGGCAAAGCCTCTACCCTTAGAGTGAAACAATTTATTTTCTCTTTATTAAACCATTGGTGCAGACCCTGAAGTTGTGCCCTGGACTCCCTGTGGGGTCTTGGATGAGTCACTTATTTTTCTTTGGTTTTGTTCCCTGCCTACAAAATAGAGGTCCTTGTTCCTCAGAAGGAGTGTTGTAAAGACAGAGGAACTGATCTTGTGTGAGTTGTTCGAGGACAGTCATGTTGGAATTGCAAGTGAAGAAATCTCTGTGAAGAAATATTTCTGATGGACTGCCTTTGTGCTGACAGCCATTCACTGGTTCTACAGAGCTAAAATTGACAATGTCTATAATCTGACAGTATTTTTATAAGTAAAATCAACTTGAAAAGGTCATTATTGCACTTGAAAAATCCTAATTAATGTTATTTATTATCACAGCAAGTTAGGTAACCTGTTAGTGTTTTATATTATCACGGCAAGTTAAGTAACCTGTTAATGTTATTTATTATCACAGTGAGTAGGATATTCAGATTTTTCTGTTTGTTTTCACCATTTTCTATCTCATGAAAGTGTTCTGCTGTCCTTTTGCATTATAGAAACCAGCAGCTGTGGGTTTAGGGTGCAGCAGAGCCTGCAGTGCAGCGTGAAGTGATGCAGAAGTGTGGATGGCACCGGGAGCTGCTGCGCCTGCTCCTGCTGCTATTCCTGGCACGCAGGGACTGAGCAGCGTCTGATGGGCCAAATGTGAGTCCTCGGAGGCTGCTGTGCCTTCCTCGCCTCCTGGCACTCATTCTGTCTGTCACATCCCCCTGGATGCCTGGCTCTGTGCTGTTTAGTCTGCTCTCAGCACCAGTGGAGCAGCTGAGCAGGAGCTGCTGTGACGGGCTCGGGTCGAGGTGCCCAGGCCTGTTACTGCTTTGACAGCAACACCTAAATAAATGTCTTTGGCATCCTGGAGTCACCCTGCGAGGAGAGACTCCCTGTCCCCAGTCTGAGTGCATCAGGCAGGCAGGAGAGGGAGCAGGGATGGACAGGTTTGCCCAAGCCAGGGAGCACGTGGAGCAGCAGGGCTGGAACAGGGGCAGGGCTGTTGGATCCTCCCCGCTGTCAGCAGGGCTGATCTGGGATTCCTCTGCCTGCTGCTGAGCCAGCTCCTGCCTCTCCCTGGGCAGGGAACAGTGCCTTGCACCCACCAGCCAGCTGGAGGAAATATTTCAGTGTCCTACCTTTGCAGTGCCTGAGACATGTATTTATTTAATGCGAGAAATAAGCCTTCATGTGTTAATTTATTTTTTTTCTTTTTAAATTGTGTCAACTGTAGTACTAGAAAACCAAGGAAACGTGTCTTTGTTTTATCTTTTAAATAATTCCACCCTCTCTTTAAAAAGAAATAAGTGCTGGTGAGAAGGGTGAAGTCTGACAAGAGATCAGGGGATGTTTAGGAATTACTGTGCTTTGAGGTTCTTCAGGTCCCTGTAGTCTCTCAGGGCTCTTTACAAACATTAATTAAGGCTCAGAGGCCCAACTCCTTTCTTAGGTACCATAGTTATGTTATCAATTTGTGTTGTTTTTTTCTGTAGGGAAAGAACTGAAAATAGTCCACAGTGAATTCCTGGAGGAGATGGGAAAAGATCTGTGGACTGCAGGCCCCCAATCTGTGATTTACATCTCTCCTTTACAGGTGACCCCAGCACTCCTTTCCTATCGAAATACAGTTCATTCTAGTGCTGCTTTTAGTCTCATGGCTATCTAACTTTAATTTAATTTTCTACTTTTCCCGCCAGCTCAGAGTCCCAAAATGTCCCCAACCTTTCTGCGTGTCTCTGAAGTTGAATTTGGGTTCAGCAGTTTGGGCTCTAATTGAACAGCCTCAACAGGTATTATTTTCACTGGCTTTTTCAGAAAAGAGAAGAAAGAGTTCATTGAGAGACACTATATTTTTCGTGCAATGATTCTATTGATGTTCCAAGTGAAGTTTAAAGAAAACATTAAATGTTGACCAGACAGGGGTTTTTTTTGTAGCAGCCTTTTAGGTTAATGTGTTCATAGAACTCCATCTCTTAATAACTGATATATTTCAAAATATCAGATCTTAAGAAGTTACATCACCAAAACAGGTCAGATTTATCTGAAATCAGAGTGAGGTTCTTGGAGCTTTCATTGTGCTCTGCGTGAATCGAGTCTTCTTTAAAGCTTTGGGTGGACCTGAAACCGTGTGAAATATGAGGGGTTTTCAGGTGCTTTCCATGCTGTGGAATTGGAAGATCATTCAGGAGGAGATGTAGTGCTTTTTTGCATGACTTCAGGCACATAACTCGGAGTTTCACCTCGGGTTTTAGTTCGCTTAAATCCGTTGTGTTTGGGAGAACTCACGGACAGATTGGTGACTCCCCACAGACAAAACACACAGAACTCCAGGTACAGTGTTCCCACTTCTCGTGCTTTGATAGGGGATGAATTAATCTCTGTAACCTTTCTTTTGGAATTCCTCTGGGATACTGGCTGACCCTTTGTTGAACTTCTCCCTTTTCCCCAGACTTGGGTTTCAGTGAGGGGGCAGTGTCCCAGAGCCTTTTCCAGGAGGGGAACAGCACAGCCTCACTTTGCTTTTTCCCTTGGAAATCAACTGGTTTATGGCTTTTTCACCTTATTATTTCAATTGTTCTCCATTATCCAGGGACTGATAGAGTTGGAGCTCAAAGAGAACCTGTTTTCAGAGCTGGGGGATGGGGAGAAAAGACAACCACCACTTTTTAAGCTGTGTTGTTGTCAGGATAGTGCTTGGGTGAGGCAATACCCTGTTGGGTTGGGAGGTGAAAGCTGGTGGGTGAGTCAGGATAAAAGGAATTGGTGGTGGTGAAATGGAATTTACACAGTCTTCAACCACACTCCATCCTCTCTGTTGACTGACAGGGCATCAGATGGGGATGACAAAAGCACTCTGGACACAGCAGCTTTTTTCCAAGGCCCTCAATCCCTCCCAGGACACGGTGAGCATTGTTGTGATGGTTCTGTATTATGGGCAAGCAAGGTAAGAAGTGATTTTATCACTGACTTGATGTGGAATTGCCCAGTGGTCTACAAAACAGTCAAGTTCAAATTAGAAGCTTTTGGTTGTCACTTTACAGAGTGATGTTCTGGAAATATCCAAGTCATGATGCCTTTGCCCAGTTTTGCTTTCCATGCCTGTGCCCCACACTGTGAATTTGTGCCATTCCTCACATCATTAGAGTCCTCTGTTTGTATTAGTAAATGCTTTTTACTCCTCTGAAGACATTTTATGAATTTGTAAACTATTCCCATGCATTCTGTCCCTATAACTGAGCTATAAGTGTTATTTTGGAGATATTTCCTAAGTAATCTCTGTGTAGTTTGCCTAGAGTGAAGTTATTGACTTGTCTCAGAAAGGCCTTAAGGTTTTATAGTTAATGCTTAAGTGCCTAAAGCTTCCTCCCTGGCTGAACATTCCTTCTCCTATGAATTGCTAATTCCAATTGATCTGAGAAAAAAAAGAAAGAAATAGTTTGTATTTTCTCTACTTTTTGCTCTGACTGTGCACCTACCAAGGTCTCTTCTTGCTTTGATCCCATCTCTGTGATTAAATTCATTCTTCCTTTCTGTTTTCCAGCTTCTCTCTGCAAACTTCCTCTCACTCCATTTCTGCAAGAACTTTTGCTGCAAACCAGGTCCCTGAGAGGATCACTGAGGGGGAGGCCAATTTATTTCTATTTATTTATAAATGAGCTGCAGAGACTTGGCCCCTTTTTAAACATAAGAACAATTTTCGGGCCTCTTTCAGTTGTGGTTATTTCACTCAAAAGAAAAAAAAAACAAAACCAACCCCAAGCACAGAACAATAGAGAAATATGAGGAGTTGTGGAAACCCCTCAAACTTTCTCTGTTTAGATTTTACATTCCTGGTGGTCACAGGGCCAGGTGATGCTGCCAGTTGTGTTTTCTTCTGGAGTGCCTGGCTTGGATGATCCCAAAGCACCAAGCTGAGTTCATTGCTGTGATCAAACCAGAATGACACCTCTGGGGTTTTTTTGGGGTTTTTTTTTTTTGCCCTTAAGGTTTTGGAATTTGAGCCTTTGAAAAACAGGGTTACTGGACTCTAGTAAATGAAGTGTCTGGATGTCAGTGATGATTCATAAAAGCAATTACAAAAAAGGAAAGTGCTTTTCCTCTGAGCGTAATGTCTTGGTTTGAAGATGCCCTAAAAGTGAGTGTTGTGCTGCTCTGTTTCCAGCACAACACTTCTTATCCTGTGGTTCTGCTGATCTAAACCAAATTTTTTTCACCCAGTCACAGAACAGTTGGGGTTGGAAGGGACCTCTGGGGTCACTCAGTCCAACCCCCCTGCCCAGGCAGGGTCACCTGGAGCAGGTGACCCAGGAACGTGTCCAGGTGGGGTCGGGATGTCTCCAGAGAGGGAGACTCCACACCCTCCCTGGGCAGCTGTTCCAGTGCTCTGCCACCCTAAATTCTTCCCCATGTTGGGCTGGAACTTGTTGTGTTTTCCTTTATGGCCGTTGCTCCTCGTCCTGTTGTTGGGAACCCCCAAAGAGAGTCTGGCACCATCCTCTTGGCACCCACCTTGGAGAGATTCATATGTATTTGACAGCTGAATCTTTCTTATTTGGTTTCTATTTCAATATAGTTCACATTTCTTCCTTCTTAAATTTGAGGAAAAAACTAAGGATGTAATATTTTCCATGGGAGAAATGTGGTTGTTGCAACATAAATGCTGGAGACGACAGAGAATTAAAATTCATCAAATAGGATTTTTTTTTTTTTTTTTCCCCACCAGTGCTGCCCTCTGGCATTTCTGAGCTGCCCCAAACACCAGACACCTCATTTGTACAGCTTTAAATTGATTTTCAGGGAGCAAGAGTGAACTCTGGTAAAACAGGATGAAGGTTATGGTTGTACACAAAGATCCATCAGCGTGGCCACGTTACCTAAGCAGGAAGCAGCCCCTGAGCCATGCCCTACAAGCTTCCTACATGGCTTTTCAAGCCATCCCAACCAACCTGTTACCTATTAGGGATGGTTATTAGGCTGGTTTAGAGCAGGCACTTCCAGTCTTACTTCCTTCTCCAAGTGGATGCCTCGTGCTTCTCTTGAACATATTGAAGTCAGGGTTTCCATTTGCTTTGCCCTCCCATCCTGGTCATCCCTTGGATACATGCTAAGGGAAGCAAAATAGTTTACTGATTTATCATGGATCATTAGATGGAGTAACTATTCTTAAAACATCACCAGTATGGATACAATAATTAGAGATGTGCTTTTGTTAACACTGCCAGCCTCTACCCTCTTGTACAGTACCCTTGGGTACTAAATAATTACCCACTTTGTGTGGTTATCTAGCTCACTAATTACCCACAAAAATTGGGGTCAGGTGTTAACTGCTTGAAATAAGTATCCTCCGAAGGCTTGGTAAAATTGTATAGAGAAATTATGTGTTTGCTACAAAACTTTAAAAAAAAAAATCAAACATTTTTTTGAGGGGAAGGAAGATAAGGGAAGTGGAAGGAGACAATGGATGCAGAACGTTCTGTGTGATGGCAAAATCTTGCTGTGATGGTGAGGGAATCTAGAGGGAGTGAAAGGATGGTTGGCAGATATAGTCTCTAATCCAGTCTACTTTTCCCAAAGATTAGATCCTTCAGTACACAGGGTTGGATTCTTCCCCTATCTAGGCTGATGCCAATCAGGATTATGCTGGTATAAATAAGAAAATTTGTATCTGTGGATTCCCAGACTGACTTTGCTGCATAATCCCACCTCTTCCATCACCCAGGGACTTCTGCATTGCACCCAATAATTTAATTATGTATTGTATATTTATTTCCACGTGTTTATTTTAGCTGTGTGCATGCAGAATTTCACTCTGAGGCTGCTGCTCATAAAATGCAGTTTGCTTTGAGCAATAATTTGATTCCTGTGCTCAGGGAGTTACCCCAGTGAGTCAAAGATTTTCTAGATAGCCCCACCCTCCCCAACTTCCCGAACACTTACACTGCAGCCACTTTCCCTTTGCCAGACCCACACAAGATGTCTAACTAGCCAAAATCCCAAGAGGCATTCCCAGTCTCCTGCCTCCCCTGTTTCAGCCCCAGAAAACTAGGAAATAAAGCCACAGAAGCCCTAAAGCCCTTGAAACACCCGGCACGTGCAGCAGAGGGATGTTTAATAGCCCGTCTTCCTAACCTGGTTTCTTGCATAGGTGCTCTCTGTCTTCAGTACAAAGGAAACAGGTTTCAGTGGGAGCTGAGGTGGTGTTTATAAAAATCCTTTGGACCCATCCCAGGGTCTTTGGATGCCCGGATACCTTTAATTCCTCGGCGGCTCTGCGGTGCACAGCGGAACAAAGAAACTGCCTTTATTTATTGCTGTATTTTGTGGTAGGTGCTTCGTAGCCAGAAGCACCTTCTGCTCCTACACAAGCACCTTTCGGAGCCTGTGTGGATTCGGGGATTAGAAATCACCAGCCTGAACGCTTGGGCAAACAGGGGGGGGGTCTCAGGAGGGCCCCCAGGACGAGGTGTGTGCTCGCCCTCGGGGGTACCTGCGCCCCGCATTGTGTGGAGCATCCCTGGAAAACGCCGGGATCAGCCTCCTAAGGCACAATGCAGATTTAGTCGTCATCTTTGTCTCTCCCCCCCCTCTGCCTCCCCGCTCTGCTCCCCGCTGATGTTAACTGTCTGTATTATTATTTATTGTTATCAGGGGATTTGGTTTGATCAATGAAGTGTATATGCGTCTGACGGACATTGGGAGAGGAAATGCTTGGAGAATGAGTAACATGTCTGCAGTGGAGGGTGTGTGTGAGGGAGAGGGAGAGCGAGCATCGCTACTAGAAACATTGACTGATGAGTTCATTTTAAAATCCAAGGGCATATAGCTGGTAAATTAGCACATATTGCAAATATAGTCTGGTGCGAGAGGCAGCAGTGCTGCCATTGAGCGGAGGGGTGGGTGTGGAGGGGAAGGGGGGGGTCGAGGAGAGGAGGTTGTCAGCTCTAAAGTCATCACGGGCATGAGCCAGGCAGTCTGCCCTGCCTCACTGCAGACGTGGGGCGTGCGATTTCCACGGGCGGCTGCGGCGCGGCGGAGGGGGGGAGCGGGGGGCACCCGGGAGAGCAGCAGCAGCAGCAGCGCTGGATTTTATTGTTTTAAAATCCAGAGCCAGCCGGAGGGATGCAAGGCGAAGGGCTGCAGCCCCTCCGCTTCCCCCTCTCCTTCCCCCCTCCGGCCCCCCGGCACCCCCTTAGGAAGGCGGCGTGGGGCGGGAGCGGCTGCCCGGAGGGTCCCGGGGCTGGTACCCGGCGGGGATGCGGCGGGGACGGGGATGCGCCGGCGGGTTTCTCCCGGGAGCTTAAGAGATTATTGGGGAGGGGTGACCGGGAATGGTGTGTGTGTGAGCGTGTGAGTGAGAGTGTGTGTGTGCGGGGCTGGCGGCGGGGGGAGCCGAGTCCTTATTCTGTTAAAGATTTAAGTAGGCATGCAAGGAATCTCTAGGATAGTTGGCAAAGGGCGAGGGTGGGGAGGGGGGGGGGAAGGATCCAAAAGAGTCTGTAACCAGACACTGAAGCTTTCCAGGAGTGAGAGTGTGTGAGAGAGACGGAGACAGAGCGAGAGGAAGAGAGGGGGCAGTGTGGTCTAGTACATTTTCATCTGGTCGTTGATTTGAGCCTGATGCTTGCTGTCCCTCAACAGCCTCCCTTGCCTGGATTTTTTCTTTCCCCCTCTCCTCTCCTTTCCCTTCTACTTCATCGAAGCCTAGGGGAGCCAGGAAAGATTAAATGTGCTTTCGAAAAGGCAGCCACTTCATGCAGCTATGTCTGCTCCCCCCCCACTCCCAGCCACCCCCCCCTACTCCCCCTTTTTGAAATAAAAAAAAAAAAGAGAGGGGGAGACAGAGAGGGGGAGAAGGAAGGAGGAGGAAGAGGAGGACTATAGTTTAATGATGTCGGGACTGGCTGATCCAGAAGGAGAAAAAAAAAGGAAAAAAAAACTAAAAAAAAAAAAAGAAAAAAAAAAAAGAAAAAAAAAAAGAAAATATTTGAGCTCCTGGACGAGGAAGGACTTTGGTGAATGGGCTCAGACTCCTGAGGTGAGAAAAGGACGGAGTGAATGATGATGATGATGATGATGGTTCCGTAATGGTGCCTGTTACCGCTGCCCCCGGCCGGGCGGCGGCGGGGCCGGGGCCGGGGGGGACCTGCCTTCGGCAGCGCCGGATATTTTGCATTTTTAACCTCGGGCCCTCCGGTACGTTTCGGCTTCTTCTCCCCGCTTATGCCGCTGGGCCTAAAGCGGTTGCAGAGCTGGGTGGAGGGTGCGGATCCGTATTATTTATTTGGGCGGGGGGGGGTGGGGGGGGAAAGAGAGGGAGGAATGGGAGGGAGGGAAGGGGAGAGAAGAGCGGAGGGAAGGAGGTGGCAAGCTGGGGACGAAATCCTGCTCTGGGTTATGGCCGGCGTAAATTTCCATTGGCTGGGGGTGCACAAGGTGCTCGGAGAGAGGAGTCGGTGCAGGATGGAGTCCCTTTGTGTGTGTGTGTGTTGTGTGTGTGCGGGGCTGCGGACCCTCCTCTCCCGGCGAAGCGGGTTTTTCTCCAGGTTTTCCTTTGAAGCCCCGGCCGGCGGCTGGCAGGGGAGGGCGGCCGGGGCTGCGGCGCTGCTGCCCGCGCCCTTCCTCCCTCCCTCCCTCCCTCCTCCTCCTCCTCCTCCCCGCTGACAGTCTGGGGCTCGCTCCGGCACCGGGCTGGCCCCGGCTCCCGCAGCCCCCCAGCCCCCGTCTCTTCATCATAATAATAATAACAACAGCGGCAGCGGCAGCAGCAGCGTTGGTGGGAGCGCGGAGGGCGGCAGGCGAGAGAGAGGAGAGAGCTGCGGAGGAATTTGGTTCCTTTTCCTTTCCCCCCCCCCCCAACCTCCCACCCCGCCACCCGCTTTTTTTTTATTATTATTTTTCCCCCCTCTTTTCCTTGATATATCCTCCCCCCTCCTTTTTTTCTTTTTTTTTCCCCCATATATATATATATATAAAAAAAAAAAGAAAGAGAGAGATGTTTTAAAAATGCCAGCGGCTCTCCCAGCTGCGCACAGCCGCCCTCCCTCGCTCCCTCCCCCGGCCGCGCACACCCCGCACGCTCCGCACCCGCTCGGGTGTCAAACCCCGCCGGGCACCGACCCCGGTGCGGGCACTGCCCCGTTCCCACCTTCCCACCCCCCCTTCCCCGCCCCGCACCGCCGGGCCGGGGTCCCCCCTTTTGCTCTTCGGCGCTGGAGATCGGAGCCTCTCCCCCAGCTTCCAAATGGTGAGTTTTTCTACCTGATTTTTGTGGCGACTCTCGGGTTCTCTTTTTTTTTTTTTTTTTTTTCCCTTTTTTTTTTTCTATTTTTTTTTTTTCCTCCTCTCCATCCCCGGGGCTGGCGGAGGGGGCGGGGAGGCAGCGCCTTTGCTGCTGCTTTGCACGCTTTGTGCCAGGGGCCGGGAGCGAGCCTGCAGATTCCTGCTCTTATTTCTGCATTCCTTCTCGTTGAAACAATGAAAATAATTCCGTCACTGCCCCAAACTTCCTCTTCGTTATTTAAATGCGGAGGCTTTTTCGTGTATTTGTCGCAAGCGACCTTGTTGGGAGCTGTAAGGAACCTGCCGCGCCATGTCATGTTTTGGTTTTTTTTTCGTATAAACGATTAAAACCGGAATGTATTCTCTCAACAGAGGGTCCTTAGAGAAGCTCTTTCCTTCCACCTGTGTGTCCTGTTTTGTAATCTTGAGCCATGAATTGAACTTGCCTGCTGTTCTTTTCCTCTTTCTCCTTTTTATCCTTTATTTTTAAAAATTACTATTATTTTTTTTTTGATCCCCGCTTTTCTTTTTTTATTACCTTTCAAATTTTATTTTTGCAAGGAGTAGTTTGTTGCGCCCCTCTCAATCCCTGAGACCCTAACTTGTGATGTTTAGCTTTTAAATCCACGGGTTAGGCTCTTGGGAGCTGTGAGTTGTGCTTTGACATCTTTATTTTATTTTATAAATATGCCCTCTCTCTCTGTGTATATGTGCGTGCGCGCGTGTGTATATATAGAGTCGTATACACACACATACAATAGTGTTTAGAGACCTTTTAAGGGAAAAATAAGTGTATCTCTCCTCCTTAGGCTCGATCGGCTGATAGCAGGGCGGTGGTTATGGCCATTTACTGTAAAAAAAAAAAATCAAATTAAAACCAGCGTTTGTATGACAGAGATTTTGTGTGTGTGTGTGTGTGTGTGTGTGTGTGTGTATTCACGAGATAATTTTCCAGCTGATACAGATATGGGGATGTGTGTGTGTGTGTACACATACAGTGATTATTATATATGCGTGTGTAGATAAGATAGACATGATATGGATCATGTAAATACAGCTATTGAGGTGTGGGGAGAGATACACATATGGATGCTACGTGTGTATGAATATGTATGTAGGTAAATAAACCTCTCTCTCTATATATATTTACATATGTAGGTATATTAATACTGTGTTTTCATGTGGAGGGAGAACTGCAGGCCACTGCATAGAGCATCTCATTTTTTTTTTTTTTGACTTCCCCCCCCTTCTTGAGAGCAACACAGAGTACCCTGAGAGCGTAACAGTAACAGCTCGGTACATTGGTGCTTGACCTCAGCTGAAATCCCAGCATGCCTCATGCTTCCAAGTTTAAAACTGAACGATTAATCTTGGAAATGTGCTCTATGGACACACGGGGGAGAAAAAAAAATTAAAGGAGAAAAAAAAAACCATAAAAAGCGAAAAATAATAATAATAGTAATAATAATAATAATAGTAATAATAATAATAAATAAAGCCAGGAGGCGGGTTGGGTCTTAGAGGTGAAGAATAAACTACAAGAATAAAATGGTTGCATGTCCTAATGATTGGTTACTGCTGAAAAGAAATGCTGAAGTTTTGTTTGAGTCCTTTTCTAGAACTTCGAGCTCTCCTCCTTTTCCAGGCAAAATGATGTGTAAATGACGAATCAGAAATGTTCAAAATGTTTCCTGCTGCTGTTTCTCTTTATTAGATTTTTTTTTTATGTTGCTGTAAAATTAATCATGGTTGGAACTGTATTTCTTATCTCTGTTCTGCAAGGCAGTTTATAATGAAGTTACTGTACCTTGTTATGGCACCGAATTACTGTTTGATATTTGAATGCAAATGCTTTAACTTAAAACACGATGCACCAAAAATTAATTGACGGTGTAACATTTGGGTATTTAAGAGCTTTAGGATACGTTTGCTGGTTCTTCCCGGTGTTTAATAGTTATTGAACTGGAAAAGGTTGCCTGTTCGATTTTTTGACTTCTTTTCAAATTTTAGCTGCTTTTTATTGCCACTGTAATTTCACTGTTTTACCTCCGTGAGGGAAAAAAAAAAAAAAACCACGCCAAGAAAGCGTTGTGGGTTCGAATTTATATATTATCCCGAAGGTTCTTGAATTGAAAAGAGACATTCCGAGCTGCCTTTATTTTCTGTTACCTGCTTGGCGTTCTAAATCGGATCACGGTGCGCCAGAGCCCCGCACCTTTGTCCTGCCTTTACCGCCCGCAAAAAAAAAAAAAAAAAAAAAAAAAAAAAAAAAAAGTGGTTTTTTTGGGTTTTGTTGGGTTTTTTTTTCTTTTTCTTTCTTTCTTTCCTTCTGAAGGTTTTTAACCGCCCGAGGAGGGAAGGGGGGCGAGCGCTTTGTCTGCCCGGGGGGCGATGGGGACGGGTCGCCCCGCGTGTCCTCCCGCATCCCGCGGGCGCTTTTTGGGGTTTTTTTTTTTTGGGGGGAGGGTGGTAGAGGTTTTTTTTTGGGGGGGGAGGGGGTGTGTGTTCTTTTGGGGGCGCCCCCGTTCTCCCCTGGGCGAGGGTGGCTTTGTGTGCGCGGGGCGGGGCGGGGGTTTTGCGGCAAAAAAAAAAAAACCAAGCCACAATGGGCGGGGGGCGGCGGGGAAGGAGGGAGCCCCGCGCAGCTCCGCGCCCCTGCGCGCAGCCTTAATTGGGAGCCGCTCCGCTCGCTCCCAGTCTAGACTGGCCCAGACACATCAATTAGAGGCGATGGAGCTTTAAAGGGACAGAGGGAGGCTCGGAGGGAGCGGGGGCGCTGGGAGAAGGGGGAGTGGGGGGCACCCCAAACGCCCCCCCCCCAAAAAAAAAATAAATAAAAAAAAAATAAAAAGAACACCCGCAGTTGGCGGGGATTAAAATAAGGAGGGAGAGCGGATTCTGAATTCTGCTTTTTCCAGCGGGAAAGGCGAGGTTCTTGCGGGAAGAAAAGCGGCTGGAATAGAATGCAGCCCCCCCCTTCCCCCCTCCCACCCCCTTCCCTTTCCCAGCCTTCCAACTCCATAATTCCATGCACAGGGCAGGCAGGTTCAGGGGGGATTCTCAGCTGAAGAAATGTCAGCGGTATTAAAGCTCAATTTCATTATAAATATCCAGCTGGAATAATTTCTTTTTAAGCGAACGGGAATCAATCCAGAAAGATTCCTGCAGCGTTTTTTTTGGTTTTTTTTTTTTTACCTCCTGCAGACAAAAGGGGGGATGTTGCAGTTTGGATTTATTTTTGCATTATACCTATAGCTCTAAGGCTTCTCTTCTCTTAGTGTTGCATAGTTCCTCCAATAATTATTTCATCTGTAATTGTACTTTTTAACTGGAATGAAAGGAATCTGTGGGCTAAAAGAGGTTTTTTAATCTTATGATGAAAATGGAAGAGCAAATAAATGTTAGGCAATAATTTAATCAATAAATAGAATGAGTAAGCCAGGCTTAGTAAAGATTGAAGATCTTATTCAGCTCTAAAATAAAAACCACCAGGCTGGGACTAATTTCAGTTAGAAGTATATTTAATATGCTACCATGATATTTAATATAACACATTCCCAAGTATTCTGTGCACTATGTGCTGCAAATAATTAAGAAGGAGAAAGATAAACAGATGAGACTTTCTTTTATTTTTTAATATGGGGGGTTTTAATATTAAAAAAATCCCTTAAAATTTGCAAAACTCTGGCATCCAGGAGTTATGTCTGAGCAGCAACTGTAGCTTGGTGACTTTGACCTCGTTGTAGCTGAGTTGGAACTTGCCTTCCCAAGTTGAAAGGCACGGGCTTTGGTGGCAGTAAAAGGTAAAAGAGGTCCGAGGCATTCTGCAGTTTTCCATTGTTGCTCTTTTATTCCAAGGGTTTTAACAGGACCTAAAGTTGCATAGTACTGCAGCTGAGGAAAAAAAAAAAAAAAAAAAACACATAAAAAAAGGAGAATACTTTTCTTGCCTTTCTTCCCTGAATCGTTTCCAAGGTACTTAAGGATTTATTGGGCCAGAAACCAAATTACAGTTGAGATGCTGTGTAGTGGCTCGTGCTGATTAGATGATTGATTAATTTCTAATCGATTTCTAATTCAGAACTTGATTCCCACTATAAATGCTCCATATTAAAATGCAGTTTACGATGGAATCTGATTGCAGCCTCTTCACAGAGTCGTATCAAACTCGATCGAAATGCCAGTTGAAAATAACATAATAGACCTATTTTTTTTAATCGAATTTGTTAACCCTTGGATTTCTCTGCGAGGAAGGATTTGGCCGTGCTGCTTCAAAGCAGTGAAATGCTTATTCACAGCACGTTTGGGCACAATCCCTGCAATAATAGAAGGCACTGTAATACCCCGAGCATTAACTCGGTGTTAATCTGCGCCTCCGAGCGCTGCCAAGTGATTTTGAGGACTTTTAATGGCCACTTTTCCTTTTCGTGCCACCCTCCCTGATTTTTTTCTCCGGGAGGGAGGTGGGAGGAGAGGCAGAGTTGAGGAGTTCAGGACGTGGGTTTCCCCAAAGGTACAGTCGCAGCTCCTCACGAGGCTGGAGCTGGGAAGAGGAGCCTCTCTCTGCCAACTGTGCCGCATTCCTGCTGCCCTGCCTTTTTCCCAGGGCTCAGAAGGAAAGAGCATCCCAGTTCCTCTTCACTCTTGGGAACACACACATTGTTCCAATAATCCAGGCAATAAATGCTAATTAGCAATGCTTAAGGACCCTACCAGTCAGAGTAATTATCATAATTTACCTCTTCCTTGTTAAAAAACGTTCCTTGCTGATTTTAAATTTTTATTATTATTTTTTTTTCCCCAAAAAAGTGATGGTTTCTCCCTTTTTTTTTTTTTTGCTTCTGGAAAGCATTCCTGGTTGGATTAGCCAGAGCTATCTGGGTCCGCTGTAGCTTTGAAACCCGCTTCGTGCATTTTATAGGGAAGTGGAGCTAAAGATTTTCCCACACATAAAAATCCATTTAAAACCTGATATATTTTTGCCTTTTCCTCCCCTCTCCGCTCCCCCCTCCGTTCCCCAGCACCACCAAAAGCCACTTGCAGAGGGAGAACAAAGGAAATCACTAACTATAAAGGCATCATTAAGTATGAGGAGCAACAGCAAGATAGAGTGTGTGATATGACAACATATTTTATTGCACAAAAGTAGAGATAATTAAATAATTCAGTGGTATTCTTAGCTAATTAGCACAAAGATCTTTCAGAAGCCATCAAGAAAATGGATCTCATCAAGTCTAATAATATGCTACGTTTCCCGAAGATCCTGCATTTCCCAGTGTTGCTGCTGCTTCCCCACCTGATGCAGCAACACCAAAGGTTCCAGATAGTTGTACATTTAATTGGGCTGTTCCCCAAGAGAATATTTTCCATGTAAGGGGATCAGGTATTCAGAGGAAATGAATATGCAGAGCTGGAATTTTCAATATTGGTGGATAGCAGAGAGAAAAAGATCAGAGCTTCAGGAAAGGCAGATTGAATTATCAGCCAGGAGCGTTTCCTGGGATGATTGTGGTGGGGCTGAATCCTTGGGATTTGGAGCTGCTGAATGAATGCTGGGGTCCCAGATCTTTTTATGGAGTTAATTGAGGACCTGGATTGCCTGTTTTCACATTTGAGAAATGTGTGGCAGAGTCCAGGGGAGGTTTTGGACCTCTGATGTGATGTGGGCTCTCATTTCAAGGCCAAAGCCTTGTCCCACTTGTGAGTGGATCAAACTGGGAAGAGCTCCATTCCCACCAGTGGAGTTGTTTTAGGTCTTCAGTGGGACAGCTACAACTCTTGTGCCATGCACATCTTTTTTTTCCTCTGGGTTCTTGAGTTTTTTTACCTGGAATGAGTGACTGATTATGTTCCTGGGCTCAATCCAGGTTGGCAACCTACAGATCCCATACAGGGGAACAGGGACAGGTACCTGCAGGGCATTGAAGCTGCATCTGGAAAACTCTATGAGGCACATTCCCAGTAATGAGGTGCATCAAATATTACTCAGAATATCTCCTTGTATTATTCAGAATGTCTCATTATGCTCCTTTGATGTAAATGTATCCACAAGTTCACGAGGTGCATTTGCAAACTAATTTACTGCCTCTGTACTGGATATATTTTGGGTTACTTTTTCCTCTGCCAAACAAAGGAATTTGTCTGAAAATTTGACCTTGCCAGTCAGTTAAAAATCTCCTGTTTTAAGCAAAATGCCAGCATGCTGCCTTACCCTTTAAATAATGGAAGGGGATGTGCATCAGTCTTAGATTCAGCACTAGTTGTTGCTTTTCCTGTGGCCCCAAACTGAACTTTGCTCCTGTGTTACAGTTATGGTGCATTTGACTCCTTGGACTACCCAGACAAGTAAAGCTGTGGGGTAAGATGTTCCAGTTTGTGATTTTTTTTTTTTGTTGTGAATGAAAGGGAGAACTTACAGGCTCACCCTGAAATTGCAGTGTCCCAGTACGTGGAGAGAGACTTCTCCCTGCTCAGAAAGAGATGGAGACTCATTTATTCGAGGTAGATGGAAGGAATAGGAGGGGAAAAGGCATTTGCCTAAAAGTGATTTGCCCAAGGATGCACATTATTAGCAAAGCAGTAATTCGTGTCTCCTGGTTTACAGGGCTGTACTTAATGGCATATATTCTTCCTCTGTGGAACTTTCCTGCTTGGGCATAAGGTTAATAACCTGAATATGGCTCCTGATATGCCAGGAGACCCTCTCATGTACCCCAGATGGAACCATGAAAGAATATGTTATTTCTGTGAGCGAGTCATGCCTTTTTGCCCTTCTGTTTTTCTGTCACTCACCCAATGCTCTGGCAACTGTATTTGATATGAGAGGGCATTAAAACCAATTAAAAGATGAAAGATGAGCCTCTGATTTACATGGTGACTGTGGAAGGCTGAGACTGCTGCAATTGTTTTTATTTAACAGCTCTTCCCACACTGCAGTCAGTGAATCTCTAATCTCCTGGACTGAAATGTCTGACACTTTCAGAATCATTTATTTGCTGGCTCTTGTGTCTGTGTTGTGCTCACAGAGCTCCACCCACAGCAGTGTCTCAGCAGTGGGCTGATGGTATATTGGATATAAATGTATGTTCTTTAAGGGGGTGGGGGGGATAAAAGGCTGAACATGGGCTTTGCTGTGCAATATGTGCCATCCTTTAAATAAGGGGTAACTGCAGCAGCAAGTGTTGGAGGATGGCTTGGGCTTCTGAGACACAAGGAGTAGATTAACCCTGGCAGAGTTTATTCCTTGCTGCTGACCCTCAACCAGCACCACTGACCACAGCCTGGTGCTATTTGCTGTTGTGTTCCCTCTGGAAGATGGACAGAAGGGATGCCCTTTGGTGTCCTGTGTGCCAAAGAGGAGGATAAGCTCAGTCAGCTCCTGAGAGAAGTCTCCAAACTGCTCCCTCTGGCTACTCCAAGAAGCTGAACCTCTGGCTTCTGTTCCCTGGAAGCTGTGTCTGGTGATCACAGGCCATTATGCACTTCTCACTTGACTGCCCTGCTGGTAACTTCACTTTTAAGATGAATTATGCAAGAAATGCTGTGAAGCATCAGAAATGCTGAGGGTTGAGAAGAGTCCTCCCAGTGCATGAACTCGTTTCTGAATCAAGTCCGAGACTCACCTGGATTCCAGCTCCTCCAGAAAGGACAAAAAAAGGGGAAAAAAGGATCAAAAATCAGTCGGTGGACTTTGGTTTTGCTGTGTTTGTATCATGTCTGAACCTGCAAAGAGTATCCTTGGTTTTTCCCAAGGAATCCAGTAAATGGTGACTCTGTCAATCAGTTACTTGCAGTGTGTTTGTCTCATTTGCTCCCCTCCTTCTCCCCTTTCCACCTTTCCTTTTAGAGCTCCTCATTCCCTGCGAGGAGAGGATGGAGTGGTTGGGACTGGGCTCTTCCTGGGGCTTGGAGGGAGTGGCAAAAAAAATGCCAGCTTGGGAAGAGGGTTGGTGG
This sequence comes from Chiroxiphia lanceolata, assembly GCF_009829145.1. Taxonomy (NCBI): domain Eukaryota; kingdom Metazoa; phylum Chordata; class Aves; order Passeriformes; family Pipridae; genus Chiroxiphia; species Chiroxiphia lanceolata. The sequence continues at coordinate 3,149,719 of NC_045659.1, read as the reverse complement.
GCTCACGGAGCACCTCACACACAAAATTTGCCTCCAAATTTAATTGTGTTTTCACTCCACTAATACCTGCCAGGGAAAGCTGATTTTAAAGATGTGTTGCCTCTCACTGTTGGTGGCCCAAATGGGCTAAAATCCCATGAAATCTGGATTTTTCTCTCCCTTGTTTCCTAGATAATTTAGAAGTAACAGTGCAGCTTTTTAATTCCTCCTCTTCTTCACCCCCTTTTGCTCTTTTTCACATGACCCAACGTCCCACATGTAGTTTTGGGGTGAAATGTGGATTTTGAAAGATGCTGCAACATAATTGGAGCAGGAGGGAAGCCCTGGGTTTGAATTAGTGGTGTTCTGCTTGCTGTCTTTACGTCAGCATTCAGTTCCTTTTGGAATATATGAATAGGAAATTTAAAAATAGTGATCAAAACCCAGCAAAACCACGACATTTTGGTTCAATTGCCAAAAGGATTCAATAAGGAACTGAAGTCCCCAAATTCCTCAGGCAGCCAAATGCTTTTTTTTTTTTTCTTACAGTCGTGGCATAAAAACTGATATTGAGAAGGAAAATGGAATTGCTGCAGTTTTCTTTCCTCCCTGTCTATTTTAGGAACATTTTAGGAAGAGTTTTCCCCAAATTCCAGCCCCCCCCCAAAGCACAACCTCTGTCTGTTGTACTTGCACAGAGGACATGGGGAGTTGGTGGGAATTCCCTGGCAGCTGGAGAAAGGCAAGAGGAGACTCCAGTGGCAGCCCCAAAGCTGCCAGCAGTTATTCCTCCTGAGGGATCTCTCCCAAGCCCAAACATGAAGCTGCAGTGGGACAGTGGGGGAGGTGTGTTTCCACATTTATCTTTTCAGTTGAGATAGAAAACCCAAGGTCTCCTCTGGTGTTCAGGGACAGATGTCCAGGGAGAAGTTTTGTTCACACTCTGTGTGAAACCTTCCCTGCTTTTTTTTTTCCCCCACTCTTTCAAAAAAAAAAAAATTAAAAAAATATCCTATTTTTGGTTTCAATACCCCCTCAAAAAAAAAAAAAGACAACAATGTTGTTGGAACCATCTCCTCACCTCCTAAATAAAGAGACAAAATATTCTGGGATGTGTTTGCTCCTTTCCAGGTTGGAATGTCTGACTCTGTTGGAAAACAACACAGGGCTCGCTGTTATAAAACATATGGAGCAATATCTGAGTGTGTTTTGTTCACATATGATGGTACCTCATTATTTAGTAATGCATCACTTCTACAGCAACTTCCATCTGTGGATCTCAAGGCACTTTCTGCAGAGGCCTGAATTAACTCCCACAAGTCCCTTGGTGAGGTGGGTATGGAAACATTCCTGGTCCTTGTTCACAGGAGGGGAAACCACAGGCAGAGAACCATCATTTTCAAGATGTTTAACCTCTGTGTCCTCCTTTGCACACTTGGGTTTTCCTGCTGACACAGGGTGAGACTGTTCCTTTTCAACCCAGCTATTGAAAATGTATATCAAGCACAGTGGTATCAAATATAATCTGATTTGGAGGGGTTTTTTCTTTGTTTTTAATTAGTTTATTTTCTCCTCTAGGACAGGGGAGGGGGGGCTGGCTTTCCATCCTGAGGCTTTGCTCAGCAGAAGGCCAGGGATGTGTTATTCTCGTGGGGTGGGGAGGTGCCTCAGCACCTCTGGAAAAGCACCCCAGCCTAAAAGCACTGATTAGAAAGTTTGGCTCAGGCATTTTGCCTGAGATGGCAGGGCTGATAATTGGATTTCAGCTTTCTGAGACTCCAGTCCATTACTGCAGCTATAAATCACAGGGCTGCAATCACTCCTCTAATGCACCCTTCCTTTGGAAATGTTTCCTCCACGACCCTTTTCCATCTGTGCCTATGGAGACACCTCCAATGTAGGGAATTCAGCAGTGGGGGGATAAAGCTGTGCCTTCAGCAGCTCTTAGTGCACTTGTTGACTCCCAGCCAGCATTACCTCTCCCCATGAAGCAGTTTGGGATGTTTGGAGTGTGCTCAGTGTGGCAGCTTGAGCAGCTTTTACTCCTGTAAAGATTTTCCTGTGTTAATTCAAGTCAGCCCCAAGAAGGAAAGTCACACAGAAAAGTTGCACAGGCAAATCTTTGCTTAATCAAGGCTTTAACTTCTTGGAGATGCTCAGTTCGTTTTGACCTCAGGACTAAAGAGCTGCTTTTTTAAAGCCCTGATTTTTAATTTATTTTTTTATTTTTTTTTTAACTAGGTCAGGATAAACCCCTCAGTGACTCTGCACATATTCTCTGCTGTCATTAAATTCTGCCTCACAGGGTAGACTGACAGCCAGCCCTTTCTTCAGATAAATATAACAACAAGATTAATCTGGGAGAAGTAATGCAGTGCCAGGGGATACCCCAGCTGAGAAATAAAACATGGGGTTTGCTGTGTGAGGCAGAGTTACCTTAATTTAAATCTTCCCTCCTGCTCCAGGATTGCCCAGCCCAGAGAGCCTTGGAAGCTGCACTTGGGGGTTAATCAGGAGGGATGTTCCATGAGGGAACTTTTCTGATTTTTGGACCAGCCTACCCCCTGTTTTTACATCTCACTAGCCAGAATATCCCTTCATGTGGACTTCAACCTGTCCCTGCTTGCTGCTAAAACAGAAGACAAAGGTAACAGGAGCAGTTAATCCTTGTAATCTTCAGCATTGTTGGAGCCTCCATGGTTTTTTTCCTATAAACCCAAACATCTTTACTGCTGGCGGAGCCGCAGAAGTAAAGATGTTTAAAAGAACGAGCGCATAAAGATGCTCTTTTCTCTTTTTCATGAGTTAATTTCTGAGCTTTGGTTTTTTTCTCTCCCTGCTGCCTTCAGAGCTTTGCCTCTTTCCTGAGAGCTGGGCTTGGCTTGATGCAAAAACCACACGTGCAATGGGAGAAATTCTTTCTTAAACTGACCCGAATGTCATTGTCAGAATTGCACCAGGCATCATTTTGACCCAGAGACAGTGAGATCAGATGTTAAAACACTGAACCAGGAGCTCATCAGCAGGAGGTCTCATTCCTGCTGAGTTTAGTCAAGCCTGTTCTCCTAGACATTTTTTATCCATATCAAGAGGAAGTTTGGAACTGAATTTAATCTATTTCCCAGAAGCTGCTGATGCTTTCATGTAAAATGAGGAGTTTGTTGTCAAGGCAGGAACAAATTTTTGGAACCATCACAAGCTTTTCTCTGATTAGTGTACCAAAGACATGAACTAATTTGATATATGGTGGCCATAACAGTTAAAACTGTCTTTCCAAACACACATATCAAATTCCTTTCCTACCTTCACACACCCACAGCCCCTGTCCCATGCTTAGGAACACAAGAAATGGAGAATTAGGCCACACCTGACCACTCAGTGTTCCTGAAGTGACCCAGCTGAGCAAACCAAAGGGATTGCAACAAGCCTTTCATCTACTGATGGTCTAATGGGATCCCTTTGTGTTGATTTTAGCACTTTCTCTTCTTGGCTGAATTAAAGAATCCACTGCACTGATGCCCAGCCTTTTATTGTTGTGCCGTGTTATTCGTGAATTATTCCAGTTTCATGCTTATTTTGGTTTTGGCACTGTAGCCTCTCCTAAAATATTTGTACAACAAAAGACAGGAACATGGGTTTTTTCCACTTCCTGTCTGTCTGTCTGGAACTGTGGATCCAAACACTTTCCAGCTCTGAGGATCCACCTGGTGATTTATGAGAATGGGACGGTGTGAATCAAGAACTTGGCATCCATGTGTTCTAGGCAAGTTCTAGCCCTGTTCCTGCTCCTCAGAAATTATCATTATTGACTCATCCCTAGAAAATGTAGGAACACCAGACCCCATGTCCTGAGTCCCCTCAAACTTAAAATTTGGATTTGGGGTTGATTTTTCCCACCAGTCAGTCTTTATTTCTTTCAGAATAAGACCCAGTGAAGTGTTTTGAGAACTTGGTCCCACCTTTGATGTATAAAATCCTGTCACCTCCAGATCTGCACAACCCACTTGAAAAGAGCAGAGCACAGAGGGAACATCCTGCAATATTATGGGATAAGGGAATTTTCCCCTGCCCTCCCTCAGTAAAAATGGATCAGGCCATCTAATATTGCACAAACTGACATCTCTTTTCTAAAAATAGCTGTCTGAACATTCAGTCAATGGAGTAATCCAATTGCCTGAACATTCTTGGGTGCTTTATCATTTAAATTGTAATAAATCACAGTGTGCCACAAGCTGTATTGAGCTGCATCAAGTTACACTCCCACCAATAACATGCGGTGACCAGATGAAATCAGTGTGACATGATGGAATTGAGCTGAAAATTCAATGCATGCCCTGGTTTGTCTTAAAAAGTTGGCTTAGACTGGCCTCAAAAATTAGGGGGATTTTCTAAAAATCACCGCCCCCGTCACATTTCCACTCACCATTTCTCCCCTTCATTTACTTTAAATAATGAGCACACAGGGCCTGCCCTCAAGTCCATTGAACTCTATTGAAAAATTGCTATTGACTCCAGGCTTTGGACTTGGTTGTTTGGGAGTTTTGCAGTAAAATATGGAAGGACCACTATTGTGCATATTTTAGGACAGCTGAACTAACACACTAGTGCTCCCAGGAATATGCTGCCACAAACTAATACCTACCATTGTTTGGAAAAAGTTCATTATGTTTAGGTTTCCCCCCAGGTTTCTTTCTTAAGTAAAAGTAATGGGATAAAGTAATTTTAACTCTCCTAAGCAGCTCCTTATTTCTCAGAGCGATATTCCCCTGGACCACCTTAATAAATTCCCTCCTCTACCCAGTTTTATACATGTTTCAGATATTTATACAAGATGTATGAACATAAAAGGATTATTCATAACATTATTGTTTCTAAAACAGGGGACTAAAGCTAAACATAATCTGGTTCAGTCCCCAGCTGATGTAAATCATTCCTGCTCCCCTGGAAGTCGCTGGTGAAATCTTTCTGTGCTCCCAGTTAAGAACTGCTTTCTGCAGGAATGGATAAAACTGATGGCAACAAGCTCAGGCCACCTGGGAATGGTCAGTGGGCTGGAAATTCATCCCAGAGTTTGGCTGTGCTGCCAGAGGGGAAGATGTGATGGGATTATGGCTCGGGCTGTGTCACTGCTAACAGGTAACTGGGGGGTGGAAATGCAGCAGCACAAAAATTAGACTGGCCCAGTTCCCTGGATAAGAACACGGAGCCCTCACTCAGCCACATCCCAGGGAAGTGCATTCCATGTAATCCATTGCTCTGGCACTTCAGCCCTGTCTAATTCTGCTCAGTTTATTGCTGCAGAGCTACAATGGCCAAAGGGAAACCCCTGAGGCTGAGGTTGGTTCCAGCTTGTGATGGACAGAGCTGGGGTGTGAGGATGGGGAATGTCACACCTGACTCGTTTCCCTCAGTGTAAAAGTGGTGTAGTGAGATCAAGAGGGGCAGTGACTTGATCACAAAAATGAGGATGGGATGAGAAACCAGAGGAGAAAAAGGTGGGAAAGGGAGAAAATAAACCAGCAAGGGATCTGTCTCCTGGTATCAACTCTGAGCCCAGCTGAAGAAGGGAAGGTGCTGCACAGCATCAGCCACTCTGTGGAGCTCACCCAGTGCAGGGTCACTGCCCAGGCACTCCAAGTGCCCCTCCAGGAGGTGTCCATGGGGATGGAAGTCCCTGCAGTGCAACTACAGCGGAGGGCAGAGTTTCCTTCCTCACCTCCAGCTGCCCAGCCCTGGTGCAGGTTGCAGTTGTGCTTCCCCTTAGGCTGCTCAACGTGCTCCACTGCACATGAAACTGTCCCTTTTAACCCCAAATTTAGAAGTGACAGTGCATGCAGTAGTGCTGGCATGTTTAGTGGGAGATCCCTCCCCTGTTCCCCCTCCTCTGAAAGCTGCAATGAGCAGCAGCTGCTGGAAATAGCCTTGCAGAGAAGCTCTGCTGCAGTCAGAGCAGATGAGCCCCCATGAGCAGAGCTTAATATTCCACCCTTCTTTCCTCTCGTACTTTAGAGAAGTTAATTAAAGGAGGCTGAGATCTGAAAAGTGAGAAGTACTGTTGCCAAACCAGCCCCTCAGTGTTCCTTTTATTGCTCCCTCTGACCAGAACATGAGCACAGACCTCACTCCTACTCCTTGCATACCATATTTCCACAAACTTAATGGTTACAATGTGGGAAAGAGTAATAGATTATCAGATGCTCAGATAAGATGGATCTAATGGCTGAGTTGCAGCTTGCAGGGTAAGTACAATTATTATTAAACTCCTCTTTTACAGGTGCAGGGAAATTGGATTATTTACCCCCAATCTCACAGTAAGTCATTCACAGAGTGAGGGAAGTGGCTGAGGGAACAACATGGCAATATTAAAAGCAGTGAAAAAAGGGTTTCATCAGGCAGCTGTAGGCTCTGACAGTGGGGTGGTGAGTGTGCAGAGCTGCTGCAATAAAGAGGAATATGGAACTCAGACTGGTGCACCTTCTGCTGCACCAGCTGACAGTGCATGACTTTGCTGAGGAAGAGCTCTCCAATACCTCTCACATCCTGTGAAGTCCCAGCCAGCTGTGATGCACTGAAGCAGCAGAGGCAAAAATCTTTCACAAATGGGGCCAGGAAGGAAACAGCTTCAATTCTTTGGCCAGAAGGACTCTGATGAGCAGTGGTTTACACGACTACAAACAGACAAGAACCCTCCGGGCTTTTTACAAAGCCTTGTGGTCTTCATATTTATAAGAGAAAAATGCCAGGAAATATCAAAGCTGTATCTTGTCTTGGTTTGTTAGCACGATTCCCCAGCCTGCAAAGTTGGTTCTTTTTATTGGCCATGCAGAAACCCCTCTTTTCCTCTCTGTTTTCAGTGAGGGCTATCTAAGCTTGGCACAGAGAGCCTCCAACCGCTTTCAGTAAGGTCTTCAGCCTCTGGCCTTGAAGCTGGAAGCTACCATGGCCCTTTCATGCTTCAATTCCTGGTAGGAAGTTTGGTTTTCATGCTTTACTATGGTTTTCCTACCAACTTTGATCTTCCCTCTTGGGAGTCTCATTTACACTCAGCTGCATCCGCATCCCTGGCCTTAATCTTTCATAATGGAGTGCCCTACTTATCAAAGTGTGACAGATATTTTAACCCCCCTCCCACTTGCCAGTGGAGATGCAGGAGACTCTCCAACTGTTATGAAAACAGATAAGTTAATTGACTAAACTGCTTCTTGTCACCCTGCAAATATTTGGTGTCCTTTGTCACCGCGGCTCGAGGTCCTCAGTTCTCCATCACTGCATCTCCAGAGCATCTGAGGGGTGATTTTCAGAGTAGTGTCATTTCCATGGATAACTGATTGATTTTGGCTCACATTTTGCTGGGCATTGCTTTGCTCTTGAATCATAGAATACCCTGAGCTGGAAGGACCCACAGGGATCATCCAGTCCAACTCCTGGCCCTGCACAGACACCCCAACAATCCCACCCTGTCCTTGGGAGTGTTGTCCAAATCCTCCTGAGCTCTGGTAGGTTTGGGGTCATCACCACTGCCCTGGGGAGCCTGTTCAGTGCCCAACCACCCTCTGGGGGAAGAACCTTCCTTAATATCCAACCTAAACTTCCCTGACACAGCTCCAGCCATTCCCTGGGTCCTGTCACTGCTCACAGAGAGAGAAGAGATTTTAGAACCACTTTATCATGTGTAAAAGCCTAATAATGACTATATTCTTACCCTGCATATGTGGTGGCAGCTATCTCAGCATGAGTCAGCAATGCCATCATTGGGGATGTGCATGACTAATAAACTTGCCCCTCCACCATCCAGAGCCTCTGGTGCAGGACAACATCTCCTCTTGGGTCTGTGCTTCTGTAAGGACATGAAGAATCACTCTGCAGGAAAAACAGCAACAGTGGTTAGAGATTTATGAGTAATGACTTTTTTTTTGGGGGGGGGGGGGGGGCTGGAAAAAAATCCCAGAGAACTGTTTATTCTTTTGTTCAAGAGAAGAGAAGGCTGAAAGTGAATCTTGAAAATTGCCTTCAGACACATCAAAGGAAGAAGCAGAGCTGGGAGTACATTGTTCTCCATGTCCACTGGAGATGGGGCCCACCAGACAGCTCTGTGATTCTTCCCAAAGGAAAAAACTGCATTGTGCCAATCCAATCTCTCTGACAGAGAGAGGATCTGCTGGACTGCAGGGTGTAATACATTTTGCCTGCATTTGTTGGCCTGCTGTGGGTTGGTGACAGGTTTTTTTCCCCAGCTTCCTCCTCTGCAGTCCATTTAAAAGTGGCTCATATTTTGTTATTGCCTCTGATGGGTTTGCAAACGACCATATCTACGAGTTAACTCTCATTTATGATCTTCTCATAATGATAAAGTGGTTCTTTTAAGAGTCCTGTTGCTTGCCAAAAACCTATTATTGCAAAAGTCCAAAGCCATTTCCGAAATAATTTATTGGACAACTGCACTCGGAGTAAGAAGCTCTCATTTAATACCAGTATTTAAATACATTTTAATGTCCCCAGAACCTGAGGATCCAGATGCCATGTATATAAGCTTAGTGTTGTCTTTCTCTTCAAAAGGACCATTTTCCCTAATAAAAGTTCCATTTGTCCCAGGGAGAGTTTTCAGGAAGGACAGTTGGAGTTGTTTGCTGAGCTAAGGGGATGTACCTGACTCTCCACAAACAGATTTACCAACACAGGCAGGTGCAAAGAGACCAAAGCTTCTCTTGCCTGTGCACAGAACTGGCCAAACAGAGCTGGCTGTGCTCTGGAAGCCACTCTTAAATGCTGAGATCAATAAACTAGGGCTGGAACTGCTTCAGATCCTCAGCACAGGAATGCAGGACCATCAAATTCCATGGAAATCCAAGGAAGGTGTGCACCTTCCCACCAGCAGGTAGTTCTCCCAGGTGTTGTCCACAAGGTCAGACCGTGAAAGGTGGTTTTGGGTCCAGATAGAAACCTCATTTATTATATAAAGATGTGTTCTTTGGGTTATTTCACATTTATAAATCATTCTCTTTCCTTTGAACACCAAGTCATTCGCAAATTGCTGAATTATTTCCCTTTTTTGAGTCTCCCATATTAAGGATTAGTTGGAGCTTTCTTTTTTTTTTTTTTAATTTATTTATTTTTTTAAATCACATGAGTTCTGTGACTCACAGGGGTTGTAGGTGGTATTATTTGTTTTGGTGTCTCCAATCCCAACGTCAAACTTGTCTTTGCCAGGAGATTGATACAACACTGGGTTTGGCCAGGAGCAGGGGAGGAGAAAGGACATCACTTAGCAGATACTTAAAATGTGGTCAGGCTCTGAAAAGTGACTCTCAGCAATGACATTGTGGTTTTCCATATTTATTTTCTCTCCACGACTTCCAGGAACAATCTGCTGAGCTCACAAATCTGAAGGTGATTAGTGGGGCTGTCACCTCTCCCGTGCTCAGCCGAGGGGTTTGAAAACCCCGCTCTTTTCCACGGGACCTCTTCCATCATCCCTGCTAACGAGGATTCCACGACTGGAAGAGCTGCCTGACACATGATGGATGCAGGAGGCTGATGGATGCAGGAGGCTGAGCAAACTCCAGCTCCCTCTGCCCCAGCTCCCTGGGTTTATCGGGGGTAAGGGGAGCCATAATTCAGCTTCAGCTTGAGCGAACCCAGAGGTGCACAGAAGGAAGATTAAAAAGCAGGAGGGTGGGTTAGGACACAGCTCCGAGGGCCTTAATTCAATTCCCATCTTTAAAATAACACCCAGGCATGATGGCTGCACTCTGTGCTGCCTCACCCAACTGTGGGCTTAGGGAAAGCAGTTTAGAATTAGTCAAAATGAGTGATATGTGGATGTTTTCTTTTAACGTGATTGCTTTTTTGGCCAGAGCAGGTAGAGGGACTGCCCAAGGTTTAAAGGAGCATTTCTCAAATGGTGTGCAAAGTTCTGCCATTCAGTTGTGGGACCCCACATATGACAAAAGGCACATGTGGTGTGTGATAAGGTGAAAGCAGAATTGATGTGTAGTAGCTGGAGAAGGGCTGTGTTTTACCGTGAATTAGCAGGTCAGATAAAGTAAAACATTTGCATCCTTTCTCACAGTGCAGAAATAGGAGAATGCAGAAAGGATGGGAAAAGCAGGAAATTAAAAAGACCCTAAATACTGCTTTTTACATTGGACAAAACCGATTTGGGAGTTACAACATCCCATCATCAGGAGTAACACCTTCACATTTCCTAAACGTGGTTGGTTACAGACAAATTTTAACGAAGGTTCCCGCTACCTCTTGAAAACTGAATGGAAAAGACATGCAGGAGGAACATTCCAGCTCTCAAATGAAGGGCTTGGAAAGCAACTTGCAATAAAGACAAGCTTGTAATTGCCCCAGTGACCACTTGGAGACTGGAGAAGCAGCCAGATTACTCCTTTGGCCCCAAAAGTTGTTGGCTTCCCTGTACCTGTGCATGTAACGTGGAGATCACACTGACCTGGCTCCAAAACGTCTCCCAAGTGTGTGAAATGCAATTTTCTCTCCCAAAAACCAGAGCTAATTAGTCCATGTGGAACGAAGCTGCTGATGCAACTAGACTGGTGCTGATGCCAGAGCTAGCAGGGGTTCCTCTGCTCGGTGCCACGTAGACACAGTCACGGGATCCCAGTCAAGGAAAAATAAATCAGGGCAACTGGAACGTCCTGGACTTGTCATGGCAAAAAAGTCAATCATGCAAGTGATGATATTGAGAAAAATCACTTCATTTTTCCACGGAATATGTTCCAAGCCGGTCAAGATGCCAAAAAAATTAAGTCGTTCCTCTATAACCCATTATACTGGGTGTCCATGGAGAAACATTAGGGATGATCACTTCCCTCAGACACCTTAAAAATCAGGTAACTGGTTTTCCCTTGTAAAGACATGCACAGGTTATGAATTTTTATTTCAAGAACATGACATCTTTATGGCTGACGTGCTCAAGAGTGTAATTTTCCCGTGCAAAGGTGGAGTAATTTTGGTTAGGCAACATTTATTGCTTGGCATTCTTGTTTAATTGAATGAACTGCATTTTGAATGGGGATGCTGGGAGGAAGCTGGTGGGGAAGAAATTTGGCTTATTGAGGCCTGGAGCTGTGAGCCCAGGAGTGCAAGGTCCTGTTTCAAGAGCTGTTAAAGCCTGGTCTAAACCCAGCTGAAGTACAAGGAAAGAGCCCCTTGGACTCTTCAAGGGTCTGACTCAGGCAGCTTTTCTCTGCGTTTCCTCCTCTTTAAACTTGGCAGAAATGCCAGTTCCTGAGGTGTGGGAGCCTAATGATTCACCCACACTGTGCAAGGATCACGGGGAGTTTTGCCTGAGGGGCTGCAGAGAAATTACAGAGGGTTTATTTTATCAACAGTTCTTCCACAAAATTGCAGGAGCGGGGTTTAATCTGCTATAACCCAAGAGGTTGGGAAGGGAAGATGCCTGTAAAAGTCTGGGGAGGGTATGGAAGGGAGAGAAACAGGAATATTGAGGTTTTAGGTTACGTGGCTGAGGAAGTGTGCTACAGGTTTAGTTAATTGGGCTTGAGCAGGCAGAGTTTTTGCCCCAGCTATGAATATTATTGTGTGTTTGTGGAGGCCAGTGCTTGTGTTACACTGTGCACCTACAGTTTGGGCTTTGCAGGTTCTATGTTTTATATAAACCCATGATTTATAAGTGATTTGATTCTATTTATTTGAATTTTGGGGGTATAAAGGGGAAGATAGTTTTAGCTCATCTCCACGAGGTCCAAGCTGAACTAAGCCCAGATCTTGAAATAAAAATTCATAACCCATGCCTGTCTTTACATGGGAAAGCTGATGTTTAAATTATGGTCACAGGTGGGATAATTGTGAACTGGCTGCTTTCAACTTTTTGCTGAATTGTCCCCCAACTTTGCACCTGTGAAACAAAACCAGTTCCCCTTTGGATGGGTCTGATACCTGAAGACTTCACAGGGACCAAAGCAGAGACTTTCCCAGCCCAACTGGACAAACCCTGGGGAACCCTTGGGTTCAGGGTGTCATTACTTAGCCATGGGTTGAACAACTCCAGGGCTGGTAAAGCCCCACAGCACCCTCAGCTCTCAGGTGCAGCTTTTTAGGGGCTGAGTGGGACTGGGAGGAATTTGGAGCAGCTGGGTGAGGAGTGTGGAGAGCAAGGTTGCAGAGCCACCTCTTGGAAAGGTGTGTGTGAGCTGGAGAGCCCGTCCTGAAAGGTACTTTTTAAAGCTTTCTCTGTATTTCTGGAACAAAGAGACTGGTGGTGGAGGGGGAAAAAAAAGGCCTAAAAGCTTATTGACAAATGCTCTCAGAAATTGCAGCCCAGCTACTGGAGTGTGTGGTATATGTGTAATTTTAATTGCTCATAATGCAGCCTCCTCTCCCCCTCCTTGCTCTCTCCTTCCTCCTCCTCCTCCTCCTCCTGCTCTCTCTCTCCCCCTGCCAGTCCCCCCCTCCCCTGCCCTCCCCTTCCACGAGTTAATCTGTCGCTCGATTCTCAGCTTTTCTTTTGCTTCTGGTTTCATTTTCAGATGACAAAATTCAAGGCACACAGCTCTGCTGTCTGGTTGCCCTGGTAACGGCAGCCTATTATCGTACCTTGTCATTCATCAAGAAAGAATTGCACTTGACAGAGATAGACCAAAATGCCTGCAGTCTGCAGCATGGAAAAAAAAAAAAAAAGGGAAAGAAAAAAAAAAAAAGAGGAAAAAAACTGTTTTCTTTTCTTCCAAGTATGTAAAAGGCCTTTAATGCCTATTTAGCTACATGTTTTATTTAAGGTTGCTTATTATCCGCTAAAGTGATTGTCGATACTCGTAGAAATAGATATTTCCTCCTCCAAAAAAAAAAAAATAGCTCCAAGTCGAATTTGTCATTCTGCCCAGCTTTCAAACCCTTCCACCCTGGTGCACAATATAGAGGAAATGGTTAAATGATAAACGTTTTGCATGTTGAATTGGCCAAGTGACCACACAAATGCTGCCTTTCTGCTTAATGATGGCTTGTGTTGGTTAGCTTTCCTGCTCCCTTTATAGGGCTTCAAAAATAATTAGCAGGGTATGTGATAAATAATTGAATTTTATCTTTAATTAATCCTTCAAGTGCAGGGTGTTATGGAATACAGAGAAGTGTATGTACATAAAAAGTACATATGTGGTGTGTGTGCGTGGACACACGTGTTGTATGTGTTAAGGAGGCAGAGGTTTCTCTGAGCAGGAAAATCTGTAATCACTCTTTCTGAAGTTGGACCAGTCCCAAATTCATTGTTCTTCAAAGGCAGGAAAAGGTAATTGCTTGTTATTTTGCCTACCTCATCTTTGCCATTTGAATTAACCCAAATTAATTCCTGAAATCTGTGGCCTCATACCTTTTGGTTAGTGAGCACTGAGACTCCCAGTACTGTGGTATTTGAAAATCTAGGTATTTTTCTCATAATTGCTTTAAATAGCTCTAATTGAGGGTTTGGGTGTTTGGGGGCTGTTTTATAAAAGGATTTTGGGTCAGTTTTTTTGCTTACAGTGGTCAGTTTGCTTGTTAAAGGTGAGATATGTTGTAAAATAGGTTTTATTGGCCATGTGGCATTTTAAGTACGTATCCTCCTTGCTTTGGGGTTTGAATCTCTGATTGTTGAATCTTTTGTCCAGGGAGATCAGAGAGAAGAAAAAAAAAAAAGGAGAAAGGGAGATAGTGGAGGAGAGAAAGATAGAGAGCACTTAAAAAAGGGGGGAAAAAGAATTCCTCCCATAGATTGTAAGGCCAGCTCTGTTTATTTTCATGGAGCGTGTCCTGGGTGTTGGACCAGCCCTGAACTTTGGGAGCTCACTTTGCATTCCCCCACTGAAAATAGAAACCTGGGTGTTGTTCCTGAGCTTTCTGTCCACACAAACTCCCACGTGGGAAGGGATCCACGGGGGGAAAAACCCGTGGGGTTGAGGTGGCACCAAAGCAACTGCAGGTTTTGTCCTGTTTTTGTCATCCTTGGGAAAGGCTCCCGGGACACATCCAGACCCTTCCAGAGCCACGGGGCTGCTCACCCCGTGAATTTTGGGTTTCTTCAGAGCCAACAAAAAGGGCAGGGCAGGGAGAGAGGGAGATGGCCCCAAAATGTGGATAAATACACCCATTCTTAGAGCCACTTGTGAACTTTCTCCTTTAATAACGCCGCGACACCAGCGTTCATTTCCTGTCCAACCTCCGTCCTTACCTTTTGATTTTTTTTTTAAATCTCCCTTAGGGCGAGTGGTTTGGGCAGACAAAGAAATGAACAGGCAGAAACAATTAAACCAGCAGATACAGTGAAAACCAACACCACAGCACTCTGGCAGAATTCGTTCGTGCACTGCAATTTCTGCCTCGTATTTGATGTTTCAACAGTGGGTTCTTATTCCTGCAGTTCCTTCCAGCCTTCCCCTCGGCTCAAGGAACTCTGCTGTCCCCCAGGACCTCATAAATACATAGAGGCACTGGAAATATTTTCTTCTCTGTATTAATATTACATGATAATCTCGCCGAAGAAAAAATAAAACGCTAGATCTGGATCTTCGTAGCCACTGCAAAATGGCTCTTTTTTAAATCCCTTTTAAAGGCTGGCGTGTGTCTTTATGAAAAATTGGAATTTGGAATGTTTATACAGCCCCGAATAGTGCAAGTGAATATCCTTAAATTAGCTTTTCAAGTTGATTTACAGCCTGAAAATTCTGTAACAAGACACGAGTGTTATCTGGGAAGAAGGGAATAGGTTTTTCTGTTGTTGTCTGTCTGTGTGTCTTTGCTGTGGAACAAAATGGGAGCCAAAATGCCAGCCAGAAAATGAACTTTGGGGAGGAGAAAAGGCTACATGGGAACTAACAAAGAAGGAATTAACTTCCTCAAAAATTAAAGTGCTGATTGATTTTCTTAAAAAAGGTATTTTAACCAAGATGAATTGATCAAATCTTACAATACAGGGGAAAAAAACCCAAATCCCTGAGAGTTGATATTTGTTTTACTTGGGAAAGGGCTGAACATCTATCAGCTATATCTAATTAATTGGTTCTGTCTGTTGATGTGTGTATCCTTTATCTCTCTGGCTTTCCAGGCTCTTATTTTATGCTTATATTCCTGGTACCTGAGTAGGTGATAGATCAGAAAATAAGGGCAGCAGGGCTGAGTTTTTTGTATCTCTGAGCGTTTTTAACCCTGTGCTCTGGTTCAACCACCAGAAAAGGCATCACTTGGGTGGATGGGAATGTGTTTGTGGATGGTCAGGCTATAAGAGAAGCCCCATAAGAGCTTGTCTGGCCCTGTCTCTAAGAGGAACCAGGAGAACCTCTCTCAGTGAACTCTCCAGGAGGTGTTTCAGCTTTGTTTGCCCTCTGGCACTCGGGGAATCGCTGATTCTCCAGCGCCAAGGTGTCCAAGAGCACTTGGCACATCCTCTGGGTTCGGAGTCACTTCACCCCCCAGAGGAGGTGTAAGTCCAAGGGGTGCTCTCTGTGGGGCCTGACCCAGCAAAACCCCCTGTCCTGCTGTGGTGGGAGGGAAGCCCAGGCAGAGGTTCCCAAAAATCCTCCCAAAACTGCCTGTGGAGGTGCTGCGAGGTCTGAGAGGAGGTAGCTCTATGTGAGAGCCAGATGGGGATTTTATTGAATCCAGCCTTTGGGGATTGACACAATAAAACACCTCCTGTAAACCAAACTCTTTTTTTTCCTCTCTGCCCCTTTCTTCCCCTTATTTTCTTTTTTTTTTTTTCATTTCCCTTCTCTCTCTTTCCTCCTACTGCAGTGAAAATTCGAGGAATGCTGCGAGTAGACCGAAATCATGGCACAGCGTGTGCTTATCCAAAGTTCAGTCAGAACACAGTGACTCTCCTACCTTGGAATACGTCTGAAATTAAAATGTCACGGCTCAGATTCCCACTTTAGCTCACGATGAGTTATATCCTGGGCTGCAAATCTTTCCTTGCAGTGACCGATGCTTTTCTGCAAGTGGGGTTGGAGTTGTGGAACAGCTTGAGGAGGGCTCATGGCACTTGTCTCCTTGCTCCACATGTGTATAAAATAGACATTTCTGTACTCTTTTTGCATGTAGAATGGCTTTTTCTGGGGCTGCACTGAAGGTTAGGGTCTAGATCTGAGGGAGGGTCTCAAATGCCACCTTTTCTACATCCTATTTCGGAGGTGACAGCTGTGATCTTCCTCTGGAGGCCATGAAACCTTTCACAGTTATTTTGAATTTATTTTAATTATTTTATTCTTTATTATTTTATTTTTAATTATTTTATTTTTAATTATTTTATTTTTAATTATTTCATTTTTAATTATTTCATTTTTAATTATTTTTGTTTTCAATTATTTTATTTTCAATTATTTTATTTTTAATTATTTTATTTTAATTATTTTATTTTTAATTATTTTATTTTAATTATTTTATTTTCAATTATTTTATTTTTAATTATTTTTATTTTCAATTATTTTATTTTCAATTATTTTATTTTTAATTATTTTATTTTCAATTATTTTATTTTCAATTATTTTATTTTCAATTATTTTATTTTCAATTATTTTATTTTTAATTATTTTAATTTTAATTATTTTATTTTTAATTATTTTAATTTTAATTATTTTATTTTTAATTATTTTATTTTCAATTATTTTATTTTCATTTATTTTATTTTTTATTATTTCATTTTCAATTATTTCATTTTCAATTATTTCATTTTCAATTATTTCATTTTGAATTAGTTAAAATGGGGTGAAAGCACTTGAAAGATGTAGCTGGAGAGTTGAAAGGCATATACAAAGGATGCTATGGTGACAGTGGCTTTTTCTGTTGAATGCTGTGGAAACAGCCCAGTGGTACCACCCTGGAAATCCAGGAGCTTGTTGGGATCATTTGCACCAAGAAACACGGATTTTTGTCTGTTTTCAGTGTTTCTCTCTGATGTGCAGCTCCATCATTTCAGTCACTGATGTCATGACCTCTGGATTTTAGGGCTGATTTTCAGCTACTGCCACAGGGTGGGTGTTCCACAGAGGGATGTGGAACCATGAGGGATTTATATCCAGTATGGAATAGAGTTTTCCATCAGGGAAAGGGACATTGTCCGTGTCCCCAAGGGCTGTGCTGCTTTCTGCTCACTTCACACCAACACATTGACTCTGGCTCTGACTTTCCTTAATTCCTCCTGGTTTGGAGCTGTGTTTTTGATCTGCCAGGCTGCTGGGTTTGAGCCTCCCTTTCTTCCTGGCCAAGCCCCTTCTTTGTGCCCTTTGTGGCAGCGAGATCCTGGTGCAATATTGGGAACTGAAGCAATTCCAGACTCGGGTGACAGGTGCCCCACACCACGAGCCTTAAAATGATGAGATGAGCAAAGTAGTACCTAAAACTTCTCTCTGCCTTCTAGCCTTGGAAATTCTTGGTTCTCTTTGGGTTCTATTGACAAGATTTTCCTCCTCAACCACGAGTGTTAAAAGCATTTTGGGTTTTTTTAGCCCCGCTCTTAACGAAAAGTGCTCTTGTCACAGGTTTCCTTGTTTTCAGGGGCTGGTTTTCATGGCAGACACCATAAAAATGTTGTTAAATCGGTGGTAAGAACCCTCTTACCAGCAAGTTAGAGCTGCAAAAGGCATTTACAGATGGTGGTTGAGGGACAAGAGGTCAAATATTACAATTCTTACCTCAGCTGAGTCCTGGCTGACATGGGTGGGAGTGAGGAGATGAAGATTTGTCCTACTTAAAGTTGAGCCCCCGTCCTGCTGGCAGGGGATTGTTTTGTTTAGTTGTTTTGATTTGGGAAGCCACAAAACAAAGGCAGCTATAACCAGGCTGTGCTCATTAAAAAAAAAAATCCAACACATTTGTAAAGATATTTACTGATAGGGATTAAACAGAGCAGAAAATACATTGTTTGTTTGTTTGTTTGTTTGTTCTTCTGGTGGTTCAGGTGCTTTTTTTTCCCCACTGCCTTTGCTGCACGTGAGTCTGTGAGAAGCATTTAGATGCATCCAATCTAGGATTTTAGGGCAGGAGAATTTCTGCTTCAGTTTTAAAAAAGAAGGGATCCAATCTTGTGTGGCAGCAAACAGGTTCAGATCTCACTGTTCTGGTGGATATAAAATCTCCTGCCTTGAGCCTTTCTGGCAGGACTTGGGGAAAATGAGGGGGAAAACCAAAAAGATGCAAAGGCAATTTCAAAAATGGCATTTTAAAATGCCTTTTAATGAGCAACTCTGCTAAAAAGCACCTGTCATTTACTTCCAAAGAAGTTTTCCTGAAGGTGTGGTGGATGCTTAGTGATGGTTATTTGTGGTGGGCTGTGTTATATGTAGTTCTGGGCACAGTTTCCAGCAAAAACCCTAATGAGACTCCTTGTGTAAATGCAGGTTCCTCACAGGAGCAGTGGGTTTGTCCATCTGTGGGGGTAAATCACACCCCAAAGCTTTTGCTCCCTGTAGGGGTTGAACCAGGTCCCTCTTTGGCTCAGTTCTGACAACTCTTTGACCAGCCACACATCACTGTTGGCTACAAATGATGAGCAATTCCAAAAAAAAAAAACAAACCAGACCTTGCAGCTTCTTTGTTGGACAGAGAAACTGGTTCCTTCTATGTGAAACAACAGGAAAAAAAGGGGCAGACTCTAATCTTTGTTATTTTTAATAATTTAGCTGCGAATAAGCAATTATTTCCAGAATTAAGGCATCAGGGAAGGTACATGAAACCTTTGTTTTTCCAAATGATTTGATCTATAGTGTAGGGAAAGGGCTGAATACGTGGAGAATTATTGTGAAGAATTTTGGGAAACATTCCTTGTGCAAGTCTTGTCTCTAATAACCTGTAACTGAGGTTATTGCACTTGTATCTGTATTCTGCTGTGGAATAAATATATTCTGCTTAGTTGAAGCCCAGTGAAAGACTCAGCATAGAGAGATTTTTGGTCTTCTTTGAGCATATCCAGAGAAAAAAAATAAATGTTTTTCTCTGTCTTTTTAGCATCTTCATTTAAAATAAACTGCCTCAAAACTATGATGCTGAAAAACAAAGGGGAAAGGACAGCTCTTAAAGGAAATGCTCTTAAACATAAGGATATGAGATAATGAAACAGGCTACTGGGATAAGCATATTTATTGGGTTTGTTATGTATCAAATGTAACAAAAGTAAAGTGTCTGAAGAACTCCATGTGTGGTTCCTTCACACTCTTTGATCACACAATTCCCCCTTTAATTCAGATGCAGTAGAGCTTAAGTGGCTTCATTGATGTGTTAAGTGTGGAATGATTTTTGTATAAAATAAAAAAAAAAAAAAAAAGTGGGGGGGGGAAAAAAAAAGAAAGAAAAAAAAAAAAAAGGACCCCATTATCTGTCCAGAAAAGCCTTGTGTGCACTTGTTTATTGAGACAGGAAGTCGGTTTCCCACACCGAACAACGGTGCTGAAACACTGAAAAATTGTGTGGGGAAGAAAAGTAAAGGAAACTTAATTTTCTACCTGGCAGAAATCGGCCTCCGGAGGAAGAAGGAGACAATGAGATTGGGCTTAAACCGAATAATGGAGCCTGATTGATTCGAGGAAAAGGCTCCACACCATTTATACAGGGGGGGGGTTCATGTGCTGCTTTTGTTAGTGAAATGGGAGGCTTTGGAACGAGCTCTTTGTAGTGAGGCTGCTGCTGCTCCAGGGTTGCTTCAGCCCAGAGGAGCAAACACCCAGCACCACGGCTGGCAGGTAGAAGCACGGCATTTGAATATATATTAAAAACCAAAAGGAGCAGCAGAACTGCTTTTAGGTCATCCCTTCCCGGTTTATCACTGGCAGAAATCTCCGGGAGGCTCTTTGCAGCGAAGCCTTGGACGCTGCAGTGGTGGAAAACCAGGAGAGTTCCTTTCATCCCAGACAAAGGAGCTCCTGCACCTGATGCCCTGGGCCAGCCCCTCTGGCACAGCCAACCTGAATTTTAGTACTGAAACGAGGAAAAAAATATCAATAAATCAAATGGGGAGGTTTTTAGGCTGGTGGTTAACGTGTATGTCCTCACACCCAGGAATCTGAACAGGATTAATATCAGGCTCCAGCACTTGGGTGTATCTCAACCTCCCCTTTGGCCAGCGAGCTGGAAGTGAAATATCGAATTCAGGCATTTTTTGGTGTTTCAGAAGCAGCTGTGAGTGCCCAGGAAGGTCAGAAGTGCAGTAGGCCCAGTGCTGTGGGCTCAGAGCCCGGAGTTTTAATGGGAGGAAGCAAACCCAAGGTCTGAGGAGCAAGACTGGCACAAAGACATCGAGTGACTCGCCAAAGGTCACAGCACAGGTAGCAGAGAGCAGATTGGAGATCAGAATTATCAGGTTCTGTGTTTTGCTGTGATTTCATGTATCCTGGCTTTTTTCCCCCTGGTTTTATTCAGCAAATAAGGATGTTTTCTCCCTCTGACACAGTCCTGTGCTTTTGTGCTCCGAGCGCTGAGGTCTCTTTTTGCTTCGGGAGCTCGTAAAAACGTGTGGTTTCCTTGGCTCTGCTGCCAAACCCAAGGCTATTCAAAACAAACAAACACAAAGGCCCTCCAAAAAAGCAGAGTGGGCTTCGTAAATATTACCTTGAGGTGGATTTGTGCAGAATGGTCGTAGGGGGAATAATAACCCAACACTTCCCTTCTCCCCAAACCAGGTCTGCGGGACCTCAGGGACAGCCCTGGCTGTGTCCCTCCGGGGTGAGCAGCACTGCAGAGCCCTTGCTCCTTTTACCTGGATGCCAAACCATCCTCCCAAGTGCTTATAAATCTGGACTGAAGTATTTTTACCAGCCTGGGTTGTTTTGTTTTTGGTTTTTTTTTTCAAGCCTTGTAAGGCAGGACTTGGAGGGAAACAGCACATTTTCCCGACACACGTGCGCCTTCCCACTGGCACACGCAGCTCCCCCTTCCCTAACCCTGCTCTCCCAGAGCCTTTTCCAGCCCATATAAAACTCTTCTTCCTTTCAGCACCATCTCCCCACACCCAGCACGTTCCTTTCATGTGCACAGACCGATGGCCTTATCTCTCACTCTCGCCCTAATTATGAAATGTGTGGTATGTTGCTGCTCCATGAGAACAGAGAGAGCTGCAACTGGGCAGAAGTTAAAGGACTCTTCTTCAGGCAAGCCAGGGTCAGGATAAACTGGCAGTCTGTGCTTGTTTGGGTGGGTTTTTTTAATTCCCATCTCCTTGAGAAGGGGAAAAAAGAGGAAAAAAAAATCAAAATGATCATTAAACCCATAAGCTGCATCTTGGTCGTGAGGATGGTTTGCACCGAGCAAACCTTCCCAACACTGAAGTGTTCCCACTGTTTGTCACACCTGACAGACACTGAGAACAGCACAGGGGGTTTGGATGCTGAGCTCCTGAGCTCGACCTGGGGCTCTGGCTGTCGTGGTTTTGCCATCAGCACAGTCAGCACAGATATTCCTCTCTGTTCCCCAGAGCTGCAGGACCTCGGTGCGTAGCAGGAGGCTTTCTGTGTCTGGCAGGCATGTGGTCCTTAAAATGCAACTGTCAGACACTTTGCAGTGGGATTTCAAAGGGGATGACTACTGGCTTATGTCTGCTTCCACCGAAATTGTCTGTAGCAGCAAGACAGCCAGGCCAGGAGACGGCTGCCTTTGAAAATCCCACCGTGAAATGCCGTGTATCTGAGAGCTACATCTGAATTGGGCAGAGCCCCCCCCTCTCCCCCAATTATTTGAAAACATGAGCTAGACAGCGTTAGCCTGGTCAGCCGTTGAAAAAGGGGAACATATTCGTGACCTGCCATCCGTTCCTGCTCCTCCTGACCCTCCCCCTATCCCCACTTTGTCGGCCCTTAGTGAACCAAAAACTGGCTTTTCTGATTTGAATCATGATTCAGCCTGATGCGATTTGAAATGCCTGAATTCTTAACCCCCTGCATGATGGGATTTTGTCTAATGGAAATGCCAGCAGCCTTTAAGTCAGGCATGGCAGAGCCTTGCCAGCCTCTCTACCCAGCATGCTAAATAAATGATAAATATTGTTGCACATATGTTACATCTGTCAGAAGTCTCAACATCACGCAACCGTCGTGTGGCCCTTTATAAGGTGATGAAAGGAGCAAAAAAACAACAACAAAACCCCAGTGCAAACATCAGATAGGCATTAGAGATTCCCTGACAGTGCAAATATAATGCCCTGTTAGGGAAATAGGCTTGTAAGGATTGGGGACATCTTTATTAGGTGAGGTAAAGGGCTGAAAGCAGTGGGTATGCTGTGGGTTCAGACTTTCTTTGTGAGGTCAAGCAGCCCCCAGCTCCTCTCTTGTCCTTATCCTGCAGTGGGGATGGTGCTGTTACTATTTTCAGTCAAGAGGTCCCAGGTTCTGCTTTTAAACACAAGGTTCAGGTGTGGGAGGAGAGAAGAGAAGAGAAGGTAAATAAAGAAAATTCTGATGTTACTCCTAAATATTAGATGCGTAGTTGCACATCCCACTGAAATATTCAGGTCTGCTGAAGGTTGGGATATATTGTTTCACTCTTCCCCAGGGCAGGAATTTTTAGTAGCCCTTGCTCTAGAAGGGGCATGGAGAGCATTAAGTCAAGACTGGGATCAGGGCAAGAACCTGCAAATTCCTTGCCTATCTGAGCTGTGCCAGGGTCACCTCGGAGGGCACCCCACTCCTGCAAAGGTCTGGTCCTGCCTGTGGGAAGGAGAGGAAGCAGGGAGAGGGCGAGCAGAGGGAGGAGAAGGCTGTCAGCACACGCTGAGCCTCGGCTCTGCTCCCCTGCACCAGCTGGGTGCTGGGGAGGGAGGATGCTCAAGTGCTAATGCATCTTCCTCCCCTCCAGCACAAACGAGTCCTGCAGAGGAGCAGATCCTCAGAGGGGACTTTCAGAGCCAGGGTCCCTCCCCAGGGCAGCAGTGAGGGGCACGTGGAGCTGCTCCACCTCTCGCCCAAGGCTCTGCCTGAGGGCAAAATCTCAGCCCGAGAAACATGTTCCCTCCCTCTGCCTCCCTCCTGAAAAATAAGGGTCACAGTGGCATTTACCTCGAAGTCTATTAAAAAACATTGAACTCCCAGAGTGTGGCATGTGTGTTTCCTATTAAGAAGGCAGTTCCAGACTAATAACCATTTTTAATGGCTGTTGTTGTGCTTTGCACTAAATGATATCAGCTATTATTGCAGGAGAAAGGCGAAGGAGCCTGGAAAATTAAATGAAATCCTTCTGTGGAAATTTCAAAGGGGATCAAAGATGCTCCCCAGCTTTTCACTAGAGCCCAGGTGGAACGTTTCCCAGTTCCAGTGTAAGGTAGGGAACCCCTGGAAAAGCCCTTGTGCAGAAAGCAGGTCTAATTTTCCCTCTCTTTCTTTAAATCAAGTAACTGTTGGAAGTCAGATAGTTTTCTTGATACAAACAAGAATAAGATTGTGTCCACTGAGGCTTAGGAAGGTCAGTGGATGGTGGCAGAGGGCAGGAGGAGTGATGTTTGGTCAATCCCTTATTTGCTTCTCTGTTCTGGTTGTGAAATAAATAAATAAATGGTACTTGTAGGATGTGATTCATCTTATCCTAAAGTGCATGTGAAAGTAGGTTGGATGGGTTGTACCCCAAATTATGGCTGTTCCCCTCCTTTATCTGTAGCAGGAACCCAGGATG
This sequence comes from Chiroxiphia lanceolata, assembly GCF_009829145.1. Lineage (NCBI taxonomy): Eukaryota > Metazoa > Chordata > Aves > Passeriformes > Pipridae > Chiroxiphia > Chiroxiphia lanceolata. The sequence goes on along the minus strand of NC_045659.1, from coordinate 3,126,142 downwards.
ACTGGATCTAAGAGCAAAAGAACTTACCTTGAGAAATAGGGTAAGAGGGAGAGCCAGGGACAGGTTTGTTGACCTTCACAATATGTTTCAAATTATTTGTAGGCTGTGACTGCAAGTTGAGAAAAATTCAAACCAGCCTTTATGGTATTGAAGCAAGTCAAATTTGGCTGAGGCCAAATGGTTCGTAATTTAGTTTAAGACCATGACTGTGAGTCTTAAAAATCCCAAACAGTGGGTCTTGCTGGCAAGCTGAGCATCTATTAATAACTTGGCAGTGAAAGCAGAGGGGCTTGTTCTCAGGGCTCAGCCCTGCCAGGTTTTGAGCTGCCCAGACCTCCCACTACTTGTGTGGGAAGTGAAGTGCCCAGCACTTGGCAGGACGTGACCCTAAGGACGGGCTGCAGGGATAAATTGTCTTTGTCCCCTTTCATTTCCAGAGGGTTCCCTCCATCCAGGCTCCAGGCAGAAGTGCTCCTGGTACCTACAGAGCCACTCTGCAGGTCGGGGTGATCCATTTGGATTATCCTATTAAAAAGATGCAGCCTGTTTTCCAAATGCACAGAAATCTAACTAACTTAGTCGCTCTAATTAAGCCCCCGCTGCAATTTCCACCGTGCCATTAAAATAAGTTATGCTCAAATGCAATGAAATGCCTGTAAATCAAGTGAGATTGAAAACCCCTTTGGCTGCAGGGATGTGTTTGTCATAAAGACTTTAACATCCTAAATTTTTAAAAATGCTGTACACTCAGGGAGCCAGGGTTCATAGGGAGGAGCAGTGTCTTGTTGCATCCTCTCATGGAGCTCAAGAACCAAGATGGACACTGCTACTGCATTTTCCTTTTTGTTTTTTAGCACAAAACATGTGAAAGTTCCCTTGTTTAGGCTGAAGGTGGGTGTTGTTTGGTGCCTGTTCTGAGCCACCTCTCTGGGATTCATTTCCCAGTTCAGGGCTGGCTTTGAATGAACCTGGATCTGAAAGGGAATTCAGAAGATTATCCTACTTTCAATGAGTGTGGTGTTAAATCTTAATTTTTTAAAAATTATTTCCTTAAAAAGGAGACCAATACTTTTAAGTTTTAAACTTACCTTTGAAATTAAGTTTACATTTGACTAAGAAAGGGAGACAGACCCTACATAATCAAAATTACTTTAGGTCCTTTAAGGCTACTTCAGCAAGAGGAGGGTATGTCAGGTGAGAGCACAACCTAGAATTTATGCCTGTCTACTCATTGCTTATGGAGCATATATTTGGCTGCTCAATTCCCTTTTTTTTTCTTCTTCTCCTTCAGATCAGATTTACAAGGGAGTGACAAGACAAGAGGGGAGGGCTTTAAGCTGAAGGAGGGTGGACTTAGATCAGATATTAGGAAGAAATTGTTTATTGGGAGGGTGGGGAGGCCCTGGCACAGGTTGCCCAGAGAAGCTGTGGCTGCCCCATCCCTGGGAGTGTCCAAGGCCAGGTTGGATGGGGCTTGGAGCAACCTGGGCTGGTGGAAGGGGTGGAACTGGATGAGCTTTATGATCCCTTCCAACCCAAACCATTCTGTGACTGGCTTGTGATTGAATGTGTGCATTCTGTGATTCCATGATCTGGTTGGTTATATTATCCCTTTGGGTGCAAACCCTCTCCCTTGTGCTCCTCTCTCTCCTCCCCTCCTGTGTAAAGGCCACGGAGAAAATGAGCCCGGTGTATTTGAAACGCGTGAGGAGATGGTAAGATTTACCCTGGACCCGGTTCCAGAGAGGTTAATTGCCTTGCTGAGGACCAGGTAGGGAATGCTGTGGCTAATCTTCAACCCAGCCTCCCTTCCCAACATCACAGGAGAGCAAACCAGTTATTTTAAGCTGTTGTTCCTTGTGTTTATTCTGGCCCGGGCCTCCCATCCCTCCCCTCCATCCCCGGCGCGGCGGCCGGAGCGTTGCCATGTCACTGCAGAGCCTTCCTCCTCCCAGCAGTTGTGCAGAAACCGCTTTTCTCTCCCATTCCTCCTCGGCAGCAGCAATTTGTTATTCTCCAGAAATAGCTGCAGCTTCAGCACCTGTTGTGCAGCCCCAGAGGAGCCACACAAACAGAACTCCTGTTGGCGGCACCGGACCGGGATCCGCTCGCGTTTTTCCCCGATAGAATTCTCCTTCTGTCTCTCACCAGCCAAATAATCTGTTGCAGCTCTTATTGCTTCTTATCTTTTGCAGCTTGGACCCGTTCCATGCACCATTTTGTTCTCAAAGATGCCTAAAAGCTGATTCCTCAGCGCTAGCCAAAACAAATGAGAGTCTTGGCTGGCGGCGTGGCAGCAGCAGCTGGTTCCACTGTGGCTCCCACACCTAACTCTGGGGCAGCCTTGGCTGGGCTAAAGACCCTTTTCCCCTCATTAGGGGTCTGGGGAGAAGCAGGAGGGAAGTGAAGTCCTGTGAGGTTGTTTGGCTGATCTTGATTTCATTGTAAGCCTTTATTAGAGGTGTTTATTTATGGTGTGTTGCCCCAAAGCCTTTGTCACACAGGAATAGGAATGGGGACACCCAGGGTCTGTCCCAAACACTCACCTGCTGTGTGACTGGGAATGGGGACACCCAGGGTCTGTCCCAAACACCCACCTGCTCTGTGACTGGGAATGGGGACACCCAGGGTCTGTCCCAAACACTCACCTGCTGTGTGACTGGGAGTTTTCCCTGCCTTTCCTTGCCATCCCCATTCAGGCTGCCAGAATGTCACAGCTGGAGCTGGCACAGCCACACGTGTGTACAAACCCACAGAAAAGGCCCCTATAAGGGGGGTCCCAGCTGGGCCCTATAAGCATCAGGGCAATGCAAAGAGTCCAGTTTGTCCAGTTTGTCAGCCCTGGTAGATGTGGTTGATCCTACAGCATCCCCAGGAGATTTTTTAATGCCTGCAACAAACATCATTTGAGTTAGAAAAGCCAAGAGAAGGTGTAGAGGGGACGTGGCAGTTAATAAATAAAAAGTGCAGCAAAAAACAAGGCCCAGCAAGTTTCTGAACTTCTGAAAAGTCGAAATCTAGACTCATCCTGGATCTGAGCTTTCTGGTGCTGCAGTACCAGTCACTGCTACAGAGGTGTGAAGCTATTGCAGCAGCTGAATGAGCTCTCAGCTTCTGTTTTGCAGATTGAAACCCTCTTTTCCATGCTCATGTATCCCTTAATTTTCCTAATCATTCCATTCCAGGTGAAGGGCTTGTAATTGGGAGGCCCTCAGTAAACAAGGTGGGGTTTGGGACTCCCTGGTGTCTCACTGGTTCCTCTTTGTGCCCCATCTTTTATAACATCATTTTAGGGCTGTTGTGGGTTAAAAGTAAAACTATCAAGGTGTTTGGCTGTACAGAGACTGGGAAACTGTAATGGATGGATGGATAGATGAATGTATGGATGGATGGATTGATGGATGTGTTCTCTCTGTAATATGGGAAGGCCAAGCTGGTCAAAGACTTGTAGACACAGTGTCTCTGCTGAGCCGAGAGAACATTATGTCACCGTGAAAATGCCACGCATTTTATTTTAAAAGGACATCATGGCAAGGCTTTAATCAGATCTCTTAGTGCCTTAGACAGCTTCAGAACCTGATTCAATAAAAACATGGCTGGGCTCCAGCATGATGAGGAGAAGCAGACTTGCTGTGGGGACTTATCTGTGCCTGCACAACCTCTGCTTTGGAGCACTCCTGACCACTTGAGCCCAGGCTCCTCTGCTCTGTTTGCTGTGGAACAGGGAGTTTCTGAGGGGGGGACACCAAAAAATCCAGCGATGGGATGGGATGTTTGGGTGGGGAAAGCTAATTGATTTGACAGTTAATCAAAAACTACTAAGGGAAAATCAATATAGAGTAAAACAATCTAGTCTTCAGTTCTATATCGTATTCCCAGTGGCATTGTTGATTGTATAGCATCAGTGTCATCTATTTTAGATGGAAATGTTACCAACTATAATGCCACTGTTGATGTTTCAAAACGATTCTAATCTCATTTCAATAATGGCTTCTGTCTCTCTCAGTGACACACGTGCCATAACATTCTGGGCTAAATTGACAGCACTAATAACACACTCAGTTTTTATATTATTCGGACCCCTGTCTGCATTTTTTTTAAGCATTCAGGGGTTTGCACAGCACGAAGGGTGAGCACCTCCCTTGAAAACCTCGGGCAAAGGAGTGCCTGGCCATTCCTGATGCTGTGCTGGCACTTGGAGAGTCCCCTCCTCAGCTAAGAGGGATCTGGGGGTTGTGAGCTGGAAAGGTCTGACTGGAGGGATCTGCTTGAGGTCTCAAGGAGTAATTCAGGAAGGGCAAGGTTAGGGCTGAGCTGATGGCCAGGCTTGTGGTTTAGCTGCTGGACTATGGACTTCCTCCTGAGGTCTTGAGTCTCTTCAAGTGGACAGAGAAAAAAATCCCACAGGGAAATTCCCTGCTGGTTTTCTGGAAGGCCTTTCCTTCTCATCAAAGCCTGACACGCCGAACTCCAGGCCTCTCGTGTGGTTTCATGGCATATTTGGTTTTTGTCCTGCTTGCAATTCAGAAGTGAAAAATGAGTGTGCAGCGATGGGCGAAGGGTGAGCTGGACACCTCAGGATGAATCAGGGTCTCCAGACAGAGCTGGGAGTTCTCAGCTCCTGGATGTCTCACTGGGATGAAACTCAGAGCACAGCTCATAGTCCTTTCTTGGGTGGACCCGGCAATAATTTGATTTAAAATTCAAGGAAGCCTCCAGAACTTTTTGTGAGGAAAATTTTGGTCTCGCAGCAGGTTTAGTGTCTCCCCAGCCTCCTCCTGCACCACGTTGAGCAATGAATCCACTGAGCAGGCAAAGCACTTCAGCAGATGCTTTGCTACACACTTGATTTCAGCTCTGCTGACCATGGCTCAGGCTTAAATTTTAGCAAATAAAAAAGTCACGTTGGGGTGAATGGACTTGAAGCCTGTGCTGAATTTTAAGCTTGGCTCTTGCCAGAGCCCTGCACTTGAACCTGTTTCTGGAATACACACAGGTCATAACTGGGAACACAGAAACAAAACCTTTCCAGTAGATCCTTCATTTAAAACAGCTTTCCTCTTCACTTGTCAGCTGTGGATTTAAATGGGATGAAAATTGTCTTTTCTTTCTGATTTTTATCTTTTCTTTCCTCCTTTCTTTTTCAGGGGAATTTTCCCTTTATTAACTTTTTGAGCACAAAACACAGAAAATAAATGAACAAACAGAACCTGGAGCAATATGTGAGATCTTTAATTCAGCAGTCATTATTATTGACATCAGGAGAAAGAAATGCAAGAGCCCAAGTCCATTGCTTTAAGCTGGGATTTTCAGAAGAGCCTGCTGGAGTTTGGTGCTCAAATCCCATGAAATCCCCTTTGTACTTTCCACTTCTCTTTCTTTTCCTTTAATTTGTTTTTTTTCTTTGACGTGGGAAAGGCTTGGAGCATTTTGTTGGTTGTGTGTTATTCCATGATGTTCAGGATCAGCACTGAGGATCAGAGCCAGTTCAGGGCACAAAGTAACAGGCACATCCTTCCCTCAGGATGTGGTGTCTGATGGGAGGTTGTGGAAACATCTGTGGACTCCCCATCCCTGGAAGTGTCCAAGGCCAGGTTGGATGGAGCTTGGAGCAACCGGGGCTAGTGGAAGGTGTCCCTGCCCTTGGCAGGGGGTGGAATGGGATGATCTTTAAGATCCCTTCTAACCCAAACCATGTGATGAAAGGGAAAGAGGACACAGCAGTGGGAAGCTTTGCCAACAAAGGAGGAGGGGATGAAGAGGAGGGAGCCGTGGTAGGGGACAAGGCAGCTGTAAAAAAGGCACAGAGGATGAGAAAGGCAGGTTTGTAATGTGGAATATTGCCAAATTATAGGCACATTCAAGTGATGCTGGTGTTTTTCAGCCCAAGAACTTGCTTGAATCTCATCAGCCTCCTTAGTAGGTAACTCCTGACATTCCTTTGAAGATATACTTGTTTGCTGGGAACTGTTTTGTGACCCCTGTGTTCCTTGTGCCTGGTGTAGGGTCCTGCACACCCCACTCCACAGCTCATAATTAAAGTGTCCAGCCATATCCCACTGTCCTGAGCTCAGCCTGCAGAGGGACTTCCTAATTTCCCAACAACCTGGGCTTGAATCACAGTAATATTTCAGTTCATCATCATCATGGCTAGGCTTCGTGAACAAAGATTTGGGAATATTTCAGTAATTTGTGGAAAAAATCCCCACCCTATTCTGCTGGGACAAGCCAGCCTGAAGCTTGCTGTGATTAAGCCATCACTGAGCTGTTTTCCTTTCTCTTCCTGTCAGAGGAAAATTTATCATTTTGAACACACCTAGTAGAGTTTTCTCAGTTTTGCTTCTCGTTTTATTACCGGGGAGTCACATCCTCAGCACAAACCAGGGGTATGATCTGGATTCAGGCAACTAAAGCTCTGAAGGAATTCAGGAGTGCAGCAGGTGTTGGATTTTTGGTTGCCTAGGCCAGTTCTTTATCTGGTGCTGGTTCCTGACCTCATCACAGCCTCTCTTATGATGATGAGGCACCAAAACGTGGTGGCTGACGCAGCCCCTGAAGTGTGGCCGGTGCTGCTCTGACCTTTTCGTGGTTCTGCACTTTGAGTGAGTGGCTGTCCCAGCCCTTCCCCACAGGAGGAGGAGGCTGCAATCACGGGAGGAAGGGGGATGCTGGATAATCAGCCTGCAGAGAGAGGAAAAGGTCAGGATAATCCAGTGTACAGCGGAGATGGATGCGCAGACAGGTGATACACCAGCACAGCTCGAGGAGGAGAGACGTGTTTTCTAACCTTCGAAGAAAAGTTGTGTTCTTTCTCCTATTCCCTCCTCCCCCAAAGCAACCCACAGACTTGTTATTTTATTAAAAAAAGGCATGTATTCTCTACAGGTTTTCACAGACAAAATGCCTTTCCTGCCTTGCTGTGTCTGCAGGACAGGAGCAACAAGATTCAGCGCTGTTTTCGTTCAAACTATCATTTCAAATATCTTACCTCCGCTCAGTTTCTCACTCTTTTCCTTTAAAAAAATTATGAAAAGAGGTATTACATGAATACTTTAAGAGGAAGCCTGTTAAAAACTGCAAGTAGAGTATTGTGAGTTGTGCTCCCTTTTTCCCTGGTGAAGTAAAATCAGCAAGAGAGAAGGAGAGATTTTTAAAAGTAGTGGTTTTTTCTGTTCTCTCAGCTGCAGGATGGAAGATTTGAAGCAGTGATAAAGTACTGGTTTTCTTCTGAAAATATCATGGCCTAATAGCTAATATTTCTTATTATTACCCCTCCTGCAGAACAGTAAAAATTCCTGAGCTGCAAGGAGGTGCTCAGGGACAGTATCACTGCATTGAAGTTGGGATATCTGAATTTATCACAGGAATTAGATGGATGTCCTACTTCAAATTTACATGCCTACCAGCAGCAGGGGGATATAATTGAAGAATAAAACCTAAATAACATGTAGGAGGAGGAAGCTCCGTGTTATTACGAATCAGTTTGGTTATCTTCATTAATCAAGCTAGAAATCAGTCCTCTCCTTTCTTAGAGCTTTCCTTCACGAGACTCAGTGTAACCCAAAGGGTAGAAAATAATTACCCACAATTAAAGAATGTGCAGGACAAGCCAAGGTCAAGGTGAAGCTCGAGGGATCTTTCATTAGTCACTTTGAGACAGGTTGAGAGCAGGCTAATAAAAATTCTGACCTTCGTTATTTTGTTGTCTAAGAGCAACTGAAGCTTGTTCAGCAGAGCAGAGGGTGTATCCCTCTTGTCATTCCTCATCAGGGGAGTCACAGGGACGATTTTTGGTCACAGCAAAGTCTTATTGAACTCAAAACCCTGCAGACTCTTCGCTTCAAACACCTGGCTGAGAGCGGATAAAACCTGAGCACAAGGTTTTGTAGCAGTTGCTGATTCATTTGTGGCCTGTTTGCCATGATTTTGGTTGTCTCTGTCCCATTCTTGCTGCCTTGGATTCTGGCCTTAGCACTCCTTTTTATCACCTAAGAAATAATCCTTCCCTCCCAGTCCTGTCAACACCATTTGCCTCGCTCAGGTCTCCATCCTCTCCCCGTATCCACTGCTCCACTTTGCTTTCTGAGTCCTTCAGATGTTCTGGGCACAGCTCCTTCCTGAGAGCCCTGCAAGGTCATGGCTGTGTCCAGGCAGCAAGAAATGCAAATATCTCCCCAGTCCCTGCATGAAGGAAGGGAAAAACCAGACCCAAACACATCCCCACACCCAAGTCAGCCCCTGCGCCCTTTGGTTTGCCCCCAGATTTGAGGAGTCTCTCCCTGAAATCACCTTTCTCGTGCAACAGTGGTGAGGATGGGATTTAATCTGGATTTCCTGCTGGTTGGAGGCTGGTGTAGCCTCTGGAATAGGGTCTATAAAAGTAGAACCTCTTTACATCCTGATTCAGGCACCTCTGGTTTGAATCCAGCCCTTTTTTCTCAGTCTGAGTCCAAATCCTTCATTCCCTGGTTTGATCCTTTTTTTTTGCCTTGTAAGCCAGGCTGCACCTTGTGATGCCCAGGTACTGGTTTCCTAATCATCCCTCCTGGATGCTCAGGAGAGCAGATGGAAGGGTCAATGTTATTTGTGCCCCGGGTGCTGTCCTGTCCCTGATCAGCCCTCAGCAGCTCGGTGTTTGAAGCAGGTTCCAGGCATTCACCACCCACTTGAGCACTGAAAAAAACCAAAATCACCTCTCCTTAGACTGGCATCTTAAGATGTTTTGCTTCAGGCCTGGACAGTTTGTGCCAAAACAACCCAGGACCTGGTATTCCCATGGTCACTGTCCAGTGCTTGGGCTTAACCCATCCTGTGCCACAGGGAAACCTGGAATTCCTGTGTGCCCAGGGATTGCAGCTCACTGATGGGACAGCTCATTTCTAGATGGTCACTGCAGGCTGGAACCACATTTCAGTCTTGCAGTTGCCCAATTCTTATGAAGTCTGGTTGGATTTGTTTGGGAATTCACTGCCCAGCCCCAGATAATTGGTTTTATTCCTTTTCCTAATGCTCCAGCCCTGTGTATGGCCTTCCGTAGTGAACTGCCACTTGAATGCAACTCAATCTCCCCCTTCCTGCAGGGTCATTTTTCCATGAGGGTTGAAACATCCACGTTTTTGTCTCATTCCCTACATTCAGCTACACCACCCCAGCCTCCAGCAGTAAGGGGGCAGATGTCACCTCCTGCCACCTTTTTCACGAAGATTGATGCCTGTTCACTCCTTTCCTTCTGTGTAACTGAATACCCACTAAACATTTAGCAGATGTAGAGCTGCAGAGCCTGTACCTGAGCAGGGGGAAGCTTCAGGACAACCTGACAGTGTCATGTGGAGGGGGACACATTTCAGAGAGGTCTGTCTGCCCAAGAGCTCTGGACCTTGTCTCAGTTAACCACCTATTCAGCAGTGAGTTGTCTTGCTGGAGAGAGATGAGCACTTCCAGAGGGTGATTTATTCTGTCCTATCATGGGATAAACTTCCATCTGGTACCACCTTTTCCTTCACTGTGTGATGGCAGAAGACTGCAGGTAGAGATATATGTATTTTACATATATGTTTTACAATCTGAGCTGGCTGAGGTGATGTCCATGTGTGAGAACACTGCTGCTCCTCCTTTGTTCCTTTTTTTTCCTACAAATTCTCTCTTCTGTATTTCCTCTGATTTCAGGAGACAATACAGGAGAGATTTATTGCTAACACAAGATGTCAAATTGCTGTGATTAGAGCCAGGTTAGATCTGTATTTCTTTTTTTTTAGCTCCACTGACTCTTCCTACCCATATTCCAAACACCAAGGGAGGAACAGCTTATGAGCTCAACACTCCCAGGAAAATGAAGGAGCTTTAGGGAGTGAGCACTTTGTGAGATGGGACCTAAATTAATCCCTGCTGTAAATCCATCCCAGACCTTGACAGATTGGGCTGAGAGCAATGCAGGTGATGAACAGGAGGCAAAGGCATGGTACAGGATGACTTATTTCTCTACAAAACCTGCCTTCTATCTTGCTCCTTGCTGGTCACATCATACAGCCCCTGTGTTTAATAACTTTGGGATTGACAGCAGTGAACTTATTGGTTCCTACTCTTCAAGGGACTCCTTAAATCATAGGGGCACTGTCCTTCCAAGCACTCAGATCAGATTGCAGAGCAAGTTTCCAGAGCTCTCTGCTCCCTTTGATTCCCAGCATCTTCCATTATTGCATTTTATCCTGCAACATCCTCCAGATGGTGGGAAGTATCAGGAATCGTTCCATGAGTGAGAGGGCAAGGGATGGGTGTAGTTAAAGGATTTTGGAGACAGGGAATATCCTCTGCTCCTCCTTGACCTGTTTGAGAGGCAGGGAAGCTGAAAAACAGAGGTGTAATGTCGATGTCGGACAGGGAAATCTGCAGCCACAGTAAGGACGGGCCTGAGAGTCCAGAGTCCTTCCAAAGGGATGTACCTGTGGAGCTCCACCCTGGCCTTCCAATCTTCCTTGAAAAAACCCCCTCCTGCTTGTGTCTCACGTCCTTCCTGAACACACTGTTGCTGTCCTTCTCATTTTACCTGGCTGCAGCACAGTTAAAAAGAACTTTAACATATCTCCCAGGGGCAGATGAATTCATCCTCGCTGCGAATCCCAGGCACTTTGTACCTTTCTTGGGGGCTTTTATTCATTCCCTTTGGCATCCCTGCATGAACTCATCTCTGGGTTCCCCATTCCCAGGATGAACTTGATATACAGCAGCGTGGCTAATCCTGTTACCGAGCCCAGGGGAGGACCATGAAGAGCTGCCCATGCCCAGACAACGTGGCTCCATCCCTTGCCATGAGTCATTCCAGCTGCTGGAGAACGCTATCTCTGTAGATTCCCCTTTGGAAAAAGGAGGATGGAGGCTGCTCCAGCCGAGCAGTGAAAATATCTCCCCCCAATTTGCAGACAAGGGGGCTCTTTCAGAGACGTTCTCGGAGGAAATGCCGCGCATGGCACGAACACGCTCCAGCTCCAAGGCCAGAGGATAAAAGACACATATGCTGGCACAGATTAGATAAGAAACAACCATATGTTTCTGCTCTGAATCCACTGCAGAATCAAGTTTGCTGGTGCATCTGCTCACAGGACAGGTCCTGGCATATGGACGGGGAGGGGAGTCCGTAGGTGCGCGGAGGAGAAAGGTTTGTCCCACTCTGGAGCAGGGAATCACAGCCAGGGTGGAATGACAGCAATTAGAGGTGGAGATTAATGCCACCGGGTCTGAGAGCATGATTTCAGTGGAGTCACTCCTGATTTACAAGAGGAAATGCAGGTCCAGCAGCTCCACAGCCTCGCCGAGGTCTGCGTCGTGTTTTCCCTCCTGCCAGAACTGAGCAGCAAGAGACACGTATGAACACACACACAGTAGTGCAGCACAGCATTTCCCACACAGGGATGGTTGAGATTTCATCTAAACCCATGGAAAACACTACTTTTTGTTTGCCTTGCAGTGGAAGTCAAGTGTTTTCTAAATAGTCACTTTTCCCTCCTGCCAGAACTGAGCAGCAAGAGACACGTATGAACACACACACACACTAGTGCAGCACAGCATTTCCCACACAGGGATGGTTGAAATTTCATCTAAACCCATGGAAAACACCACCTTTTGTTTGCCTTGCAGTGGAAGTCAAGTGTTTTCTAAATAGTCACCTATTTATTTATTTATTTATTCCTCAAGTAACAGGCTTTATGAAACCAAGTGAGCTTTTTTCCCCCCTCCCATGGTATTGGCTGTTGTTGCCAGTTTGCAGCATCAGGTTATTACTCAAAGTGGGTTTTGGATTGGTTTGTTCTCACTTTCCCTCTCTGCTGTTGATTCCTGACCAACTCAGTTGCAAGATGCTGACTGCCCCATAGATAAAAGTTTCAGACCCTGGTAGCTGAAGGTAAACCTGGCTGACTGCTCCTGTCCTTTTAATTCCTTGTTCTCTCTCTTCCACTGGCTGCTGAGCCACTTGTATCTGTCTAGTCAAGTTATCCTTTTATTTCTCCTTATTTTCTGTTTGCAGTTCAACACAAAATTTGACTGCAAACTTGTCAAAAACCAGAGAAAGGCCAAGGGAAAAGTTGATTTGTGCAGTGAAGGAAGAGTGATGATGGTGAAAAATCTGAACACAGAGCCTTTTTTGTTTTGGTTTGGTTTGTTGTTTTTTGTTTTGTTTTTTTTTTTTTTAATGATGTTGGAAAATGAGACATCTGAAATGGTGATTGGGCTGATGAACTTCATCCTCTAATAGTTACAGGCTGCTGGGTGCAGTCTCTGAGCTGTTAACAGGGAGCTCTGGGAGCAGCAGGAGGGTGGGGGAAGGAACGTCTCCGAAAGGACACGCGTGATGCTGAGCTCCAAAAAAAAGTTGTGAAGGGGAGGTGTGAAGTCCAGGAAGTGGAGAATTGTGGACTAGTCACTTCAGTGCCAGCCAATGGGAAATTACTGGGGGGAAAAAAACCCCACTGAACCAAGTATCTGTTCACACCTAAAGGATAACGAGGAGGAGAACGAGACAGCAGGGATTTGTCAGGCAGGGATACCCAAAATTAAATCCTAATGAAATCTGGAGTTACAGATAAATTAACAGGCAGGTTATGTGGGATGCTCTTTATGGCACAAAGATGATAGTAATTGCCTCCAATACCACACTTCCCTGGGCTTGATTCCATTTCACTATCAGGACAGCACAAGGACCTGTTCCTCAAGAACAAAATCCCCTTCCTGAGTACCAAAAATCACCTCCTGACTCACAGATCACTGGGACAACTCCACTCCTCCCAGGAAATGTCTGTGACAGTACCAGGAACAAGCACTCAAGAGCCAGTGATTAAAACAAAACAGAAAAAAAAAAAAAAAAAAGATTGGCTAAACCAGTGAGTTTATTCTGAAGTGTTTCCAAATGGCCACACATCTTTGTTTCAGTGGTGAAAATCCCCTTTTTAAAAATTATTTTATTCGATCAATTAAATGCTACCAATTTCTGGATGCACTAACCACAAATTTGCTAAATTCCTGAGCTAATGAAAGGCTGGCTTGCTTTGACATGAATGGGAGTTTTGTTTGAGTAACAATCGAATAAGGACTTGGCCCAAAGACAGCAAGGAAAACATTTAGATGTTAAATATGGATTCAGAAGACCTTTCTTCAAATCTTTTCTCTTACAGTAACAGGATAGTAATTGTGCTCTCTAGAAGGGACAGCTCAGTGAGATGTCCAGCACTTCTCAGCTTTTAGCAGAGTGAACAAGAAACTATGCAAATATTTTAGTTTAGAAATACTTGCAGCTCCTTTTCAAACAATGAAAGCCTCAATTAAAGCCAGATCTCTGTTATTTAAAAATTCCAGGCAGCAACTGAGAGAGAGAGAGAGAGAGAGTGTGAGTTCCATTTTTCTTCCCCTCACTCTCAAACATAAAGTTCAAGGTATTTGAGAGTCAGGAAAATTGTGTCTAAACATTAAAACTGTGAGAGCTGAGGAGGCTGGAGCTGTGATTCTTATCTTCTAAAGAGTTTTGCAGTCATCAATACCTAAAGTAAGCTGAAGTACAAGAAATAGGTGACCTTAATAGATATAACTCTGTGTGGGTTCATTGTACCATGAAATTAAATTTTTAATCTGAATTGATGAACAAAAATGCTGGTTTGATCCTCCCCACACACAATAGTTTAAATACTTTGGTAACTATTTCCCTTCCAGAATGGAGCTGCACAAACAAGGTCAGCAATAATCCACTTCATGGACTGTGGGCTGGGATGATCCAGAAACAAAAAAAAGGTCCTGGCGACTATTTTTGCTTTGTTAAATAGCTGCAAGAAAGATTTAGGATTATTGGGAAGGTAAAATGATGTTCTTTTGCTGCTGATAATTAAAAACATAGGGGTTAATCCCAAGTCACTAAAATCTGTGGTCACTGAGTCTTTTGATGGCTTTGGATGCAGTTCCAGGCTTCTGCTTTTTTTTTCCCAGTGGAAGCCACTGGGTTTTGTGTATAATCACATTCAGTGACACCTTTTCCTCTGAGCTCATCCCATTTCAACAGGATTCCCTTAAAAGTGATGCTCTTCCTCCCTGGTACCTTTCAAATCCTGCCAGGCTGAATTCCAAGCAGATCCGTTGTCTAGGAGGGAATTGCTCACTGGTTTACAGCTTCTGACCACTTGACCTCAAGAATGTTAATATAAAGTTGTAGAAGCTGAAATGAAGATATTAATAGAGGATCTCCTGCCAAAAAAAAAACACAAAAAACAAAAAACCCCAAAAAACAAACAAACAAAAAAACCCCAAAACCCCCAAAACTCAAAAAAAGAAGACTTTAACTAATTTCTTTATTTTTAAAAGCCAACTTTTTTTTGATTTTTATAAAGTTTATCAATATTAAAGACGCTCTTAGGTCCATCATCTCATTTACAGCTCCTTCTTCCCCTAAAATTCCCATCAGATATCCAGTGGATAAAAACAAAATGGAACGAAAATAATGAAAAAAATCTTCTTTGCCTGGGTACAAAGCCTGCCCTGGGATGTGTTGGTCAGCTGGAGCTGTCAGGAGGGCTGGAGGAATTATCTGCTATTATCTGCCGAGTAAACACCAGCCCAGAGTGAAAACTGATGCCGTGGCATTTTTTCTAATGCAATAGGCATGGCCCTCAAAACCTGAGTGGTGGAGCCAAATGCTCTGCCATGGCCCTATACAATGGCCCTCTTTGACAATAGCTGGGTCCTGAGGTTGTTATGAAATCCAGGCTATTTTGGGAGGGCCCCATTGTTCCTATTTTATATGTGCTGCAGGCTCGTGTCGCGGAAAACGTGGAATTCATTGCAGAAGTGGTGGGTGCTGCTGGAAAAGCTGGAGGTTTGGCCCCACTGAGAGGGGAGGAGTGTGTTCTCCCGCCATCCAGGGCCTTGGGGACAGCTGGAATCCATAGGGAAGCACCAGCATTCCCTGCTGCCTGTGGGAAGGAGGAGCAGTGAGAGCTGCCAAGCAGAGCTGATGCTCATCACCCCTTTTATAACCCATTTTAGAAGCAGCCCTGCCTGTCCTGGAGGTATCTCACCTTCTTTGCTGCTTCCCAGAGCAACATCTCATTTAGCACTGAAGGAGGATATAAAACACTAAATATCCAGCTGGTGGAAGCCTTTTAATTTCCTGAAATAAGGTGCTTTTATGCCCATAATGAAGCTGACTCACTGCTGCCATTAAATAGGAGGGGTTGCTGTGTCTCTCCTGCTCTCTCATGGCCTGATCCTGCCCTCCTGTCTCTCCCAGGAGACAAGGTCAGACCATCAAAGTTGGTCTTTGATCATGGTGCACGTGGAAGGAAGAGGAACACGAGTTATTTGTGTGCTCTCCCTGTCACTGGTTCACTTCTCCACTTATTTCACCACAGAAAGTGAGATCTTCAGCGAGAAGGGACTGCAAAGCCAAGTTTTAATGCTTTTGCAAAAATAGCTGGGCACTTCCCATGGGATTCCTCATTCCTGCAGGGGACCCCTGGCCCTGAGATTGTCCATCCCCCCAAAATGCCCATGTTTGTCTTGCTCTCCCTATTCAGACCCATCCCTGCATCATCTCCTCAGATCACCTTTGATCCTTGACAAAATGTCAGTTCCTGCTGTAATTTTTGCTTCATTTAAGTTAATAATTCCAGGTAAATCGATGACCTAGTGATGTATTCAGTTATCTGGAAGGTAATTCTAGCCCTGGCCTGTTTTGGAGAGAAAACCAAGCACACAGGGATTTTATGGGGTTATGAGAAGCAGAGAACATCAAGAGGAAAAGAGTATTTCCCCTTGCCTGGTTTTACTAGTGGGCCCTGTGGTTGTTGGAGTTAATATTTTGGATATTTGTCAACATTCTGGATCATGATGAAGCTCTGGATTAGTCATGTAATTTCTGTTGTTCTGTGCCTTTATACTCTAAAAAAAATTTATATATTAGTATTCAACCCTACGAGATAATTAGCGAAATTTATTTGAGCCCATGGAGATGCCTAAAAGAAACTCCTTTCTTTAGTTTTTTTTTTTTTCCTTTTTCTTGTGTGTTTCTAAATAATTCCTGGCTTTTCAAAACTCCTCGTGTGCTTGTAGAGAGATCCTTCCCAAAACTGGGGACTTGTAATCAGGCTGACAAGTGGACTGGGGGCTGGTAGAATGACCCATGAGGTCTGGTAAGCTTAGTCAGGGTTCCACAGAAGGAAAACCTTCCATTATTTTATTCTTTGCTTTTGCTCACAGCTCCCAAATGTCACAGCAGAGCTGGGAGTTTTCCTAGTCCACGGAAACTGTGGATTTGTGCACCCCCAGGCAGTTTTCCTGAAGTTACTGTAAAGTTTGGACAGTCAGCCTTTCCCTGCTGAGATCGATCTGAGCAAATTTAGAGCCATCGAAGTTCATTAAATATTTATTGATGTTTGTTGCATGTGTATTTTTTTCCCTTTTCCCCCATTTAAACCAATTCCGAGTTTGTGCCCTGAATGCAGATCAGCAAATGAGGGGGGGATGAGGAGCCTGCAGACAAATAATGTTGGTTCACTGGTTCCTGCTATTCACTGGTTCCTGCTACTCATTTCATCCTTCCATTTGGGGAGGCAGAAGAAGTGAGAGGTAGCAGAGAAGTGGTTCATCCTCCTGGTGACAGGACTGTGTCCTCCCCTGTGAGCATTAATGGGAATTAGGGACACAGTGTGGGGAGGGGAGCACAGGGGAAGAAATGTTTGTTATCCAGTGTTTCTGTCTAAACTGAGCACAGGTGAGAGGAGCTGGACTGGCAGCTCCTGGGAAGCACAATCTGTTCCCACATGCAGCCCAGCAGGACAGTAGCAGGATCCAGGGGGGAACTTCCCCAGGCTCATCTGCAGGGTTCCTGCACTGCTGCTGGGGGGGATGTGCTCCCAGTTCTGGTTTGACTTAGTCCTGGGCTCTGAGCTCGACTGCTGAGTGATCTCAGGCCTGACAGCAGCTCGATGTGCTGACATGGAATGTGTTTGCACATGTGCTCCATCTTTAAGAGAAACCATAAGGACTCTTGGGCTTACCTGGAATGAATCCGGGAGGTTCTGCTGGACTAAAACTGAGCTACTTGATGTGCTGGCTGAGCATCAAGCCCAGAGAAATGTGTGTGGTTTATCTATTTTGTAAAATTGTCTGAGCAGTAGCTTGCTTTGGAAGCTCACCAGCCTTCCCAGCCTAAATTTGGAGTGCTTTCATGTGCCAAAGCAGTCGTAGCTGAAGGACCGTGCAGCATCTCCCAGACAATGTTCCCATCCTCTGTTGACTGAAATGGTGTAGCCCCTGTTGTTTAAAATACAGCTGCAGTCTGCAACAGCAGAGCATTTTACCTCCACTCTGAGTGCTTTATCCTCAAAGCAAAGTCTTTTTCTTTTCTCCCCCAGGCCCCCCAACCCAGCATTTAAACCCAAGGAGGCAAAGCCTCGAGGGTCCCCGCCTATATCTAATCATGGGAACTGTTGCTTAGTATTGATATTGCCTTATTAAAGCAATTAGCCAAGCATTTCAGAAGCTTGTTAATGCTTCTAGAGTGACTTCTAATGAGGGATAATGATAACAAGCATGGAAGGTCTCTGGTGAACTTTAGATAATGATGTAAATCTGAGAAAGGTCAATGGTATTCGTGGATTCAATGATGGCCATCCCATTTCCGTTCATTACCTAGTTCAGCTTTTATTTTCCCTTCCCAGGCCATTTAGATCTGCAGGAACAGGTTCCTTATCCAATCTAGAGCCCCACCACTTGATTCACAGACTGACTTAGCCATGAAATAAATGATGCTGAGCCTTAGTGCTCCTTGTAATGAGCTCGAGTCTAGACAAGAACAAATCAATTAGCAGGAGGAAAGCAGAAACAACAGGAGGCACTACATAATGCCAATGTTTGCATTTGCATGGCAAAACATTTCCCCAGAAGATCCCAAAACAGGGGTCTGGGTACCACGAGGAACACTGGATGTGCAAAGGATGGTGCAGGAGGGAGGTGAGATCAAACAGGCACAGGAAGGTGCTACAGGGAGGCAAGAAATGGAGCTGGGAAGGTCAGGTGTGACAGCAAGGTCTGGAGAAGTCACACCTGAACTTTTGCTTAAATTTTATACAAATATTAAATGTTCATATTGCTGTTAAGTAGGCATTTGCTGGCTTAGAAATGTGAGTGATGGGTTTCCTGTGTGTCCCTGTGCCTGGTCAGGGACTGTGGCCCTAACCCACAGCCCACGGGAGTCAGTGCAACACTAACTCCCCACAGGAGTGCAAACAAGGCTTTCCAAAGGGGCCCAGAATTCTGGGAGAGCTTGGAAAGGGTGCAGAGGTCACACCAGGCACTGTCTCAGTGCAGGATGACACATGAGGTTTTGGCTGAAGGAGGCAGAAGGGAAGGCAGAGCGCAGCAAGAGGAAGGGAATTTCCACCCTATGATGGGGTGTGATTCTGATATGAACTCTGTTTTTCTGAAGTGCCACAGAAGCAGTTTGAGGGGTAAAGCAAGTGTCTCTCAGTGATAGACCCACAGAGCTGTCTATTTAGGAAAAAAGCTAGAGAGAGATGGCTTGATTACTCCGTGCTGGCACTGCACTGGTACATTCATGAGATACCAAAAGGCCATTTAATCTACTAGAGATAAGCATAAAAGCCTATTACCCAGCCAGGCAAATTCAAAATGGAAATAAAAAGTGCACTTTTTTTTTTTTTCTTTCCCCTAAAGTGAGGGTGATCACCCAGAGGAAGAAACTCAGCAGTGGATCAATAAACTGCCTCTTGCAGTCTGTGAGGGACTCCAGAGCACCAGCAGGTGTGACTGACCTGGCTCAGCCTCACCTCTGCTGCCCAGCTCTGTTTAAGCTCAGATATGAGCCCAAAAATTCACTTTATTTTCTGTGTGTAGCTGTCCTGCTCTCCCTGACCTGCAGGCTGCTTTTCCCAGGCTGATCCTGGATGTTCCAGCATCCCCTGGAGCACAAACTGCATCCTTCCTGGGGAGGCTCCCCTTGATTCTCCCCCTGCCTCGGTTTCCCCCTCTGCTCAGCAGCCCCAATTCTGCTGGAATTCCTGACCTGCCAGGTGCTGTGATGAGGATTAATAATTAACAGTGAGATTTTTTAAATCTGAGCTGACTCTCCGGAGTTCAGAGGGTTGTTCCGGGCTCGTACAGAAATCAAAGGAGGCAGAAGGTAATTGTAAATCATTTTCAGGAAGTGGTTTCATGCCTTTGGTGGAAAGAGGTATAAAAGGGAAATGTATTAAACAGAATGATTTCCATTCACACGTTCCCCACTAATATTTTGAGCCTGTAGATCACCTTCTGATTATTAAGTGCAAATATTTGCTCTTTGTTTATTATTCTGCATCTCTTTGAGGTTGAAGAGGAAGGGAAGGAGGAGAGGGGCAGATGGGAATTATTAAATAGGTAAATAAAAGGCCAGTCATCACATGAATCACTGCAGTCCCCAGTGTGGAAAGATCCCCAAGCTGGTGAACCCCTTTCCTGGAGCACTGGAGTGGAGGGAGCCAAGGGCAGGATGTGTTTGCTGCAGGACCAGGCTCTTCATCTGCATCTGCCCCTAATTTTTACGCTTTTAAGCTGCAAGTTCCTGTGTGTTTGGGCAGCACTGAGCATGGCACATGGCCTGGCTGAGTTTCATAATGTAGGGTAAGAGAGAGAAGGTTTTTTGGGAAATAATCAGTGTTACTGTGGGCTGGGGCTGAGGGAAGCCAAGCCAGCCTGTAGAAAATGAGACAGTTCCTGTGCTTGAGAGAAGAAAGTTGGAAGGGGAGATGCAGAAATGAAGTGACTTGTCCAAGGTGACACATTTGGTCAAGATAAAAACCCTACTGGAACCCACACCTTCCTCCCACACCTTCCCAGGTATATTTTTGCTTCCCCAGGAGCCTCCCCCACTCCTGCCTTCCTCTGAAATTCCTTTCTTGACTGATTCATTTGAATTTATCACAGCCAGAGTCTGTCTGAATATCTGTACTATTTATATATATATATATATATATGTATCTGTACACTATATACATACATACATACATCATATAATTAGAACTTCAGAAGTGCTTATTTAAAAGAACCCCCCAAACCAACCCAAAATAACCCACAAAACCCACACAGCATTGCCATAGAGCATCTGTTGTCTTCTCCCTAAGTTTCTCCCTGAAGAACGTATGAAGAATAAGAGTTGCTTCATGGTTTGGATGAAATTATGTATCTTTATTAGGTTTCTCTTCTCGGGAAACAATTTATTAGACACAAGAATGTTATGTTATACTACCTCCTCCTTTTTTGCCTGGGAATTTACAGTTCACACACTGCACCAGCACATAAATCCAGTTTTATTTCTCAGTTTATTCACCTGGAACTAAGTGGATTAAATCTTTTTTTTTTTTTTTTTTTTTAAAGGGAGACCAGCCCTGTATTTTCAACCAGGACCACTGCAAATAGTCTTTAGCCAGACAAATTAGAGGTGGCTTTCTGTGCAAACTTTTATGCTCAGAGAGTTTAAATGGTGATTTTTTTTAAAATGTAATTTTATTTTTTTTTTACTTTTTCCGGCGCAAAAATTCACCTTTAACGACCCCTCTCTCCCCCCTTAATAAACCGGGATTGATTAGAATTTGGCTTTAAGAGATGAAAGGACTCTGCAATTATCTACTTGTATATGCCCTTCAGTAAACTACCTTGTCTCCCCCTTTCTACCTCCCCTTCTTAAGAAGACTTTCCCAGGTCCCTCTTGGCTGCGGTTGAACGATGTTGGCTCATGTCCATGCTGCAACAAAGACCTGGCATTCCAGCTGTCTGCTTCTAATCTCCAGTGTCAGCTCTTGTTAATGTTTCAGCATGAAATCAGAGGGGGCAAAGCTGCATGGAATATTAAAACCATGATCAGAATTCCACTGAAATGCTGATAGTCTGCGAGCACCATTAGGAGGGGCCGGCAAATCACTGTCTCGCATTAAATAAAAAAAAAAAAAGGGAAAAAAAAAGGAAAAAAAAAAAAAAAATAAAAGATTTCCATCGCTGGGAAGTACAATCAGTGAATCACTGGGCTCAAATTAGCATTTTTTCAATTGGGGATCGAAGTTGATTTATTGTTCTACACAACATTAATGTAACTGTGTGCTTGACCTGTTAAGGCAGCTAATTTTTCATTTAAATGGCTTCTCTCTCTCTCTCTCTCTGTATGCAAAAAGGTTGTAATCATATTTCAACTTTGCAAAGTGAGCAGGAAAGTACTGGACTGTTTCAAAATTGTCTTAAGGAGTCTCTCTCTCCCCTCCCTCCTTCTCTCCCTTCCCCCTCCCTTATGCCTAGTGGTCAAGGGCAAGTAGGTTTTTGTTGGTTTTTTTTTCTCTTTTTTTTAAAAAAAAGCTGTCTCAAGTAATAAGCTTAATTGTCATTTGACTTGAGCTATTTTACACCACTTTGACCATGTAGAAAAGCATCTGAGTGGGTGTAAATATCACAGCCCCAAGCCCTGCAATGGGAGCTTAGTGTACAGGGAGGGTCTGTCCCATTAATAATCTCAGGGTTTGCATAAAAAAAAGGGAGTTTTTTTAGCCTTGCACATTTATTTTTCTCACTGTCCCGGGTAACCAGTTGCTGGATATGACTGCAGACATCTTGTATGTTTTGTGGTTATTAAAAAAACCCTAAAAAACCCTCGAATTCAGAGCAGAATTAAGGACCGAGCAATGTGACCAGCACAAAGCTGGGTACAGAACGAGCAGTGCAGCAATTCCTGCTGGTTTCAATCGACTTTGTGCTGTGCTGGACATGGAAAGAGTTGTAGTTTTCCAGTGAAGTTTTGTTTTGCACATGAAAACCGTGATTTACTGGAAGTGAAGCTGCCTGTGAGAAAGTGTCGCTGATGAGCCTGAAGAGAAAAACGTGGCCGTGCAGGAGCAAATCTGCTTCTCTGGTCTGAAAAGGCCTGCTTGGTTTTGGTTTTGCAAATGTAATTTGTAGCTTGGAAAGAGAAGGATGGGTTTTTAAAAGGCAGAAATCCAATCTGTGTGTGTGTGTGGAAACCTGCTGAGGTTGCCCCTTTCTTCTTGGGTGAGGAGGTGGGGATTTGAGGGATGGGAACCCATTTCCCACCTGACTCCAGCGTGTCTCCTGTTCCGTGTGTCTCCTTCAAACCCCGTCCTTTCCAACTGTTGCTGCCTCGTCCTCCAGCAGCCCAACCTGGGAAAAACCTCTGCAGGAGCTGACATTCTCCAGATGACAATGCAGAGCAGCCCAGCGCCTCCTCCCTGGCTAAGGGAAGATAATATACATTTCCAATTAGTGGCACACATTCTAGTCATGTTCTCTTTTTACTGCCTAACTATCTTTGTTTTGCTAAAAAGCTGGTCGGTCATTAATGAAATCCTGCAGTTCTGCTAATCCTGGGTACAATGCAGCTTTTCTCCAGCAAGCTATCCCTGACATAAAACTACAGTTACCCAAGCTCCCCACCACATTAAGATTCGTTGCCATTTGCCTTTCATTACATACCTGATGTAGCACAGTAGCAGTCAAATGTCCTTGGCAGGCAAAGCAAAGTATTTAATTGTATTAGTTTCCGCTTGCTCCGCCTTAGGAACATTTTTTTTTTTTTTTTAACTTGGGAGGGAAGAGAAAAAAATAAAAAGAAAAAAAAAGAACAACAAAAAACCCAGAGAGAAAAAAAAAATACTGCATCATGGAAACTTATACTTTCTGCTTGGATGTAAATGTAATTATACTTTTCCAAGCAATTTTGCAACCCCCCCTTCCCCAGCAGCACTGTATTGCCAGTGCCATATGAAATGCCTCTCCGTGGAGGAGAACAATGAGGCATTCATCAAAGGGAACTAGTGATTAGATGTTTTTCATTTTCAGAACTTTAAGAGATAAATAGGGGCCCTGTTCCTCCATTTGATGTACAGTGCTGTTGGGATTCAATTAATCTCTTCTGATAAATACCAAATTTCTGCAATATTATTTCGGAAGAAAGAGTGTCACACAGAATGTTGAGCTCCATCCCTCAGAACACGGGGGCTGGTTTTCAAGACAGAAATATATTAAAGAAGGCTGGGATGACCATGGGGCCTGGAACAGGGAGAAGAAGCTGTACAGCTCTGTCCCTGAACAGCCTTGCTTTTTCCCAATGTTTCCCCCCCAAAAAAGGGCATTGGATAGAATAAGGAGCAAAACATTAAATCTCTATCACATGTTTTAGGAGATCTGAGTTTTCTGTGGAATTATTGAGTCTCTTGGTGTGTTGGTGCCCTGTTCTGCTAGAATTAATAGTCTTTTTCTTCATCAAGATGTCGGGGATGGTTTTTCTTAAACTCTTTTGAAATGCTCATGTACCAGAGGGTTAAGCAGTGCAGAGTTCTCTGCAGGTAAATGAAATTATGATGTTTAACTTCTCCACTCTTCATTTGAATATGCAGAATTGCAGCCAGAGGGAGGGATCACTGGCTGCTCTATGACCTTTGAAAAACGAGTGGCTGCTTTCAGCCCTCGGAGCACGGTCCAGGTTGAGTGTCTGTGTTCCAAAAGCTGTCCCTGCAATTGATAATAATTCACCCACCTATTCCCATTGACAATTTTATTAATAAGATCAATGGCTGAACAGGCCTCGAAGTCTGAACATGCATCTTGCCATTGCTGGAGCAAATGAAGGGTATTGATGGAGCAGGGCAGGGGAGGCTCGTGCTGAGGGACGTGATCGGTGGGTGGACCAAGAAAATAGGTCAGGTTTGATCAATACTCCTGCTTTAGGGAGTGCTGAATCTACTTATATAAATGGACCAGCTCAATTAAAAAAAATAAATAACTTGGGTAACTATCAGGCCCAATTTAGACTCCAGCTAAGGAAGGGATAACCCTGCTCCTGGCAGCGAGGGTTGTGAGGCAGCTCAGTGAAGGTGATGTCCATCACAGAGGCTCCTGCGTGGTGTCACAAGGTTTTCAGGTGGATATATGAGCTGGTGTAGCCCTATGGGGGGATTAAAACAGTTTAAAGTCCAGCTCAGCACAATCCCAAACTTGTAATATAGTGTAATATCATATTTTAATGAATCCACCCTAAATTGCCACAACCCCTCCTGGGTCTGTTTGTGGGTTCTCTCATGGTCACGTTTCACTGGTAGAGTTTATAATCTGTTTTTCCTCGTGGTTATTCTGCACTAGAACTGTTTTGTTTGCTTTGCTGCAGCAAGAGCAGCCATTACTTTAAGGTGGCACACACTGCACTGCAAAGCTGAAGGACTTAACAAATGGTGCTCATTAAAGGTTTGATCCTCCTCCCATTTATACCTCTTTGGAAAACCTGCCACTGGTTTTACCAGAGCAGAGCCAGAGGCTGATCAAACACGAGTTTACCACTGAGGACAACGCAGGGATTTATGGCCAAATGCTGCAGTTGGTTTCCAGAGCACCATGGAAAACTCAGGGGCCGAGTGGCAGCTGTACGTAGGAAATGAGAAATGTTTTTGGCACAAATCTTCATCTTTGTATTTTAAAGATGCAACAACTCCTTTGTAGTCTCCAGGATTGATGTCAGGCTTGTTGGGGGTCAATAGGGATCTTTCAAATGATTTCAAGGGGCTTTGGATCAAATCTAAAGCCAAGCTGCTCATAAAAAGTCAAGGGCTAGACATAGATTTGGGGAGGGAGATGGAGGTCATTCGGTTAAAAAAGTGGATTTTCTGAATTTCTGCTGGTTTTATCAGGTGCTTTCTGAATGCAGCTCAGCTTGTATTATCTGCAAGATTTTATGTCACTGCAGTATCTCAAGCTGCACCGATAACAGGATCTCACAATGTATTCTTAACACAAAACATGTAGAGAGTTTTGGAAGGTTTAGTCTCCGGATTAACTGAGTGGAAAATGTCTTTCATTGTAGCTACAGATGGCCCACAACACAGGGGAGGAATCTGGAGGAAAAAAAAAAATCAGAACCTCTTTGTCTTTGCAACTTCATTAGGTTTTCCAAAGCTCTGAGCAAGATTGTTCATAAAATGAGAGAGGAGATGGAGAATTATTATTTTTCATATTCCCTCGTTTGTTTTCATCTCGTGTTTTCCCTAACAGAAAACACTGAATGCATTTCTCATTTTAAAAAATATGAACATGGGGGAAAAGAATTCAAGCCTTATGTGGTTTTATATATATATATATATATATATATATATATATATATATATAGGAGAAGTTAATACTTGAAGGAAATCTAGTGAGCCACCTTGCAAATAAAATGAAAATATTACCAACCCAGCTCTGAACTTCAGGCAGTGGAAGGCAGCAATTTGATGATATTTGATTTCTGATTTGTTTTGGTGGTTCTCCACGAGGTTTTCCCCCCCAGTGAGGAATTTGATTCCTGATGTGCTGTGGGGAGGCTGCTGCATATCTGGTGTCACGGGAATTCACGCTCCCCTCTGACGAGTCATGCTTCATTATGACTATCATCAAAATCAAAATAGCAACCTTTTTGCTGACTGTACTGCTAATCCCATGGAGGCTGGAGGGAGAGGTGGGTGGGTGGGCAGAGAGAAAGCATAGCAGGGATAGTGGCACTGGGTTGGGAACAGGATATCTCCCTGTGTAAGATTAAGTTATCAAATTAAGGTCTAGTGCCGTGATCAAGAAAGTCAGTGCTCCATGTGATATAATTTCCAATCTGGGCCAATTCTGCCTTTGATAGGGAGCCATCTGTGTGTATAATTCTGTCCAGGTTGAAGTGGAGCTCTTGATAGTGATGGGATCACCACCAGAAATGTGGATCTAAGCACCATCCTCAGGTCTTGTGAATGACATTACTGAGCTCCCCAGGGTGAATTCATCTCATTTTTCAAGCCCTTCCAGCAAAAGGCTCTCAGCTCCATGACAGAACATTTACCAGGGAGAAGACATCTCTGCTTTGTGGGAAAATGAAAAACTAGCCCAGCCAGCAGTTGCAAAGGAAATCTGTAGCCTGTGCTTGTAGCACATTAATAACATGACTGGTGACCTTTCTGGAGACAAGAAATGCGTGGAATTGATTGTCCTACCCAGGAGCTGGGCAGAACTATAGATCGGTTATTTTCAGCCCCATCTTTGTTGTGGTCACATCTTTGGCCAGTGCAGGCTCAGTGTGGGTATAGTTTAGTCTGGTTAAATCCAAATACAGCTGAGGAACGAGAACAATGCCTCGCTCTGGCTGCCAAAGGTGCAGCTGCTGGTGGCCACACTGGAGCTTCTGCATTACAGAGCTTCTCCTAAAGGGAAGTTTAAAGTCTCTCTTGTCCTTAAAGCTGAAGAATCTCACTTTTCTATTTTTTAAATACATATATATATACATATACACACACATATATATAGACATAGATATGTAATTTTTTGTTATGATCTGGGAGAATGATGATAATTCAGGTCCCCAGAAGTTCTGAGCATTTGGGTTGCTTCATGCTGTGTTAGGGAGTAAAGATCCCAGAGTCCAGTGTCCTCCTTTATTTGGAATTAATCCCAAGGTTGTCTCCATGGTTTACTGCTGTGAAAACCTGGAGGGGCCAGGTCTGGGACAACCTCTTGGGTTAGATTATGATGGGCTTCTCCAGCCTGAGAGTCGGAGTTTTCAGCAGCTCTCCAGGGTTTTACTTGGAAATCAGAGAGGCTTCCCTGGGTTATGTCACATCTGCAGAAAACTTAACCCCTTTCCCTTTAAATATTGCTTTATCTACCCAGTACTATAAACCTCCATTGCAGCAGGATGACCAGGAAGGTTAATTTAAGGAGCCTGAAACCTCGCAGGTAATTTTCCAGTCGGGTTTCCTGCGTGAGGGGCAGGGAACTGTCTGGTACCCAGGACTGGGGTGGGTGTCTGCTTCCTGCAAGCATCCAGGAGTAACCCACAGAATCCATTAGAGAGATGCCTAATCATCTTAACCTGTCAGATCCAAACCAGCCTCTTTTAAGAGCCAATTTGTTTTTCTGCCAGATCGATGTTCTTATCTGTAATTGCACAGGCCATGAATGGCACCCAATAACCAGTTAATATGCAGTTCCATTCCACAGCAGGGTGGGGAGCAGGGAAATGTCTTAATTTAAACATTTATTGTACAACTGTGAAAATGTCCTAAGTGAAATTAATTGAAGCTCGGGGAGAATAACTTATAAATCACCTTGTCTGGCTTGCATAAAATGATATAAGGATATGCTGAAGCCTTATCATGGGGCTCTGTGGAGCTGGAGGAAGCTTTAACCCTGAGGTTACTGCTGTTATTCTGGCTCCAGGATGGAAGAAATCTGACTCCCACAGGTTATGTGGTAAAGGGAGGGCTGATCTAATTAATAACAAGCCACCAAATTTTGCTGGTGCTCCTCTCTGCCGTGGCTTGTGGCAGACAATTTGGATTAACACCATCAGCCATTCAGCCCTCAGACTTCAGCAGCACTTTAAAAAAGGGGTAAATAATCCCGTCAGGCTGTGCTTTTCAGGGTACAAATACCTCCAGAAAGTAGAAAAAACAACCCCAGTGACATCAGCAGGGTAGGATATAAACAGTAGTGGCTAAAATGCAAGCTGGAAATTAGGAAGGCTGAAATGGGGAATGTGAAGAGCACATGAAGATGCAAACAGCTCGCAGAGAATTTATTGATTTGCGAGGAACAGTGAAGGAAATAGTTGTCACACTTGAGGAAAGTTAGAAGGACACTTAAGGGAAAGAATAATATTGCAGAGAAACAAAAGCCCTATCTACCTGTTAACCCTTGGAAGGAAGCACTGAGGCAGGGATGGAGCTTTGAGCTGCAAGGACCAGCAAAAGCACAAACCTGTGAGTTGTGAAAGACGTGGCTGAGTTATTGACAGGGAAAAAAAAAAAGTGATAATCCTTCTGAAACCTGCTGCTCAATGGGAAGCCTGCAAAGGCTGCCCCTTTGGAGATGTTCATCCTGCACATTGCAAATCAGCAAGGCTTAATTAAGCCCTGGGCAGGCTGGAGGAGGTGGTTATTGGGAATGGATTTCAGGAGCAACGGTGGGATATGACACAGATGAGCCAGTGCAGCTCCTGCCTCTCTAAAATTCATGGCTCTATAACAGCACCTGGGAACAGGTCAACAAACCAGTGACTAAAGGAGAACTGGCTGACATAATTTATATAGACATGCAGAAAGTCTTGGGACAAAGTCCCTGGTAAGGGGGTACTGAGGCAGCCAAGGGCTGACTGGAAAAGCACTGATGTGGTTTAGATGGGACTAAAAAGTCCCTCCTATTCCCACATGCACCTCAAGATGGAAGGAAATATTCCTCTTTTACCATGGTAAAAATTCACTGCTGTGCCCAGTTGCTTAAATATATTTACCATTGGGTTGGAAAGGTGAAAAATAAGGCAGGAAAAGTGAATAATAAGGCAGGAAAAGTGAATAATAAAGCAGGAAAAGTGAATAATGAAGCAGGAAAAGTGACTTTTGGGCTAAGCTGGAGGTGGCTGAATGGTTTTAATGGAACCCTGCATAGTAAAAGGGAAAACTTGAAGGGCAGGGGTGGAAATTCCCGGCTGACAACACCAAGGGACTCTTCAAAAGAATATTTGGACAGCCCATATCTATCTAAGTTATCACTAAAAGGGGAAAAAAAGAGGTCTGTAACTGAACAGTTCAATGGTATCACTGTTCAAGCTGCAGCAGTGGCTAAAAAAACACCAGTGAAGTGGTAGGAAAAAAACACCAACTAGTGTGGAACATGATATTGAAAATATAAGATATTATATCAGTGTCCCATGATGTTGGTCACTCCTGGGCAAGAAGGATACAGAATAAATGGAAACCGCTGGGAGACAGACAACAGAAATAATTAGAGGCCTGCAAAAGTGCTCAAAAGAATAATTTCTTGAAAGAGATTGTTCAGATGAGAGAGCACAGGAGTAAATAGTAAAAAGGAGCAGAGAAGGTGAATTGCAGTACATTGAAAACGGTTAAAAAGAACTGGGTTTTGTACAGTTGACAAAAACCTGTGGAGTCCTTTGTCTCTTGACATGGCTGAGGCCAGGAATTCTGGTGGGATTGAAAAATTCATTGAACATTTGTACAGTGAATGGAAACATCTGCAGTGAAATGGGTGGGATGCTATTCTTAGCAAAGAACCAGCCCCAAGCCTCCTACTCCAGGGCATAGTTTAAATAGTGACTGAGGAAAGGGTAGGGGAGGAAAGTCCTCATTAAGGTTTCCCATTGTGATCCAGGAGCAGATATATGCTTTTTACCCTGAAAAATTTGATTATCGCTGCAATAGGTTTGCCATTGCTTTAAATAAATATTCCAACACACAGCTTTTATTACTTATAGTATTTATTATTTATACTATTTATTACTTATACTATTTATTACTTATACTATTTATTACTTATACTATTTATTACTTATACTGTTTATTACTTATACTGTTTATTACTTATGGTTTTTATTGTAGTTTGTTGTCGTGTTATCCGAATTTCTGTGAAAGGAAGGGTAGTTTAAGAGTGAATTGAAATTCCTCCTCGTTGCAATATGGCATCATCAGTGCACATCTGTCCACAGATGCTCGAGGCAGTGATTGAACAGGTTTATTACACTCAATTAAAATTTATTGCCCAGGTATATTTAAGTGCTAGAAATAAATGATGGGCCGAGGAAGATTATTTGTGGTGATTCTTAATAGGGAGGATGAGCCTTGTGCACAATTCCC
The DNA here is from genome assembly GCF_009829145.1 of Chiroxiphia lanceolata. Classification (NCBI taxonomy): domain Eukaryota; kingdom Metazoa; phylum Chordata; class Aves; order Passeriformes; family Pipridae; genus Chiroxiphia; species Chiroxiphia lanceolata. Next base: position 3,096,458 of record NC_045659.1, on the reverse strand, counting down.
CAGTTGTTTGCATAGGTGGGAAAGGACTGAAAATAAGGATGAATTTAGATTTATGGGTTGTGGGTTTTTTGTTTTTAATTTTTAATTAATTTTTAATTGAGAAGGAGATGAGATGGAGGGGCAGGGTGAGAAAACAGATGCCCTGGGGGTGCAGGGGATGAAGTGCTGGGGGTCCCAGGGCAGTGCTTGCCCTGGCAGGTGCCTCAGCCCAGGGCAGGGGCTCAGCCCAGCTTTCCCCAGTGCCCCTGGATCCCTCCACAAAAGCGCCAAAGAAACCTGCAGAGTCCAAAATTCATCCGCCAAAAATTCCTCCCCGGGGAAGAAAAGAAAGCAGAACAAAACAGCAAAGCCCCACCAGCCCGGGATTTTTAAGACGAGCTGGAACTTGGTGACACAGGCAGTAAATTTGACAGCTTCTTGCCACCTCCTCCTGGTGTGATTTACTTTGAACTTTTCAGCATAATCAGTGCAAGGACTGGGCTCAGGTGGGGATTTTTATGGCCAAGCTTTGCAACTTTGCAGCAAATTGCAGAGCAGGACACTGTGTTACAGTCCCGTCCACCTTTTCCTCCTGTTATTAAATCACCGAGAAGGCACATGCAGGGAAAGCAGAAACAGATCTTCTGCACAAAAAGCAGACACAAAACTCAGAAAGGGATAAAAAAAGCATCATATTAGACCGGGAAATATGTCAGGCAAAATAGTTTTGATGTGCTCTTCGATGCAAGAAAGGGTGGGAATAAAAGATGCATGTATGTGTGTGTATGTGTATATATATATAAAAATATATAAATGTATATAGCAAGCTGCACAGGGATTTTTTTTTTTTTCTGTTTTGAAATCCAGATGAGTGCAACAGGAAAATAAAATGCTGAGCCACCACACAAACCTCTGGTCTTTCTTGTCTGTGTCAACTCTCACTCGCAGAGAACAGCATTTTGTTTCCTACTGTCGAGGCAGCAGCAACTAAAGTGAATGTTCATATGTGTGGTGAGGCATTTGTCCCTGGAAAAATAACATCTCTTCTTCTATTAACGTTTTAATTAATCCCTTTTAGTTATGAAATGTAACTTTACATTACATAAAAAAAAATTACATGCAGTCTCTTAATCTGCTAATCCTTTCTCCAGACAAGCTGGTTCTTTTTAAATCAACTGCCATTTTATCAACCCAATGGAGCAGAGATCCGGACTCAACTCTATTCAACAATACATTCTTTTCATGAGAGACTGGCCTAGCTAATATGACACCACAAAGGGCTTGAGGAATTCCAAATACCCAGCTCTTTGGATTAAAAGCATAATAATCCCATGCAGTTTTTTGTTCAGAATTGATAGAATGGTTGTATAGTGAGTCACACTTGTTTGAACTTATCAAAGTAACAATATATCAAGCATTTCGTAGGATGATATTTTATTTTCTCAGGTTGATTCAACTCCTTTCAAGTATTTTTTTCTTCTTTTTTTTTTTTTTTTTTTTTTAAGCGTGCATTAATGACTGCCAAATGCCCCTGCAGTTAAACAATTAAAACCTATAATTAAGCCCAGAATCTGATAGCTGTTGTTTTATGGCTGGCTTTCCATACAGTTTTTATATAGACATAAGCATTGTTTTTGCCAAAGCAGTCGGAGCAGCCCAGCACACAGCGTGTACCAGGGCAAAAGCACTTTATACTGCTGAGACTCCTTCCCCTGCCCATAGGCTCGACTTTACTCTGCTTCCAGGCTGTATCTTGGAGCCAAAGCAGGACAGCTTTTGTGTGTCAACAAGCCCGTTGGGAGAGGGAAAACAAGGCTGTTGGAATGAGCGGCCCAGTAGCCTCAATAAACTCACATGCAAAGCCCAGGCTTTGGGAAGACGCCTCACTGCGTCCCCTCCCACTTTGCTCTGGATTAAAGTGAGCCCCGAGACCCAAGGTTTTCCCTCAGACAGGTTTTATAAGCTTATTAAAAGAAGCTCTCTGTTGCAATTACGAAGCAGAGGCTCTCAAAAGCCGGCTGAGATGTCGGGGCTGCTGCAGGAACGGGGGGTTTGGTGACCAACGTGTTGTCTGCCGGCGTCAGGAGGGCTGGGAGCACGTTTGGTGCCTGGGAGGGAGAAGCTGATGGGCTGAGCCTGCACTGGGAAGAGCACATCACAACTGGAAGTCCTTGGTAGGCTCCATGGAGTAGCCTTGGGAGGGAGCACCGTGGCTGCCACCGTCTCCATGGGCATCCAGGAGGGCAAGGAACGGGGTTTTCCCTTCACCCTGAACTCCACGGGACACTGCAACAGCAACAGCTTCGTCCCTGGAAGTGTTGAAGGCCAGGCTGGCTGGAGATCTGAGCACCCTGCTCTAGTGGAAGGTGTCCCTGCCTGGAATAAGGTGATTTTTTCATGTCCCTTCCCACCCAAACCACTCCACGATTTCCACCCCGGTTACACACACACACACCATGACCCCTGATCCAACATCTTCCCAAGGCAGCAGTGTGGGAGAACATCTCATGGGGCAGCCACAACTCCCAGTTATTAATAAAATCACCCAGCACTGCTCTGGCCAGCGGGGCCGGGCTGTGAACTGCTGCTGGAGCGTGGCAGGAGCAGCCCCAGCACCCCTGGGATGCTCATCCACTTGCTGACCCCCCATTCTCCCTAAAAGCCCACTGGAAGAACCCTCTCCCATGCTTTTGCCATCTTATCCATGCCCTGCTCAAGCCTTGTGGCTGGACTGGTGAGTCCTTAGTCATGTCCCCACAGAGAACACAGAACTTCCTTTATTTTATTTATGTTTTTGTTTTCATTGTCATAACTCTTCCCTCGAGTTCCCACCCCTCCTACTCCATATGGCATCTCACAAGGGAACAATAGGGACCTCTTCAGGGGTTTGTACTATAACTCTTCAGAAGCAAAGGGTTCTCTGAGGAGCTGGTTGGATTTTTCATCCCAATTATTTCAATATTCCTACGGAATTTCAAAACTAAATACGTTCACAGCAGAATTGGCAGCGCTCGAGCGAATATTTTTCATTTTTACTTTCGACCAACTGCAGAGTTAACCAGAACATTTTGAAATTTGACTCCCTTGCCAATGCCTGCTGTAAAGAAGGGAAATTTGGGAAGGGGGGGTGGCAGAAATGTTTGCTAATTTCCCTCTTTCTTCTCTTTTCAGTTTGAGGCCCGACCCCAAAAGCAACGAGCCACCTCCTCGGGCCAGAGGAATAAAAGTGTTAATGAGGAAGCAAACACAATTTAAAAGTTCAGTTCTTAAAGGGAGGAAAAAAAAAGCAAGAACAGCCCTGATTTTTCAGGCCAGACGAGTTCTCCTTTCTTTTGCCAAGGGAATATTGTTTGCATGCCTCCTTGGAGGAGGGTTTGGTCCTTCCATCCTCCTCGGTGCCCCTTTAAACAAACACCTCATAACACTGCAGCTATAAATAGCACCGAGGTGGAAATGGCTGGATAGGTTTCTATGCCCTCCTTTGTGTTCACATTTTTCAAACATGCAAACCTTCTCCCCTTTCCCCACCCCCCCCCCCCAGCCCTCACCTCCTTCCCTCCACAATGTGTGGTTATATATAGAATATTTATAATAGTTCTTATTTCTGAGCAATTTTCACCACTGCCACGCAGCAGGAAGAAATTGAAAAATTGCTGGTTGTTTATTTATTTATTTCTCCGTGGAAATGTGCACTTAATCCTGCACAGTGTGGAAAAATATACTGTATATGTGGTATGTACTGAGATATATACAGTCTCTAGATAGATAGATGCATGTTTGTGTGTGTGTGTTTTAAATGCAGACCACATTGATTTCAATGTGGAACTTATAAAGATGGGAGATATTCTTATCTCTGCAGGAAATAAAGTGTTTGGGGTGATATTTATGAGCAGGATGGTGACCAGTTTAGACACCCCATCGTTCACAAAGCTTCTTCTTTAAGGCAGGGGAGGCACTTTGGGGGCTGGTAAGGAAGGAAAGGACAGTCCAAGTACAAAGATCCCACTGGTATCCCAAAAATCAGAGAATAGTTGGGGTGGGAAGGAACCTCTGGAGATCATCCAGTCCAACCCCTCTGCCCAGGCAGGGTCACCTGGGGCAGGTGACACAGGGACACATCCAGGGGGGTTTGGGATGTCTCCAGAGAGGGAGACTCCACACCCTCCCTGGGCAGCTGTTCCAGGCTCTGCCACCTCCATGGAAAGAAGTTCTTCCTCCTGTTGAGGTGGAACTTGTGTTTAGTTTATGTCCATTGCTCCTCATCCTGCCACTGGGCACCACCAAAAAGAGTCTGGGAACAGCCCTGGGAGGTATTTGTGTGTCACTGCAGACCACCTGGAACCAGAGGGGTGGATTGGGGAAATATCAGTGAACACTGACCCCCCTCTCCCCCCTCTCCCTTGGCATCTGCTGTAGGTCACTCTTAATGGGATATCAGGCTTAATGGCTAATTGCTGCACAGCCCTATTAGTGATCCTTCCCCTGTGTCACAGGAGAGGGGAAGGGGTTTAAGGGGATCATGGTGATCCCATGGCAGAGGCTGGCAAGGATTCCTGAGCTCTGGGTTCCAGGGGAAGCCAGCCTGGATGGACTGAGGGCACGAGGGAGGCGTGGAAGATGCTGTGCAGCATTCCTGGGCTCCACCTGGTGTGTTTGACATGGAAAGGAAACGAAAATCATAGCACTGATCTCGGCCTGTGAGGTGCAAAGGTGCATTTGCTTAAGGTTTGCTCCTTGTTCAGGACCCACCCTGCCCAAAAAAAGAGAGAGGATTCGGATGTTTTCACTTTTGAAATCGAGCCCAGTGGGGTGGGAAAAGGGGAGGAGGAAGGGGAAAGGCAAAGCTTCAGTCAGGACTTAAGGCAGTCCTGGGGGTTGGGTTTATCCCAGGTTCACTGTCCTCCTAACCTTTATGAGAGCTGTGTGAAAACCCTGCAGGGTTTGGCACAGGATAAATCCTGCACAGTTTGTCTGTAAAATCAGCTGTGTTGTGTTTGGTTCAAGGTCCTTCTCACCAGCTTCCAGCCTCCAGCAGGAGCCAGGAGCTGATGCTCAGAGTTCAAGAAGAGCCCCAGCAACACCTTCACAGATCCCCAGAACGTGGCATTAACTTCTGGTGACCTGAGTTTTCGTGTTTTCTAGCTCAGGTGGGCTTTTCTTCTCTTTATTATTCCACGTGCACTTAAACCCCCTTTTTATCAATGGACTTTGTAACCTCTCGTGCCACTGAGTTCCCCAAATTCATCGTGGGCTGTGTGGGAGCCAGGTGTGGCCTTTGTAAGATTTGTTTTTCCTGATTCAAAGTGGCAATTTTTTAGGACTGGGACTTCCCCTGCTACACGGAGAACATGAAATATGTAATAGAACAGGAGCAGGTTTTTGAGCTATTTTTTTCTTGATTGCTTTTGACAAGCCCTGTCTATCAGCTCAGGGAAATGAAAAAGAGCAAGCATCCATCTCAGCCCTTTTTTTTTCATTAGTATCAGGCAGCATCTGAAGGAAAGCACTATTATCTGAAAAGGATTAGACCCTGAAGAATGTGCATGGGACATGAGAAGTATTGAAGCACAGTGGGTGATACCAGGAGCATCTGTGCTCTGGGGAGCCCTCGGGAAGGCGAGGAGGAATGTCTGGCTGCTGCAATGGGTTCCCTGGAATGCCAGAGGAACATGTGGGTGCCACAGGGTGCTGCTGAGAGCAGCAAAGAGCCGCCTAGGTGGGCGCCAAGATATGCAGGGCACAATACGAGCCGTGCCCCGGGATCCTCCCGACAAAGGCAGGGCCGGGGGCGGGGAGCGGGGTGCTGGAATTCAAACATAGATTAAGCTCCCGGTATGTTTTGCTCTCACTTCTGAAGTGTCTGTCTCATGCTGTTCTCCTCCTGATCTGTCAGCTCCAGTTAATAGCTGAGCGGAGCGGGGCTTTAATGAGTCAGCCGGATTGTTTGCATAAACAGTTGCCAGGTTGATGGAACCAACAGCAGCTCGGGGCCGAATCCTCCCCTCCGCGACTTCCACCTGCGCTCTCCCCTCTCCTCCCTCCCTCCGGGAGGGCACCTGAAACAGGCTGGGGTTTAAGGTGTGTTCCCATCCTTTTCCTCACCCGTTTCCTCCTCTCCCACCACCTAGAGGAGATCTTGTGGCTGACGTGACTTCAGGTGTAATAATTCACAACCTGAGTGCTGCCTTTTGCAGCGGGGGTGTGAATTATTAAGCTCTTGTTTCTCACCTTTATCAAGATTATGATGGCAAAAGCGGGACAAGAAGAGCAAAGTGCTGAGCACAGCCCGGGAGATTAAATTCAAACCCTTTCTCAGGGTGCTCTGACATATTTACAACTTAAATATTTTGCTTTGAAGTGATTTCAGGCGTTTCATATCAAGGTAATAGTTCTGTCCGAAAAACAAATGTTTGCAGTCTCATTCATTAATTACTATTATGAGAGATTCAGGCTTGGAGCTATATAGGTTCTGATCCAAATCTGTTTTCCTTGGCCTCATCTCAGCACTAGAAAAATGACTTTCCATTTCTGCAGTGCCTTTCCCTGTGACATTCTGAAAGCCCCTGATAAAAATTAATTAACCCGTGATGCAAATTCATCAAAGCTGGGAAAAGAACCCCCCGACTCTTTGAAGGCAACTGCTTTGCATGAATATCTGGGCAGAATGACTCCCAGGATGGAACTCCTGATGGTGCTGCCATGCCTCAAAATGTACCTTTTAAAACAGTTTTTAGTAATGCTGTGTGGGCAAAGTGAGCATTCAATATTATTCCCTTCCACAGACGGAGAAAACAGTCACCAAGTGACTAAATAATTTGCTTGTAGTCACATGGAAAAGAACACAGTGTTCCTCACAGTCGAGCCACGTGACTTTCTTATTCCTCTCCTGAATTCCCAACACGATATGGGGAATCTAAAGGTTTGGATCCCTGTGTTTGGCAAAAGGGGATCTGTTTTGAGAGCCCACAGTTCCCATGCACAGTTCCCTTTCAGGGCTAAATTTTGATTAGCCAAGGTATTTTTGATTTCTCTAAAATTCTTCTCTTGCAGTAGAAGGAATTGCTTCCTGCCAGATTCAAGTGAACGCTAAATATTGTGGATTTTAAAAGGCCACAGCTTTCCATCAGTGAAAGATGTGCTTTGCCAAGTTAAGATTCCTGTTTTAAACCCAGGTGAGAGGCTTTGAGGTCCTGCAGAGGATGTGGAGCCACAGAAATGCCATCAAGCTACTGGTGCTGCAGAACAGAGGGGGTTTTCTTGCAGACATTGGCATGAAGAATCAAACCCAGTGAGGGAACAGCACATGGCTGGGGAATATTGGCACTAATTGGCACTAATTTGATGGAAAATGGACAGGGATTCCCTGGACTTGGGCAGTGGGAGGGAGTGTGGCCACGTGTGATTCATTCTCAGAGAAAGATACAACCTGTAAAAATTACTTAAGTGTTAATTTCTAAATATAAAATCACCAGCTAACAGTATTTTTACGTGACTTTAGCTCATGTTCCCTTTGTATTTTCATCCTGAGTCATTCAGCTTGATGACAACTACACTTTTGTGTGCCTGCAGTGCCAGATACATGTGGACATGCCTCCAAAAGCTCTCCCAGTCTCTGTGACCTCTCTCCACAGTTTGTGATCTCCTGAGCCTATTTTTTTCAGAGACCCACGGATTTAAAATGATATTTAAAGTACACAAGCTCCTGCAGTCTGCAGGTGACGGGTGTGGTGACGTTCTGAGGATGAATAAATGGGAATTTCACTAAGAAGGAACAAGTAACTAAACATCTGCTGAAAGTTCCTGTTCCTTTCAGCCAGGGTGTAGGTGCTGAAACACCTGGGAGTGACCCCTTTTGATTGGGATCATCTTTCCAATGGGGAACACCTGTGTGGGGAGCAGAGTTTGGAGAGTTCCCAGGGGTCAGCTGTGCTGCTGCAGGTGTTGGGGATGAGCTGGGGATGCTCAAAGAGAGGAGCTGAGCTCTTGCAGAGCTCCTGCAGAGCTCCAACCTCCCCAGCCTGGCCAGAAGCTCCCTCTCCCTTCTCCAAGGTAGGACATTCTGGCTTTTTTTCTACACCACTTTTGATGATGTTGACTGTAAAATATGTTTAAATGAACACCCTGGAAGCTGATTCTGTGGGTTGGTGGTTTTTCTGTGGTTTCAGAGGTTAATTAAGGCTCCTTGGTTTAATTTTCAGAGGATGGACCTGCCGACTTCCAAACAGCCTCAGGGGTGCTTGAGAACTTGTATATTGTGATTTATTCCAGTTTTTCTTAAAATTTGAGCTGCACCAGCACCTCTGTGGTGGAAAGGGTTTATTTCAGGAGTCCTCAGGGAGCTGCTTGGAGCAGATGTCCCATACAGATGGGAAGTGAAAGTCTTCTTCTTGTTGTTCCCAGTTTTTTTTCCCTTTCTCAGAAAAAGTGAAGTTTTTCCATGTTCTGGACCCTTCCTTTGTTCCCAGATTATCAGCCCAGGCCGTGCTGCTGTTGTGCTTCTCATATTTGTTGGAAATAGTGCTGGTTTTGTGTTAGGACCCTGATTTCCAGCTCTATATCTCTGTGGATTTGCTGATTTTGTGTTGAGTGAGGTCAATTTTCTCTCAGTGGTGGCATTTAGAGAGTTGCTTGTCTTTATCTTGTTCCTGTTTTATCAAAATTTCCTTGGAATTAAGGACTTTCAGGCCTTTACTCTGTGTTCTTGGTTTGTTTGGAATTATCCAGAAAGTTTAAGATTTGGGAAGTGGTTGGAGAACAAAGTTTGCTGGGAAACAAGACAGAAAAAAAGTCTCCTTTTCACCTTGTTTGTGCTTTGACTGCTTTAGTTGGTGGTATTTGTAAGGAGTGTTTTGCTTTTGTGGTCAGTGTTTGTTTTTAAAAGGAATGAAAACTGATAAATAACCCAAATGTACGCTGTGTCTTGGCTGTTTCAATTTTATTTATTTTGGTTATTATCGGTACCAATAATACACCTATTACAGTTCCTATGAAATTGCACCTCCAAACTTTTTCTCTGTGTGGCTCCTTACAGGGATTTTTTTTTTACTATTACTGTTATTTATTTTTAGCTTTTTTTCCCCCCTACAATCTGCAATTGAAGCTTTGCTGCGATTTCAATGACCTGCCTAAATAGAAGACGAAATTGTATTTTTGATTGTGTTTTCAACTGTAAATTGAACTTGTGTTTGTGATTATTTTTGTGTGTGTGTAAAAACCACTGGCCCATGGGCAGCAGCCCTGATCATTCTGGATGTGTTGGTGATAAATGCATAGAGGGGAGGGAGTTGTTGCTGGGGAACTTATTGTCTGAGAAAATAAAGCCCAGAAGTGGGACTGGAGTTGTCAGAACAGGGGAACACACACAGTGGTGCTGGGCTGAGAGGGTAATGTGAATTTTGTGATTATTGGGTGGGAAGGGACCTCAAAAATGATCCAGTTCCAACTCTCTGCCACCAAGTTCCCCAAATTCACCCTGGGCTGGGTGGGAGCCAGGTGTGGCCTTTGTGAGATTTGGTTTTTTCTGATTCAAAGTGGCAATTTTTTTAGGACTGGGACTTTGGTGCTTTAAGGCTGTGCTGCAACCTCTACCCTGGGTACCTTTTCCCCTCCATCCACCCATTTTCAGGCTCACTCCTGCTCTCTCCTTCATACACACGTCTGCTAAAATATTCACTGGGAGTGTGAAAGCAGCTGCTCTTGTAAAGAAACAACCTTGTGTGTTATTGAGAGTGTGCTCCCACCAGCTCCAGCTTCAGCTGCGAGTAGCCACTGATATTTTCCATTAAAAAAAAAAAAGGGAATTAGGTGTCCAGCTCGCAGGTGATGGGATGGAAGCAGCGTGGGAAGGGTTAAAGATTCCCGGGGCTGGATATGACAGGCTGATGTGCTTTCCAGGTAATCAGGATAAACCCGAGCTCGTTATAAAAGGGATGAGCTTGAGCCGCCCGTAAAATACAGGAGGAAGGGGAGAGGAGGGGGGGGGGAAGAAGAAGCGGCTTTCTTGGAGAGCACCGGGGAGCCGAGGCAGGAAGGAAAGCCGGAGGGTTTATTCCTGGCAGTCAATAGGTCTGGGGTTGGCTCCGCTCGCTCATTTGTTCCCTCGGCAGCCGGGCTGTGCCGGGGGATCGATAACGCTGCAGAGGAGGGGGCGATGCTCTTCGTGCCGCCTGGGTGTGGTGCAGGGGCTGAGCTGGGAGCTCTGGGGCTGCCGTGTTTTTTTTGTTTGTTTGGTTTTTTTTTTCCTAAGATCCCTGTAAATGTGAGGTTTATTTATTTTAATTTTTATTCCCTTTTATATTTTTTTTTTTTCCTCGAGGCAGGCGCTGGGAAATGGCTGCCTTGCTCTTTACGTGTCTCCCGATTATTTTCTGGGTCCAACCCCGTTCCAAAGGGTGAGATCCTAGAAACAGGCATCCTGTGCTCGGCCTCTGCATCCCACATTTCCCTCCCTGTCCATAGACCCGAGCCCTGCAGAGCTCTGGGCTCCTCACAGCCCCCCTCAATATGGCAAGTTTAAACCTTTGCAACACGTTATTTTCGTGCTCTGCAGGGACTTTTACAAGAGGATTGAGATACTTCTCCACTGTATCATAGGGGAAGAAACATCATTCCCTTAAAAATAAAAGTATTGGGGGGGAAAAAATGCTTACAAGTGCACTACAACTAAGGATCATTTTTCCTGGCATGGTATAAGTGCTCGTGTTCTTTATAGTGCTCTCAAACCTGGGTTAAATCTTTCTGAATTCCACCTGAATTGGGTATTCAGCTGAAGTCAGGGCCTGGCTGATGACACATCCTCCAGTTAGGCAGCAAACACTGTGAAATGGGGGAGCTTTGGTCTCGTTCCTGAAGAAATAAAGACCTAAATGGGGAATATCTGGCCCTGGGATGCACAGCAGAGGTCACAATAAGTGGGGTTTTTTTCTTGATGTAGTGGGTGCAGCTTTGGGATCACAACTGTAATGGTCCTTAGGTGTCTTTTCAAACTCTGATTTCTCTGTTAGGATTTTTCACAGTTAAGTTCTGGTTGCCCAGAGTGATGCAGAGCCTGCAAGGAGACCTTGTCCTGTGCCTCAGTCTCCCAGGCAGGGGAATGGGGAAGGAAGGATGCTGGAATTCTCCAAGGGTCTTCTTGGAGATGGTGCAAAAAGCAACTGGAATTTATTATTCCAGTATATTATATCTTTAGAAACCTGTAAAACAGGATGGAGAGTTCAGCTCAATAGAAAACCTCCCATGGTAAAAATGAATTTACTAATGATTCTGAGATTTTTTTTTTTCTCAGAACTATTTAATAGTATTCTTCGTGCAACAAGAGCTATAAATGGTTTCCAATACCTGGAATCCATCAGCTCCTGCAGGTACCTGACTGTAGGCTGGACAGTGTAGGGATGTCTCTGCTCTTAGAAAACCAAGATAACTTGCTTGATATTGGCTTTCTTTTGTCTTTTCCATTATTTCTAGATCCTTGCATGAGGAAAATGCAGTTTGCTGAACTAGAAACTCCAATGTTAGGAATGTGACACTTTTAAAAAAAAGAAATCCCTCCAACATTTCCTCCTAGGTTTTCCAACCTCTTGGCCACCTATCCTCTTTCTCCTTGCTTGACTTTGTCCTAGTTAATATTCCAACAGGTGTTTCCTTTTTCAGTGGAATTTTTTAGGCCGATGTCTCAAGAGGCCTTCTGCATAATAATGCTGTATTCATTATGTGGCAGCCTTACTGGGAGAGAACTTTATTTTCTTAACCCCACCATTTCCCCTCCGTTCAGGGGGAGCAGGGGGTGGAGGAGGGAGAGAAGGGGGGAACTTCTCAGCATCTTCTGCTCTCTGGTTTTTGACGAGGCCACCACATGGCACCGTTTGACACCAGGGAAATGAGGATTAAAGGAGGGAGAAATAAGGCAGAAAGTCTCTTTTATTCCACAATTCTGGCAAATTGTGGAATCATCTGCTGATTCCTGGGAAGGACAGAGTTAAAAATAATGAAATTAAAGCTCATGGGTGAAAGAGTCATCCCTTGGTGCCCTCCCTGTGAGTTGTGATATCGCTACAAATTTCTGGTGGTGACACCTGGGTTGGAGGGGGAACAGGAGCTGCTTGTTCATTCCTCCAGCAATTGGAAAGGTGTGTTGAGGTGACTTCTCTGCCTCCTGTGAAATCTGCCCCTTCCTGCCTCTGGCTGATGCTGAGCCACTGGCAGAGTTCAGTGGTTCTACGTGAAGATAAAACTAAAGAGGAAATGTTTTGTTTCAAGGTTTTGTCAAGTTCAATGTATTTTTTTTATTTTTTTTTTTTTTAAGAAGGCTGGAGGGATTTAAGGACAGTGTGCCAAAACTTCCCCTTGCTCGGGTTTCACAGGGTGTGAAATGCTGCTCTGCACAACTGTTGCACTTTGCAGTGGTACCTACAAATTTAGGGTTTTTTTTTTTCAATAAAAGAAGGGAAAGAGGGAAGAAAAGTAACAGTGCAACAATATCAGGTCCTCATGTTATCCCAAGATTATCAGGTTATGATTTGTCTCAAACTGAATAAATAGTATTCCCACCAAGCCAAATTTCATTGCCCTGTGACATACCCAAAGCCAAGAGCTTGAGTGTTTTCAAGATAAAATGTGGAATTTGGAGATATAACAGTCAATGTGCATGAACATGCAAATTTGTGAAATAAATTCTTATTTCTTTGAGATTATTTTCTTGATGGGGATGCTCAGTTCCCTTTCCCACACCTGAGATAATACCTGCTGGGGGTCAGGAGAGTTTGAACAAAGAAAACAAACTTTTTCTGCTCTCTGTAAAGACTATTTTTCTAGTAAAGTGGCAAATAAAGAGATGCTGGGCATTGATTAGTGGAAAAGGAGCTCAGATAACCCTTCCAACCCCAGTCCCTAAATCAGGACTGTGTGTGTCAATATTTTCTTGTGTTCCATAGATGCACAATATCCCATAATTATATATTATGTATGGCAGGGAGCATGAGGAAGGAGGGATGTGAGTGCTGGAGCAATAGAGACTATGAATAGATGAAGTTCTTCTGTTATAACTCCATTAAAAATTGAGTGCACAGTAATGTTGTGCTATTCTTAGCAGAGATAACTTTTTAAAAGGCTAAGACCAATAAACTTTCCTGCTGTAGCAGAGCCAGCATGGAATTCTAGCATGGATAGGATGCTGCAAATTATTGGAAATAAGACAATTGCAATGCCTGGAACCTTTAATATCGATTGGTGAGGTAAATAATCTGTTAAATGGCAGCCTGATTGGGAAGGTGTACATTGAACTGAATTAATAAGTGAACTAATCAGATTCAGATGTTTAAAAAAACCCCAGCAACACTGCTCAGTTGGGTTGATTGGGGGTTTATAAACAAATGTGGAAGTGGGAGATACTCTTGCCATAGGTACTTAAGGCTTTTTGGTTGTATATGTGTTAGCCAGACACTAAAGACATTGTCCTCTGAGGGGTTGTGGCATTTATTTGGGTTATGATTTTTGCAATACAGTCAAAAATATTTTCACAGCACAACTTCCTCCCTCCCCGGGTTTCTAATACCTGAAATTATGAAATCCCAAATCATAAAAACAGCTCAGATTTATTCCACTTGCTCGCTCAGATGATGACAGTGATAACTGATGTTCTTGTGAATTCTCAGCCTGCTGATACATGACTTTGGTGTTTGGATTTTTGACTCTTTAGAAAGGTGTTTTTTGCTTGGTCATCCCTGTAAATATGCACATAAAACCAGGGATAACTTTGGCATTCAGTGGGTCCACTGCAGGATGTATCAGAAGGATCTAAACTACGCTCAGAATCCTATTTGATCTGTATATTGGATACCATATGTATAGATTAGAATCCTATTTTATATGTTTATGTGGCTCATACAGATGGTAACACTCAAGATATTTGTCACAGCCACTGATATTTTAATTGTTAAAAGCACTGACCAAGTGAAACATCTCTCTGTCCCAAAACCCTCCCTTGGAGAGCAAATTGTTCCTGTTTCTTTAAGGTGGGCTTGGTGCTCTGCAGCCATTACCAGTGTTTTTCAATATTTCAGATTATGAGTAAATATAATTACTCACTGATTCCATCCCTTATGTTTACATTGCATAATTACAGGCCCCTCACGATGCTTCATAATAATTGACTTGATATTGATAAATAGATTTGCTAATACAGCAAATGATTGTTCCCCAGCAAATGAATCAGTGGGCTTTTGACTTGGAGTGCCATTAACAATAAATACATGGATTTGGGACAGCTCATGCATTTTGCATTAAGCAGCCCCTGAATAAACACCCACAAAGCAGGGCCCAGAGCTCAGGGTTCCTTCTCCTTCCCTGTTGTGTTCCACAAACACCTTTCCTTCTCCTCCTGAGCCAGACTCTACCTGCAGCACAGAAAGGCTCTGCTGGAGGGCTCCTTGTGCCAGGGGATGCTTAAATTAAGATATTAGGACATTAATTTTTTTTTATGGAAAGGGCTTTAAAGCCTTAGGACAGGCTGCCCAGGGCAGGGGTGGAGTCACCATCCCTGGGAGTGTTCCCAGAACGTGTGGATGTGGCACTTGAGGACATGGGGGTGCTGCTGGTGGATAGTTGGATTTGAAGCTTTTCCAGGTCTTTTCCACCCAAGCAATTCTGTGGAGTTACTTAAACCCTTTTTTAGGGTTAAAATGAACATCAGGGTGGGTGCTCTATGCCCTGTGTCACTGTGTAAAATGTTGGTGTCACAACCCACCTCTGGGAGCTGGTTTTTTTCTCCCAAAATAGAGGAACTCCATCAACTTTGTTGTTGATTGCTGTAGGGTTGGTACAGCTGGAAATTAGCATCCATAGATCGAATTTCTGGGTTCTACAGCAACTCTTTGAGCTTATTTCACCCATTTGGGTCATTTCTGGAGCTGAAAAGCAGCAACTTTGACTCGATGAACCCTGTGGTCCCTTCCAACTCAGAATGTTCTGTGGTAACTTGGAGCTAGAAGGGGGTGGAGGCTCCTCCTCTGGAATATCTGGCTACTGATCAAGGCAATTTGGGATCCCTGTTAGAGACTGCAGTACCTGCAGACCCCCCAAGTCTTTTCTGGGTCTGGCCCAACCTGCTGAAGGAGCTGACAGTCAAAATGATTTATGGGAGTGAATTCTAGACCATATGTTGAGTAAAATCTTGGCTCCGTCGGATGGGGAGGAGGGGGACACTGGCCTGGGTTTTGTGGCATCAGGTTTGCAGCTGCTCCCTGAGCGTTGGAAGGACAACAGGAGACAGAACAAATAACTTCCCTTGCTGGCAAGGAGAACAGAACACACCCTGGGCCTTAATTCCACCATAATTCAGTGGTAAAAATCACTGTTTGAAGGGAACTGAGGATTGGACAAAGTAATGACAATGTGATTTTTGTCTGTCACGTGATCTGGGTTTATTTTAGCCATTTAAAGTCCCTTCACTTTGCTTTCTTTCCTCCTTTGCAGTCACCTTATTAACCTTAATCCTGTCTAGATGATGTATGGGACCTCAGATATCAGCATATATTATATAATACAGAAACATGCTTCCCAGCCTTATTACAGCACCAGGATTAGGGGGGAAAAAAGGGGGAGGGGGGGGGGGGGGAAAAACTAAAATTATTATACCAAAATTGGAACCAGCCTTTAAAAGGACAGGAGTTGTAACCTGACATTCCAGCCCTACAGCATCACATCCAATTTGCTGGATGCCTCCAGTTGCTTTATATCAGGGTCCCAAATTGTGGAGATGTTTTTAGCATGGGCTTACCTTGAAGGGAAATTGTTCTCATGGCTGTTCTCCCTGGCTTGTGGCTCTGTGAGGATGAGTTTGTAACTGAACCTGGAATTCCCTGGACTTCTGCTTTGCACTTCCAATCTTCCAGCTCCCAAAATTTAGTATGAGGTGCACAAAGGTATTGGGAGAAAAACTCATGTTCCTGTGGGGAGAGAGATCTGTGCTCAGCTTCAGAGGATGGAAAAACTTCCCATTGTCCCTGAAAAGGATGGGTTATTCCCTGGATCAGGGACACAGCTACAGGATGGAATCTCAACATCTTTGGTAGCCACAGTGCTGGAAATTTTTCCCTTTCCATAAATGCATAAGTCAGGTAAACTTCCAAAGGCATTATGGAACTTCTATGCCAAGAAGGAATTTTACTTTTACTACTAAAAAGTTAGTTTTTAATAGAACTTCTCAAATATTATTTTGCTAGCTGGTGCAATTTTTTGTATTTATTCCTTTGTCTAATGAAAACAGGGTATTTAGTTGTTTCTCTTTTTCTTCAAAACACTGACATTACCCTTTTCTCCAAATTTTTTTGTTGCCATATTTGACTGTGTCATTTTCTTCATGCTTTAGATCACATCTCTCTTTCAATATTCAGTCCTGATATAACAATGAGTTCTTATAACAATTATAACATCACAATGTTATAATTCAGCTATTGTCCTTGGTGATTTTTTTTTTAAGTGAAAATGCAGTAAAAGGTTAATTTTGGTAGGACAGATGAATGGAAATTGGAATACCAGTGAAGTGGGGATGACAAAGCAGGACTGGAGGGAAGGCAGCAATATTTGAGGTACCTGTGAGTACAACATTTTTTGTGGTCAGGGAAGCAGGGCTGGAGAAAGTGGGATGGTTCCAGAAACTTTGGGATGTTTTGGCACAGAGATTTGACCTGGGTGGACAGAAGTCTGTCCTCCAAAGGTACCTGCTCTGCATGTGCTCATTTACCCCGGCTTTGAGCGAGGTCTTTTCTAAGGCCCAGCGTGAGGGAGTGAAATGATCCAGGATGGGCAGATGGTTGGGAGGAAAAGAGTTGCCTACAGCTGCTGGGAGCAGCAAAAAAACCAGGCAGGAGCAGCCAAAACACAGGCACATCCCACTATGGGACAGGGAAAGCACAGACCTGCAGTTTGGGCAGAGGAGAGAGGTGGGAACAAGTTCAACATTTGGCCAACGAGCTGAAATATCACCTTGGTGGTTGTTCTGATCCCTCTGCACAGTGTCCCAAAGAAAATCAGTGAAGAACTATCAACCACGAGCTGTTAATGTCCTAAATTTTGGCAGAATAAGGTGACTTAGCCGTGTTTCTCTAACCAGCTAAACAAGATTGATTCCCAAAAAGTGTTTCTGTGACTGCAGGATTTCCTGTGAGCTGTTGACTCTCATCCAGAGCAGAGCAACTCTGTTCTTTGCTATCAGCAGAGCTGTTGTCAAGAAAGATTTAGGAGCAAATGAGCTTGAACCTTCATCTCTCCACAGAGGTGCAGTAGAAAACACACTTGCTCACATTTCTCCAGTGCCCACCTATTGTGTAGTCCTTGAGCAAAATTAACCTTTCAGAAAGCAAAGCTTGTGGTCATGATATAATCAATATTTTCTGGGTGCGGGCACATGTGAAACCAAGACCCCTATGGAATGGCTTCATGGAGTTTAAGTATAATAAAACCAGTAATGGAAGAATTTACTGGTGAAACTAGAGTTCTTATTAGACAGCAAGGTTATTTCTTCTCTTGATTTTTTTTTTTAAGATGTCTTCCAGAAATCTACAGAATTTGGTTGTATTAAATCAGATAAAATGGGTAGATCCTTAGGTATGTGATCATCTCCAAAGATCAGAACTTCTCTATAATTTGGGGCAAAGGGGAAGATCTGTAGTGATCCTTTCACGTCACAGAGGCTGTTCAGAAGGTTTCTCATAGGTGTTTATAAAGATGAAAAGCTCACCATGGAGGAAAAGCCACTTAATTAAAGCCCAGGTCAGACACGATACATTTTTCATTACAGGGCTGCACTGAACCCTGACTTGGTGGTAATTTGGAATTCATAATTCTTTGGTCTACTGAGCAGGCATAGTTAAATTTGCTCATTGGTAATAAAACCCCACATATGATGTCTTTCTAAGGAAGCAATGTCTATTTTGCCAACTGAAACAAAGTCTGTTCGGGTTGGTGGGCAGGGGGAGGTCGTGCAATGAGCTGCAAGGATGAGCCAAAGCCTGGAGAAATCCAGCTTTTTCTGGGGGCTGCATCCCCTTCTTGTTGCCTTCAGAGAGGGTGAGGGATATTTGAATCTTGTGCATTTTACCTGGAAAAGAAGTTACTTGGTTTTCCTCAAAAGCTCTGAGTGGTTTTGGGAAAGCAATGGGCTTAAGCATTGCAGGTTCCATAAATCATGAAACAGCTCCATTCCAAATTTACAAGGCTCCTGTTTTCTCATTTAGCCCCAGGGAGCCTTATTTCTCTCAGTTAGGTTTTGGAGGTGTGCATTTTTCATCCTATTTATTTTGGTGTGTTCATTATTTGGGGAGTCTGGAGCATCCTCTGGGGTGGGGCTGTGAAAATGTCTCAGCTCAGGGCAACCAGAACGTGGATGACTTGGAATCTGGGAAATCTTGAGAGCTGAAATTGTATGTATTAATTGCTTTTTAAAGCTGATGGAGAGGGTCTGGTGGGAGGGAGATGCCTGTAGCCCTTGGAAACTCCCATTTTTCTAATGGCATTGTGTGGTTTTGTCTGCACTTTAAGTTATTCCAGACAACACCCCAGTCTCAAGCGTGGTCTCAAGATAGTTCCCCGTGTCACACAAGTTCAGGGCTCAGCTTGAAGAGAGATCTGATGCCCTCAGATCAAAGAGCAGGGTTTTCAAAACAGAATTATCCCTTCTTTTGAGTCCTTTAAAAATCGTGTTTTGTAATCAGTAAGAGGTTGGATTTATGACGTGAGAGACTAAACAATCTGTACCTCTCCTTTATCACTGGCATCACACTCTCCTGCATTCCTGCCCTGCTCCTCTCCCTGGGATCATCCTGGCTACTCTTAATCATGGAATATCATGGAGAGGGGGGAACACGACCTGTTAGGCATCAGATCTGGAAAACTTGGGTACACAACTGCTCTGGCTTTGCTCCCACAGCCCATTAAAAGGCACAGTGACTAATTAAAAAAATAATTGGCTGCTCTGATAGGGTTGGTTGGCATGTGGCAAAACTAGGGAAGAATTTTGAGAACTAAGATTTTTATTTGATTTTTTTTTTTTTTAGTATAAAGTAGTTTATTTTAAAATCTCCCTCCTTTGAAGGAGACCAGCCTCTAAGATAATAGAAATCCTTTATCTAAAATATTTATATATTTGCTTTACAAGTTCTGGAGGGAAAGGCTCCGGTTCAATAAAAAACTGAATAGAATGATGTATATTGTCACTTGTCTCAGTCTATGTTACTTCTATGATGTGTGTTTGGTAATTTTGAGACATCTCTAATTAAACCAAAGCAATGTGATGTTCTGTGCATCACTGATTTGGCACTGCTTGGACTACCAAGCAATAAAATAAGATCAATTCTCTTAAGCCAGAAGTGACACTCCTTAAGAATGGAATTTTTAGGGATCACCCTTGCCTTTGTTACTCTTTTTTTTCCTTTATCTTTTTCTTTTTTTTGTTACCACTTTTTTTGTTTTTGCTCTGCAGTGTCATAACCACCTTCTGAAAGACTTTTTATGAGCTCCTTTTTTTTTTCTTTATTTTTTTTTTTGGACAACACAGCAGCAGCAAGGTATGGCCACCTGCATTTTTCAGTTCCTAGGATATATATCAGTGCCAGGTGGGAAAAGAGTGGGAGATCAAGTCCTTGCAACAACCTTTGCAACTGGATCTTTACAGCAAGTGAGAGAGACAGCGAAAAATAGTCAACATTATTTCAGCACAGTGGGGAAGGAGGGATGAAAGCTCTGCAAATGAATTCATTGTGACAACCTTTGTGAAGAATCTGAGTGTTTGATCTTTTAAAAGATTTAATAATTCTTTTGATAGATTAAAGAATAAACTGGGTGGGAGGAGGAGAGGAAGTCAACTTTCTTTTGCCCGATTCTGTCACAATAATAAATAAAAAAGGGCAAATCCCTAAATTTAGCTTCTCCCCAAACCACCTCTATTTTTTTTCTTTTTTGGGGGGGTGTTGATTCCTGTTGTGGTTTAGTCTGTGAATTAGAGAAACACTTGGAAATATGACCCTTTAGGTAAAGATTTGGGGCAATGATCTAATGTGCTCATACCCAATGGAAAGTGATCTAAGAAGCAAAGGAATTGAGAGCTTGGAAATCAAAATTTCCACAGTGGAGGCATTTAGGAAGTTTTCCAGGTTTTTCAAAAGCCAGACCTTCAATCACAGTGTTGTTGGGTTTGGCCCCAACTGCTGAAGGTCTTCCCAGTGACAATGCTAAAATATATCTTAGAATAATTTTTGATTTCTTTTAGCTTGAAAGACTTCACATCTCAGATCTGAAAGTTAGTTCTGATTAATGGTGCTGCAATACAAAAAGTAAATTCCTCTTAACTTTTTTTTTTTAGATATTACTTAAAAAAACCCAAACAAAACAACAAAGGACAACCCTCCAGAAGCTTAAAATGGAAACATCTTTTTCTATTAAAGGACCTCGTATTGCTTTTATTTTAAAATAAGGGAATTATCTCTGTTGCATTTTGGGGGGAATCAATCCTTCTGCTTTGAAGAAGTACTGATTCCTCAAAAAAAAAAAAATAGCTGAGGATTTTTGTTTTAGGCTGGCCAGTAGGCCACCTTTAGCTAACAAATAAAGCACAGTCCAAGCAAATAAAATACATTTTTGACTGGTAACAGCTGTCAAAGGTGTAAGTGGGGAAGGGTAGGAAGACTGGTGCAATGATTTCTTCATCAAATGCTGAACAGCCTTTCCTATGATAAGACCCCAGGGTCCCACAGGCTGAGCCAGAAACTCCTGTGGCCCAGAGCTGAACAGGAAGGGCACTCAGTGTAGGCATCTATTTCAAAAGCCTCCACATAATGAAGATTAATTAGACCTTCTTTACCGACCAGAAGCTAAATACACACAGCCAAGGCCTTGGGCTTCCTCACACCACCAAAGAGCTTCCATGGAAAGCCGAGAAGATTCGACAGAATAAAAAGGATTGACTCCCCTGTAAAAGTACTTGAAAAAAGTATGGAGGTTGACTTGGCTTATTCACACTCAAGAATAAAATGCCCTGGTGTGGACTTTCAGCCCAGAGCAGTGGAGGAATAAGGTTCTGTGTCTGTTTGCAGTAATGCAGCTTCTCCAGCCACATTATTTGTCGTTGTCTCTGCAGTGGCTGAGGGCGTCACGTCTCCTTTATTTCATGTACAGCACATTCAGATATATGCATTATTATTCTCTTTGCTAGTTACCTCTTTGCTTTTTCATCCTCAGTACCATGAGCTGGGTTTTGATTGGAATTCAGACTTTTCCAACAGTAGCTATTCCCTCTGATTTGTTCTCCTCTGAGACATCTCTTGGTCTAGGGCTCAGATGGGGTCTGGAGTGATCTTGTGCTTTGAATCCTTTTCAGGCCTACTAAAAGTTGAACTTGGTGATCCAAACTTGATGATTCCATGATTCTAATCTCCTTTCAAATGGCTCCAATGGGGAGTAAGGCCCCAGTGCAGCTCGTGCTCAAGCTGAGGGTGCTGGAAGAGGATGGGAATGACTTCTGCTTTTGCAGCTGAAGGATGTGTTGGAGTAGCTGGCAGGATGAGGGGTTGTGTCTGATGCAATCAGCAGCACTGAGTGTAGGGGTTTGAGTTTGTAAAATACTTACCAGGGACAGGCTGTCCTCGCTTGCTACTTTAGAAACAACAGGCAGTTGCCATCGGCACACGAGTGGAAAAGGAGCTGAGCCCTGGCTCCTCATGGAGTGTCTCCAGCACCTCTGGACATGCAAAATCCTTGTAGTGTCTTATTGTCAAGGCTGCTGACTGCTCTCATTAACTTCAAGTGGAATGGAGTGCTCAGCACAATGGAAAAACCAGGCCCTTCACTTCCTTAAAGTGATCTTTGGGGTTTTCATATTTATTTGCCAAACAGGGGCGGCGTAACCCGAAATAAATGTGGTTTGGGCTTTTTTTTTTTTTTCCTTCCCCTTCCCTCCTCTCGCGCGGAGTTTTGAGGTGGAGCCGTCGAGGAAAGGCCTGTTCTGCCAGCACAATGGCAACTTATGAATAAGATCATACTTGTATTTGCATTAGCACGGCTGGCTTCTCCAACCAGTTTTACATAATCTCCTTTTCAATGGGTAAGGGTGTCATTTCCCCTTCATTTCATACAACCCTGCTTTGAAAATGTAGGGAGGAAGTATTTAAAGAAAGTCCGCATTTTATGAAAGGGAAAATTGCCGGCGTTCCTTTGTGTGTCTCAGTAGGATTTGGATAGATTACTCATACTTAAAAAGGAAGGGAGCTTTTGCTTTCTCTTCTCCTTCTTTAAAAACTTGCATTAACATGATGTATTGACATATCACAAAATCCAGGGAAGGCTGGAGAGCGAATCGACCACGACTTTGTCCACGAGTCGCAACAAATTCTTAGAACCTCGTCGCCTTCTGAAATAAAATTGTCACATTTTCCATAGGGGCAACTTTTATAAGGGCTAAAGCTTCACATATTAGATTGGGACAACAGCATGATCTCTCTCACTTTCTTTTTCTTTTTGTTTAAAAATTGATTCTCTTCTCTCTTTCTCTTTTTTTTTTTTTCTTCTGATCCAATAAGCTCGGTACGAATGCAGCACATTTTAACAATTTTCATAAATCAAGCAACTGGAATAGATTTTAATACAGAATTGTATTACTGCAAGAATGCAAGGCATGCAGGCTCTAAGCACTAACATTTCTATTAGTTGAATGGAAGCCAATCCTTTAGCTGTAAGCACGTTAAAGGAAAATAATTCCCTGCTACGTTTCTGGGCTCTCTGATGTCAAAAATCCTCCCTGAAGCAACTCACAACTTTTTCCGAGTTGTCCTTGTCTCGTGGGTGTTAGGATTGGTCAGTCACAGCCTGGAGAGAAGGTTCTGTGGTCAGATATGGAAGTCTATTGAACTATTCTTCTCTCTGACATCCCTTGATTAAAAAAGTCATGTAGAAGTAGAACATCAGTGTTCAAAGGCATAAGGAGCTCTCAGCTCCCATAAAGGTTTTCTGTTCTTTATGTGACCTATATTTATATTTGCTGATGACTCCTTGTCAATCTGACACTTGCTAATCAACCATTGATGATAATTGTCATTCTTGCTAAGGACACTTCATCCTATGAGGTCACAAAGACATTTCACACACAGAAATGCACTCTGTGCCTACATGTGGATGAATCTCTGGGCATCTGTTTATATTTACAAGAGATGTTTATGTTAAATCTTCTTTTATGGTGAATTTTTTTTTTTAGTTCTCTTGCTCCTCATTTGTTGCTGTCTTTTTGCATCTGTGAAATGCTGCTGCTCGTTGCTAAATCATTAACAATATTTTAAAGGGAGACCTGAACTTGCTGCTTAAAACTGAAGGAAAAAATGCCAGAAAATTTTAGGGGTGTTTTTGTAAAAAAACTTGATAAACATTCAGCTCAATCCTTTTCTTAGGGAGGGGGTTTTGTGATATCAGTTGATAAGATCTTCATCTAAATCCATTTATTATCTCCTGTTTGAAAAACACTCAGCTCAACAGGGCTCTGTACCTTCACTGAGATTTCTAAGTATCATTAGATCAAGCACCCTGACTTAGGTGTGGATGAGAGATAACTCTGTTATTTTCTCCCTCAAGAAAAGAAGGCAAATAAATTAAGGCATCTGACCATGATGGTGTTGACCCTTAAGCCAATGTGAAGGCTTTTCATGTCATATTTTGGGACTGATTCTTATTTTTGGGGGGGTTTTTTTGACTTGGCATTCCACAGGTTTTTGATGTCCTGACTAACCATAAGTCTACATGTCTGGAAATAATGAGATTTTGAATGGTTTGCTGATGGCAGCACTTGCACCTGAGTCCTGAATTTGTAGTTTGGGTTCCCAGCATTAGGCACTGAACTTCAGAAATCAAAGGACTCAAAGAAAAATGGATTTTCACTTGCACGTGGCATTCTTTGGAGAGCAGAGTCCCCTTCTAAATATAGCAACACGTATCTGCTGTCACAGG